>NW_024467096.1:16035495-16763491 GCF_017591425.1 Ochotona curzoniae | reverse complement strand
GTACCTGCAACAACCGGAGGTAGGTCAGGCCACCGTTAGGAGCCCGCGTCTCCCACTTGGCTGGCAGAGACTCAGGCACTTCAGGCACCACCAGCTGCCTCCCAGGAAGGAAATAGGAATCAGATGAGCCAAGCTCGAACCCACACTCCAGTATGGGATATGGGATGGGAGTCACAAATGGCTGTGCCTTCAACTAACTTGGGAAAGTTCTTTCCTCTTGGTGATGAAGCCCCTAAAATGGCATACTCTTTTCAATTCAGCTACTGTAGAGTTTGGTTTTTAAATCCAGAAGTGACTTTTCTTGCTTTCCAGGAACCATGGTCATAGTTGGCCCATGGCTACTCGCTCCAGCCTTGTCCCCCCAGCACAGAAGCAAGCGGCCATCCCAGCAGAGGAACCACTGGGCCTTCGCCACTCTGCAGTGCGGGGAGCGGGAGGTTTATTTAGGGAATAGCAACCATCCTTTCCTGCCCGGCCCACCCAGATGAGTAATAAGCCACCTATTTTTAGCTCTGAGTTTTGTTTTCCTTTTTCTTTTCCCTTTTTAGAAATTTCCGCAGGCTCGCTTCCGGGGCAGAGCCCTGAAGTTGCCAGTTGATTTACAGCTAAAGGACAGTGTGCCTCAAGTGTACTTCAATTGTAATTCCCTCCCCTACACAATTTGCCTGCAATAATGTCAATATTCTTTTTAAAAAGATTTTATTTATTTTTATTATAAAGTCAGATTTACAGAGGAGACCCAGAGAAAAAGATCTTCCATCCGCTGGTTCACTCCCCAAGTGGCTGCAATGGCCTCAGCTGCACCAATCCAAAGCCAGGAGCCAGGAGCTTCTTCTTGGTCTTCCACAGGGGTGCAGGGTCCCAAGGCTTTGGGCTGTCCTCCACTGCTTTTCCAGGCCACAAGCAGGAAGCTGGAAGGAAAGTGGAGCAGCTGGGATATGAACCGGCACCCATACGGGATCCTGGTGTATGCAAGGAGAGGACTTGAGCCACTAGGTTACTGCACCCGGCCCATGTCAGTATTCTTTGCTCAAGAGAATACCTACAAAGGCTGGTCATTGGCACCCCATCAGAGTCCCTCCTGCCAGGAATCTGCCCTTCCTCGGCCTGCGCATTTACTCCCAGCAACACCCATGGACTGTCTCAGGAGAGTTGGGCTTCCCTCCTTGTCCAGCAGGAGATAATCTGACTCATAAATAAATATCAACTTCTGGTTCTAGCACATCCAACATTATGCACGTGTCTTTTGCTGTATGATCCTGTTTTTTCATCATACAGATTTATAGCATAGGTTTCTCTATCCTAGATACACAGAGAGAGAGAGAGAGAGAGAGAGAGGGAGAGAGAGAGAGAATTTCCATCCCCTGATTCCTGATTCACTTCCTAAACCACTAAAATGGTGGGGGCTAAGTTGGGCTGAAGCTGGAACTTCTAGGTCCATCCATGGGGGGGGGGACCAAGGACTTGGACAATCCTGTGCTGCTCTTTCAGGCACATTAGCAAGGAGCTTGGTTCAAGTGCCCACCGGGGACTCAAACAGGAGCCCATTTGGGTTCCAGTGCTGCAAGTGGAGGTTTTACTCAGTACGCAACAACACGGCCCCGGTTTCTCTTTCCTTACATGCTCATTCAGTCTTGCCTGCTCCCTTAGCTCTGTGATTATTCATCATCTGTTATGTGGCAGGCACTGGGATAAAGAGAGGTGCAAGCTGCTCACAGTCTAATGAAGGCTCGTGAGTATAAATGACAATATGCTGTAGAAAATGCAAGGCCAGAGACACACAGCAGTCCATGGGGGACCCTCAGGCACTCCTGTTTCCACTTCCCTCTTCTTACTAAGCATTGCCTCCAGCTGCCTAGCCTTCACCACCTGCAGATTCTTCCAGCTTCTCCTGCAGCCAAATGACTTCATGGCTTCTCTTCCCTGGCACTACACACACTGGGATGGAACCAGGACACCTTTGGAGGGTGTTAAATCCCATGAGAAAGCACACAGGAGAGGAGGGAGATCCACAAACATCCCCCCAGTGTTACAGCTGAAACAAAAGATTGTGGGACAAATGCATGGATGCCTAAGTACTGAATGACTGCATAGATGGTTGACTGAGTGAATCACAGAACACATTTCCAATCTTTGAGCAAAACTTGAACTTGGGAGATTCTAAACCTTTGTGTTTGTACATTGAACACCAAACAGAACAATCTCCACAGCAGTGTTTATTTTGAAAGATTAAAATGATAAGTTCACTGAGGATTTTACAATGGAGATGAGGAAAAGGAGCTCCCAGAACTTGAGCTGGCTCCTGAACGAGAAAACTGAGTGGGCTCATGTTGTGTAAGCAAGAAGCTCCAGCATCCTCTAGCCAGAGCCTTGGAGAGGGATGGGTCACTGGGCTGCAGAGAGAGAGAGAGAGCGAGAGAGAGAGAGAGAGAGAGAGAGAGAGAGAGAGAGAGCGTGCTACAAACAATGACATCACCTTGTGGCTTCTTGTGTCTGCTAACAGATGAGCCATCCTTATCACTGGCTAAAAAGATTTTTGTGTCAAATCACTGTCCCTGGTCAGCAGTGCAGACTTTCCTTCCAAATGAGGCAGGGAGGATCCAGGGCTTTCTTGGATGTGGCAAATGGTGGCATTCTAACCTCAATGCTGTGTCAAGTTGGAGAGGAACAGGATGAGAGAACGCATAACAGGTGGGGAGCCCCAACGTGAACATCTGGTTTTCTAGACGTTCTTGAAGGCTTCCAGGTTCTCGGAGACAAACTGTTGGAAGCTTTTGACTTTAGGGTATAGACGGCGGGTAAGCTCAATATTTCGGTCTGGCCTCTTTTGCAAGAAACGACACATATTGGCTAATCCCTTTGCTCCAAGGATGCTCATCTTCTCAAAAGCCTCTGGGGTGATCTGTTCAGCAAACAGTACAGAATGTTAAAATCCACATTCAAAATAGTTCTGAAAAGCTATTCCTTCACAAGTCCACAACTGCCACGTCTAATTCCAAAATCTAAAGTCCTTTTCTCAGAAAAACGTGCCGCAGCAAACTGACTCTTCTAGACACGTTTAATTTTTGTAGCTAAGAAGTTAGAAGCTTAGTGAGTTGTCAATAGAAGACTGTGGGGGAAGCATGGAGGATGAGTTTGAGGGTCTGTAGGTCACTTTGGTAGCTCTGATAACTCGCATGTCTCAGGAAAGCAGGGAATTCCTGGGCTGCACATTTTCAGCACAGAGAACGCGTGCTGTTGAGTCTCACTGTGAGAGCCATGCTCTGCCAGGGTCAGACACATCCTCTCAGCTAGAGCAGAGTTCCTGATGGCCTTGTGTTCTGGCCCTGCCTTCCCTGAGGCAGAAATGGAGGCCCTGGGAGATGGAGGACGTCAGACTGCGAGTCACAGAGCGCCACCTTGTGGCAGGCTGCGTCCTCCCCAGAAGTAGCATAGCAACTGCTCTTCCCCGCTGGAACCTTGGTCAACCTTGTTCCTAATATCAGCATGTGCCATTGTGTGCAACTTGGAATCTGCAAGGCCCTAGAACCTTGGATGCGGTGGCAGCTTCAGCTGCCTTGTGAAATGCCTTGATGTCCCAAGAGCAGCTGGGGTGGCTGGGAGATCCTTGGTAGGTTGTGAACCACTCAAAGTAAGCCATCCCTAGCCTCTGAACAAGAACAAAGTCCCATAGCACACCCCATAGCGCAGCCCCACATGGCTTCCTCTCCCTCTCTTTCCTCCCCGCCCTGGGGGCTAGTGCCCTAGGAAAGGTCCTTGGAAGTCAATTGACACCCCAGGACAAGGGACCTTTGAGACCTTCTAGATCCGTCTCCAACTTGGGTGGTTACCTCTTTCGCCTCAGGAAGCAACTTATTTTCTCTACCAATGCTCTGTGACTGAGTGAGACACCGAGACGTCATTTTGCCACTGAACTGACACCTACAGTCATTTCCCAGAAAAAAAAAAAAAAAAACGACCTCTTAGCCTCTTTACAATTCTGAATTGGGAATCTAGATGACTCCCTAATCCTTGCCAATCCAAACGAGAAACATCCTTTTATCTCACTGCAGCAAACTTTTGTGGGTAGCTGCTGGCAGCATTGTTCTTACAGGGCTGGATGCAAAGAACGCAGGCTGGTGGGCCAACAGGTCTCTGTCACCACCACACAGCTCTGTTGAGACCTCGTGAAAATGGTCTGCATGGGAAATGGCTAGTATTGTTCTCACCTTTCTATACAAAGTCTGCCATAGTCACGCTCTAGTCTAGTCTAGTTGAGACCCACTGGGTGACAGACACAGTGCCATGCGTCTGCCACATGCATCTCATGTCATCCTCCCAACAATCCTACTTAACAGGTCTAATAATATTTTCTGAACTCGCTTTCTGAAGAAACCAAGGAGAGGAGAGATTCAGAAAGTTGTCAAGATGCCACACAGAGAGTGACTGAGACACCTGTATGCCACATCAGAATACCTGGGTTTGGTCCCCATTTTGGCCCCTGATTCCAGCTTCCTGCTAACCCAAACCACCCTGGAAGGTAGAGGCAATGACTTAAGTAACTAGGCTTCCGAAAGCCATGTGGGAGACACAGATTGTTTTCCTGGCTTGGGTTCAGCCCCAGCTGTTGCAAGCAATTGGAGAGTAGACCAGTGTATAGGAACTCTTGGTCTTTGTCTCTGCTTTCAAGAACTAAACCAAACATATGCTACACAACTAAGATGTGTTTCTTCGCCCGCTGCCTCTGGTTCACTCGTGCTGAAAACAGAATCCAGCCAGACCAGGGCTACCACAGTTCCAGAGGTCAAAGGCATAATGCCAACACCAGGTTTGCTTTGGCAAAGGACACCCCGCGGTGGGAGCACCTGGGAGAAGGACCACAGAGTGAGGGATGGGCCAGTTCTGCACTTGTGTAACAATCCCTCTGGTGGAAAGTGATTCAGTGTCCCACAAGACCAATCTCAATCCCTTCTGAGGGCAGTGTCCAAGGAGCTGAGGGACTCTCAGGGTGCCCTACTTCCCAAAGCCCTACTGCCTCTCAACACTCAACACTGCCAACTTGGGGCTCAGATCTGTGGCTCCTGAAGAGCTGGGGTAAACAAACCACATCCCAATGGCAGCAGCTCCTGTATCTTCTGACAGCCAGTCATGGGAGCCTCGGTTTTCACCCCTGTCCTGTCAAAAATCCTTCTTCAAAGTAGCCCTAGGTATATACCAACTGCTTGACATATATCTACCATGTGCCAAACATCATGGCAAGCCCTCTCAATAGGCTGCTATCTTCTGCAAGCAGACGTGACTCTCCCCACTCTGCAAATAAAGAAGCCGAGGCTCAGAGAGGCCAGGTGCCTTGCCCGGGTCAGCCAGTCCTGCTGACTGCAGTGACCAACAGTGAGAGCTTAGGATGGAGGACTGGAATGGTGCAAGAGGAAAAAACTACATCTCAGTTTTCAGATCCTAGGTTCATTCCACCCAAGTGTAACTTCCCTTTGATGCACTGAACAGCCTTAAGCCAAAGGAATAAAGCTCCAGGCTAGAGCTTCAACCACACCAACCAACACAGACAGACTTGTGGAACTACAGTCCTCCTCCGTGTCTTCGGACAGGCTATGCTCAACCCTGCCTCCACACACCCAAAGCCCTACAGTATCTTCTAAGTTGGCAGGAATGTTAGCCCACAGGGTTCCCCAGGATCATACAATGCCTTCTGAGAACTCACCTTTGAATCTCGGATATCTTTCCCCAAATTCTTAGCCAAAATGTCAGCATATTGTTGCATTGTTAGTGCTTCTGCACTGAGGCCCACAGTCTTGCCTATGAACTCCTCCGGAGAATTAAACATGTCAGACATGATGATTCCAGCATCCACAAAGGAGATGCTATCCAACGGTGCATCCCCCATGGGCAGCTCTAGTTTGAAAACACAAATAAACAAGATTACACAGTTTAATTACATCACCTCTACTAGCCAGAAGGAAGCAACCATGTAAGCGGAATGTGGGGTGCAGTGAGGAAAATCTCAGTGGGCACAGCTCCACACAGCCATCACATCTGCACCCCTCAGTTACACAGCTTCTGTGTGCACAATAGGATTCCTTATAGCATCAGCTTGGAAATCCCTGCTGAATATGTCCGCCTGAATGTGTCTACTGCCTCTTGCCAATAGAGAAGTTAGAGTGATCTTGTCAGCTCATGTCATTTCTGCCCAAAGTCCTTCACAGCTCTGTGTCCCTGTGAGGAAAAATCAGTGATTTGCAAGGCTAACTCAAGTAGACCTTCAGTTACCTCTGACTTCACTCCTACCAGCCTTCTTGCCCTTGTTCTGTTTAGCCACACAAGCAGCTCCCTCTGCCTGAAAAGCTCTTCCCCCTAGTATCCACAAGGCTCCCTGCTGCCTCCGTCAGAGCTGAATGGCAGTTCCTTAAAGAGAACAATCTGGTCATACTCTTTACATTCTGTCCACATCCCATGTGGGCACCGGTTCAACTTCCAGTTTCTCCACTTATGAACCAGCTTCCTACTGATGCTCCTGGGAAACAGCTAAGGTTGGTCCAAAGACTTGGGAGACTGAGACCCATGTGGGAGACTCGGATGAACTTGTTGGCTCCTGGTTTCCAGCTGTCCATTTCTGGCTATTGCAGTCATTTAGGGAACCATTGCATGAAAAATATCTCTCTCTCTCTCTCTCTCTCTCTCTCTCTCTCTCTCTCTCTTGCTCTCTGAAACTCTGCTTTTCAAATAAATAAACAAATACATGTTTTAAATAAATCAAACATTTCCCCACCCCTTATTCTACCCTACATTTTCTGTAGCATTTGTCACCTTATTGCATATCATAGAGTATTTATCTATCATGGTTTTTGTTTGTTGCCTATCTTTTTTTAATATAATTTTTTTCATTTTGACAATCTTTACATAGTTAATTTGGGCAAAAAGGGTCAAGGGCTACAGGAAAGTGGGTAAGACTATCATTTCCATATTGTTTCCTTCATATATCTGAGGTAGAGGGGTATATTGAGGGAGAAGCCCCACCTGGTTTCCCACCCACCCCAAGTCCCGCATGCGGGGCATGCTCCGAGATACTCGTTGAAGTGGTTTCAATAGGTCAACAGTTTTGAAATTGCTGCCAATCTTGCCTCTCCAAATATGATGAGGTTGTTGGAAAATCCATTAATTGACATTGTCCATCATAGTGTCTCTATTTGCCCAGTATTTTGTTGGCAACCTATAGCTGAGGTGGTTGATTAACTTGTTCCATCTTCTGTCCCTTCATGGTTAGGGTTCTGAGTCTGGCATTTCAATTGGGGAGATCACCAAAGAAACTTCGTTTGAGGTGTTCCCAGGCCAGATACTTGCATGCACCAGCAAGCACAGGGCCCAGCACAGTCCATCACCCAGTCAGCTGGTAGTTGCAATTGCTGGGTTGGTTCTGTTTTCAGCCCCACCTTCTACTGGAACCAATGGGTGTTGCAGTCCAGCCTGGTTCTGCACAGCACATACTCGGTCTTTACCCAGAAGGCAGCAGCCCTGGAGCCCCGGCAGGCCCAAGCCCAGCTCACCATGTGCCCATGATGGCGGGCATATGGGATCCGGGCATGAGACACCCTGTCCCAGGACCCACCCACTGCCGAGAGGCGATGGGAAGTTGTTTGTTGCCTATCTTTCTACTAGAATATGAGCTTCAGGGTGTTAGTTGTGTCTATTTTAGTTGTTACTGATTTTCTTCTTAAATTTATTTTATTTGTATTAGAAAGGCAGATTTACAAAATGAAGAAGATACAGAGAAAGATCTTTCGTCCTCTGGTTCATTCCCCCAGTGGCCATAATGACCAGAGCTGAGCCAATCTAAAGCCAGGGGTCAGGATCTTCCTCCGGGTCTCCTCCTTAGGTGCAGGGTTTCAAAGCTTTGGGCCATTCTCTACTGCTTTCCCAGGGCACAGGTAGGGAGCTGGATGGAGAGTGGAGCATGAACTGGCACCCATATGGGATCCTGGAGCATTCAAGGTGAGAATTGAGTCTCTGAGCCATTGTGCCAGACCCCTATTCCTGATTTTCTTATTGGTGATGGAAACACAAGGACCCTCAAATATGTGTTGAAACATCAGCAAATGAGGGGCCAGCAAATGAGTGGCTAGCAGGCTAATGATCTGCGGTGGCACTGGCAACCGATATGGACACTGTTTCAGGTTCCATCTGCTCTGCTTGCGATTCAGCACCTGCTAACGACCTGGGAAGACAGAGGAGGGTGGTCTAAGTCCTTGGGCTGCTGAATCCACATAGAAACCTGGAAGAAGCTCCTGGATCCTGGCTTCAGATCGGCTCAGTTTTGTCTGTTGTGGCCATTTGGGGAATGAACCAATGGATAGAAGATATATCTCTTTCACTCTTTGTCTCTCCTCTCTATGAATCTGCCTTTCAAATAAAAATAAATACATCTTGAAAAAAAGAGGAGAGAGTGATAAATATGCTGGTGAGTTTAATCCTAGGAATGACCCTGAAACATGAAGATTATTGTTCATGGTTAATTGATCAGCAAGCAGCAGAAGACGATTCAAACTGTTGTCTATCACTTCAAAACTTGCGCCTTTACTATACTGCCTAACAGATTCTTATAAATTCCTAGGACTCTAGGACTAGAAACCAATGTAGACCGGACCTAGCCCTGCAAATCTAGGATTAGCAAGCAACAGTCCAGGGCAAGGATCAAAATCTCAGCCCAGTGTTGTGTCAGGCTTCGCGTATCAGTGTCTTTTGGTAAACTCACCTGAAGTTCTTTGCGGCAATGTATGCTCATTCCTTCAGTTAAACTGTAATGATACCTTCATATGTAAAAATCAGTTTTCATTTTGGGAGATCAGCAAATGAGTCCTTTCTGACTTTGAATTCTGTTATGTTTGTGGGGCAAGGGTGTTAGGCAGAGCTTAAAAATAGCTATAAGAAAAGTGTAAAGATGTGGGCTTCTGGTTTCAAATCCTGCTACTGCCATACTTATGTCTCCTCATCTATTTAATGGGAATATGCACACCGTGGCAGGCAACCAGGGTTGCTTAATAAGTGTCTGCTATTTCCAGAATGGATCCTGAGGCTCAGGGATATCTGAGATTGTGTTTCTCAGAATTGGGGAGCCCCAAGGAATGAGGCATCAGGAGAGAATTAAGACATCAGCCTTTCACCCAGAGGCAGGCTTATCTGTGGATTACAATGTCCTGGTTTTGGACATGGGAAATACCAGGTGAAGTGAGTGCTGAAATCTGCTAGGAGAAGACGATGAGGAGCAGGTGATTAGAGCCAACTTGTGTGCACATGCCAGTCAACTGTTGTCACAGCCTTTGTGCCTGTGGTACATGGCAGACACGTACTGCTGTATCCCAGGTCACCGTGATGGCCACTACCAGTGCTCCTGGTGCTTTTCATCATATGTCAAGGAACAATCGAATTGGTGCCCTTGACATTTTCACATCCCTGACCTTCAAAGAGGCCACCTCTGACCATGGCCAAACAAAATGCTCCCTCAGGTAAATGAATTTGTTCAAACTTTGCTCTCCTGGGCCTCAGCCCTTACCTA
Source organism: Ochotona curzoniae (assembly GCF_017591425.1). NCBI lineage: Eukaryota > Metazoa > Chordata > Mammalia > Lagomorpha > Ochotonidae > Ochotona > Ochotona curzoniae. Next base: position 16,753,947 of record NW_024467096.1, on the reverse strand, counting down.
CAGCAACAAGCAATGTGAGGTGGAGCCCCGCCCCTCAGGGCTCTGACTGTGAAAGGTTCTGACTCTGACCCGTGCCAGAAGGAGAAAGTTTTCCTCCCTTGTTGCCCAAGAAGATCAAGTGGAGAAGATCCTAGAGGTCATCTCATCCAAACACAATTGAAACTGACTCCTGGCTAATGGTTTGCACAACAAGATCAACGTGTGAATGCCTGGATGTGAAATTCTTGTGCTTTGGGTCTCAAAGAAGTTCTCCAATCCTTGATAGTGTAACCACCTGCAAGGGCACCTGAGTAATTAGCAAATCCTTCTAGTGCTTCCCACAGAGCTGAGCCCCTACTAGGCACTCAGATACTGTGTGCATAAAGAGGAGGAGGGAGACAGAGAACGAGGGAGGACTGGCAGGAGGAAGAGAGTTGGGAGGGAGGGCAGCAGATGTCTGCTTGATGTTCCCTGCAACCTTCCACTTACTCAAAGTGTAGTAGTCTCCATCAGAGGCCTTCACAGGTTTCCACACACCAAGAAAGTTCTCAAAATAAGGTGGCACACGGACGCTGGTCATGGGGACACCAATGGACCAGAAGTACTCCTCCACCTCTCCTTTGCTATCAAAGTGTGGCACGGTCAGTTTGCCCCCAGTTAGCTTATGGACGTACTCCAGGCTGCTGAACACCACGTGTTTCAGACCGAGGTGCTTGGCAACATCTGCCATCAGCTTCCCCTGGGAGACCAAAGTGAAACCTTAATGTGGGACCCTTTCTTTGTGTGCAGAGCAGAAGGCAGGGGCTGAGCCCTGCTTCCTCCTTTTCGTATCATCTGCATCTACATGGAGAGGAAGCACATATGGTATCAAAATACATCAGGTATGTTCTAAGAGGCCACCACACCCACCTTCCATCATCACACACATAGCAACAGTTCCCCATTCTCATCCTTCCTATGGGGTAGCTTGGGGCTAGGTTAATAGTCTTTGCTCAAACACAGCTGAAGCTGAACCCTGCTGTCATAGGCTTACATTTACTCTATACAGACTTTGATTTTCTCCATAACTCATCATTGTGGGCTTTTTCACTTGTTAATTTCTAAGTACTTGTTACTAATTGATCTCCAGATTCTCTGTCTGAAGTTTGGAGCTGGCATTTCATTCCATTTTCCCTCTTTCATGCTAGAGTAACCTCCATTTGTGTGGTACCCATGTGGCCCCTCCCTTCCACAATTAAATTGGAGGAGTGAGATTCTCATGAATGGCACAGTGAAAGAATCACATACACCAGTTTTTGAGATTTCATATATGCTACATAACATTGTTCTCACAATCAAGTATACTTTTAGCAAATGCCCAAAATACACACATTTCATAAATAGCACAGTGATGCTATGGAGTGACCTTCCCATTTTTGCCCAGACTGAGGACATGTCCTTTTCCAGGGAGGACAGGGTTACTAGAGATGGCAACAGGAGTGGACGCAGTAGAGTTTATTCGGTTATTAAGATGAAATAGCTGAAAGGGGGGAACCTTCATAACGAAAAGAGGCTTAATGAACTCCTAGATCTGGATGCTCTAGAGCCTGCATCTGGTACTGCCTTCCTGCTGGCAGAATCCCAGAATGCAGAACATCATGCAGCAACACGCAGGGAGCATGTGGGGGACTCCTCTAGGGTTTCTGCTTCTGACAAAGCACCAGGAGTCCACGACAGAGACTCCATCCTCATGCCTTTCCTACCTCTTCTCACATCAGAGCTCTCCTGCTGTCATCAGAGCTAGACTAAGCTTCCACCATCTTCACATCTCAATGTGGGGATAAACTTGAGCACCTGCACACCTAGGGAACACATTCCAGGCACAGCAGGCTCAAAGGGGCAGGAGGACACAGACAGCTGTTCACCTGATGCACTTCCCTCTCTTGGTCGAGATATTCCCAAAAGTTGGTCACCAGGAAGGCTCCATAGACACCTTTTAAAGCTGCCACTAAAGATGCTTCGTCATCCAGATCACATTTCACCACCTCAGCACCAAGATCCTTGAGCGCCAGGGCACTGGGTTTAGTCATATCTCTGGTCAATGCCCTCACTGCAAAATGCTTGCCATCCAAAAGGCTCCTGGCCACAGAGCCTCCTTGAGCACCTGTAGAATGAGGAAGAAAAGAAACATGGGAAGGATCAAGAGGAATGTTCACTGGCGCACATTTGCCAGCAAGGCCCTTGATGACATGGTGTGGCATCTCCTTCAGGAGGTACTCCCTGGTCCTTCAGGTTCCTCTCAGCCTTTTCAGACATATCGTTGCTCAAGCTATGGGATGACTAGTTTTGTCTCATGTGTATGTGTTAACTCCAAATTCTGACTGTTATAGTTTGGTGGATTAAGCACATAGATTTCCTCTACTCGTAGTGTTAGGGTGTGGATCAGCCAGGAAGCCTTCATTCAGGGGGAGGGCATAGATCTGGAGTTTTTTGGTTTTTTTTTGTTTGTTTGTTTTGTTTTGTTTTAATTTTTTTTTTTTTATTATTTTCTCATTGGAAAGGCGGATATACAGAGAGGAGAGACAGAGAGGAAGATCTTCCGTCCGATGATTCACTCCCCAAGTGAGCGCAACGGGCCGATACTATGCCGATCCAAAGCCAGGAGCCTCTTCCGGGTCTCCCACGCGGGTGCAGGGTCCCAAAGCCTTGGGCTGTCCTCTGCTGCTTTCCCGGGCCACAGGCAAGGAGCTGGAAGGGAAGTGGGGCTGCCGGGATTAGAACCGGCGCCCATATGGGATCCCGGGCGTGCAAGGTGAGGACCTTTAACCACTTGCGCCACCGCGCCGGGCCCAGATCTGGAGTTTTGAGCATTGACTGTTTGAGTTCAGATTTGGCCTCGCTGTTCTCACTCAGCTTCGTGTTTCGTACTGTGGTTGTGCCTGTGCTTCTACTGTGTCCAGGCTCCAGGAGGTGCAAGCTGGTGGGTAACTCCACACTGTAAACTCAAACAAACTTTTTCTTCTCCCAAGAAGAAAACAAGGAAACATTTTCAAAACTGATAAATATTTTAGCAGAAATAACTTCACAACATAAATAAGAAATTTTCCAATATTAGAGGAAAAACACAAAGAAATGGAAAGTAAGAAAGAGAAAACAATTAGGAGATGAAGACAGGGGCGTTCCAATGCAGGTATAAAGGCTCAAAAAAGAGATTATTTCTGAATGTGCTGTGCAGGGGTCATTGAGTGCCTGACTCAGTGACAAATAGATACAGTTCCACATCCAGGCCATCATTACAAAATTTCAGAACACTAAGGATGACAGGTTGCTAACTCCTGAGGCACAAAAATGTGGGATGGGGTGAGAGTTTGAATTATTGGTCAAGATTCCAGTTAGGATATTGATGTCCCACATTAGAGTACCTGGATTCAACTCCCAGCTCTGGCTCCTAACCCCAGCTTCCTGCTAGTGGACACATGCATTTCCCAAGGCCAAATACCCTCTTCTCCCAAGGACTCCAGACAGATTGCATTAATGTCCACCCTAATGGTACCATTTAACATGACTGTCTCCTTTAAAATGCTGTCTCCAAAAGTAGTCCCATTTTGACACACTGAGAACTAGGACTTCAAAATATGAATTGCAGAGAGAAGGACTGATACTGTTGTGACTTTTTTTTTTTTTTTGCACCTCCACTCCTGCAAAGCAAGGTACTGGATAAGAAAAGACATCTCGCTCTCTCTTTGCCTTGAAAATTAAACACAATAAAATATTCTTTAATTCCTGCAAGAGAGCCAGGAAGAAAGCAGAATCCTACTAGTGAGTATGTGAACACTTTGAAGACACCAAGGTGAAAACAAAATCTGAATCAGCAAAAATCAAACAACTAATCAATCGATAAAAATACATGAAAAAAGGTGCCAGGACAGTGGCCTTAAAAATCACCTGTGGTGCTGGCATCCCATATGGGCAGCAGTTTGAGCCCTGGATGCCCAAGTTCAGATCCAGCTGACTGCCAATGTGCTTGGGAAAGCAGCAAAAGATCACCCAAGAACTTGGACCTTCTACTTCTGTCAGACACTCAGACGAGACTCCTGGAAACTGGCTTTGGATTGGTTCTGTTTGAGCCGTTGCAGCCATTTGGTGAGCAAACCAGCAGCAGATGGAACATTCTCTCTCTGTTTCTCCTCCTCATTTAGTAAATCTGTCTTTTAAATTAAAAAAATACAGGAAAACATGAAGCTACTTGGACTAAAGTCTCCACAAATCTTAGGAAAACTACTGAATTAATCCAGAAGTCAGCCACTTTTAGTGAGACAGAGGGAGGGAGAGAGACACAGAGAAAGAGAGGTACTGCTTGACCCACTGAGATGATTTCTGAGAAATGAAGTGAAATCACCTGCCCCTCTTGGCATCAATGACTCAAGCACTCAGGAGTGTTGCCCAATTCCGTCAAAAGGTTTTGTTTAAGCCACACTTGCAAACTCTGAAGTTAGAAATACTGAGTCAGGAGGGTGAACAAAGTGGGCATACATAGTAAGATTTTCCTACGTGTTGCACCAAACACGGCAATCACTTTCTTGCTGGCCATGCTCCCAGATAAAGAAGGAGTTGTTGGAGACCTCTCCTCGGCACAGCAACAGCAGGTGCAATGCAGCTTTGCTCCTTGTACGAGTATTAAAAGGCACCTCTGATAACCACGCCCCTAATACTGTCCTTATCTGTAAATTACCTTGTTATTGGTTAGTCATTATGACTCCACAGTTTTTTATAATAATGTTTTCTTTCTTGTTTTCATTTTTATTATTATTATTTTATGTTACAGTTCCATAGGCTCTTGGATTACCCTGATCCTTTCCCCACACTGATTTTCCCTATATTATGACAATAGTGTAATTCTTCATAAACAGTCATAAGCCCATCATTGTGCAGATGAAAATGGGAGATACAGCATCCTATTGTCAAGATAAATTTAGTAGTTTCATTGGAAGTCCATCTTTGATCTGAAAGTAGAGATACAAACTCCATTTATCCTCACATCTGCATATGATAGTCTCCATTACACAGTTACTCTACATCCCCTTCAATGAAAAGCCACAAAACAAATCAACAACAGGAAGAAAAGTAGAAATTTACAATGGAAGGTAAATGCTACTGAACAACTAATGTGTCACTGAAGAAATGAAAATCAAGAACCTTCTGAAAGAAAATGATACTACCGTATGACCTATGAGTCAGTAAAAAATTTAATATGAGAAAGAATGTTTTGAAGAAATGAAAAGAAAATGAAAATAAAAGCAAAAATATCAAAATCCATGAGATACAATTTCCACTGATCTTTGTTGGTGAGACATGACCCCTGTAGGCAACAGATAAACAGGCTTTGTATTTTGACCCAGTCTACTAATCTACAATGTTTGATCAAAGAGTTTAAGCCATTTACATTCAGAGTTAATATAAATAGGTGTTAACTTGGTCTGTCATTTTAGCAATGGATTGTTCATTGTTAGATTTAATCTTCTATTCTTATTTTGCTGGGATGTGAATTTGCCTTTAGTTTAAGTATCATTTGTAGGTCATGTCTGGAAGAAGTCTCATCTATACTGTACAAGAATTTCATTTTATTTTCGAAGACAAAGGAAAGTTTTGCTGGGTACATTATTCTGGGCCAACATTTTTTTTTTCCTTTTTGAATCTGGAATATGTCCTGTAGTGTTTCCTTTGAGAGATCAGCTGTGAGCCTGGTTGCCATTCTACTAAATGTCAATTGATTTTTTTTCACTTGTGTGATAAAGGATCTTTTCCTTATGCTCAATTGAAGAGAGCTTGATTATCATGTGTCTTGGTGAAGACTGCTTTTGATTAACCCTGTTGGGAGTTCTGTGCCCCTCCTGGATGTTGTTTCCCAATCCTTTCTCCAAATTACGGAAGTTTTTCTTTATCATTTCATTGAATACAGCTTTAAACCCATCTTCTCTTTCTGCACCTTCTGGAATTCCCATAATTCTTACATTTGGCCTTTTAATTGTGTTTCTTAATTCTTGAATACTTTTTTTAGCTTGACCCAGCTCTGCTTCCAGCTTTTTGATTATTTTCCCATAGTCACAAGAACTGTCTTCCAATTCTGAGATTCTTTCTTTTGCATAATTTATTCTATTATTGAGACTTTCCACTGAATTTTTAATTTCCTCTACTGCATCCTTCATTTCCAATAATTTGGCTTGCTTTTCTTTCAGTGTTGTCATTTTCTGTGTGAGATATTACTTAAATTTCTGAACTCCTGCATGTGCTTCTCCATTGTTAATAAGAATCCTTAATGAGTTTTTTGAGTTATGTGCCACCCACTTCCTCAATATATTCCTCAGATAACTCTGAGGTTGGCCATGTGGGACTGTAGCACCCACAAACACACATGAGATCCAGGGGAAGAGGCGTTGAAAGCCTGGTAGAGGAGTAACAGGGACTCCCCTGCTGGGATACTGTCTTCACTGGTGAGCATGAGAACCAACACCATAGGCAGACCAGGACAGGCAGGAATTCAATACCTGTTGGCCTACATGTGAATTAGGTTAGGGGGAAAGAGCCAGGCTGGGATAATCAAATGTATCCACTGGTAGGTACATGCATGAGCCAGAGTAAGTGAGAAGCTGGGTGTGGCTTCTCTTATCTTCGCTTCCCTCAGATGCAGGAGGAAGGAAGGAAGGAAGGAAGGATGGAAGGAAGGAAGGAAGGAAGGAAGGAAGGAAGGAAGGAAGGAAGGAAGGAAGGAAGGGAGGGAAGAAAGAAGGTAGGAAGGAAGGAAGGAAGGAAGGAAGGAAGGAAGGAAGGAAGGAAGGAAGCGGGAGGGAGGGGAAAAGAGAAAAAGAAAGGAAGGGGGAAAGAAGTAAGAATAAAAGGAAGGGAAGAAGAAAAAAGAAGGAAGGAAGGAAAAGGAAAAAAGAAAGAATAAAAGAAACACTTTCCTACCTGTTGCTCCAAACACTGCAATTACTTTATTTTTATATTTTAATTCTTATTATTTAAAAAAAATTTAAATCAGATTTACAGAGAGAAGGAGAAACAGAGAGAAAGATCATCCATCTGAAGGTTTACTCCCCAAGAGGATGCAAAGGCCAGAGGTGAGGTGATCTGAAGCCAGGAGCCAGGAGCTGCTTCTAGGTCTCCCACTCAGTTACAAGGTCCACTTTGGACCTTCCTTGAATGCTTTCCCAGGCCATAAACAGAGGTTGGAAGGGAAGTGGCGCAGCCAAGATATGAACCCACATAGGATCCCGGCACATGCAAGGCGAGGGACTTTAGCCAATAGGCTACTGCAATGGGACGATAATTACTTTCTTATTGGCCATTTTTCCAGATAAAAAAGGAGTTTCTGGGGAGCTTTTCTCAGCAGAACAACAGCAGCAATACAGCTTTGCTTCTTGCATGAGAATTATAAAGCTCTTCTGATAACCACACCCCTAATATTACCCCAATCTATAAATTGCCTTGTTATGCTGCCTGGGTTAGTCATTGTGACTCTGCAGTTTTATAATGATGATGTGTCCTTTCATTCATTCACTGTCACAGTTGCACCACAGGTAATCCTCCACCTCAATTCTTGCATATAATGTGGACACCGGTTCTAGCCTTGGTTGCTCCGCTTTCCATCAGAATTCCTGCTTATGAATGGAAAAGCAGCAAAGGATGGCTCAAACGCTTGGGACTCTACACCCATGTAGGAGACCTGGAAAAGGCTCCTGGGAAAGGCTTGCGATCAGCTTAGCTTCAACCACTGCAGCAATTTCTGAGGGGTAGAGTAGGAGGTGGGGTGAACCAGAGGATGGAAGATTGTCTGGTCTGTGTCTCCTTCTCTCTGTAGATGTGCTTTTCAAATAAAAATTGAAATATAAGCAATGTGTAGAACAAAAATTTAAAAAAACATGTCCTGAGTGCCTTTGGTATACAAAAATCTAAATCTGAGATCCTATGATCTGTAGCATGTTCAAGAACTAAACTCATGAATAAATGAAACTTCAGTACAGAGGAACGGCAGAGGGGATGGAGAGACACAAAACTCATCCTGGAACGTGAAGCAAGGTTTGCCAGAGGGAATAATGGTAGGGCTAACCTGAAGATGCCATGAGTCACTGAGTCAGGGAACAGACATCATTAAAGGGACAAGAAGCCCACAGAGTACAGCTCAGAGGCAGGGCAATCCTGACTCTGGGCTCATGATGGCTTGGCAATGCTATGGGAAGGGCACAGAGGAGACCTCTTAGGCTGACAGAGACTAGCACACAAAGGGCCCGGTAGGCAGAGCTTGGTTCATCCAACAGTCCCAGCAGATTGTATGTGATTTCATGGCCACAGACTGATGGCTGGGTTGAAATAAGGCAATGCTAGCAGCTGAGACACTCTTTAAGGAGACTGCAGAAGTGATGTATGGGAAACATGCTGAGGGCTTGAACAGACATGTTAGAGGTTAAGCTGGGTCCCTTACAATTCACCTTGAAGTCCAAATATTGCCACAGATAGAGATTCTTGTCCCTCAATGAGAAAAAAATCAGATGTATGACAGATCAGTAGTGAGCAAGCTAGTAATGTTTAATGAAGAAAACACACCCTCCAGGGCAAGTGAGCCACTCAGCTTAGAATGAAGCGTCCAGGCTATATTCAGCCTGATTTATTTTAAAGATTTATTTATTTACTTATTTAAAAGACACACTTGTAGCAGGGGATGAAGAAGAAGGAGGAGGAGGAGAAAAGAGATCATCTATCCACTGACTCACTCAACAGGTGGGCCCCAAGGACTGGAGCTGATCCAAGCCAAAGCCAGTGATTCCGTCTGTGTCTCTCACACAGGCAGCAGGGAACAAAGTACTGAGAATATCCTATATAGATTCCCCTCAGTACATTAGGTAGAAACTGGACCACAAACATTGCGGTCATCACTGGAACATGTGCTCTTATATGGGATGTGGATGTCTCAAAACAGTTGCTTAATCCGCTGTCCCACTACAATACTGACTCCAGACTGGGACTTTGAGGGGTATGGAACACACGTTTACCCTCTGTCTCTCCCCTCCCCACCCACTGTGGAATATTGTTGGATAAGTCTATCGAGGCATAAAAATTCTGGAATTCCCTTTGGAGCTTTACCAGCAGTATGATAGACTACATTCTCTACCATCCAGTTTTGACTGGTACTGAAAGGTTGAATTGGATGCTGGGTAGGTGGAGCCTAGGACTAACACACATACACACACACACATACCATATTGCATAGGGCCAGTAACTTTTTAATGATTTGTTTATTTTATGTGAAAATCAGAATTACAGAGAAAGGCAAAGATGAAGAGAGAGAGAGAGATTTTTTTTGTCTGCCAGTTCACTCCCCAAATGGCCACAACAGCCTATTGACACTACGATCCTGGAGCTTCTTCCAGCTATTTGGAAGGCACATGGAACTCAGGGTGCAGGCACCCATGACCTTGAGCCATCTTCCTTTGCTTTCCCAGGACATTAGCAGGGATCTGAATTACAAATGGAGCAGCCAGGATTGAATTGGTGCCTATAAAGAATGCCAGCTCCACAGAGACATAAACACTGGGTTGCTTTCAAGGTCTACTTTAAAAACTTCAATATCTCTTTCTACATTTAATGACACAAAATTCCCATTTTATTTTCTTCAGCCCCTTCACATGCATATGCCAGTGTCCACCTTCGTACATAACCTTCCAGCTGAAGACAAGTTATCTATAACTTACGGGGCAGCAAAGTTGGAGGTCTGTTGACTGTAGCTTCTTTGAATGCACAGCTGGTGGTGAGTATTCTTCTCTTGCTGACCGTCCAGTGGTGTTTGAGGGTGACCCAGGAAAAGATTGTCCTGTGTAGTTCAGAGGGCTGGTCCCATCATCTGAAAGAATGGGCTGTAAGCCCTGCCTCATGGCTATTGGGAACTTAACTGTGAACATCTTGTATTTTATTGGGGACAAAATGCACGCAGACTTTGAAGACATGTGGTCCAAAGAGAAGTTGTAAATTATAGAGATTATAGGACCAAGAGGAGACAGAAGCCAGGATTTCCATGACCAGATGTTCAACCCCAAATTCCCAGGTTGTTGTCAGGCCTTGTCCAAGAAACTTTGAATATGGCTTTATACCTATCCAGTTTGAAGGACTTTTGGGACAAGGTGAAGACATTTCTCAGGCAGTGGTTAAAACACTGAAGGTGGGTGTGTTTTACAGGACCACCACGGCCAAGGAGTTGATCTGATTTAGGAGTATGAAGGAGACAGTGATCTGGCTGTTACATTCAACTATTCCATGGAGAAGTTAACACATGTTTTTTGTCGAAATAACCTCAGTGTTCCTTGGCATCACCTGCTACCCTGGTCAGGGTGCTATTCCCACCAGGATGGAGCTAGAGACCATTCTTTTTGGAGATTTCACAAATGGTGTGTGAGGGAATTGGTAACAGGGCTGAGGCATTGTCAACAACAGGACAATAGAGCAGGGTCCTGTCCAGTTGGTGGGTAAGCCTTGGTATGTGAATGTGCCTCAAAGTTCACCTGTTCTGTAAAAAGAGACATCTGGGGCCCAGTGGCGTGGCCTAGCGGCTAAAGTCCTTGCCTTGAACACCCCAGGATCCCATATGGACGCCGGTTCTAATCCCGGCAGCTCCACTTCCCTTTCAGCTCCCTGCTTGTGGCCTGGGAAGGCAGTCAAGGATGGCCCAAAGCTTTGGGACCCTACACCCATGTGGGATATCTGGAGGAAGTTCCTGGATCCTGGCTTCGGATCGGCATAGCATCGGCCATTGCTCTCACTTGGGGAGTGAATCATCGGACGGAAGATCTTCCTCTCTGTCTCTCCTCCTCTCTGTATATCTGACTTTCCAATAAAATAAATAAATCTTTTTTAAAAAAGAGAGACATCTGCACAGGTGATGCACATTCAGTTGGAGGCTTGGCTTACTGGAACAATGGAAGGATGTGTCAGCAAAGGATCCTGCAGTCAGTGCAGCACACAGAGGGTCTTACTGTGTGAGGCATCATTTGTTTGATATTCCAGAACATCACCTTGTGTGGTATCCATGAAAATCCAGACTGTAGACCATCTCCATGAATGAGGGAGCGATTATCCATGCTTGTGTTGCCTTGGTAGTCAGAGCTTGGTGTCCACTGGGCAGGGCTTACTGCTGCCTGCATGCCTGCAGTGGCATGAGCAAGGTTGGAAAGGGAAGTGACACACAGTAGAGAAAATCAGAATTGAGAGAGATACGCACAAGATAAAGATTATAACAGCTAGGCAGCCAGAGGGAAGACCCCCCCTTCTCTGAGGAAGAAAATTCAACCCGAAGGCTTACTAACTTCAACTTTTTTGGAGGTAAATAGGTATCCATTTATAGGAGTTGGTGTGGCACAAACTTTTTTATCCTCTATCAAGAGAATATCTTTTTATTATTATTTTTTATAGTCATACATAGTTGCTTAGGGTACAAAGGGTCAAGGACTACAGGAAAGTGAGGAAGATCATGGTTTCCATACTAATATCATCATTCCCCACCCCCCCGTATCTGTGGTCAGGGAAGAAACAAAGAGAGAAGCCCCACCCAGCCTCCCATCTACTCATCCCAGGTCCCCGATGTGGGGCATGTTCTGAGGGTCCTGCTCAAGCAGTTTTGACAGTTCAACAGTTCTGAATTGCTGCCAATCTTGCCATTCCAATCACAATGAAATCTGTTCAGAATCCACTGGCTGACATAGTCTCTTCACGGTTGGAGGCTCAGTTGGAGGGATCTTCAAAGAAACTTTGTCTGAGGTGTTCCCCAGACTTGATTCTTGTGTGTGCTTACCAGTACAGGGTCCGGCACAGTCTATTGCCCCAATCAGCTTATGCACATACTGGTGGTTGCAATTGCTGGGTCAGTTCTGTTTCCAGCCCTGCCTTCTACATGAACCAATGGGTGTTGCAGTCCAGCCTGATCTTGCCCACCATACATTAGGTCCTTGCACAAACCAGTAGGAGCTGCAGCCTAGTTGGGGCGACTCTCCATAACCCCCACAAGGTCTGCTCCCTACCCTGGTTCCCATGCTTGCCACTATGTACTGCAGACTTGTTCAGTCTGTCCCACATCCCACTTAGCTCTCTTGCATGTCAATGGGCATTGAAGCCTAGTGCAACCCAACCAGCCCCACTATCTAGCCCATACACATATTGGTGGGTGCCTTAGTGTCTAGCCATGCCTACCCCAATCCTGGTTTTCATGCTCTCCAGTGGGAGTGATAACCCAAGAGTGAGGTGCCCACTATTTCCCTAATAGGTCACTTCCACACCCAGATCATGTGCTTTCCAGGTGGTTCTGCAGTTTAACTTGACAGAATTAATGCCCAGTGCCAATATCCGCCAGTTGATGCTGTGGCAAAGCCCAGCCAACCCGCACTCACTCTGATTTATGCTTGCACCAGTCAGAATAGTCAGTCCGACCTGGCCCTTTCCTGATCTAGCTCACATGAGACCCACAGGTGTTGTAGCCCTGCCTAGTCTGGCCTGCCCTCATCCCAACTCATGCTCTCCAGTGGAAGTGATTGTCTAGCAGGGGAGCCCACATTCCCCCTGCTGGTTCTGCCCCCTCCCCACCCTGATTCTCATGTGTGGTATTTGGGCACTGCAATCACATCTGGTACAGCTCACCTCACCTTGGCATTCCATAATGTGCACTGGTTTGTGTCGCGACTGAAACTGACCCAACACACACTATTCTGGTGCTTGGGTTTGCCAACAGGTAATGTGAAGTGGTTCAACCTGGTCTGCCCCCAACCTATGCCAAATCTATGCCAGTGGGTACCTTTCTCTGGCCTGGTGTGGGTTGCTCCCTATCATGGTTCTTGCACTCACCTGCAGGAACTGTGTCCTGACAGAGGAGTTTCCCAAGCTCCTCCATCACAACCTCTCCCTATGCCAGACCTTGTGGATATGGTGGATGCATGGGCCAGCCCTCCTGGCTGGCCTTCAATCCATTCTGGTTCTTACTGTTGCATGTTTCAGATGAGCCAAGGCTGGTCCATACCCAAACACTGCTCACACATGGGTCAGTAGGGGCAGAGACCTAGCCTAGTCTGTCCTACATCTACCCAGGTTCTCCAGAGCACCAGATGGTGCTGACATCTAGCCCGGCTAGGTGTACCCAGCCCCAGTTCACATTTGTACCAAGGAAGATTGAAGCCATATCCAGACCAGAATGCAGCCCCAACTCTGGCCTTCATATTCTCCAATGGGTACCGCAACCCAGCAAGGGTTTATTCTTACAGCTCCCCAGCCAAGCCTATTCCCAGCCCTAGATTATGTGCATGGCACAAACTTTGATAGCTGCATGTTAATGCTAACTAGCCAATATTTATTATCAGGAAGCAACAGTGTGACCCAAGTACAGAAGTCAGTCTGTAGAGATAGTCTCGATGATAAACTTAAATTGCACCATCTTGAGGCCATGGATCATTGCCCAACGGCAGGTCCTCACTCACAGGCCTTGAACTTGGTCTTTTCTGCATTTGCAATCCATTGCCACAATTTGACCCTTTTCCTCTGGCACAAGCACTCTATCCACTCTAGTGTCCAGACACAATGTGCCCTAATTCCTCATCAACTCAGGGTGTTATTTTTTACAAACTGCCTATCACATCAGCTTTACCCGGTTGAAGCTCCCAGTTAAATCAGAAGGCATGTCTCAGACATGGTGAATTGGGAGGTTCAATGTGACTATCACTATTGTGTATGGTGACCATCATCAAATTGCAGTTATTTGGAATCCAGCAGGACACCCCTGAAAACCCAGGGGAAGGAGTCAAAAGCAACCTGTTGTCATCTAGTTGACCCATGCCTAAGCCAATCTCCTGTCAGGGTGGGAAAGAGCACCTTTCTGGACTGATATAGGTCATCCTTCTCTGGTAATAGTAGAAAATTTGTTGGCCCATCTATATGAGCTTGTACCCCCAGAGAGCTTGGGTTGCCTCTCCAGAAGAGCCCTGTGCTCATGAAGAAACACAACAAGAACAGCTGTGGGAGGTGTTGACTGGAAAATCAATATCAGCCTCACATTTCCTGATGAAAGGAAAGAAGTAGTTAGAATTATGGTTTGGAAGCATGTTAGCAGAGAGAGGGAAAACCACAAGAGGGCATTTTTATTTGGCTCCTTAGAAAGAGTGAGCATAAATCCTCCAGGGCTTGTGTAGACTCAGTGCCCTTTGCTGCATGCAATTTTGTTAGTCTTCAGAGCAGTATGACTTTACCCTTTTATGATGACTTGAGATTGGGCACGAGACAGCCCCTTCTCTTATGCAAAACAGTGGATGCTGTGGCCCAGTCCAACTCTGTCCACCACACACCCACTTGGTCCTCATGTACACAAGTGGGAGTTGCAGCCCCGCTGTAACAACTCCCAATAACCCTCAGTAGACCCACTCCCAGCCCTGGTTCCTAAACTTGCCAGTATGTGTAGTGGACTGGTCCAGTCTGTCCTATATTCCATTCAGCTCTCATGCACATCAATGGGCGTTGAAGCCTAGCTCAACCCCACTATCCAGCCTGCACTCATGCTGGTGGATGTAACTGCCTGTCTAACCAGACCTGCTATAGCTGTGGTTCTCATGCTCACTAGTGGAAGCTGCAGCCCATCAGAAAGTTGCCCACAGTTTCCTTACTGTACTCACTCCAAGTCCTGGATCTTGCACTCTCCAGGTGGTTCTGCAGTCTAGCTTGACAGGATTTGCCCTAGTCCCAGCACTTGCCAGCTGATGCTGTGGCAAAGCCCAAACAACCTGCATTTACTCTGGCTCGCGCATGTACCTACCAGTGGATACATTTGATTATCCCAGCCTGGCTCTTTCCCCCTAACCTAATTCACATGTAGGCCAACAGGTATTGAATTCCTGCCTGTCCTGGTCTGCCTCTGGTGTTGGTTCTCATGCTCACCAGTGAAGACAGTATCCCAGCAGGGAGTCCCTGTTACTCCTCTACCAGGGTTTCAACGCCTCTTCCCCTAATCTTATGTATGCTTGTTGGTGCTGCAGTCTAGTCTGGCATGGCCTGTCTCACCTTGGAACTTGCCAGCAGGTGCTTAGCCTGGCCTGCTTGGTCTGTCCCTAGTTCCAGCTCATGCTGGTAGATACTATGGCCTAACCCAGTATAACAAGCCCCTATTTCTGGCCCTAATGTGAACTTGCTGATGTTGCGGCCCAAACTGGCCTCTCCTGCACCCTCTCCTGATTCTCAAATCTGAAAGTGGGTGTTATAAACTGGTCCAGAGTGGTCTGTCCCCAGACTGATCCACACGTATGCTGGCAGGTACTGTTACCTGGACTGTTCTGGGCCTCTCCTTGCCTTGTTTCTTGTGCTGACCTGCAGGGGCTGTGTCCCAATTGAGGAGTTCCCCAAGTTTCTCAGTCAGGTCTCCCAGTGGCAGATCTCTTGCACACTGGTTGGCCCTTCGCCCAAACTGACCTAGTATTCCTCCTGTCCTGATAGGAACAGTGGTCTCGCTCAACTGGCCTACACCCATTCTGGTTCTTATACTTGTTCCAGCTACATTTGGTCCATGCCCAGATACAGCTCCCATATGTATCAGCGGGGACCAAGACCTAGACCAGCCTGTCCTATACCCTCTCTGACCTTCATGAGCACCAGCAGGTGATTAAGTCTTGTCCAGGCTGGAATCCATTCTATATCCATGCTGAGGGATACTGCAGTCATGTCCACCCTAGATCGCCATTCCCATTCTAGTCCTTGTACTCACCAATGGGACCTACAATTCAGCCAGGTTATCTCCTTTGCTCCACAGCCATGCCTGTTGCAAGCCACAGCTCTTGGGCATGCTAGTTGTGGCTCTGACCCAGCTTGGTATAGCCTATCCCCTGTCTGGACCTGCCCAAGGGTATTATAGCCTACTTCTGCCAAGTCTGCTCCCATCTCTGACTCATGCAAACCAGCAGGTGTAATAGCCTTGCCCAGAATGATCAGCACTCCAGCCTTACTCCTGCACATGCCAGTGGGTTAAGTTCGGTGCAACCGTGCCCAGTCTGCTCCTATTCCTGATTCATACAAACTATTAGCTGTGGCAGCCTATCCCGGCTTGACCTACAGTCCAATCTGGCTCTTGCACTGGCCAGTAAGCTAATGTTGGCCTGGCCCTGTCTCACCTGTGCCCTCCAGAACCAGCCCCAAACACTCACTGATCTGTGGAGCTACCCTACCCAGCTCGACCAACACCCTGACCTGCATTACATGCTCACCAATGGGAGCTATGGCCCACCAGGGAGGTTTCCCAAGTTGCTACACCAGGCACCTCACAGACTCAGATCTCATGTGTGCCAGTGGGTGCTAGCCCCCGACCCAGCATAATTTGCCCCTCCATCTTAGCCTTTGTATGAGCTGATAGATGCCATGGCCCAGCTTACCCCACACCATCTTCTTGGGTGTGCCTGTGGGTGCTGCAGCCTGGACCAGCCCAGTCCATCCCCAACCCCAGTACCCTTGAGTTTTGGAGGATTCCATGGTGATGTCCAGCTCAGCCTGTTACCACCTTCAGCCCATGTGCACACCAAAGGAAATTGCAGTTTCACAAGGGTGGGTCCACAAACCCCCCACAAAATCTGCCCCCAGACCTGGTTCTGTCTTGTGCTTCTTAGTGTCATGGCCAGGCCTAACATTACCCATCCCTGATTCCAACTTTCATTGGCAGGTACTGTGTTCCAGCCCTGCCAGGTAGGCCCTAGCAGCCTTAGCTTTAGTGTGGGTCTGTGAGTGGTGGTCACCTGTAATCCATTCTAATTATCCCAGTTCAGGTCTTCCCCGTGGGCCAGTGTACCTGTCTGACCCACAAAAGTCCTTCAGCTTCCCCTGTCCAAACCGTTCTGTCTCAGCCCCCTTGCTTACCTACAAGTACTGTGCCATTATGAATGGAAGTCATGCCTCACCTTATCTTCTGTCTGCTTGTTCACTCCCCAAATGGCCACAACATGCAACATATGGCCACAACATGCAACATATTCCTTCAGCACTCGTTCCGCCCCAACATCCATTTTCCCCTTTCCCTGATTAAATCACAGTCCCTGAGTCCGGGAGTGCATGGGTTTCCTGGACTGATCCACCAGCACACCACATCAGTGTGCTAAGTTAGGGCTCTGCTCTGTCTGTGATCAACCATATGGGGAATTCCTCAGGCTCACTCCACCTGCCTGAGTGTGAGCTCTCAGGTTCTTGCATGCCTCTGTTGGTGCCTTTTGCATCCCACAGTTGCCCCACAAGCCCACATCCCCAGTTCCCTGGAGCCTGTCATGGCGGCCTGGTGAAAACACTTTCTCTCTTTTTTAAAAGATTTATTTACTTTTGGGCCCGGCACAGTGGCGCATTGGTTAAGGTCCTCACCTTGCACGCCCGGGATCCCATATGGGCGCCGGTTCTATCCCGGCAGCCCCATTTCCCTTCCAGCTCCCTGCCTGTGGCCCGGGAAAGCAGTCAAGGATGGCCCAAAGCTTTGGGACCCTGCATCCGAGTGGGAGACCCGGAAGAGGCTCCTGGCTTCGGATAGGCATAGCACCGGCCATTGCTCTCACTTGGGGAGTGAATTATCGGACGGAAGATCTTCCTCTCTGTCTCTCCTCTCTGTATATCTGCCTTTCCAATAAAAAAATAATAAAAATAAAATCTTAAAAAAAATTTATTTACTTTTATTGGAAAGTCAGATTTATAAAGAGAAGGAGACAGAGAGAAATATCTTCTGTCTGCTTGTTCACTCCCCAAATGGCCACAACAGCTGGAGCTGAGCCTATCCAAAGCCAGGAGCCAGGAGCTTCTTCTAGGTCTCCCATGTGGGTGCAGTGTCCCAAGGCTTTGAGCCATCTTCCACTGCTTTCACAGGCCACAAGCAGAGAGATGGGAGGGAAGTGGGGCCACCAGGACACAAATTGGTGCCCATATGGGATGTGGGTGCTTAGAAGGTGAGGGTTTAGCAGCTGATCTGTGGCATCAGGCCTTTGTGTTCATTCTTTTTTAAGTGCTCATTTTACTCACCTTCCTGACTCAGTATTTTTTACCTTCAGATCTAGGTTAAAAAAAAAAAACTAGCATGGTTCGAGCAAAATTCTTAGGTTGTTATTAAGAAACACACAGGGATGCCTGCGTCATTGATGTCATGAGGGGTAGCATGATTTAACTCCGTTTCTCAGAAATCAGTAGGTTAAGGGCCACATCTCCCTGTATCAACTAGGAGTTCACCTGTCGATTGATTTAGCTGGTTATCTGAAATTTTGAGGAGACTATAGTCCAAGTAGTTTTATGTTCTCATTTATTTTTATTTGAAAGTTGAAAGATAGATATACTGAGAAAGGAAGCTAGACAGAGAGATTTTCCATCTGCTGGTTCACTCACCAAACAGCTTCAATGCCGTTAAGCCTAAGTGATCTCCTGCCAGAAGCCAAGAGCTTCTTCAGTGTCTCTGGTATGAGTAGCAGGGACCAAGAACTTGGGTGATTTTTTTTTCTTTCCCAGGCATATTAGCAGTGAGCTTGATCAAAATTGGAGCAGCAAGGGCTAAAAATGGTGCCCATGTGGGATCTGCTGCACTATGGCACTGACTCCAATTCTCATGTGTTTTTGTTTCTTTATTCGTTTTGCTAAGTTAAAATTTTTTTTCCCTAGGTATCTTCAAAGCTTGCATACACATCACTAATGGGCTTATGTTTTCTAACTGTCTCTTTTGCACGAATTTAAAAAAAATAGTATTTTCTAGTTTTCAAGGCAGAGAGATAAGGAGATGAAGCTTTCCCATTTGCTGGTTCACTCACTAGATGGCCACAATAGCCTGGTTGTTCTAGACAAAAGCTAAGAGGTAGGAACTCAATTTGGGTTGCCCTTCTGGCTGCCAGGGACCCAAGTACTTGAGCCACCACACTGCCCCCATGGTGTGCATTAACAGGCAGCTGTAAACAGGTGCAGAGCAAGAACTCAAAACTAGGCACTCTGATGTGGGATGTGGGTGTCCCACTGGTGTCTTTATCACTACACCCAACACATGGGCCAACATTAGGTTTTGCACGTTTGTTTTCATGCTTCACTTTCAGAAACGTCCCAGCTTCTTTTGACTCTGTTGCTTTGAGGAGTAGATGAGCCTCCATACTGGCATGCACAATAGTGCACCGTGAAGGAGGATCTGTTCTGTGGCATGTGCTCCTCCTGCAGTGTTCTTAGATTCCACTGCACCTGCAGGCCTTATGACCACACAGCCCAGTGACTCTTACTCTTTGTTGCTGCATTGTTATTTGCTTTGTCAACTCATGCCAGATATAGCAGGACTGCCCACCTCCAAAGTCCAGGGTTAAGAGCACTCGATCCATTCTTTCATTCATGTGAGAGGAGGCATGGAGAACCTGCACTGTGCCAGGTAGTAGTATGAGTCATGGCTGGGAAATAAGTGTGAACAGTGTCTGTTCTTAACTAGCGCCTGACTTTGCAGGAGTGGAGCTGCAAGAAAATTATCATAGCAGTAACAGTCCTTCCCTCCATAGTTCATAAGTCCTAACTCTCAGTGCTTCAAAAGGAGAGCTCTTTGGAAACAGAGTTTTCAAAGAATTGATCAGTTTACATGAGACCGTTATGATGGGTTCCAATTCAATCTACCTGGTTTCCGTATGAGAAGAAGAATTTGGCATTGGTGGAATGTAGCACTCTTATATCGGATACCAGCATGGCAAACAGCAGCTTGTCCTTCCACGCCACAGACCAGTTTGCTTATAGATTGTCTTTGAACTTTGTATTGAAGTTACGGACACGTGTACCAAGCTGTAAGCATCTTAACTGTGTAGTCTGGTGTTCTTCCAACAATGAACTCATGCATGCAGTCTGCTCTCAACTGAAGAAATACAACATCATCAGTCCGCGACAGGCCTGCACTTCCTACCAAGATTGTTTAATCAGTGTTCATCAAACCAGCCACATTCTGCTGTGTATGACTGTGAATTAGCCCCTGACTAGTTTTATATGAATGAAATTGTATCTTAGATATTCCTTCTATTTGTTTATCATTCTATTCCTGAAACTCTTTCAAGTTTCTGCAATTTGCAAAAGCTCATTTTTTCTTGTGGTTATCTGGTATGCTCCAAGATGGATGGATATAGGACATTTTAAGTATCAATTCCTTTTTTGGGTTATTTCCAAATTTTGTTTCATTTTGTAGTCCAAAAAAATTACCTGAGGCTTGATAATATTTTTTAAAGATGTATTTTTTAAAATTTGAAAGTCAGATATACAGACAGGAAGAGAGTGAGGGAAAGATCTTCCATCCGCTGATTCACTCCCCAAGTAGCGACATTGGCTGGGGCTGAGCTGATCCGAAGTCAGGAGCCAGGAGCCAGGAGCTTCCTTTGGGTCTCCCAAGCTGGTGTAGGTTCCTAAGGCACTGGGATGACCTCAACTGCTCTCTCAGGCTGAAAGCAGGGAGCTAGATGGGAAGTAGGGCAGCCAGGACATGGATCAGCACCCGTGTGGGATCCCAGCACGTTCAAAGCAAGGATTTAAGCCACTAGGCTACCACGCCAGGCCCAGCTTGATAACTTTATAAAGAAAAGAGGTTTGGTTAACTCACAAGTCTGTCTGTTCAGGGCTTACATTTGTAGATGTCCTTCCTGCTGGCCCCATACTGGAGAGGGTATCACATAGCAACATAAGGGAGCAAGGCAAGGCATAGGAATAATATTTCCAATACATTCAAAGCAGAACACCCACTTATTGGGATGCTTATTTGGTTTGATATGGTCTGAATGGGTCTCCTATGAGCTGATCTGGTGAATTAAATCTCATTTTGAGATATTATCGGGGTGGAAACTTAGTCAAACTTAATGTTTAGTGATGAAGCCTTTGAAGTCAGTAGGATTCTAGAAGGTCCAAACGGTGGAGCCCCATGATTGAACTGTCATGGCTTTGTAAAATGAAGAGGGACCAGAGGTGACACACATACATGCTCCCTGTGTGTTGCCACCTGATGCCCTTGCCACTTTGGGACTCTACCAGTAGGAAAAACATTAGTAGATGTAGACCCTGAACAGCCAGAACTATGAATGAACTAAACCTCTTTTCCTTCTAAAGTTACCCAGCCTCAGATATTTTTTGGACTAATAAATAAACCAAAAGTTGGAAATAACACAAATGTCCATTGATGGTTTAAGTGTCCTGTTTCCACAGGACATCTGCTTGGTGGCAAATCAGGCCATTCCTCTGTGGTGCCTCATCCCCTGTGGGTGTCAGCTCCTGTCCCAGCTGCTCCACTTGTGACCCAGCTTCCTGGTAATGGCCTAGGAAAGCAGAGAAAGATGGACCAGGTCCTTGGCCACCTGCACTTACATTAGAGACCTGGGAAAAGCCCTTGGCACTTGGCTTCAGATTTGCTCAACTGTGGCTGTCATAGCCATTTTGGGAGTAAACCAACAGGTCAAACACCTGTCTCTCCTTCTCTCTATGTAACTCTGTCTCTTAATAAGAATAACTTTAACAATCATAAAAACCAGGAAGCAGCCCATTGACCTTTTCTCCTCCCCTGAGGTCTAAGAGTACCAAGCACAATACAGATTGAAATCCACCCGGAGTTGTTCCCTGGGTCAGCTCAGGATCAAAGGCGGTCACTTTGTGGTCACTTTGCAAGGAAAGAGGAACTCCAATGTGCTGTATTACCCCTGTTTCTTTCTCAGACAGGCCAGTGCCTCAATGCATTATGTTATGTCTTTTACCACCTGGTACATGGGAAGTCAATCTGCAAATATTAAGCAGCTGGGTAAGGTTCTTAATCACTGGTTTTTAGGATGGCTTCTCAGGCAGAACCTACGTCCTTATACTCCCTGCCTGACTGCCTCAGATCATTTTTCTCACTCAAACATGCATTTAACCAAAATTGAGGTATTTTGCCTTTATAGGTGAATCTCTTTATCCTTCTTTTACCAGGGACCTGCCATTCATGAATAATTCCCAAGCTAGGTTAGGGGTGAGCTTATCTGATAAGTGAGCAAGGGTCCTGAAGCATCGTCATTGTCTCTTCTCATGAGAAAAAAAACTGCTTTCCAACCCACTGGAGAGAAAACTGGCAGAGCTTAAAGAGGAACACATTTTCAAGCTAATATGAGGTACCCAACAGGTAGATCTCTGACAACCAGAGACACCCTCATGGTCCAGGATCATCTTGAAATCATGAGGGGACAAAAGTATAAGGTTTCTCCCAAGTGGACTTTTAAGCCTCCAGATCAGAAGCACCATAGCTGCTAGGGTTCCAGGCAGGTTGGCCATAGCTTAGTCATTGAATCTAATACACTGGGTTTCTTGAGTTCTAATATTGAGTCAGAACTCACAACTATTCCCTTTTATGCCAGTGATGCAACTGGCAGTTTTACTCAGTATGCTGCAATGGTGACCCCTTTTTCTTATGTGTTCAATAAGTCTTGCCTACTCTCCTTGTTTCTTCATCATCTATTATGATCCACCAAGTGTGGATAAAGAGCAGTGTAAGCTGCTCACAGTATAATGAAGGCTAGTGAGTATAAATGACAATATGCTGTAGAAAATGCAAGGCCAGAGACACAACAGTCCGTTGGGTCCCTCAGGCACTCCTGATTCCACTTACCTCTTCTTTCCAAGCTTTGCCTCCAGCTGCCTGGCCTTCACCACCTGCAGATTCTTCCAGCTTCTCCTGCAGCCAAATGACTTCATGGCTTCTCTTCCCTGGCACTACACACACTGGGATGGAACCAGGACACCTTTGGAGGGTGTTAAATCCCATGAGAAAGCACACAGGAGAGGAGGGAGATCCACAAACATCCCCCCAGTGTTAGTGCTGAAACAAAGGACTGTGGGAGAGATGCATGGATCCCTAAGTGCTGAATGACTGAACAGATGGTTGACTGAGTGAATCACAGAACACACTTCCAACCTTTGCAGCAAAACTTGAACTTGGGAGATTCTAAACCTTTGTGTTTGTTCATTGAATACCAAATACAATAATCTCCACAGCAATGTTTATTTTTTTTTAAAGATTTATTTTTATTATTTTTTTATTGGAAAGGCGGATACACAGAGAGGAGAGACAGAGAGGAAGATCTTCCGTCCGATGTTTCACTCCCCAAGTGAGCGCAACGGCCAATGCCATGCCAATCCGAAGCCAGGAGCCTTTTCCGGGTCCCCCACGCGGGTGCAGGGTCCCAAGGCCCCGGGCCGTCCTTGACTGCTTTCCCGGGCCACAGGCAGGGAGCTGAATGGGAAGCGGGGCTGCCGGGATAGAACTGGCGCCCATATGGGATCCCGGGCGTGCAAGGCAAGGACCCCAACCACCTGCGCCACCACGCCGGGCCCGCAATGTTTATTTTTAAAGATTAAAATGATTAAAGATCACGGAGGAGTTACAATGGGGATGAGAAAAGGAGCTCCCAGGGCTTGAGCTAACTTCCACAGGAGAAGCTAAGTGGGCTCATGTTGTGTTAGGAAGGAGCTCCAGCATCCTCCCAAGCCAGAGCCTTGGGAAGTGATTTGACACTGAACTGGAGAGAGAGAGAGAGAGAGAGAGAGAGATACAAATGGTGATATCATTTGAAGTTTTGCATGACCCCTAACAACCCTTATCACTGGCTAAAAATATACTTGAATCAAATCAGTGTCCCTGGTCTCTAGTGCAGAGTTTTCTACCAAAGCAAAGGCAATAGGGAATTCTTGATTGTGGCAAGTGAGAGAATTCCAACCCCACCATTGTGTGGAGATGGAGAGGAACAGTGTGGGAGAGAACACAGAATGGATGGGGAATCCAAGGTGAACAGCTAGTTTTCTAGATGTCCTTGAAGGCTTCCACGCTCTCAGAGACAAACTGCTGGAAGCTTCTGACTTTGGGGTTTAGTCGGTAGGTGAGCTCAACATCACGTTCTGGATTCTCTTGAAAGTAACGAAACATGTTGGCTTTTGCTTTTGCTTCAGGGGTGTTCAGCTTCTCGTAAGCTTCTGGGGTGATCTGTGCAGAGCAAACATTAGGGACTGTTAGAATCCACATTCAAAATAATTCTGAAATTTGACCTTGGGGGCCTGGGTGGAGAGAACTTTCAGCAGCCTGACAGCTTCCAGGAACACCCAAGACAAATCAGACTCATACTTTGGGCCCTGGCCATGGCCACCACTGCTACAAGGTGAGCGAGTCCAGGGCTTGCCTGGCCCAAGTGGTCTCTGCCTTCATGGTGAGTATGTTGGGAGGAGATCTCCTGGGAGCAAAGGCAGGCCCTGGCTCCACCCACCACCACTATCGTGGGAACAGGGCTGATTGGGCAGCTAAAGGAACACCCTGGCTGGGTTGGGGTTCCCGCTGGTAAGTGCGGGGGTCAGACTGGGAGCTGCGTTCTGGTCTGGATGTGGCTGCAGTATCCCTTGACACAAGTGTGGACTGTGGCTGGGAGCAGTGAACTGGGCTAGACTCCAGCACCAACTGTTGCTCTGGAGGACCAGGGTTGGTATAGGACAGTCTAGGCTAGGTCTCTGCCCCTACTGAGCAATGTGTGAACTATATCTGGGTGTGGACCAGCCTTGGCTGAGCTGAAACATCAAACATAAGAACCAGAATGGATTAAAGGCTAGTCAGGAATGGCCACTGTTCCTGCCAGGACAGGGGGTGGACTGAGTAGGGTTGGCCCATGGACCCACTGGTGTGCATGAGATCTGGCATGAGAGAGGTGATGGAGGAGCTTGGGAAACTCCTCTGTCAGGACACAGTTCCTGCAGGTGAATGCAAGAACCAAGAAAGGGAGCAACCCAGACCAAGCCAGGGAACGATACCCACCAGCATACATTTGGCATAGGTCAGAGGGCAGACTAGGCTGGGCCAGTTCACATCACCAGCTGGCAAATCCTAGCACCAGAACAGAGTGCGTGTTGTGTCAGTTTCGGTCGTAACACAAGCAGTATACATTACGGCTGAGACTGGGTGTTGACTGGGTTAGGTTGTAACCCTCCCCCCAGTGGGAGCTGGAATTGGGGGTGGGCCAGGCCAAGCCACAGCACCCACCAGCAAATGCTAAGGTGAGGTGGGCCATACCTGACTGGGCTGCAGCA
Organism: Ochotona curzoniae; assembly: GCF_017591425.1. Lineage (NCBI taxonomy): Eukaryota > Metazoa > Chordata > Mammalia > Lagomorpha > Ochotonidae > Ochotona > Ochotona curzoniae. The sequence goes on along the minus strand of NW_024467096.1, from coordinate 16,728,891 downwards.
CCCAGCCAGCACATATGAGAACCAGCAGGGGAGAGGGCAAAGCTGGTAGGGGGAATGTGGACAATCACATGGGAGAGCATGAGTTGGGATGGGGGCAGACCAGACCAGGCAGGGGTATAATACCTGTTTGCCTCATGTGAGCTAGATGGGGGAAAGTCAGGCTGGGCTGACTGTTCCTCTTGCTGTAAGCAAAAATCAGTGGGTGAAATTGAACTTCAACTGTGAATATGCAGCAAGGTGGAGGAATCCACCATGGGGGGAGGGTAGTGGGAGGGGTGGGGGAATCCCAGTGCCTATAAAACTGTATCACATAATACAATGTGATTAACAATAAAAAAATAAAATAAATCAGTGGGTGAGGGTTGGCTGAGCTTTGCCACAGCATCAGCTGGCAGATGTTGGCACTGGGGGCTAATTCTGTCAAGTTAAACTGCAAAAACGCCTGGAGAGTGCATGATTTGGGAGTGGGAGTGGATCCAGTAGGGAAACAGTGGGCACCTCCCTCTTGGATTACCACTCCCACTGGAAAGCATGAAAACCAGGACTGGGGCAGGCATGGCTAGAAAGAGAGTGGCAACCACCAGCATGTGTGTGGGCTGGATAGTGGGGTTGGTTGGGTTAAACTAGGCTTCAACACCCATTGGAAAGCATGAGAGTTGAATGGGATGGACCAGCCTGCTATACATACTGGCAAGCACAGGAACCAGCACAGGGGGCAGGACTAGTAGGGGTTATTGTGGGTTGCTCCGGCTAGGCTGCAGCTCCTACTGGGTTTGTGCAAGGACCTAGTGTGTGGTGGGCAAGATCAGGCTGGACTGCAACACCCATTGGTTCATGTAGAAGACAGGGCTGGAAACAAAACTGACCCAGCAATTGCAATCACCAGCATATGCTCAAGCTGATTAGGGCAATGAACTGTGCCGGACCCTGTACTGGCAAGCACACACAAGAATCAGGTCTGGGGATCACTGCAGACAGTTTCTTGGGGAGCCCTCCAACTGAACTGCTGATCTCAGAACTACAACCATGAAGAGAATTGCAGGTTCCATGATCTGGCCATGGAATGCATGTGTCAGAGCTGAGCCTCCTCAGAGGCTTAGACAGAGCAATGGAGAGCATATCCAGGTGCAGATGGAGAATATGGCAGTTCATCAGAACCTGCAGAGGACACCTGGTACCACAACAAAGGATGGAGAACAGAACAAATCGATCAGTTACCCCAGCAATGTGTTGGCAGTGAAAATCTGAGCAGAGACTCCAAGGTAGACTATGTCAACCAGTGGATTCTGGGGGGATTTCATTGTGCTTGGAATCGTGAGATTGGCAGCAATTCAGAACTGTTGAACTATTAAAAACACATGAGCAAGACTACCAGAGCATGCCCCACGTTGGGGACCTGGCATGGGTGGGAGGTTGGTTGTAGCTTCTCCCTTTATCTTCCCCTTACCCCAGATACAGTAAAAAGAAAGAGAGAGAGAGAGAGAACGTGGAAACAATGGTCTTGCCCACTTTCCTGTAGCCCTTGACCCTTTGTGCCCTAATCAACTATGTAAAGATTATAAAAATAAAATAATAATTAAAAAATAGTTCTGAAGAGATATTCCTTCACTTTAGTGATAACACAAGTCCACAACTGTCATGCCTAACTGCAAAATCCAGCATCCTTTCCTCAGAAGCCACGAGGGGAGCACATTGATTCTTCTGGTCACAGACGATGAGCACTTGGAACCTTGTAAATCTGCATGGTCTATACTGATTTCATTTAGTGGAACGAGTCACATCTTCGATGAACAGTTCCTGCCCCAAGTGTTTGGTACTGGTGATGTCACCTCACATAGGTGGAACCTGTAACTTCTGAGAATCCTATGAGATTTAGGAAGCAACATTGCTTCCAGCCCCAGGTATTTGGGATAAGACATTGTGGAATCTCAGTACCCTTTCTGTGAACAGCGCCTCTACACTTTCAGGGTTCCATTGCAGCCTTCCTGATGTGTTAGCCTCTTGACCGTCCAGGCAGTGAGTGTACCACATACCCTCATTCTGGTACAGCCTCTCCTTCTCAGCAGACTGTTGCCTCACTCGTCTTCAATAGTCTCCTTGTCAGTTGCCTGGAGTCTTCACTCCTTCCAGAACAGTCAGGGAACAAGCCCTATGCCCCTGACCAGTCTTGTCACTGTCCAGCTGAATAATTTCTCACAATAACTACATCACTGATTTCCCCTCAGAAGCAGCAAAAACTATTTTGATCTGATCCTATATATAATCTCTTTATTCCCCCAAGGGTATTCTGATTCTGGGCCAGCACAGTAGTCTAGTAGCTAAAGTCCTCACATTACACACACCAGTATCCCATATGGACACCGATTCTAATCCTGGCAGCCCCACTTCCCATCCAGCTCCCTGTGTGTGGCCTGGGAAAGCAGTCGAGGATGGCCCAAAGCCTTAGAACCCTACACCCACGTGGAAGACCCAGAAGAGGCTCCTGGCTCCTGATCAGCTCAGCTCTGGCTGTTGCGGCCACTTGGAGAGTGAACCATCTGACGGAAGATCTTCCATCTCTCATCCTCTCTGTATATCTGACTTTCCAATATAAATAAATAAATCTTAACAAAGTTGTGACAGGAAACAAGTGTTCCTCCCAGTAACTAAGATACCTGTTTTCCACATGCCAGGATCTGGATTCATTTTCCGTCTCTGCCTCCTGGTCCAGCTTCCTGTCAGCCTGGGCCCTGGGCTGAGGGAGCTGTGCTGGCCCATGTACCTGGACTCCCACCATTGACTCGGGCGACCTTTGAGTTCTGGGCTGGAGTCTGGCTCAGCACCATCATTTAGGAGCAATTGAGGATTGAACCAGGAGATGGGAGCTCCTGCTCTCTCTCTCCATCTTCCTATCCCTTCTTCTTTCTCCTCCTTCATCCCTCCCTCTCTCTTTTTCTCTCAACTTCCCTTACTCTCAGCTTTAAATAAAATAATGTGGCAGACACAAACAATTTATGTAAAATGATGCTTGTCACATGCCATTTGGAATAATGAAAAATGAAGAACCTACATATCCATCAATAGGGGAATGCAAACTTTGGTAGCTGTTCTCTAAGAATATTATACATTATTAAGATTAATGTATTTCATGTTTCGATATTGTTTCAGATATTTTACAAAAAAACCTTGAAATGCAAACAATGAATGCTTTCTATTAAAAAAAAACAGATGAAACTGTTTCTGAAGAATTTTACAAACTGAAAGAATGTGCAACTCATTAATTAAAGGATTATATATAAAATGGAATACATAATGTTCTTTCAAATTTAAGAAATATTTGTATGTATGTATTTTTTACATTTTCTTTCTTAAAGGTTTATTTATTTTTATTGGAAAGACCGATATACAGAAAGAGAAGGCAAGACAGAAAGATCTTTTAATTGCTGGTTCACTCCCCAAAAGCCACAATGGCTGGAGTTGAGCCAATCCGAAGCCAGGAGCTTCTTCCTGATGGCCTTGTGTTCTGGCCCTGCCTTCCCTGAGGCAGAAATGGAGGCCCTGGGAGATGGAGGACGTCAGACGGCGAGTCACAGAGCGCCACCTTGTGGCAGGCTGCGTCCTCCCCAGAATTAGCATAGCAACTAAGCCCTTTCCTAAGGGTGGCAGGTGGGTGGTTATGTTCAAATTAAAATCTTTCGTAAGATCAGCATGAACCACTCTGTGTACCCTTCAGACAAACGAATAAACTTTCATGCAAGGGTTCAGCTGTATCACCAGTACAAACAGACTTGTGGAACTTCAGTCCACTTCAGTGTCTTCTGACGGGTTATGTTCAACCCTGCCTGCCTGATTAAAGGCCCTACAGGAACTTGTAAGTTGTGAAATGTTTGTGAATGTGTTTCCCCGTGATCATGCAATGTGTCTTAAGAACTCACCTTTGAATCTCGGATATCTTTCCCCAAACCCTTGGATAAAATCTCAGCATATTGCTTCACTGTTAGTGCTTCTGCACCAAGGTTTATGGCCTTGCCGATGAACTCCTCTGGAGAATTAAAGATGTTAGAGACGATGACTCCAGCATCAGCAACGGAGATGCCAGGCAAGGGTGCATCTCCCATGGGCAGCACTAGTTTAACAAAAGCAAAATAAAAGAAGCAAGATTAGGCTGATGACCATGTGAACTGCATCAACCCAAAATAATCAACTAAGTCCACATAGATTGGGAGGCAGCCACAGAAATCCAAGTGGTCACAGCTCCGCACAGTAGCAAGGTTTTGCATGAGAGCATTCCATGATGGCCTCTGGATGTTGGCTACAAAGAACAGCGCTTGGCTACTGAGCCGCTGAGCGCACAGTGGGGCTCATTAATCATGAGCCCAGACATCTCTGCTGAATGTGTCCGGCTTCTTACTCAGCATCCTCACTCATCTATTTCATAGGCGTTCTCAACATTCCCGACCCCACGCAGAACTCCTACCACCCTGACAATCTTCTTCCTGCATGTCTCTGCCTTTTGGAAACTAACAGGTCTTCAGTTTTTCAAATCAGTAACCTCAGAGTTAACTCTAAGTGCACCAATTTGCTTATCATGGAATCCTACTCACTTTTTTTCCCTAGAACTTGACCACTTCCAGCCATATCAGCGGTACCACAAAGGTCTGCACCACCAGCATCTTTGGCTTGGATGAGGACGAAGTCATCTCCCAGTGTCTCCAAGGACTCAACCACTACCTAGAACAGCAAGCTCTGTGCAGGAGCAACCTCACCCCTCATTATTCTGATTCTGAACAGGGAACCCAGGACAGAAGAGAAAAGTTTCTTCCCTTGTTCACCAAGAAGGTCAAGCGGAACAGCCAGAGGCCCTAGGGGTCATCTCACCCAGAATTAACTGAAACTGACTCCTGGCTGGTGACCTGCACAAGGTCAACATGTGAAAGTCTAGATGTGAAATTCTTGTGTTTGGGTCTCAACGAACTTCTCTAACCACCTGCATGGGCATATAAACAATTTGAGAATGTTCTTGGTACTTCCCTTTGAGCTAAACACTCAAATGCTGCATGCATGAAGAGGGGAAGGAAGATTGAGAAGGATGGAGGGCAGCAGGTATCTGGTTGACGTTCTCTGCAACCTTCCACTTACTCAAGGTGTAGTAATCTCCATCAGAGGCCTTCACAGGTTTTGCAGCTTTGTGAAAATTCTCAAAATAAGGTGGCACACGGACGCTGGTCATGGGGACTCCAATGGACCAAAAATACTCCTCCATTATTCCTTTGGCATCAAAGTATGACACGGTCAATCTTCCCCCGGATAGCTTATGGATGTACTCTAGGCTGCTGAACACCACATGCTTCAGACCAAGGCGCTTGGCAACATCTGCCATCAGCTTCCCCTGGGAGACCAAAGAGAAACCTTCACTGGGGTCCTGCCTTTACATAAAGACCAGAGGGTAGGTGCTGGGCCCTGCTTACTCCCTTATTGCCTGAATCCACAACCATAAAAAGCACCTATGGCCTCAAAATACATCAGGTTATATTCTGAGGGACCACCGACATACCATTGTCCTCACAATCAAAGATAGTGTCATAAAACACGTAAAGCATACACACTTGATAAATAGTACATGGTTGGTATGAGCTTCCTTGTTTTGCATAGATTGGAACATTCCAGATGGGGAGAAATAGCTAGAGATGGAGCATGAATGGATGCTGTAGAGGCCACATTTGTTACTATCATAAAATAAAAGTGAGGACCTTTTATTTAAAAAAAAAAAAGAGGTTTAATGAACTCCTAGTTCTGGATGCTCTAGAGCCTGCATCTGGTACCACCTTCCTGCTGGCAGAGTCCCAGAATGCAGAACATCACCCAGCAACACACAGGGAGCACGTGGGGGACTCCTCTTGGGATCTTTCCTTCTGACAAAGCACCAGGAGTCCACGACGACGGGAAACTCCATCCTCATGCCTTTCCTACCTCTTCTCACATCAGAGCTCTCCTGCTGTCATCAGAGCTAGACTAAGCTTCCAGCATCTTTACATCTCACAATGGGATGAACTTGAGCACCTGCACACCTAGGGAACACATTCCAGGCACAGCAGGCTCGAAGGGGCAGGAGGACACAGACAGCTGCTCACCTGACGCACTTCCCTCTCTTGGTCGAGATATTCCCAAAAGTTGGTCACCAGGAAGGCTCCATAGACACCTTTTAAAGCTGCCACTAAAGATGCTTCGTCATCCAGGTCACATTTCACCACCTCAGCACCAAGATCCTTGAGCGCCAGGGCACTGGGTTTAGTCACGTCTCTGGTCAATGCCCTCACTGCAAAATGTTTGGCGTCCAAAAGTGCCTTGACCACGGGGCCCCCCTGAGCACCTGAACAGAGAAGGAGGAAAGAAACATGGGGCTATCAGGAAGGAGGAGTGTTTACTGGGGATTTTGTCCAGGAAGTCCTCTGATTCACAGCAGACCTGCTCTGGCACCATCTTCAGGAGATACTGCCTGGTTCTTCAGATTGCCGATGGCTTTCACACTGGCTTCTTAAAGTCTCTTCGGATGTGCCAAATGCAATTGGTAGAGTTGCCTGTCACACACGGATATATCAGCTTTGAAGACTGAAGTCACAAGTTGATGGGCTATGGGTAGAGATTTCATCCAATTGTTGTTTGTAAGAGGTGCGTTGGTAGGAGGACTTTAAGTCATGCAAGTGGGGAGCAAGCCATGAGAGGGTGGTTATCATGAGACCATTGGCTTGAGTTCCAGTTTGGCACAGCTGGCTTCATTTGGCTTTCTGTCTCAGGATGTAATTTTATCTGTGCATCCACTGTGTCCAGACTCCAGCAGGTGCAAGCTCTAGCACTACCTGATGCTGGTTTCTAATTCCAAACTGTAAACTAAAACTTTTTCTTCTCCCCAAACTGATAAATATTGTAGCAGAAATAACTTCACAATGTAAACAAGAATTGTTCCGGGATTAGGTGAAAAATACAAAGTAGGAATATGAAAATATTAAGATCAAACCATAGGAATTCTAGTGCAGGAAGAAATGATCAATGAAGGTGATGATTTCTGAGCTTTCTGATTGAGGGGTAGTTGAGTGCTTTACACAGTGACAAGTAAGTTAAGTCCCACATCCAGCTCATCACTTCCAATTTCACAACACTGAGGATGACAAGATACTAACTCCTGGAGGAGAAATGTGGGATGGGGTGTGGATTTGGACTAAGGGTTCAGATTTTATTAAGACATACATGTTCCATAATGAAGTACCTGATTCAAGGTCCAGCTCTGGCTCCTGATCATCTATCTCATTAAAGATCCTATCTCCAAAGAAGTCTTATTAAGAAACACTAGGAATTAAGACTTCAGCATGTTAACTGGGGAGAGAAGGACCATTACTGTTGTGATTATTCCCTTGCAAACACTGTCCCCTGCAAAGAAAGGTGCTAGATAAGAACAGACACTGTTGATGCTTTATTTCCCAGGCATGGACCCAGACCTGGCACAGTGCAGGTTCTCAATGCTTGCTATTATTTGAGTGAATGGAGTAGAAATAAGAAACCTCTGTGCTTTTAGCTCTGGGCTTTGGAGGTGGGCAGTCTTGCTGGGCCCAACATGAATAAATTACAGAGACCACTACTGAAGAGTAAATAACAAAGCAGCAACAAAGAGTAAGAGTCACTACTGGACTGTGTGGTCATCAAGGCCTGCAGGTGCAGTGGAATCTAAGAACACTGCAGGAAGAACATATGCCACAGAATATATCCTCTTTCACAGTGCACTGCTGTGCATGGCAAGATGAATCCTCCCAGTACTCTTCAAAGCAATAGAGTCAAAAGAAACTCCAACATTTCTGAGAGTGAAGCAGTGAAAACAAATGTGTAAAGTCTGGTTTTGGTCCATGTGCTGGGTCTAGTGATACAACTCACTGCTAAAGTGCCTGGGAAAGCAGCAAAAGAGGCCCCAAGTCTTTGGGCCTCTATACTCATGTCAGAAACCCAGAGAAGCTCCAGGTTCCCATCCTTGGACAGGTTCAACTCGGGCTGTTGTCACCTTTGGGAAGGGAACCAGCAGATGGAGGGTCTCTGTTTATGTGTGTATGTGTCTCTCTCTCTCCTTGTTTCTCTCTTAAATCTGCCTCTCAAACAAAAATACATGAAAACATAAAATTACTTGAACTAGTGTCTCTCCAGCACTTAGGAATTAATCAAGTCAGCTACAGTTAGAGAGACTGAGATAATTTCTGAGAAATAGAGTTTAATCACCCTGCCCCTCATGGCATCAATGACTCAAGCACTCAGGATGTTTCTTAATCCCCTACAAAGCACTTTCTTCAAGCCATACTCTCAAGCTCTCAAGATAAAACAAGTGAGACAGGAGGGTGAGCAGAATGGACATACACTTGAAAAGACTTTCCTACCTGTTGCTCCAAACACAGCAATCACTTTCCTGCTGGCCATGTTCCCAGATGAAGAAGCAGTTGCAGCAACGCTTCCCTCAGCAGAGCAACATCAGTTGAAATTTAGCTTTGCTTCTTGTGCGAGAATTATAAAGCTCTTCTGATGACCACACCCCTAATATCTCTCCCTCCTGCAAAACTGCCTAATGAATGCTGCCTAGGACAGTCATTGTGACTTTGCAGTTTCTGTATGATACTTTGTCCTTTCATTCACTCAGTATCTATCTGTCTCTTTGCTTATTTGAAAGGTAGAAAGAGAGATCCCTGGTCCCTGGTCCACTCAACAAGTGACCTCAACGGTTGGGGCTGATTCAGACCAAAGCTGGGAACCCCATCTGGGTCTCTCTCATGGGTGGCAAGGACCCAAGTCCTTGGAATCTACTACTTGCTGCTTTTCCAGCTGCATTACCTGGGATCTGGACTACAAACATTGCAGCTCAGGGCTGGGATATGTGCTATTATTAGGTGGGATGCAGATGTCTCAAACAGCAACTTAACCTGCTGGGCCACAGTTCTGGCTCCAGGCTGGGGCTTTGATGTGTATGGGAGACACCTTTTTCCTCGATTTTTGCCCTGCTAACCCAGTTCTGGAATATTGTCAGTTAGACGAGTTTCTAGGCATAAAAATATTTGTCAGCGCATTATTGAACAAAATAAGCATCTTGTCACAGCCTCTGGAAGGGTTGCTGGAATTTCAGAAGGGAACCTTGGAGCCCCTGCAAGGTCATTGTATATGGCAAAGAATTTTTTTTTTAATCTTTACCCATTTTACTTAAGTGTCTGAGTTAGAGAGGAAGAGGGATAGAACAGGAGAAAGATCTTCCATCTTCTATTTAACCCCCCAAATGGTGACAATGGATGGATCTAGGCCTGTGAATAGCCAGGAACAGGAGCTTTTTCCAGGCCTCTCCTGTGGGTGCAGAGCCCAAGGCCTTGAGACAGCCTCTGATGCTCTTTAACTTTATTTGCTAGATCTGAAGGGGATCAGCTAGTACTACACTTGGTGTTCTTTCGAACAACACATTGCAGGCAAAAAATTAGCCTGCACTTTTTAAAAGATGTATTTATTTTTATTAGAAAGGCAAATGTACAGAGAAAAGGAGAAAGAAGAAATAAATATCTTTCATCCTCTGAATCTTTCCTCATGTGCCTACAATGCCTGAAGCTGTGCCTATTTGAATCCAGGAGCTAAGACCCTCTTCCAGGTCTCCCACATAGGTGCAGGGTCTCAGGGCCTTGGGCCATTCTCCTCTGATTATGCATTAGGCCATAATCAGGGAGCTGGATGAGAAGTGGAACAGCCAGGACATGAACTGGCACCTATAAGGGATCCTGAAATTAAGAGGGCAGGATTAACTTACTGAGCCATGGTATCAGGCCCTAGCCTGCACTTTCGGTGCATAAACACTTTCAAGTTTGTATCAACCCTTTCAAGGGCTACTTTCAAGGCTTACTTTGTGTGTGTGTTTGTGTGTTTGTTTTTCTTTTATTGATTACATTGCATTATGTGACATAGTTTTATAGGCACTGGGATTCCCCCACCGCTCCCCAACCCCCATCCTCCATGGTGGATTCCTCTACCTTGTTGCATTACCACAGTTCAAATTCAGTTGACATTCTTTCATTGCAAACATCTACCAAGCATAAAGTCCAGTATCTTATTGTCCAGGTAAGTTCAATGGTTTCTTGGGGAGACCATCTCTGGTCTGAAGGTAGACCTGGCAGAGTATCATCCCGATCAATTAAAAGCCCCAACATTACATCAGTAACAATTTATAACGTTATGGAATTTTTTGACACGGTATTGAATAACCAGTATGTTAAAAGAGAAAAAAAAAAAAAAAGAATGTAAGTTCTGAACCACATCCTGTAACTTTTACATTGACATTTCAATTATTAGCTGGGTTCTATACACCTTAAAATGGCTACAGATTACTATTCAGCAGTCTCATGTCTATTTTAATTTTAGTATTAACAGTTTATAGTGTTGAAGCATGATTTTGCTGAACCTGGCTGTTTATTGGGTAGTCTAACTCTATAACTCTAACAAGACATATGTCAACAGTTTAGGTGAACAGTTTTAGGAGGGGTGTGCAGAGAAATCTTCAAAACCCTAGTGAGGAGTAACTAATCTTTGTGTCCCACAGAGTGAGTTATAAGTGCATCCACGCTGACCGTTTCCTGCCTGTTTCTAAGCTTTCCTTGTTGTTCTCTGTCTATCTATTCTAATTTTTTTGTTTGTTTATTTGTTTGTTTTGAGGGGTTTCTGGAGCTATCCTGATGGTCATTATGAGAGAAGGTGGGGACCCAAAGTTGGAACCAGGCAAGGACCAGAGAAAGCTCCTCTTCCTAGTCCCTAAGGAAGTTTACTGTTCTTCTGTTTCTACGGACCACTCAGTGCTCCTGGTTGTCGTTCCAATGACCTCAGATCCTGCAAGGCAGGATTTGGGCTTCTTCCATTCCATGTGGTAGATCCAAATGGGGGTGGGTATGGGCCCGGCGCGGTGGCTCAGTGGTTAAAGGTCCTCGCCTTGCACGCCCGGGATCCCATATGGGCGCCGGTTCTAATCCCGGCAGCCCCGCTTCCCTTCCAGCTCCCTGCCTGTGGCCTGGGAAAGCAGTAGAGGACAGCCCAAAGCTTTGGGAACCTGCACCCGCATGGGAGACCCGGAAGAGGCTCCTGGCTTCGGATCGGCATAGTATCGGCCCGTTGCGCTCACTTGGGGAGTGAATCATCGGACGGAAGATCTTCCTCTCTGTCTCTCCTCTCTGTATATCCTCTGTATATCCGCCTTTCCAATAAAAAAAATAATAAAAATAAATCTTTAAAAAAAAAAAAAGACTGAAGTCTCCATGTAGAGTGACAAGGTCCATGAGGTCATCCCTTAGCCCTTACAATTCCTAGTAAGAGGACCTGTGTCTCTTCGCAATGACCTTGGGAGTCCAAAGAGGCAACATCAACCTTAAGGGGGCATCTGTCACTTCCTGAGCTGTTAGGCTTTTTTCATAAGATATCCACTTCTCCAGTGATGGTTATCTGTGAGAACAAGCAGGTGTTTGTAGCTTTGATATAGTGGCCTCTATGTAAAATCTATTTGCCAATTTTTCCCATGATACCACAGGTTTAAGAAAGGGTGGGCATCCAGACCACGGGAAAATGATTGTAGTGCACAAAGTACAATTTTGGGAGACTCTTTGGGTAGTTGTTCTAAGGTCTTAACCAGAAAACAATTTGCCACGCAGCTCCTAAAGTTTCTCTCTCTCAAATGGCAGAAATTTTCTAATCCTACTAGAATTTTCCAGTGGAATGCCTGATGGAGGGGTATTATCTCCTCATGTTGATACCATCTGCCACTGTTTAGATCTCCACCATCCAGATCTCTGCTCTTTCATCAATCCTCTTGCTCTTTGGCCAAGGCATCTTCTGAGGGTGGAGGAGGTTTTCTTTGGGAACTTTGGATTACAATCTGAAAGGGTAGGCTGAATGATGGCAGCCTTGTAGCCACTGAGTCTGTGAAAGAACTACTTAAGGACATGCCATCCTGTGGCTGGCACTTTGGTGCAGTAGAGTAGGCCATTGCCTGTGTAAACGGTATCCCGTGTGGACAGCAGATGGAGTCTTGGCTGTTGTGTTTTTGATCTAGCTTCCAGCTAATGTCTTGGGAAAGCGGAGGAGGATGGGAGAAGTTCTTGGGCCCCTGCACTCACATGTTAAACCTGAAAGAAGCTTCATGCTCTTTGTACTGGGCCAACTCTGTAGATGGGACATCTGTCTTTTCTCTATAACTCTGCCTTTAACATAAAAATAAACAAGTAAATCTTTAGAGAGGAAAAAGCCCATCACTCTTTTCTACTTTCCCAAAGACTCAGTGTGCCATGCACAATGAAGATTACAATCTACTCAGCACCAGTTATTTTCTGAGTCACCTTAGACTCAAAGGCTAGGCCATTGTCACTTTGCAAGGAACTGACAACTCCAAACTGGGGACTAAATCACTGCATTGTCTGTTGTTCTGTTGCTTTTTTTTTTTTTTTCCAACATTACGACCAATGGCTCAGCCCATCACCTTATGTCTTTGTTTCTTCAATTTTATTTTTGATGCTGTTTACATAATTGATTAGGGTGGAAGGTGTCAAGTATTAGGGGAAAGCAAGTGAGATCATTGTTTCCGCATTTTCTTTTTTTTTTCTTTTTTCTTCCTCCTGTATCTGGGGCAAGGGAAGAGATAAGGAGAGAAGATGCACCCAGCCTCTCAACCTTCTCAGATCCCCGGGAAGGAGAACAGCCACCCGATTTCATCCCAGGGACATTGATGTGGAACATCCTTTGAGGGTTGTGCCCAAGTGGTTTCAATACAATAGTTTGATAGTTCTGAAATATTGTTGATCTCACAGTTCCAAGGATGAGGAAATTCTTCTAAGGTTCATTAACTGAAATAGTCCACCTTAGAGTCTTCATTCACACAAATGTTTGTTGTCAACACTTGGCTGTGATAGTTGTCCAATTTGCTCTGCCCCACTTCCTGTTATGGTACTGGATGTCCACTGTAGGCTCCAAAAGACTGTGATATCCTCCATGTGTATTTGCGTATGCCATCCACGGCTACATCAAAGCCACTGAGAAGGCCCAGTTCTGACACATGCACTCAGTAGTCAGACCACAGATTCTGTGATTCTCCCCATGGTTGAAATTTTATGACAACCAGTTTGGGAGGTTCTCAAAGAAACCACATCTGACACTTCTGACTCAGAGCTTATTTCTGTGTGTTTTTGCCAGTATGGGGTCTGGCTCTGTCTGTCACCCACATCAGCCTATGCATACACATTGGTGCTTGCAATTGCTGGATCAGTTCTGGCTCCAGCCCCATCTGTTATGCAAACCAGTGGATGCTGCCACCCAACCCAACCCTATCCACCACATACTCAGCCCTTATGTACACAAGCAGGATCTGTAACCTAACTGGAGCAACTCCCTCAAGCTCCCACAGACTTGCCTCCACCCCTGCTTCCTGAACTTGCCAGTATGTGCGGCAGACTGCTCCAGTCCCACATCCCATCCAGCTCTCATACATGTCAATGAGTGTTGAAATCTAGCTCAACACAACTGACCCCACTATCCAGCCCACACATGCTGGCGGGTAACACCACCTATCTAGCCAGGCCTGCCCCTATCCCTGATTATCATGCTCATCAGTGGGAGTTACAGCCCATTAGACCATTAGAAAGATGCTCACAGTTTCTCTACTGGCGCACTCCAAGTCCCAAATCTTGTGCTCTCCAGGCGGTTCTGCAGTCAGCTTGCTGCTGGTGCTGTGGCAAAGCCAAAACAGCCTGCGCTTACTCTGGTTTATGCATTCACCAGTGGGTACAGTTGGTTAGCTCAATCTGGTTCATTCACAACCAAGTTTAGATGCAGGCTAATGGGTGTTGTAGCCCTGCCTGGCCTGTTCTACTTCCAGTCCCAGCTCTCAAGCTCTCCCATGGGAGCAATGACAAGTAAGGAAGCCCTCTGGGAACCCCCTAACTAGCTCAACAAGCTCAACCAGTGTTATGTGTGCTGGAGGGTGTTGTGGCCCAGCCTGGCATGGCCCATCTCACCTGAGCATTTGCCAGTGGGTTCTGTAGCCTGCTCCCAGTTCCAGCTCATGTTGGCAAGTACTATAGCCTACCCTACCTGGACTGTCTCCAGGTTCTGATGCTAATGTGAACTGGCTCATGTGTGGCACCTCCTGACGTGTGCTGCACTCCATCCTGGTTTTCACATTTGCCAGTGACTGCTATAAACTAGCCTGGACTAGCCCAGACCTCACCCACATGTCTTGACTTGGCCAACCTCCTGTTCTGGCAAGAACTATGGCTTTGTCCATCCTGCCATCACTCATTCCGATTGATACTGTTGGATGCTACAGTCCAGCCACACCTGGTCCATGCACAGGCACAGCTCTCATGTGACTCAGTTGGGACAGAGACAGCCCCGGCTATCCTACACACAGCCTAACTCAGAAGCATTAGTAGGTGCTGGAGTCTAGCCCAGTCTAGCACATCCAAGATAGGGTCCATATCCATTCTTCAGGACACTGAGTCATGTCCAGATGAGATCATCACCACATCTGGCTCTCATGCTCACAGGGAAAGACAACCTAGCCAGGAGGTCCCTGCAGCTCCCCAGAACAGCCTATTTCCTGCCGCTGATCTTGTGTGTGCCAGTGGTTGCTCTAACTTAGCCCGCCATAGCCCATCCCCCAGCTTGACCTTTACAATCAGATGCTGCAGCCTGACCTGTCAAGGCATGCCCCCAATCCCAACTCTCACTGGTTGCAACCTGACCCTGTTCAATATGCTCCCATCCCCAGCTGATGCAAACTGATAGGCATGATAGCCCTGTCTGGCATGACCTGTACGACAGCCTGACTCCTGCACATGCAGAGGGCTAAGGTTTGCTCAGTCCTTCCCAGTCCACTCACTCCAGAACAAACCCACACACTTGCTGATGGGTGGAGCTACCTTGTCTGGTCTGACCAATAGCCAGGCCTGAATTATATGCTCACCAATGGGAGCTCTGGCCCACTAAGAGTTTCCCAAGTTCCCCCACCAGGCCCACTCACGGACAGAGATCTCACACGTGCTGATAGATGCTAGGTCCTTACCCAGCATTGTCTACTCCCTATGTCTCAGCCTTTGTTTTTTGTTTGTTTGTTTGTTTGTCCTGGCCTTTGTATGAGATAGTAGGTGTTGTGGCTCAGCCCACCCTACAACCTGTCCTTGGGTGAACCTGTGGGTGCTGCAGCCTCCATCTGTTTGTCCTGTTCCCAACCCAGTACCCATGAGTGTATGCAGAGGTCTTGGGGAATGGTGCTGGCAGGGGCATGTGCTTGTCATAAATACATGAAATAAATGATGTAGATGCAAACTGGGCTCTGCATTCTGTGTTGAGTGGCTCACTTGTCCTGGCAAGTGTATTCTTTTCATCAAACATTGCTAGCTTACTCACTGCTGATCTCAGTCACACATCTGTTTTGTTTTCTCATGGGGAGACAATAATCTCTGTCTCTGGCAACATGAGGACTTCAATGAGAATTTTGGTGGGGGGGATACAGCTCAACTACTAACACCATCTCCACTTAAGCCTTCAAAATTTTTCCAATTGGTCATTTCTTCAGTCTCTTTAGGAGTGTCTCTGCTTCTGCAACTGACATATTTCTACTCAGCCATCACACTGTGGCCATGAAATCATATACAATCTACTGTGACTGCTGGGATAAACCAAAGCCTACCAGACCCTCTGTGTATCTCCTTCCTGCCATTCATATAACATTGTCACAGCCATCATGAGCCTGGTGTTATGATTGCCCTGCTTGTCACCTCCAGTAGTTTCTGTTCCCTGACTGAGTGACTCCTGGCAACTTCAGGCCAGTCCCACCATTATTCCCTCTGGTTAGCCCTCCTTTGCATCCCCAGGCTGAGTTCTGCATCTTTCCATTCCCTCTGCCATTCCTCAGTACTGCCGTCTTATTCATTCTTGAGTTTTGCTTCCAGAAATGATGCAGAGCATAAGATCTCAAATTCAAATTCTTGCATACAAAAGACACTCAATATGTGTTTTCTTTTTTCTTTTAAAATGTTTATTTTTTGTTTGAAAGGCACATCTGGTGAGAGAAGGGAAAGTGGACAGTTAGAGATCTTTCATCTGGTGATTTACTCCCCAGATTGTGGCTAAGCCTGGACTGAGCTGAACTGAAGCCAGGAACCTGGAGGGTCTTCCAGGTCTCCCTTGTGGGTTGGGAGCCTAAGGACAAGAGGCATCCTCTGCTGATTTCTGAGGATGGGAAGTGGAGCAATAGGGAGTAGAACTCTTACCCCTTTGGGATGCCAGTGTTGCAGACTCATGATTACCCTGTTGAGACACCATGTGGAATCAATGAAAGGACAAAGTATCATTTAGAAAACTGTAGAGTCACAATGACTACTCCAGCTGGCAGCTACAAGGCAATTTTATCACAAGGGCAATATCCAGGGTGTGGCTATCAGAAGCTCTTTATAATTCTCACACAAGAAGCAAAGCTGTATTGCCGCTGATGTTGTTCTACTGAGGAAAGCTTTGCTGCAACTGCTTCTTCATCTGGGAACATGGCCAGCAAGAAAGTGATTGCTGTGTTTGGAGCAACAGGTAGGAAAGTCTTTTCAAGTGCATGCCCACTCTGCTGTTCCTCCTGTCTCACTATTTTTATCCTCAGAGCTTGAGAGTATGGCCTGAAGAAAGTGCTTTGTAGGGAATTAAGAAACATCCTGAGTGCTTGAGTCATTGATGCCGTGTGGGACAAGGTGATTTGACTGTTTTTCTCAGAAATTATCTCCGTGGGTCAAGAATTATATCTCTCTATCAGGGAATGAATTGTGTGGGTTGATTCAGTTGGTTTTCCTAAGTTCTGGAAAGACTGTAGTCTAAGTATGCGTTCCTGCACTTTTTATCCAAAAGGCAGATTTATAGAGAGACAAGGTGAGACAGAGGAAGGATTTCCTCTGCTGGTTCACTCATTAATGACTGTAACAGCTCAAGCTGAACCAGTCCAAGCACAGGAACCAGGAGCCTCTTCTGGGTCCTCCTTGGGTATTGGGGCACGGTTTGAGGCTTTCCTAGTCACTTTAGTAGTGAGCTTGATCAGACGTGGGAAAATCTCTTACCCACTTTCCTATAGCCCTTGAACCTTTTTATCCTAATTAACTATGTAAAGATTGTCAGAAAAAAAAAAAAAAGAAGTGGGAAAGCCATGACTCAAACCACTGCCAATAAAGGATGAAGGCATTGTAGACAATATCTGCTATCCACTCTGTTATGTATTTTTTCCAATTTAAACTTTCTTCTTCCTAAAGTATCTTCAGAGATTTACATACTCATCAGTAGCAGGCTTCCATATACTTCCTGGACCTTTTGTGCAATTTTAAAGTATGCATATTGTTGTTTTCTAATTTTCAAGTTAGTGACACAGAGAGGATTTCACACTTGCTTGTTTACTCTGTGGATGCCCACAACAGCCAGTGCTCTTCCAGGCAAATCCAGGACCTGTGAATTCAATGTGGGTCTCCCTTGTGGTGGGCAGGAATTCAAGTACTTGAGCCACCACACTGCCTCCCAGGGTGTACACTCCCAGGAAGCTGGAATAGGTGCAGGACAAGAACTCAAAACTAGGCACTCTGATGTGGGATGTGGGTGTCCCACATGGCAGTTTAACCACTAGACCCAGCACACAAACCAACACTAGATTTTACACATTTATTTTCATGCTTCACGTTCAGAGATGTTCAAGCTTCTTTGGGCTCTGATTCTTTGAGGAGTGGATGATCCACAGTACTGGGAGAATGCTTCTTAGCATTCACAGCAGTGCACTGTGAAGGAGGATCTATTCTGTGGCACGTGCTCTTCCTGCAGTATTCTTATAGATTCCACTGCACCTGCAGGCCTTGATGACCACACAGCCCAGGGACTCTTACACTTTGTTGTTGGTCTATATTATTTGCTTCTTCATCTCATGTTGGGCCCAGCAAGACTGGCCTCCTCCAAAGCCCAGAGCTAAAAGCACAGAAGTTTCAATGTTTCTACTTCCTTGCTTCATTCATTCATTCAGGTGACAGGAAGCATTGAGAACTTACACTGTGCCAGGTGTCCGGGTCCATGACTTTGAAATAAGCATGAAGAATCTCTGATCTTACAGAGTGCCTGGCTTTGAGGTGGGGATTAATGGTGCAAGGAAATAATCATAAAAGTCTCGGTCCTTCTCCCCCCGAACTCCTTTATCGAAGTCTTCACTCTCAGTGCTTCAAAAGGGGACTGGTTTTGGAGACAGGGTCTTTAATGAAATGATCAGGTGAAACAAGATCATTAGGTTGGATACTAATCCAGTCTGAATGGAGTCCTTGGGGAATGCATGTGCTCACTAGCAGGAAGCTGGTGTCAGGAGCCAGAGCTGGACCTTGAACCAGGTACTCCAACATGAGACATGGATGTCCTAAGTAGAATCTTAACCCTTAGTCCAAATCTACACCCCATCCCACATTTCTCCTCCAGGAGTTAGCATCCTGTGTCATCCTCAGTGTTTTGAAATTGAAAGTGACAAGCTGGATGTGTCATTGTGTCAGGCACTCAGTGACTCCTCAATTAGAAAGTTCAGAACGTATTGCCTTTGATCATTTCTTCCTCCATTGGAATACCCTTAGCTTGATCTCACCATAATACCTTTAGCTTTCTCTCTGCTTTGCATTTTTTAATTTTTCACCTAATTCTGGACCAATTCTTGTTTATATTGTGAAGCTATTTCTGCTATATTATCTACCACTTTTGAAAATGTTGTTTTCTTCTTGGGAAATTTATACTTTGGAATTAGAAATATTATCAGGCGGTGCTAGAACTTGCACCTACTACATGCCGGACACAGTGGATGCACATGCACAATCACATTGTTAGACCAGATAAAGCCAACTAGGCCAAACTGGAACTCAAAAAGTCAATGGTCTCATGATGACCACCCTGTAATGGCTTATTCCCCACTTGCATGACTTAAAGGCCTCCTACCAACACACCTCTTATACACAATAATTAGATGAATTATCTACTCTTAACCATCAACATGTAACTTCAGTCTTCAGAGCTAACACATCTGCACGTGACAAGGCAACTCTACCTCACGGCATTCAGCTATGGTACATATGAAGAGGCTTTAAGAAGCCAGTGTGAATGCCGTGGGCTACAGAAAGACCAGGTAATATCTCCTGAGGGAGGTACCATTCCAAGTCTGCTCCAAAACAGGGCCTTCCTACACAAAGCCCGCTAATGAACATCCCCCCTGATTCCTCCCATGTTTCTTTTCTCCCTCACCTGCAGGTGCTCAGGGGGGGCCTGTGGTCAGGGCACTTTTGGACGCCAAACATTTTGCAGTGAGGGCATTGACCAGAGACGTGACTAAACCCAGTGCCCTGGCGCTCAAGGATCTTGGTGCTGAGGTGGTGAAATGTGACCTGGATGACGAAGCATCTTTAGTGGCAGCTTTAAAAGGTGTCTATGGAGCCTTCCTGGTGACCAACTTTTGGGAATATCTCGACCAAGAGAGGGAAGTGCGTCAGGTGAGCAGCTGTCTGTGTCCTCCTGCCCCTTTGAGCCTGCTGTGCCTGGAATGTGTTCCCTAGGTGTGCAGGTGCTCAAGTTCATCCCATTGTGAAATGTAAAGATGCTGAAAGCTTAGTCTAGCTCTGGTGATGGTAGTGGGGCTTTGGGAGTTGAGGAGGTTTTAAAAAGCCATGAGGATGGAGCCTCTGTTGGCTTCTGGTGCTTTGTCACAATGAGAAACCCTAGAGGAGTCCCCCACCTGCTCTCTGTGTGTTGCTGGGTGATTTCCTGCACCCTGGGACTCTGCCTATAGGAAGGCCTTAACAGATGCAGGCTCTTGAGCATCTAAAAGTAAGAGCTCATTAAGCCTCTTTTCTTCATAAAAGTACTCCACTTTCAGATATTTCATCTTATTAGCAAATGTGGACTCTACAGCATCCATTCACATTATCATCTTTAACTATTTCTGTCCTCCCTGGAATGGGACAAGTCTTCATCATGGGTAAATCAGAGGATTACTTCATAGCATTCCTTTTGAATGCTACTTTTGAGATGCTTATATATCAGATATTTACTAAAAGTGTATTTCATTATGAGGATCGTGCTATGTGGCACATATCCAAACCTCAAGAACTGGGATATTTGAAATTCTTCAATGATGGCACTCATGAGTCTCAGTTCTCACATTTAATGGTAGATAGCATAGGGGATGATGGTGGTGGTGTGGTAGTCTCTCAGAAGATAAACGAATGTATTTCAAAGCCACATGTGCTTCCTCTACACGTGGATTCAGGCAGCAAGAAAGGGAGGAGAGGCATCTGGAGAATCAAATTGGAGAAATAGGTAAGGACATGTTTAAACAGATTGAGAATCATTAGCTAGGGTGAAGCAGAAAAGACATGATCCTAGGAAATAGGAGAGGACATGCCCATGGCAAAGGGGCACCTGGAGAGCTGTGGACATGGGAAGGCAGCAGACACATTGGAGCGGTGTTGCAGGGATCAGGTACTCTAGTAGAGGGTGGCATCAAGGTTCAGGGCTCCACCAGCAGCCAGATGGGAAGGCCAATTCACCAAGAGCTCAGGAGGTGAACCCAGACACAGAACTTCCCATCCTGCTGATTTGCCTGATTTGACACAAGTGGAAGCAGAGGGGCAGAACCCAAGCAAGAGTATGCGGGAACAGAGTAGATTTCATGGCTGAGACTCCCACCAGTGCTACACTGGGGACCATTTTGTGTACTAAGGAAAAGGCTGTTGGGTTGAAAGAACAACAACAAGCTTCACAGGCCCTGAGCCAGGAGAAAACATTTCCAGTTCATTGCACTGAACTGGTCTCACAGGGAGAATAGTACTGACGTGGCATCTTATGGGTTCCACCCAAAATTGTTTGTTTTGTTCATCTTCTTAAAAATTGCTTTTTCTTGTTTCAAGTTACATTGTTTTAGTTTCAATTCCATTTATTTTTGTTGTGATTTTTAAATCATTTTTTTCTTTCTATTCATTTTTTCTTTTCTAATAAGTTCTTGAGATACATTATTATTTCACTTATTTGAGAAATCTCTATTTTCTGTAAGCCCCCGATTCTACAGAAGTCATTCTCATTACTGTTTTTCCTACATTCATGGGTTTTTACATTTTTGTTTTTACTGTCATTTCTTCAAAAGTCATTTTTTTCTTTTTTATGTCTTCAGCAACACATTGGTTATTTATTACCATGATATTTAACTTCATGTTGTAACGTTTCTATTTTTCTTCCTGTTATTGATTTTGTTTCATGGTTTTGCATTTAAGGGAACGTACAGTAACTGTGTAATAGAGACTATCATATCCAGTATGCATCTCACTTTCCAGAGCAAAGATGCAGGCTCAATGAAACTGTTCAAATACCTTGACAATAGGATGTCCGATTCTGCAATTGTCCACACCTACAATACACTTAAATGACAGAATGATGGACTTATGACTGTTTGTGAAACCATATTATTGTGATGATACAGAAGAACTCAGTGAGAAGAGGGGGTTTAAGGACTGAAGAAGGGAAATACTATAGTCTATTGGACTGTGTCATAAAATAATTTTTATAAAGAAGAAAATGAGGGAGAGAAAGAAGAAGAGAAAAAAAGAAAGAGAGAAAGAAAGCAAAAGGCCTGTTTCTTTCTTTCTCTGAAGGAAAGAAAGAAAAACGGAAGAAGAAAGGAAACAGGGCCCAGTATCTGCCTTCTAATCTGTAAATAAGGGCGGGATCCAGGAGAATGTTTCACTTTGGTCTCCCAGGGGAAGCTGATGGCAGATGTGGCCAAGCGCTTTGGTCTGAAGCACGTGGTGTTCAGCAGCCTGGAGTACATCCATAAGCTAACTGGGGGAAAATTGACTGCGCCACACTTTGATGGCAAAGGAGAGGTGGAGGAGTACTTCAGGTCCATTGGAGTCCCCATGACCAGCATCCGCGTGCCATTCTACTTTGAGAATTTTCATGGTGGTTTGAAACCTGCCAAAGCCTCTGATGGAGATTGCTACACCTTGGGTAAGTGGGAGGTTGCAAGGAAAGTCAACCAGACACCTGCTGCCCTCCCTCCCAACTCTCTTCCTCCTTCCAGTACTCTCTCCTCTGCCTCTCTCCTCCAATTCAACCACACAATATTCGAGTGGCTCTTATGGGCTCAGCTCTGTGGGAAGCACTAAGGAGATTAGTAGATTACTCAGGTACCCTCACAGGTGGTTTCACTTAAAAGGTGGAGAACTTCATAAAGACTACAGAGGGTTGCATGTTCAGGCATTCACACGTTGACTTGTGCAAGTTGTCAGCCAGGAGTCAGTTTTAGTTAACTCTGGATAAAATGACATCTAGGCCTTCTGGCCATTCTACTTGACCTTTTTGGGCAACAAGAAGGAATGTTTTCTCTTCCTGTGCTGGGTCTCCTGTTCAGAATCAGAACATTGAGGGTGGGGCTGCTTTGACACAAAGCTTGTTGCTCTAGGTAATGGTTGAGTCCTGGGAGACACTGGGAGTGCCGGGGGCGGTGGGGGGGGCGGGGCGGGTAAGATGTTAAGAACGCCTATGAAACAGCCTGGTAAGGATGCTGAGTAGAATAGTGGACATGTTCGTCAGAGATGTCTGGTCTGATGATACAATGGACTCTACTTACACGCAGCAGCTCTGTAGCCAAGGGCTGTTCTTTGTAGCCAACATCCAGAGGCCATGGTGTGTTCGCATATGAGCCATTGGTTCTATGAGGATCTGTAGCCACTCAGATTTCTATGGATGCTTCCCACCCTATGGGGATGTGTTTCATTGTTTCAGGCTGGTGCATGTGGCATGGTAAACAGTTGTAATCTTGCTTTTTAAATTTTCTCAAACTAGAGCTGCCCATGGAGGATTCACCACTGCCCGCCATCTCCGTTGCTGACATTGGAGTCATCATCTCTAACATCTTTAATTCTCCAGAAGAGTTCATCGGCAAGGCCATGAACCTCGGTGCAGAAGCACTAACAATGCAGCAATATGCTGAGATTTTATCCAAGGGTTTGGGGAAAGATATCCGACATTCAAAGGTGGGTTCTTAAGACACATCGACTGATCTTGGGGAAACATGTTTGCTAACATCCCACAACTTGTAAGTTCCTGTAGAGCTTTGCATATGTTAAGACAGGGCTGAGCATGGCATGTCAGAAGACACTTGAAGAGGACTCCAGTTCCACAAGTCTGTACTGGTGATATGGATGAAATCTTTGCAAGAAGGTTTATTCGTGTTTCTTTCTTTCTTTCTTTTGGTTTTCCCCAGTGTGGGTCTGTTTGCTAAGAAGGTTTATTTATTTATTTTTGTCTTAAGGGTGCACAGAATGGTTCATGCTGATTTTAGCAAGAGATTGACTTGAAGTTACCACCCCCATTTCTCTAGTGGGAAAGGTCTTAGTTGCTATGCTAATTCTGGGGAGGACGCAGCCTGCCACACGGTGGCGCTCTGTGACTTGCAGTCTGACGTCCTCCATCTCCCTGGGCCTCCATTTCTGCCTCAGGGAAGGCAGGGCCAGAACACAAGGCCATCAGGAACTCTGCTCTAACTGAGAGGATGTGTCTGACCCTGGCAGAGCATGGCTCTCAGAGTGAGACTCAACTGGACACGATCAAGAGTTCCCTGCTTTCCTGAGACAAGGGAATTACTAGAATTACCAGAATGATCCAAAGACCCTCAAACTCATCCTCCATGTTTCCCCCACAGAACCTTCTATTAACAAACTCACCAAGGTTCTAAGTTATTGTCTGTAAAATTCACAAATGTTTAGTGAAGACAACAAAGAAAAGAAAAAATAAATTGCACACAGCTCATTTTCATACAGGAATAAATATTCCATGATTTTCTTCTTATCTTTTCCCATTATAAATTCATACATATAAATATCTAATGCATTACATTCATATTCTCTTTCATATCTGACTCTTTAATGTTATTTTGAGTGCATTTTTCTGGTTTGTACAATTCTTCAGAAACAATAATTTCGTTTGATTTTTTAAACAAGGACCACCATTCATTGCACTTCAAGTTTCTGTTATAAAATATCTGAAGCAATACAGAAAAGATAAAATACATTCATTTTAATAAATGTATGATATTCTTAAGGACTAGGTACCACAGTTTGCCATTCCCCTATTGATCGATATGTAGGTTCTTCATTTTTCACTATTCTAAATGGCATGTGACAAGCATCATTTCACATAAATTGTTTGTGTCTATCACATTAAAATTCATTTTCTACGTTGAGACTAAAGGAAGTTGAGAGAGAAAAAGAGGGATGGATGAAGAAGGAGAGAGAAGGAGGGACAGCAAGATGGAGAGAAAGCAGGAGCTCCCATCTCCTGGTTCAATCCTCAATTGTTCCAACTGTTGGCACTGAGCCAGACTCCAGCCCGGAACTCAAAGGTCGCCCGAGTCAATGGTGGGAGTCCAGGTACATGGGCCAGCACAGCTCCCTCAGCCCAGGGCCCACGCTGACAGGAAGCTGGACCAGGAGGCAGAGACAGAAACTGAATCCAGGTCATGTCACATGTGATGCAGGTGTCTTAGGCCCTGGTAGGAATACCTGTCCCCACTCTCACACCTTTGTTAGGACCATGTTTCTAAGGTCAGAATATCGCTGAGGGATAAGGAGATGATATAGGATCAGATCAAAGTAGTTTTTGTTTACTTGAGGGAAAGTTAGTGATGTAGTTAGTGTCTGAAGGGATTCAGTGGTAGATATGATGGACAGTGACAAGACGGGTTAGGGAGTACAGAGAGTGTTCCCTGGCTGAGGTGGAAGCCTGAAGTCACAAGGCACCTGGGTAAAAAAAAAGGCTAGTGAGGAAGGGTGGGGCATCAGTCTGCTGAGAAGGACAGGTCAGGCCACAGTTGGGGTACGTGGTGTGCACTACTTGGAGGGTCAACAGTTTGAAAGGTCCCAAAAGTCTTTCAGGGAACCCCAAGTAGACATGTAGGAATGCTCTTCTGCACTCTCTTCCACACATCCTCTTTACACAAAGGGAGGAACTCCAGAGTGCCTTAACCGAAACACTTGGGTCTGGAAGTACTGTTGCTTCCAGAATTTTATGGGTTTCTCAGAAGTTGCAGGCTCACATATGTGAGGTGACAGCAGGCTCTGGGGAAGGAACTTTGATCAAAGATGTGACTGGTTCCACTAAAAGAGGAAATTGAAGATGTAAATAGATTGATGTATCTCAGACTGGCCAGTATATATGACCACAATTTTCTACTTCGCGGCTTCTGAGAACAGAATGCTGGATTTCGGATTTAGGCATGAGAGCTGTGGACGTGTGTCATCATCAAAGTAAAGGAATATCTTTTCAGAATTGTTTTGAATGTGGATTCTAACGTTCCCTTGCTGTTTGCTCTGAACAGATCACTCCAGAAGCTTATGAGAAGCTGAACATCCCTCAAGCGAAGGGGATAGCCAACGTGTGTCGTTACTGGCAGAAGAACCCAGAACGCGATGTCGAGCTCACCTACCGACTAAACCCCAAAGTCAGAAGATTCCAACAGTTTGTCTCTGAGAGCGTGAAGGCCTTCAAGGACATCTAGAAGACCCGCTGTTCGCCTGGGTTCCCCATCCATTCTGCATTCTCTCCCACACTGTTCCTCATATGTAAAATCCAAGATATCCCTGTAGCCCTCCCTTTGCTAGGAAACTCTGCACTAGAGACCTGGGGCAGTCATTTGTCTCAAGTATCTTTTCAGCCATTGATATGTTCACCTGTTAGGTGACACAAGAAGCCTCACACTGATGCCACTTTTGTAGCTCTCTCTCTCTCCCTCTGCAGCCCAGTGACCCATCACTCTCCAAGGCTCTGGCTTGGGAGGATAGTGGAGCTCCTTCCTAACACAGCATAAGCCCACTCAGGTTTTCCTGTGGAAGTTAGCTCAAGACTCAGGGAGCTCCATTTCCTCAAATCAGTTGTGAAATTATCAATGAACCTACCATATAAATCTTTAAAAATAAAGCTTAGTATGGAGAATTTTCTATTTGGTGTTCAATGAACAAGCACAAACATTGGCAACTCCCAAGTTCAGTTTTGCTGCAAAGGTTGGAAGTGTGTTCTGTGATTCACTCAGTCAGTCATCTATGCAGTCCTTCAGTACTTAGGGATCCATGCATCTGTCCCACAATCCTTTCCTTCAACACCTGCGTGGGAGGATGTTCGTGGATCTCGCTCCCCTCCTGTGTGCTTCCTCACTGGATCCTGTGCTCTCCAAAGGTGCCCTGGTTCCTTCCTGGTGTATGTAGCGTCAGGGAAAAGAAGCCATAGAACCATTTGGTTCCACGTGGAGCTCTAAGTATCTGCAGGGAGTGAAGGCCAGGCAGTTGGAGGCAAAGCTTGGGAAAAAGAGGGAAGTAGAAACAGGAGTGCTTGGGGATCCGCATGGACTGTTGTGTGTTTCGGCTTTGTTGTTTTCTACATCAAATTATAATTTATTTTCACTAGCCTTCATTTGATTGTAAGCCACTTGCACCTCTCTTTATCCCCAGTGCCTGCCACAAAATAAGTGACCAGCATATGGATATTTAAAATAGTAGGCAAGATTGGTCAAGCACATAAGAACAGAAAAACTGGGGTCAGCCTTTTGGCCCAGTAACTGACGCTACTCCAGTTTCAAAGGGAAGTAGTTCCAAGTCCTGTCTCAAGATTGGAACTCAAGATAAGGCAGTAACTTATCTCAACTGTGAATTACATTCAGTAGCTAAGGCATGGTCAGCCTGCCTGAGAGCCCTGGCAGTTGTATGGATTCTAGCCCATAGGCTCAGAAGTTCACCTTCAGAATGGCTCTTACACTTTCACACCTCATGATTTCAAGAGTGTGCTGGACCATGAAAGCATCTCTGGTTGTCAGAGAGCTGCATTCTCAAATGGGAATCCTGTTTAGGAGAAAACTGCTCTACCTAAAGCCTTGACACCATTCTCGCGGATGAGATGGAAGGAGTTCTTCTCTCTTGTGAACACACATTGACATTTTGGGGAGACCCTTGCTCTGATTTGTTAGATAAACCCATCCCCTAACCCAGATTGAGTTATCACAAATTGCTGGTCCTGGAGAAAGAAGGGTCAAGTACATCACTCTGAAACAAACAAACAAAAAAAAACAAACAAATACCTTGACATTGGCCGAAAATATCTCTGAGGGAGAAAAAAATTTTAAGATGCCCACATGAGGTGTGAGGTCTACCCAAGAGACATCCTAAAACTCGGCTGCAATGACGTTTACTCAGCTGCTTAATATTGGCATATAGATGAGCCCATATACCAGGGAGTAAAACATAGATGGTCATGGATTGAGGCACTGGTTGTAAGTCTGAATATGCAACAGAGCAACAGAGAGACCATAGTATATTATCCTATATACTTTGCAGTCCCCTGTTCCTTGCAAAGTAACAATGGCCTAACCTGTCAGTTTCAGGTGACCCAGGACATAACAGAGGCACTGGGTAGATTTTAATCTTCACTGTAATCTGTACTCTAAGTCCTCAGAACGGTAGGATGAACCAATGGACGTTTCAGGGTTTTTCTTTTTTAGTTGGTATTTTTATTTTCCATGATAGAGTTTTGTAGGTGTAAGGATTCCCCCTCTTTCACTACCCTTGCACACTCCCTAATTTACCTTCCTACCATTTTCCTCCATATTATTATGTTGGTATAGTCCTTTGGTAATAGTTACAAGTTTAACATCCTGCTATTTTGTGCACATGGAATTGCAGGGATAGACAAAGGTTAAAAATTCTAATATCATAAGCAAAGGTACATTTAACTGTTTCATTGAGAGTCCTCCTTTTATTCTGGAGGAAACACCTACTGCAACATATTATCACCTATGGCATACAAGTGTGCATTATTCTCTTTATCTATGGGAACTTATGTATATGCTTGTTCATATATGTATGTTTGTATTATATGTTGCATGAATGTTGCTTTATAAAAACAGAACATGCGATATTTGTCCTTTTGGAATTGGCTTATTTGACTGAGCATAATGGTATCAAGTTGGGACCATTTCATTGCAAATGCTGGAATTTCATTTACTTTGACGAATGTGCAGTATTCCATGGAGTAAATGTACCACAGTTTTTTTTAGCCATTCCTCTTTCAACTGACATCTACGTTGTTTCAGTTGGCATCTGTGGCCTAGTCCAGTCCAACCAGGCTCCATATCTAGTCTACAGGGAGTCGAGTGAGTGTTGTAGCCTTGCCCAGCCTGATCTGTCAGACTCATCAGCAGGAGCCGCAGCCTAGCAGGGCAGTCCCCAAAATTTACCTTCCGGGCCCGAGCCCAGCCCACATTTTGCACATGCCAGCAGCCCATCCTGGCAAGGTCTACCCCCTACTCTTGGCATTTGCTGGCAGATGCTGCAGCCTAGCCCACCCTGGGCCATATCCAGCTCTGGCTGTCATGTCAAATGGTAGGTGCTGCAGCCTGACCTGGCCTTGCCTGCCCTAAGCCCTGACTCTTGCAAGAATCTCCTTAGTGTTAACTCAGGACAGGGCACCTGTGAAGCTGACTGCTGTTACTTTTTTATTTTAATAACTTTTCAAAGATTCACTTTTTTATTGGAAAGGCTGATTTACAAAGAGAAGGAGAGATGGAGAGAAGCATCTTCCATCTGCTGGTACACTCCCCACATGGCTGCAATGGCTGAAGTTGAGCCAATCCTAAGCCAAGAGTTTCTTCTGGGTCTCCCACATTGGTGCAGGGGTTCAAAGACTTGGGCCATCCTCCGCTGCTTTCCCAGGCCATAAGCATGGAGCTGCATCAAAGTGGAGCAGCCAGGAAATGAACCTGCTCCTATGTGGGATGCTTGTGTTTGGAGGTGCAAGATTAGCCAGTGCGCCATTGTGCCAGCACCAGGCACCCATTGTTATATACCCTTTTTCATCTCTGATTCAATGATCATGTCTGCCAGGGCCTGGCATGTGTGCCCCTCCAGAACCAACTCACATACTTGCTGGTGGGTGGAGCTACCTTGCCTGGCCTGACCAACACCCAGGTCTGAATCGTACGCTCACCAGTGGGAGCACGGGCCCGCCAGGGGAGTTACCCAAGTTCCTTCATCAAGCTCCCTGCTAGACCCAGATCTCACATGTGCCAGCAGGTGCTAGGCTCTTATCCAGCATAGTCTACCACGTGTCCTGACCTTTGTATGAGCTGGTGGTTGCTGAGGTCCAGCCAACCCCACACCCTACTCTCGGGTACATCTGTGCATGCTGCAGCCTCCATCTGTTTGGCATGTTCCCAACCCAGTACCCGTGAGTGTCTGAGGTTCTGTGATCAAGTCTAGCTCAGCCTCTCAATCTCCCTAGCTAGTAAGCAAACAAGCAGAAATTGTAGTTCCACAGGGGTGGGCCACATATTCCCCACAGAATCTGACACAAGACTTGGTTATCTCAAGGGCTGGTTAGTGTCATGGTCCTGCCCAATATTTACCATCCCTTGTTCCGACACTCACTGGCAGGTGCTGTGATCTAGTTCTGCCAGGGAGGCCCCCAGCCCTAACTTTAGTGTGTGCCTGTAGGTGGTGGTTGGTGGTGTCCCATGCTACCTGGCCAAGCTCAGGTCTCCCATGTGGCTGGGTGTATTGGTCTGACCCATAAAGGCCCTCTGGCATCTCCCTTCCAACTGTTTGGTCTCAGCCCCCTCGCTTTCCTGCAAGTACAGTGGCCTTGTCAGTGGAAGTCCTCCAGGAGACATTCCTCACCTGCAGCATACTCCCTCAGTGCTCCTCCCTCCCACACATCCCCTTACCTCCTTATCTAGGAAATCCATAGTCCCTACACCCGGAGCACATGAGTTCCCAGCCCAGTCCCCCAAACCCAGTCTTCCCATGGAGTAGTGTGTTGCCTGGAGCACTGCCCGCCTCTCAAGTCCCAGGCACCTGGCATGTGTGCTGGCCTTGGAACCTCCTCTTCCACACCTACAGGTCCCAGCCCATTCAAAGTTCCCCAGGCTCAGTCCACCAGCACACCAAGCCAGCATGCTAACTTGGGGCTTGCCTTCTCCAACCCCATCAGGGACCAAGGCATGGGAAAATCCTCAGGCTCTCACCACCTTCCTGGACATGAGCCTCCAGGTCCCCACACCCCTGCCTGTGATATCCCCTTGGCCTCCTGCCAGCCAGCAACCCCAGGGCCCAAGAGCCAGCCACACAGGGTCACTAAGGTGGCACGATGCGGGCAGCCCATAACCCTATGTATTTTACCTCTGGTATATGGATGCCATTCATCTGCCAATCTTCAGAATGGGTAAACTCTGTAGCAACCTAGTTTAGGATGACTTTTCAGACACACTTTGTACCATTTGTCTCCTGCCTGGCTGTCTCAGACCATTTTTTCTCCCTCAAAGATCTATTGAATCAATGCTGAGGGTTTTTCCTTTCTTGATGATGCATTTGCTCCTTCTTTTGCCAGGGACCTGCTGTCCATAGATAATTCCCAATCTGGGCTAGGGTTGTGTTTAGCTGACAAGTGTGTGAGAGAGACCCAAAGCACCGTGGGTGTCCCTTCATAAGAGAAAAGTGCTTTATCCATGACTTTGGGTAGAAAGGTGGCAGGGTCTAAAGTAGAACATTCTTTTGTCATAATAACTGATCCCTAGGTAAGTGAGTTTTGGTATTTGAGAATGCAACTCTCTGACAGTCAGGGTGTGCTCATGGTCCAGGATGGTCTTGGAAACAGGAGTGTCACTTTGTGTCCTTCCCAAGATGAACTTTTGAGCCTCTGGAGTCAGAAACCCTACGGCTGCCTGGGATCATCGCTGGCCCACTGAGTGTAATTCACAGCTGCGATAAGTAACTGGTCTATCTTGAGTTTCAATCTTGAGTCAGGATTCCCTTGAGTCCCTTTAATGCCAGTGCTATGAGTAGCAGTTTTACCCACTATTCCTCAATGGTGGACCCTGTTAATCTTTTCTTATGTGCTCAATCAATCTTTTTCCTCCTCTTTTAACCTGCACATTCCTTCATCAACTAATATGTGTCAGGTACTGTGGATAAAGAGGAGTGCAATTGGCACACAGGAAAATTGGGGCTGATGAGTAAGTAATCACACTATGGTGAGCTTTTCAATGGCTCATAGGCTGGCATACCCCCAGACCTATAAGCACAGGAGCTCAAACCTTTCAGAGACAGTAAGCAGAGAGCTAGATTGGTAGTGGAGCAGCCAAGATATGAATTGGTAACTAATGGGATGCTGACAATGCAGGCAGAAGCTTATCCTACCATGCCAAGGTGCCAGCCCAGTCATTAACTCACTCTCAGTCCAAGGCCATTGACTTCAATTAGGCCAGTATGCTATCCTGTTCAGTGGATATGTATCCCTGAAGGACGGTTCCTGAAGTGTCAACTCACTCGTGCATGGAAAGGACCAGGCCCTGTATTACTTTCTCAGCATGAGCTAAAGGCACCTGGTGTCAGAGCAAAGCCAATCATTACCAAAGCTCTTGAGAAAGCAGGCAGATGTTGCCATTCCATGAAAGTAGACCCACACATCCACCAGAGACTTTGTCCCCGTTCCTGGTTGTCTCACATGCTGGTTAGCATCAGGGTCCAGAGTAGTACTACGTGTCATCTGTTCCAATACTCACTGGTGGATACTGTGATCCAGCCTTGCCATGTAGGCCCCAGCCCTAATTTGTGTATGTGCTGGTGGGTGGTAGTCTGTTAATTACCCTAGCTCATATCTCCCACTTGGGTATGGGTGTTGGTCTAACCCACAAAGGTCCTCCAGCCTCTCCTCTCCAAACTGCTTGGTCTCAGCCCCCTTGCTTTCCTGCAAGTACAGTGGCTTTGTTGATGGAAGCCTTCTAAAACTCATTCTTCACTTGCAACATACTCCCTCAGTGGTCCCTCCTCCTACACATTCCTTTACCCCCTTCCCTGAGAAATTCACAGTCCCTGCAACAGGGAGCACATGCATTCCCCAGCCTAGTCTTCACAAGACCAGTCTTCCAGTATCGTGGTGTGTGGCCTAGTGTTCTGCCTGTCCACTAGGGACCTGGTATTTGTGCTATCCTGGGAACCTATTCCACCCAGTCAATACCCGAGGCCATTTTTGCAGCTCACCATGCCAGCATGCCTACCTAGGGTTCTCCCCTTCTCCCCCCTCAATCCTTGCTGGGACCAAACATGTGCAGAAATCCCCAGGCTCACCTGGTTGCATGGACATCAGGCCCCAGGTCCCTGCATGCCCCTGCCAGCACCATTCCCCAAGACCTCTGTAAGCTTGCACTCTCATGAAACTGCTACCCCCTAGTCTCAAAGGCAACAGGTTCATGTGCCAGCATTTCTACTTCTTTTAGTTTGGTCCTGAATTTGTCACGCTTTAATGAAGAACATTTAATATGGTTTCGTATCTGTCCAGCTTGATGGACTTAAAACAGCATTGATTTTGGACATGTTGAAGACACCCCTCAGACAACTATTAGCATGTCTAAGGTCTGTTTTTAGCAGGGTCACCGCAGTCCAAAATCTGATCTGGTTTAGGAGAGTGAAGGAGACTGTGATCTGTGGACACTAGCCTTTGCACGTGAGAAGGGCTGTAGAAAATACAAATGGGAATTTTGGTGGATTTTTGAAGCCTTTGAATTGGTCTTAAAGCAGTCCAGCATTTCTGCATCAAAGGTCCAGGCTAATATACCATCAACAGTGTGATTCCATAGGGAATCATTTGTAGTACCCGCTGCTTCACTCAGATACAATTATTGTGTTGGAAAAGCAGCAGAAGTTGGCTGATGTCTTGGGCCCCTGAACCCACATGGGAGACCTGGAAGAAGCTCCTAGCTTCCAGCTGTGGGCAGGCCTACATCCATCCCTTGTAGCTACT
The DNA here is from genome assembly GCF_017591425.1 of Ochotona curzoniae. Classification (NCBI taxonomy): domain Eukaryota; kingdom Metazoa; phylum Chordata; class Mammalia; order Lagomorpha; family Ochotonidae; genus Ochotona; species Ochotona curzoniae. Next base: position 16,696,002 of record NW_024467096.1, on the reverse strand, counting down.
TAGAGAATGAAGAAGCAAATGGAAGATTCTCTTTCTCTCTCTCTCTCTCTCTCTCTTTCTCTCTCTCTCTCTCTCTTACTCTTTTAAGAGAAAATTTAAAATCATTTTAACAAAAAAGTCCTGGTCATATACAATATCCTTGTAAAAAGCCTTGGTTCTTCCACCTTGGCCCTACTGTGAAATCCCAAGAGAAATTTCAAGACTAGTTATAGGATGCTTATTTGGTCCAATAACATTGTGCTGATAAAACCTTAAAAGGACTTTATAAATGTCATGATTGGAAATCTCTTTAACAAGAAGTGAATGGGCAGGGGAAAAATAGAATGAAAAGCTGTGTTCTAAACCCATCAAAACCCCAGCCTGGGGCTAGTATTGGAGCACAGTGGGAGAAATCATTGGTTGAGACATCCACATCCCATATAACAGTACATGTTCCAGCCCTGACCTGAAATGTCTGTGGTCCAGATCCCAGCTAATGCACCTGAAAAAAAAAAGCAGATTATAGAATCCAAGGAGCTGGGTCTCTGCCACACATAAGAGACCCAGATTAGGTTACCATCTTCAGCCCGGATCAGCCTCAGCCATTTCACCCACATATTGAGTGAACTAGTGGATGGAAGAATTCTCACTTTCTCTCTCCCTAGCTGTAACTTCACTTTTCAAACAAATAAATTGGAATAGATATAGATGAATACATCTTTTTTAATTTTTAGTTTTGATGATGATTATGTAATTGAGAAGGATGCATGCCCATGTGAAACACTGATTAGAGTGGGAAGGGTCGAGGAATAGGGGAACCTGAGTGAGACCAATGTTTCCAAGTTTCCTTTTCTTCTTCTTGTTTCTGTGTGGTGATTGGCAGTAGTCAATGCTAACTAGCCCAGCTCAGGTCTCCCACATGGGCATGTGCATTGTTCTGACCCATAAAGGTCCTCCAACTTCCCTCCTCAAAACAGGTCAGTCTCAGCCCTCTTGCTTACCTGCTTTGTTGATGGAAGTACTACAGAAGTCATTCCTCATCTGTAACTCCCTCAGCTGTTCTCCCTCCCACACATCCTCGTGCCCCTTTCCCTGAGCAATTCAAAGTCTCCATTCCTGGGAGTTTGGAGTTCCTAGCTCCATTTTTCCAAGCCAAATATCCCAGTGGGGTGGCATTCTGGCCTGAAGTTCTGCCCACCCATCAGGACCCAAGCTCATAGACGGGTCCCCAGACCCAGTCCTCTGGCATGCATGCTGGCCTGAGATCCTACCCCTCCACACATTCAAGGCCCAAGCACGTTCACAGTTCTCCAAGCTGGTCCACCAGCACACCATGCCAGCATGCTAACCTAGGCCTCTCTCCAAAACCTCACCATTGCCCCGCTCAGAATCAAGTGTGTGTGGAAATCCCCAGGCTTGTTCTGTCGGCCTGGGTAGGAACCTCCATGTCTCTGCACACCTCCACCAGTGCCAACCCCAAGTCCTCTGTAAGCCTACACTCCCATGTCCATAGGATTCCACCCGCACAGGTGGAAGCCAGGTACTCATGCCAGGGAGAGCCAGGTGCTTGTCATAAATACATGAAATAAATGATGTAGATGCAAACTGGGCTCTGCATTCTGTGTTGAGTGGCTCACTTGTCCTGGCAAGTGTATTCTTTTCATCAAACATTGCTAGCTTACTCACTGCTGATCTCAGTCACACATCTGTTTTGTTTTCTCATGGGGAGACAATAATCTCTGTCTCTGGCAACATGAGGACTTCAATGAGAATTTTGGTCGGGGGGGCGGGATACAGCTCAACTACTAACACCATCTCCACTTAAGCCTTCAAAATTTTTCCAATTGGTCATTTCTTCAGTCTCTTTAGGAGTGTCTCTGCTTCTGCAACTGACATATTTCTACTCAGCCATCATACTGTGGCCATGAAATCATATACAATCTACTGTGACTGCTGGGATAAACCAAAGCCTACCAGACCTTCTGTGTATCTCCTTCCTGCCATTCATATAACATTGTCACAGCCATCATGAGCCTGGTGTTATGATTGCCCTGCTTGTCACCTCCAGTAGTTTCTGATCACTGACTGAGTGACTCCTGGCAACTTCAGGCCAGTCCCACCATTACTCCCTCTGGATAACCCTCCTTTGCATCCCCAGGCTGAGTTCTGCATCTTTCCGTTCCCTCTGCCATTCCTCAGTACTGCCGTCTTATTCATTCTTGAGTTTTGCTTCCAGAAATGATGCAGAGCATAAGATCTCAAATTCAAATTCTTGCATACAAAAGGCACTCAATATGTGTTTTCTTTTTTCTTTTAAAATGTTTATTTTTTGTTTGAAAGGCACATCTGGTGAGAGAAGGGAAAGTGGACAATTAGAGATCTTTCATCTGGTGATTTACTCCCCAGATTGTGGCTAAGCCTGGACTGAGCTGATCTGAAGCCAGGAACCTGGAGGGTCTTCCAGGTCTCCCTTGTGGGTTGGGAGCCTAAGGACAAGAGGCATCCTCTGCTGATTTCTGAGGGTGGAAAGTGGAGCAATAGGGAGTAGAACTGTTACCCCTTTGGGATGCCAGTGCTGCAGACTCATGATTACCCTGTTGAGACACCATGTGGAATCAATGAAAGGAAAAAGTATCATTTAGAAAACTGCAGAGTCACAATGACTACTCCAGTTGGCAGCTACAAGGTAAGTTTACAGGAGGGGCAATATCAGGGGTGTGGTTATCAGAAGCTCTTTATAATTCTCACGCAAGAAGCAAAGCTGTATTGCCGCTGATGTTGTTCTACTGAGGAAAGCTTTGCTGCAACTGCTTCTTCATCTGGGAACATGGCCAGCAAGAAAGTGATTGCCGTGTTTGGAGCAACAGGTAGGAAAGTCTTTTCAAGTGTATGCCCACTCTGCTATTCCTCCTGTCTCACTGTTTTTATCCTCAGAGCTTGAGAGTATGGCTTGAAGAAAGTGCTTTGTAGGGAATTAAGAAACATCCTGAGTGCTTGAGTCGTTGATGCCGTGTGGGACAAGGTGATTTGACTGTTTTTCTCAGAAATTATCTCCGTGGGTCAAGAATTATATCTCTCTATCAGGGAATGAATTATGTGGGTTGATTCAGTTGGTTTTCCTAAGTTCTGGAAAGACTGTAGTCTAAGTATGCGTTCCTGCACTTTTTATCCAAAAGGCAGATTTATAGAGAGACAAGGTGAGACAGAGGAAGGATTTCCTCTGCTGGTTCACTCATTAATGACTGCAACAGCTCAAGCTGAACCAGTCCAATCACAGGAACCAGGAGCCTCTTCTGGGTCCCTCCTTGGGTATTGGGGCATGGTTTGCGGCTTTCCTAGTCACTTTAGTAGTGAGCTTGATCAGACGTGGGAAAATCTCTTACCCATTTTCCTGTAGCCCTTGAAGCTTTTTATCCTAATTAACTATGTAAAGATTGTCAGAAAAAAAAAAAAGAAGTGGGAAAGTCATGACTTAAACCACTGCCAATAAAGGATGAAGGCATTGTAGACAATATCTGCTATCCACTCTGTTATGTATTTTTTCCAATTTAAACTTTCTTCTTCCTAAAGTATCTTCAGAGATTTACATACTCATCAGTAGCAGGCTTCCATATACTTCCTGGACCTTTTGTGCAATTTTAAAGTATGCATATTGTTGTTTTCTAATTTTCAAGTTAGTGACACAGAGAGGATTTCACACTTGCTTGTTTACTCTGTGGATGCCCACAACAGCCAGTGCTCTTCCAGGCAAATCCAGGACCTGTGAATTCAACGTGGGTCTCCCTTGTGGTGGGCAGGAATTCAAGTACTTGAGCCACCACACTGCCTCCCAGGGTGTACACTCCCAGGAAGCTGGAAACAGGTGCAGGGCAAGAACTCAAAACTAGGCACTCTGATGTGGGATGTGGGTGTCCCACATGGCAGTTTAACCACTAGACCCAGCACACAAACCAACACTAGATTTTACACATTTATTTTCATGTTTCACGTTCAGAGATGTTCAAGCTTCTTTGGGCTCTGATTCTTTGAGGAGTGGATGATCCACAGTACTGGGAGAATACTTCTTAGCATACACAGCAGTGCACTGTGAAGGAGGATCTGTTCTGTAGCATGTGCTCTTCCTGCAGTATTCTTATAGATTCCACTGCACCTGCAGGCCTTGATGACCACACAGCCCAGGGACTCTTACACTTTGTTGTTGGTCTATATTATTTGCTTCTTCATCTCATGTTGGGCCCAGCAAGACTGGCCTTCTCCAAAGCCCAGAGCTAAAAGCACAGAGGTTTCAATGTTTCTACTTCCTTGCTTCATTCATTCATTCAGGTGACAGGAAGCATTGAGAACTTACACTGTGCCAGGTGTCCGGGTCCATGACTTTGAAATAAGCATGAAGAATCTCTGATCTTACAGAGTGCCTGGCTTTGAGGTGGGGATTAATGGTGCAAGGAAATAATCATAAAAGTCTCGGTCCTTCTCCCCCCGAATTCCTTTATCGAAGTCTTCACTCTCAGTGCTTCAAAAGGGAACTGGTTTTGGAGACAGGGTCTTTAATGAAATGATCAGGTGAAACAAGATCATTAGGTTGGATACTAATCCAGTCTGAATGGAGTCCTTGGGGAATGCATGTGCTCACTAGCAGGAAGCTGGTGTCAGGAGCCAGAGCTGGACCTTGAACCAGGTACTCCAACATGAGACATGGATGTCCTAAGTAGAATCTTAACCCTTAGTCCAAATCTACACCCCATCCCACATTTCTCCTCCAGGAGTTAGCATCCTGTGTCATCCTCAGTGTTTTGAAATTGAAAGTGACAAGCTGGATGTGTCATTGTGTCAGGCACTCAGTGACTCCTCAATTAGAAAGTTCAGAACGTATTGCCTTTGATCATTTCTTCCTCCATTGGAATACCCTTAGCTTGATCTCACCATAATACCTTTAGCTTTCTCTCTGCTTTGCATTTTTTAATTTTTCACCTAATTCTGGACCAATTCTTGTTTATATTGTGAAGCTATTTCTGCTATATTATCTACCACTTTTGAAAATGTTGTTTTCTTCTTGGGAAATTTATACTTTGGAATTAGAAATATTATCAGGCGGTGCTAGAACTTGCACCTACTACATGCCGGACACAGTGGATGCACATGCACAATCACATTGTTAGACCAGATAAAGCCAACTAGGCCAAACTGGAACTCAAAAAGTCAATGGTCTCATGATGACCATCTGTAATGGCTCGTTAGCCCACTTGCATGACTTAAAGGCCTCCTACCAACACACCTCTTATACACAATAATTAGATGAATTATCTACTCTTAACCATCAACATGTAACTTCAGTCTTCAGAGCTAACACATCTGCATGTGACAAGGCAACTCTACCTCATGGCATTCAGCTATGGTACATATGAAGAGGCTTTAAGAAGCCAGTGTGAATGCTGTGGGCTTCCTAAAGAACCAGGTAATATCTCCTGAGGGAGGTACCATTCCAAGTCTGCTCCGAAACAGGGCCTTCCTACACAAAGCCCGCTAATGAACATCCCCCCTGATTCCTCCCATGTTTCTTTTCTCCCTCACCTGCAGGTGCTCAGGGGGGCCCTGTGGTCAGGGCACTTTTGGACGCCAAACATTTTGCAGTGAGGGCATTGACCAGAGACGTAACTAAACCCAGTGCCCTGGCGCTCAAGGATCTTGGTGCTGAGGTGGTGAAATGTGATCTGGATGACGAAGCATCTTTAGTGGCAGCTTTAAAAGGTGTCTATGGAGCCTTCCTGGTGACCAACTTTTGGGAATATCTCGACCAAGAGAGGGAAGTGCGTCAGGTGAGCAGCTGTCTGTGTCCTCCTGCCCCTTTGAGCCTGCTGTGCCTGGAATGTGTTCCCTAGGTGTGCAGGTGCTCAAGTTCATCCCATTGTGAAATGTAAAGATGCTGAAAGCTTAGTCTAGCTCTGGTGATGGTAGTGGGGCTTTGGGAGTTGAGGAGGTTTTAAAAAGCCATGAGGATGGAGCCTCTGTTGGCTTCTGGTGCTTTGTCACAATGAGAAACCCTAGAGGAGTCCCCCACCTGCTCTCTGTGTGTTGCTGGGTGATTTCCTGCACCCTGGGACTCTGCCTATAGGAAGGCCTTAACAGATGCAGGCTCTTGAGCATCTAAAAGTAAGAGCTCATTAAGCCTCTTTTCTTCATAAAAGTACTCCACTTTCAGATATTTCATCTTATTAGCAAATGTGGACTCTACAGCATCCATTCACATTATCATCTTTAACTATTTCTGTCCTCCCTGGAATGGGACAAGTCTTCATCATGGGTAAATCAGAGGATTACTTCATAGCATTCCTTTTGAATGCTACTTTTGAGATGCTTATATATCAGATATTTACTAAAAGTGTATTTCATTATGAGGATCATGCTATGTGGCACATATCCAAACCTCAAGAACTGGGATATTTGAAATTCTTCAGTGATGGCACTCATGAGTCTCAGTTCTCACATTTAATGGTAGATAGCATAGGGGATGATGGTGGTGGTGTGGTAGTCTCTCAGAAGATAAACGAATGTATTTCAAAGCCACATGTGCTTCCTCTACACGTGGATTCAGGCAGCAAGAAAGGGAGGAGAGACATCTGGAGAATCAAATTGGAGAAATAGGGTAAGGACATGTTTAAACAGATCGAGAATCATTAGCTAGGGTGAAGCACAAAAGACATGATCCTAGGAAATAAGAGAGGACATGCCCATGGCAAAGGGGCACCTGGAGAGCTGTGGACATGGGAAGGCAGCAGACACATTGGAGCAGTGTTGCAGGGATCAGGTACTCTAGTAGAGGGTGGCATCAAGGTTCAGGGCTCCACCAGCAGCCAGATGGGAAGGCCAATTCACCAAGAGCTCAGGAGGTGAACCCAGACACAGAACTTCCCATCCTGCTGATTTGCCTGATTTGACACAAGTGGAAGCAGAGGGGCAGAACCCAAGCAAGAGTATGCGGGAACAGAGTAGATTTCATGGCTGAGACTCCCACCAGTGCTACACTGGGGACCATTTTGTGTACTGAGGAAAAGGCTGTTGGGCTTCACAGGCCCTGAGCCAGGAGAAAACATTTCCAGTTCAATGCATTGACCTGGTCTCACAGGGAGAATAGTATTGACGTGGCATCTTATGGGTTCCACCCAAAATTGTTTGTTTTGTTCATCTTCTTAAAAATTGCTTTTTCTTGTTTCAAGTTACATTGTTTTAGTTTCAATTCCATTTATTTTTGTTGTGATTTTTAAATCATTTTTTTCTTTCTATTCATTTTTTCTTTTCTAATAAGTTCTTGAGATACATTATTATTTCACTTATTTGAGAAATCTCTATTTTCTGTAAGCCCCCGATTCTACAGATGTCATTCTCATTACTGTTTTTGCTACATTCATGGGTTTTTACATTTTTGTTTTTACTGTCATTTCTTCAAAAGTCATTTTTTTCTTTTTTATGTCTTCAGCAACACATTGGTTATTTATTACCATGATATTTAACTTCATGTTGTAATGTTTCTATTTTTCTTCCTGTTATTGATTTTGTTTCATGGTTTTGCATTTAAGGGAACGTACAGTAACTGTGTAATAGAGACTATCATATCCAGTATGCATCTCACTTTCCAGAGCAAAGATGCAGGCTCAATGAAACTGTTCAAATATCTTGACAATAGGATGTCCGATTCTGCAATTGTCCACACCTACAATACACTTAAATGACAGAATGATGGACTTATGACTGTTTGTGAAACCATATTATTGTGATGATACAGAAGAAGTCAGTGAGAAGAGGGGGTTTAAGGACTGAAGAAGGGAAATACTACAGTCTATTGAACTGTGTCATAAAATAATTTTTATAAAGAAGAAAATGATGGAGAGAAAGAAGAAGAGAAAAAAAGAAAGAGAGAAAGAAAGCAAAAGGCCTGTTTCTTTCTTTCTCTGAAGGAAAGAAAGAAAAACGGAAGAAAGGAAACAGGGCCCAGTATCTGCCTTCTAATCTGTAAATAAGGGCGGGATCCACAAGAATGTGTCACTTTGGTCTCCCAGGGGAAGCTGATGGCAGATGTGGCCAAGCGCCTTGGTCTGAAGCACGTGGTGTTCAGCAGCCTGGAGTACATCCATAAGCTATCCGGGGGAAAATTGACTGTGCCCCACTTCGATGGCAAAGGAGAGGTGGAGGAGTACTTCAGGTCCATTGGAGTCCCCATGACCAGCATCCGCGTGCCATTCTACTTTGAGAATTTTCATGGTGGTTTGAAACCTGCCAAAGCCTCTGATGGAGATTACTATACCTTTGGTAAGTGGGAGGTTGCAAGGAAAGTCAACCAGACACCTGCTGCCCTCCCTCCCAACTCTCTTCCTCCTTCCAGTACTCTCTCCTCTGCCTCTCTCCTCCAATTCAACCACACAATATTCGAGTGGCTCTTATGGGCTCAGCTCTGTAGGAAGCACTAAGGAGATTAGTAGATTACTCAGGTACCCTCACAGGTGGTTTCATTTAAAGGTGGAGAACTTCATAAAGACCCACACTACAGAGGGTTGCATGTTCAGGCATTCACACGTTGGCTTGTGCAAGTTCAGGAGTCAGCCAGGAGTCAGTTTTAGTTAACTCTGGATAAAATGACATCTAGGCCTTCTGGCCATTCTACTTGACTTTCTTGGGCAACAAGAAGGAATGTTTTCCCCTCCTGTGCTGGGTCCCCTGTTCAGAATCAGAACATTGAGGGTGGGGCTGCTTTGACACAAAGCTTGTTGCTCTAGGTAATGGTTGAGTCCTGGGAGACACTGGGAGTGCCGGGGGCGGTGGGGGGGGCGGGGCGGGTAAGATGTTAAGAACGCCTATGAAACAGCCTGGTAAGGATGCTGAGTAGAATAGTGGACATGTTCGTCAGAGATGTCTGGTCTGATGATACAATGGACTCTACTTACACGCAGCAGCTCTGTAGCCAAGAGCTGTTCTTTGTAGCCAACATCCAGAGGCCATGGTGTGTTCGCATATGAGCCATTGGTTCTATGAGGATCTGTAGCCACACAGATTTCTATGGATGCTTCCCACCGTCTGTGGATGTGTTTCATTGTTTCAGACTGGTGCATGTGACATAGTTAACAGTTGTAATCTTGCTTTTTAAATTTTCTCAAACTAGCTCTGCCCATGGAGGATTCACCAGTGCCCGCCATCTCCGTTGCTGACATTGGAGTCATCGTCTCTAACATCTTTAATTCTCCAGAAGAGTTCATCGGCAAAGCCATAAACCTCGGTGCAGAAGCACTAACAATGCAGCAATGTGCTGAGATTTTATCCAAGGGTTTGGGGAAAGACATCCGACATTCAAAGGTGGGTTCTTAAGACACATCGACTGATCTTGGGGAAACATGTTTGCTAACATCCCACAACTTGTAAGTTCCTGTAGAGCTTTGCATATGTTGAGACAGGGCTGAGCATGGCATGTCAGAAGACACTTGAAGAGGACTCCAGTTCCACAAGTCTGTACTGGTGATATGGATGAAATCTTTGCAAGAAGGTTTATTCATGTTTCTTTCTTTCTTTCTTTTGGTTTTCCCCAGTGTGGGTCTGTTTGCTAAGAAGGTTTATTTATTTATTTATTTTTGTCTTAAGGGTGAACAGAATTGTTCATGCTGATTTTAGCAAGAGAGTGACTTGAAATTACCACCCCCATTTCTCTAGTGGGAAAGGTCTTAGTTGCTATGTTAATGCTGGGGAGGACGCAGCCTGCCATAAGATGGCGCTCTGTGACTTGAAGTCTGATGTCCTCCACCTCCCAGGGCCTCCATTTCTGCCTCAGGGAAGGAAGGGCCAGAACACAAGGCCATCAGGAACTCTGCTCTAGCTGAGAGGATGTGTCTGACCCTGGCAGAGCATGGCTCTCAGAGTGAGACTCAACTGGACAGGATCAAGAGTTCCCTGCTTTCCTGAGACAAGGGAATTACTAGAATTACCAGAATGATCCAAAGACCCTCAAGCTCATCCTCCATGTTTCCCCCACAGAACCTTCTATTAATAAACACACAAAGGTTCTAAGTTATTGTCTGTAAAAATCACAAATGTTTAGTGAAGACAACAAAGAAAAGAAAAAATAAATTGCACACAGCTCATTTTCATACAGGAATAAATATTCCATGATTTTCTTCTTATCTTTTCCCATTATAAATTCATACATATAAATATCTAATGCATTACATTCATATTCCATTTCATATCTGACTCTTTAATGTTATTTTGAGTGCATTTTTCTGGTTTGTACAATTCTTCAGAAACAATAATTTCATTTGATTTTCTTAACAAGGACCACCATTCTTGCACTTCAAGTTTCTGTTATAAAATATCTGAAGCAATACAGAAAAGATAAAATACATTCATTTTAATAAATGTATAATATTCTTAAGGACTAGGTACCACAGTTTGCCATTCCCCTATTGATTGATATGTAGGTTCTTCATTTTTCACTATTCTAAATGGCATGTGACAAGCATCATTTTACATAAATTGTTTGTGTCTATCACATTAAAATTCATTTTCTACGTTGAGACTAAAGGAAGTTGAGAGAGAAACAGAGGGATGGATGAAGAAGGAGAGAGAAGGAGGGACAGCAAGATGGAAAGAAAGCAGGAGCTTTCAATCCTCAATTGTTCCAATTGTTGGCACTGAGCCAGACTCCAGCCTGGAACTCAAAGGTCACCCGAGTCAACGGTGGGAGTCCAGGTACATGGGCCAGCACAGCTCCCTCAGGCCAGGGCCCACGCTGACAGGAAGCTGGACCAGGAGGCAGAGACAGAAACTGAATCCAGGTCATGTCACGTGTGATGCAGGTGTCTTAGGCCCTGGTAGGAATACCTGTCCCCACTCTCACACCTTTGTTAGGACCATGTTTCTAAGGTCAGAATATCGCTGAGGGATAAGGAGATGATATAGGATCAGATCAAAGTAGTTTTTGTTTACTTGAGGGAAAGTTAGTGATGTAGTTAGTGTCTGAAGGGATTCAGTGGTAGATATGATGGACAGTGACAAGACAGGTTAGGGTGTACAGAGAGTGTTCCCTGGCTGAGGTGGAAGCCTGAAGTCACAAGGCACCTGGGTAAAAAAAGGCTAGTGAGGAAGGGTGGGGCATCAGTCTGCTGAGAAGGACAGGTCAGGCCACAGTTGGGGTACGTGGTGTGCACTACTTGGAGGGTCAACAGTTTGAAAGGTCCCAAAAGTCTTTCAAGGGAACCCCAAGTAGACATGTAGGAATGCTCTTCTGTACTCTCTTCCACACATCCTCTTTACACAAAGGGAGGAACTCCAGAGTGCCTTAACCCAAACACTTGGGTCTGGAAGTACTGTTGCTTCCAGAATTTTATGGGTTTCTCAGAAGTTGCAGGCTCACATATGTGAGGTGACAGCAGGCTCTGGGGAAGGAACTTTGATCGAAGATGTGACTGGTTCCACTAAAAGAGGAAATTGAAGATGTAAATAGATTGATGTATCTCAGACTGGCCAGCATATATCACCACAATTTTGCTACCTCGCGGCTTCTGAGAACAGAATGCTGGATTTCGGATTTAGGCATGAGAGCTGTGGACGTGTGTCATCATCAAAGTAAAGGAATATCTTTTCAGAATTGTTTTGAATGTGGATTCTAACGTTCCCTTGCTGTTTGCTCTGAACAGATCACTCCAGAAGCTTACGAGAAGCTGAACATCCCTCAAGCGAAGGGGATAGCCAACATGTGTCGTTACTGGCAGAAGAACCCAGAACGCGATGTCGAGCTCACCTACCGACTAAACCCCAAAGTCAGAAGCTTCCAACAGTTTGTCTCTGAGAGCGTGAAGGCCTTCAAGGACATCTAGAAGACCCGCTGTTCCCCTTGAGTTCCCCATCCATTCTGCATTCTCTCCCACACTGTTCCTCATAGGTAAAATCCAAGATGTCCCTGTAGCCCTCCCTTTGCTAGGAAACTCTGCACTAGAGACCTGGGGCAGTCATTTGTCTCAAGTATCTTTTCAGCCATTGATATGTTCACCTGTTAGGGGACACAAGAAGCCTCACACTGATGCCACTTTTGTAGCTCTCTCTCTCTCCCTCTGCAGCCCAGTGACCCATCACTCTCCAAGGCTCTGGCTTGGGAGGATAGTGGAGCTCCTTCCTAACACAGCATAAGCCCACTCAGGTTTTCCTGTGGAAGTTAGCTCAAGACTCAGGGAGCTCCATTTCCTCAAATCAGTTGTGAAATTATCAATGAACCTACCATATAAATCTTTAAAAATAAAGCTTAGTATGGAGAATTTTCTATTTGGTGTTCAATGAACAAGCACAAACATTGGCAACTCCCAAGTTCAGTTTTGCTGCAAAGGTTGGAAGTGTGTTCTGTGATTCACTCAGTCAGTCATCTATGCAGTCCTTCAGTACTTAGGGATCCATGCATCTGTCCCACAATCCTTTCCTTCAACACCTGCGTGGGAGGATGTTCGTGGATCTCGCTCCCCTCCTGTGTGCTTCCTCACTGGATCCTGTGCTCTCCAAAGGTGCCCTGGTTCCTTCCTGGTGTATGTAGCGTCAGGGAAAAGAAGCCATAGAACCATTTGGTTCCACGTGGAGCTCTAAGTATCTGCAGGGAGTGAAGGCCAGGCAGTTGGAGGCAAAGCTTGGGAAAAAGAGGGAAGTAGAAACAGGAGTGCTTGGGGATCCGCATGGACTGTTGTGTGTTTCGGCTTTGTTGTTTTCTACATCAAATTATAATTTATTTTCACTAGCCTTCATTTGATTGTAAGCCACTTGCACCTCTCTTTATCCCCAGTGCCTGCCACAAAATAAGTGACCAGCATATGGATATTTAAAATAGTAGGCAAGATTGGTCAAGCACATAAGAACAGAAAAACTGGGGTCAGCCTTTTGGCCCAGTAACTGACGCTACTCCAGTTTCAAAGGGAAGTAGTTCCAAGTCCTGTCTCAAGATTGGAACTCAAGATAAGGCAGTAACTTATCTCAACTGTGAATTACATTCAGTAGCTAAGGCATGGTCAGCCTGCCTGAGAGCCCTGGCAGTTGTATGGATTCTAGCCCATAGGCTCAGAAGTTCACCTTCAGAATGGCTCTTACACTTTCACACCCCATGATTTCAAGAGTGTGCTGGACCATGAAAGCATCTCTGGTTGTCAGAGAGCTGCATTCTCAAATGGGAATCCTGTTTAGGAGAAAACTGCTCTACCTAAAGCCTTGACACCATTCTCGCGGATGAGATGGAAGGAGTTCTCTCTTGTGAACATACATTGACATTTTGGGGAGACCCTTGCTCTGATTTGTTAGATAAACCCATCCCCTAACCCAGATTGAGTTATCACAAATTGCTGGTCCTGGTGAAAGAAGGGTCAAGTACATCACTCTGAAACAAACAAAAAAAAAAAAAACAAATACCTTGATATTGGCCGAAAATATCTCTGAGGGAGAAAAAAATTTTAAGATGCCCACATGAGGTGTGAGGTCTACCCAAGAGACATCCTAAAACTCGGCTGCAATGAAGTTTACTCAGCTGCTTAATATTGGCATATAGATGAGCCCATATACCAGGGAGTAAAACATAGATGGTCATGGATTGAGGCACTGGTTGTAAGTCTGAATATGCAACAGAGCAACAGAGAGACCATAGTATATTATCCTATATACTTTGCAGTCCCCTGTTCCTTGCAAAGTAACAATGGCCTAACCTGTCAGTTTCAGGTGACCCAGGACATAACAGAGGCACTGGGTAGATTTTAATCTTCACTGTAATCTGTACTCTAAGTCCTCAGAATGGTAGGATGAGCCAATGGACTTTTCAGGGTTTTTCTTTTTTAGTTGGTATTTTTATTTTCCATGATAGAGTTTTGTAGGTGTAAGGATTCCCCCTCTTTCACTACCCTTGCACACTCCCTAATTTACCTTCCTACCATTTTCCTCCATATTATTATGTTGGTATAGTCCTTTGGTAATAGTTACAAGTTTAACATCCTGCTATTTTGTGCACGTGGAATTGCAGGGATAGACAAAGGTTAAAAATTCTAATATCATAAGCAAAGGTACATTTAACTGTTTCATTGAGAGTCCTCCTTTTATTCTGGAGGAAACACCTACTGCAACATATTATCACCTATGGCATACAAGTGTGCATTATTCTCTTTATCTATGGGAATTTATGTATATGCTTGTTCATATATGTATGTATATGTTGCATGAATGTTGCTTTATAAAAACAGAACATGCGATATTTGTCCTTTTGGAATTGGCTTATTTGACTGAGCATAATGGTATCAAGTTGGGACCATTTCATTGCAAATGCTGGAATTTCATTTACTTTGACGAATGTGCAGTATTCCATGGAGTAAATGTACCACAGTTTTTTTTAGCCATTCCTCTTTCAACTGACATCTACGTTGTTTCAGTTGGCATCTGTGGCCTAGTCCAGTCCAACCAGGCTCCATATCTAGTCTACAGGGAGTCGAGTGAGTGTTGTAGCCTTGCCCAGCCTGATCTGTCAGACTCACCAGCAGGAGCCGCAGCCTAGCAGGGCAGTCCCCAAAATTTACCTTCCGGGCCCGAGCCCAGCCCACATTTTGCACATGCCAGCAGCCCATCCTGGCAAGGTCTACCCCCTACTCTTGGCATTTGCTGGCAGATCCTGCAGCCTAGCCCACCCTGGGCCATATCCAGCTCTGGCTGTCATGTCAAATGGTAGGTGCTGCAGCCTGACCTGGCCTTGCCTGCCCTAAGCCCTGACTCTTGCAAGAATCTCCTTAGTGTTAACTCAGGACAGGGCACCTGTGAAGCTGACTGCTGTTACTTTTTTATTTTAATAACTTTTCAAAGATTCACTTTTTTATTGGAAAGGCTGATTTACAAAGAGAAGGAGAGATGGAGAGAAGCATCTTCCATCTGCTGGTACACTCCCCACATGGCTGCAATGGCTGAAGTTGAGCCAATCCTAAGCCAAGAGTTTCTTCTGGATCTCCCACATTGGGGAAGGGGTTCAAAGACTTAGGCCATCCTCCGCTGCTTTCCCAGGCCATAAGCATGGAGCTGCATCAAAGTGGAGCAGCCAGGAAATGAACCTGCTCCTATGTGGGATGCTTGTGTTTGGAGGTGCAAGATTAGCCAGTGCGCCATTGTGCCAGCACCAGGCACCCATTGTTATATACCCTTTTTCATCTCTGATTCAATGATCATGTCTGCCAGGGCCTGGCATGTGTGCCCCTCCAGAACCAACCCACATACTTGCTGGTGGATGGAGCTACCTTGCCTGGCCTGACCAACACCCAGGTCTGAATCGTACGCTCACCAGTGGGAGCACGGGCCCACCAGGGGAGTTACCCAAGTTCCTTCATCAAGCTCCCTGCTAGACCCAGATCTCACATGTGCCAGCAGGTGCTAGGCTCTTATCCAGCATAGTCTACCACGTGTCCTGACCTTTGTATGAGCTGGTGGTTGTTGAGGTCCAGCCAACCCCACACCCTACTCTCGGGTACATCTGTGCATGCTGCAGCCTCCATCTGTTTGGCATATTCCCAACCCAGTACCCGTGAGTGTCTGAGGTTCTGTGATCAAGTCTAGCTCAGCCTCTCAATCTCCCTAGCTAGTAAGCAAACAAGCAGAAATTGCAGTTCCACAGGGGTGGGCCCACATATTCCCCACAGAATCTGTCCCCAGACTTGGTTATCTCAAGGGCTGGTTAGTGTCATGGTCCTGCCCAATATTTACCATCCCTTGTTCCGACATTCACTGGCAGATGCTGTGATCTAGTTATGCTAGGGAGGCCCCCCCAGCCCTAACTTTAGTGTGTGTCTGTAGGTGGTGGTTGGTGGTGTCCCATGCTACCTGGCCAAGCTCAGGTCTCCCATGTGGCTGGGTGTATTGGTCTGACCCATAAAGGCCCTCTGGCATCTCCCTTCCAACTGTTTGGTCTCAGCCCCCTCGCTTTCCTGCAAGTACAGTGGCCTTGTCAGTGGAAGTCCTCCAGGAGACATTCCTCACCTGCAGCATACTCCCTCAGTGCTCCTCCCTCCCACACACCCCCTTACCTCCTTATCTAGGAAATCCATAGTCCCTACACCCGGAGCACATGAGTTCCCAGCCCTGTCTCCCAAACCCAGTCTTCCCATGGAGTAGTGTGTTGCCTGGAGCACTGCCTGCCTCTCAAGTCCCAGGCACCTGGCATGTGTGCTGGCCTTGGAACCTCCTCTTCCACACCTGCAGGTCCCAGCCCATTCAAAGTTCCAAAGGCTCAGTCCACCAGCACACCAAGCCAGCATACTAACTTGGGGCTTGCCTTCTCCAACCCCATCAGGGACCAAGGCATGGGAAAATCCTCAGGCTCACACCACCTGCCTGGACATGAGTCTCCAGGTCCCCACAACCCTGCCTGTGATATCCCCTTGGCCTCCTGCCAGCCAGCAACTGCAGAGACCAAGAGCCAGCCACACAGGGTCACTAAGGTGGCACGATGCGGGCAGCCCATAACCCTATGTATTTTACCTCTGGTATATGGATGCCATTCATCTGCCAATCTTCAGAATGGGTAAACTTTGTAGCAACCTAGTTTAGGATGACTTTTCAGACACACTTTGTACCGTTTGTCTCCTGCCTGGCTGTCTCAGACCATTTTTCTCCCTCAAAGATCTATTGAATCAATGCTGAGGGTTTTTTCTTTCCTGATGATGCATTTGCTCCTTCTTTTGCCAGGGACCTGCTGTCCATGGATAATTCCCAATCTGGGCTAGGGTTGTGTTTAGCTGACAAGTGTGTGAGAGAGACCCAAAGCACCGTGGGTGTCCCTTCATAAGAGAAAAGTGCTTTATCCATGACTTTGGGTAGAAAGGTGGCAGGGTCTAAAGTAGAACATTCTTTTGTCATAATAACTGATCCCTAGGTAAGTGAGTTTTGGTATTTGAGAATGCAACTCTCTGACAGTCAGGGCGTGCTCATGGTCCAGGATAGCCTTGGAATCAGGAGTGTCACTTTGTGTCCTTCCCAAGATGAACTTTTGAGCCTCTGGAATCAGAAGCCCTACGGCTGCCTGGGATCATCGCTGGCCCACTGAGTGTAATTCACAGCTGCGATAAGTAACTGGTCTATCTTGAGTTTCAATCTTGAGTCAGGATTCCCTTGAGTCCCTTTAATGCCAGTGCTATGAGTAGCAGTTTTACCCACTATTCCTCAGTGGTGGACCCTGTTAATCTTTTCTTTTTTTTTTTAAGATTTATTTTTCTTATTATTTTTATTGGAAAGGTGGATATACAGAGAGGAGAGACAGAGAGGAAGATCTTCCGTCCAATGACTCACTCCCCAAGTGAGCGCAACGGCCGATGCTATGCCAATCCGAAGCCAGGAGCCTCTTCCGGGTCTCTGACGCGGGTGCAGGGTCCCAAAGCCTTGGGCCGTCCTCGACTGCTTTCCCAAGCCACAGGCAGGGAGCTGGATGGGAAGCAGGGCCTCCGGGATTAGAACTGTGCCCATATGGGATCCTGGGCGTGCAAGGCGAGGACTTTAACCACTGTGCCACCGCGCCAGGCCCCTGTTAATCTTTTCTTATGTGCTCAATCAATCTTTTTCCTCCTCTTTTAACCTACACATTCCTTCATCAACTAATATGTGTCAGGTACTGTGGATAAAGAGGAATGCAATTGGCACACAGGAAAATTGGGGCTGATGAGTAAGTAATCACACTATGGTGAGCTTTTCAATGGCTCATAGGCTGGCACACCCCCAGACCTATAAGTACAGGAGCTCAAACCTTTCAGAGACAGTAAGCAGAGAGCTAGATTGGTAGTGGAGCAGCCAAGATATGAATTGGTAACTAATGGGATGCTGACAATGCAGGCAGAAGCTTATCCTACCATGCCAAGGTGCCAGCCCAGTCATTAACTCAATCTCAGTCCAAGCCCATTGATTTCAATTAGCCCAGTATGCTATCCTGTTCAGTGGATATGTATCCCTGAAGGATGGTTCCTGAGGTGTCAACTCACTCCTGCATGGAAAGGACCAGGCCCTGTATTACTTTTTCAGCATGAGCTAAAGGCACCTGGTGTCAGGGCAAAGCCATACTGCTCTGAAGACTAACAAGACTTCATGCAGCAAATGGCACTGGGTCACAGAAGGCCTGGATAATTTGTGCTCATTCTTTCTAAAGGCCCAGACTATAAAAATGCCTTCTTATGGTCTTCCCTTTCTCTTTCTGCTAACATGCTTCTAATCGATGCTTCTAGTTCACATCTCTCGTTTATTCAGGCCACTTCAGGCTGTCATTGACTTTTCCAGCCAACACTTCCCATGGCTGTTCTTTTTTGTTTAGGAGCACAGGACTCAGCTGGGGAGGCAGCCTGAACTCTGAATGAATGGGCTAAGATTAATGGGCTCACAATTTTTCTACTTTTACTAGAGTTAAGGTGACGTGTCAGTCCAGAAAGGTGGTGTCCCCAAGCTGCCTGACATGAGCTCTGTTTAGGCAAATGTCAACCAGATGACCACAGCCCCTCTGCCTCATTTCCCTGGGTTTTCTCAGGATGTCCAGGGAATCCCAAAACAACTCTTTCTGCAACTTGTGGTCACCTTGCACATTAATAATTGAATACATCGTCTTCATTATGCTGGGGGCTTTTGCCAGGAAAAGCCAGTGCCACAACAGGTTATAATAAACAACAATGGGAATTGATTAGGAAGGTCAGGGCGTTGTGTGTCTGGAGACTTCAGTTCACAGAGTGCTGGTGCCAGAGGCCAGGGCTAAACTCTTGGCAATATTCCATGAATGGGCAAAATCAGCGATCAAGTCAAGGTCTGTTGGCAAGGGCTGGCAGTTGGGCCAAGGTCCAAGGCTGCAGAATTGTGTATTTTAGAGTATGCTTGAGAGGGCCCATAATGGTAGCTTAGCAGCTAAAGTCCTTGCCTCATATATGCCAGGAGCCAATATAGGTGTCGGTTCTAGTGCTGGCAGCCATGCTTACCATCCAGCTCCCTGTTTGTGACCTGGGAAAGCAGTCGAGGGCAGCCCAAGGTCCTAGCTCTCTGCATCTATGTGGGAGATCCAGAAAAAACTCCTCGCTCCTGGCTTTGGATCAGCACAGCTGCAGCTGTTGCAGCCACTTGGGGAGTGAATAAACAGATGGAAGGTTTTCCTCTCTGTCTCTCCTGCCCTCTGTATATCTGACTTTACAATAAAAATAAAATTTTTAAATCTTTAAAAATAGTATGCTTAAGACAGTCATGTACTGACTTCTGTACTTGGGTCACTCTTGTTTCCTGATAACCAAAAATTGGCTGTTTAACATCAACATGTCAAAGTTTGTTTATATCAATTCCTGAGATTGGACTTCCCAAGCAGTTCTAAAAGATTGAGGCAACAAGCCTTCTGGTTGGCCTCTCTTCCTTAGAGAAGGGGATGTCTCTCTGACCACCCACCTGTCACAATATTTATCTTACACCTGTCTGATTTCTGATTTTCTCAACTGCATGTTGCCTTCCTCTCCAAAGCTGTTATTGTCACTGCAGGCAGCAGAGGAACCTACCTGGTGGACACCCAGTGCTGAGTGTCAACTCCTACCTCTCTAGCACAAATACAGATATCACTTCTTCATACGTGGAGATGGCTAATGGCCTGAATTTTCACGGCTAATATCCTGTGTATAATGTTCTAGAAAATCTGACAAACGATGCCTCACACAATAAGATCCTTTGCATGGCTGACTGACTATAACATCCTTTACCAGTATAACCATCAAATATAGCATTAAGACAAACCTACAACTCAATGTGCATCACCTCTCCAGATGCCTCCTTTCTATAGCAGGTATGAAGTGTGTCTGGAACTTTCAACTGTGGTGATCCTGCAATACACACAGACCTTAAACATTCTAACAATTGTCTAAGAAGTGTCTTTACCATGTCCAAAAACAATGCTGTTTTAAATCCATCAAACTGGACAGGTACAAAGCCACATTCAATATTTTTCTTCAAGACCTGAAAAATCCAGGACCAGGATAAAAGATGTATGAAGGCTAGCACGTGAGCCTCTGGGGCTGAGTGGGCAACAGGCTCATGGGGGTCTGAGGATGAGGGTTTGCAGAGGTCTTGGGGAATAGCAGCAGCAGGGCCATGCAGCAACCTGGGACTTTACTTCCAGGCAAGCAGTGTGAACCTGGAGATTTCCCTACATGCTTGGTTCTGGGTGGGGTTGGGAGAGGGGAGAGAAGAGCCCTAGGTAGGCATGCTGGCATGGTATGCTGGGAAAGTGGGCTTGGAGGACTTTCAATGGTCTTGGATAAAGAATGGACAGAAGGGTAGGTCCCAGGCCAGCACACATGCCAGGAACTTGGGTCCCTAGTGGACAGACAGAACTCTACGCCACACACCACCCTACTGGAAGACTGGGTTTGTGAGGACTGGGCTGAGAACTCATGTTCTCCCTGATACAAGGACTGTGAATTTCTTAGGGAAGGGAGTAAAGGAATGTGTAGGAGGAGGGACCACTGAGGGAGTATGTTGCAAGTGAGGAAAGACTTTTAGAAGGCTTCCACCAACAAAGCCACTGTACTTGCAGGAAAACGAGGAGGCTGAGACGAAGCAATTTGAAGGGGAGAGTCCAGAGGATCTTTGTGGGTCAGATCAATGCACCCACCCATGTGGAAGACCTGAACTGGGCTAGTTAGCATTAACCACCACTGGCTAACACCTACTGGCACATATTAAACCTAGGGCTGGGGCGGGGGTGTCTACGTGTCAGGGCTATATCATAGCACCCAGCAGTGAGTGTCGGAACAGGGGACATGACACCAACCAGCAAGCAAGAGAACCAGGAGTGGGGACAGATTCTGTGGGCATACGTGGGTCCATCCCTGTCGAATGGCAATATCTGCCTGTTTTCTCAAGAGTTTGGGGTAGCGACTGACTCCATTAGGCATGACCATGTCACCTTCCAAAACTCACGGCTTTTGGAGTTGAGAGCAGGCAGTTCGAGGATACAGTATCAGTAGGCACACCCAAAAATTGAGTGTATGGAGGATCGGGCTGTAATATCCACCAGCTCATACAAAGGCTGGGCCAAGGCAGGGTGGGGGTATGAATAAGACCTAGTACCCACTGGCACATGTGAGATCTGGGTCTGGGAATAGGCCTGGTGGGGGAACTTGGCAAACTCCCTTGATGTGCCGTAAATCCCACTAGTGAGCATGTGATTCAGGACTTGGTGTTGGGCAGACCAGGAAAGGCAATTCCACCCATCTGCAAGGGTGAGGGCTGATTCTAGATGGAATGGACCAGGCAGGCCAGGGCAAACCTTAGCACACTGGCATGTGCAGGAGCCAGGAAGGAGCATGGGCCATGCTGGGTTAGAATATTACACCCACCAGTCTGCATGAGCCAGAAAAGTAGGCGGACTGGGCAGAGCTACACCCATCAGCCAGAGTTGGGATTGAGTGATGGCCAGGTCAGGCCATTTTATGGCATTTGATTGCAAAGGCAAAGATGGGAAAGGGCTATTTTTTGCTGAGTCAGAGCAACCACTGGCATACACAAGATCTATGGCTGGGAACAGGCCTGGTAGGGGAATTAA
Source organism: Ochotona curzoniae (assembly GCF_017591425.1). Lineage (NCBI taxonomy): Eukaryota > Metazoa > Chordata > Mammalia > Lagomorpha > Ochotonidae > Ochotona > Ochotona curzoniae. Next base: position 16,674,446 of record NW_024467096.1, on the reverse strand, counting down.
GGGGATGCCCCAGCTAAATTGTGGTTCATGCTGGTGAGCACAAGACCCAGAATAGGGGCAGCAATCTGGGTTGACATGACTGCAGTGTCCTGCAGTATAGGTGCGGACTGGGTCTAGGGCATGTCAGACTGGACTAGACTTAGGCACCTACTGATGCTCACAAGAGCCAGAGTATGTATAGGATAGGCTGGGGTAAGCCTCGGCACCCGCTGAATCATGCGAGAGCTGTGTCTAGGCATGGACCAGGTGTGGCTGGTCTGTAGCATCAATATTATGAGCCAAAATGGGTGTGGACCCATTGTGCCAGCCGCTGTTCTTGCCAGGACAGGAAGTTAGCCATGTCAGGCTGGGGCAAGTACCTACCAGTGTGTGTGAGATCAGCCACTGGGAGGACACCTCATAGAGGAACTTGGGGAACTCCTCTGTCAGGATGCAGTCCATGCAGGTGAGCACAAAAACCAAAGCTGTGAGCAGCCCAGAGCAGACCAAGCTACAGTACCTACTGGCATTCATGTGGGTCAGGTCTGGGTATGTACCAGGTTTGACCAGTCCATAACACCCACAGGCATATCTGAGAATCAGGTTGCTATTCAAGAAAGGCTAGATTGTGTCACAACACTAGCCAGTTCATGTAAGGGCTGGGACTGGGGTCTTACTGGGCTGGGCTTGGCTCAACACCTACTGGCAAATTCTTTTTTTTATTATTGTTTTATTTTATTTTTGATGATTAGGGTGCAAAAGGTCAAAGACTAGAGGGAAGTTGGTGAGACCATTGTTTCCACTGGGTTTTTTTTTTTTTTTTCATTTCTGTATCTGGGGAAAAGGGAAAGATAAGAGGAGAAGCCACACCCAGCATCCCAATCATCCCAGGGTCCCCAATTAGGGGCATGCATTGAGGGTCCTGCCCAGGTGGTTTCGGTAGTTCAACAGTTCTGAATTGCTGCCAATCTTACCATACCAATCACGAAGAAATCTCTCCAGAATCCATTGGCTGACATAGTTCACCTTAGAGTCTCCATTTGCCAGGTATTCACTGCCAATGCTTGGTGCAGATAGTTAATTTGTTCTGTCTGCTGTCCTCTGCTATGGTAGCAGGTGTCCTCTGCAAACTCCAGTGTACTGTCACATCCTCTGGATATGCTGTCTACTGCTTTGTCTTTTCCACTGAGGAGGCCCAGCTCTGACACATGCATTCCATGGTCAGATCACAGAGCCTGCGGTTCTCTCCATGGTTGGGGTTCTGAATCCAGCAATTCAGTTGGGAGGATCCTCAAGGAAACCTCATCTGAGGTAATCCCAAACAGGATATTCTTTTATTTTTTTTTTGAAATCTTAATAATAATGTATTGCTTATTTGCATAGTGTTGTATAATCTATATGCTATATATTTTATATAGAGATAAAATTATGTTAATAAACAAAGGTACTTTACAAAGTGTGGAAAAACTGTATAGAAAAGATAAACATTACACAGTTTCCATGAACTTTTTGAAGACCTCGCATTGGTTCACTAATTTTAACAACATATTTATTAATATGTTAATGGTTGGAAAACTAGATGTGTGAAATTTCTGTATTGTCTGGCGATTTCTTTTGTAAATTAAAAATTGATTTTCAACTAACAGTTTAGGGTGAGTACCTGACCTGGTAAGTCAAGATGCAGGTTGCAATGCTCACAGCCCACACTGGGATGTCAGGGTTCGAATTCTGACTGCTCTCAACTCCACCTTCCTGCTAACATGCACACTGGAGGGTGGCAAGTAATAACTTAGACACTTGGGTCTCTGTCTGGGTCTCAGCACTGGTCTCTGCACAGAAGCGAACTCAGTTTCTGTCTGTCCAGGTCTCTGCACAGAAGTGGACTCAGTTCCTGGCTAATAGCTTTGTCTCCAGCCTAAGGACATGGTGGGCACTTGGAGAATGAACTAGCAATCAGAAAAGCTGTCTATTTATCTGCTTTTCAAAAAAAATGTGCAGAAAATTTAACTTGAACTAAAATATGTATTCCATGGAAAACATTCAATATTTTTGCATATGTGTACGTAATTAAAATACATTCATTCTTTAACCCAGTAACACTATACTCGAATTTCCTCTAGTAAATAAAGATGGAAACAAAGCCACTGAAAAGAGATTATTTCAAAATAGCAATGCGGAGGAGTTTGAATGTTCCCAAAACAAAGACATGATAGGCAATAGAATTTAGAAATGTTCTTGGGAAATTGCAATTAAAAAATAAGCTTACCCTTGCTCAGAAATCTTTTGAAATCCAAAAGTGTACTAATGTATCCATTAGTGTATTAGTGATATATATTTTGTATAAACCTTGTGAGTATCTCCATATGTGTGAATTCAAATTTTGTACTCAAAATAAGCTTATCTTTTTTTAAACAACATTATAGAGTTAATTGGCATGGTATCGAGTGACCAATATGTTAGAGAATGCAAGTTCTTAACCACATCCTGTGACTACTTCATTGACATTGCAATTTTAGTTTATACACAACCAGCTGCTATACCCCTTAAAATGGTTATAGGGTATTATTCAGCTGTCTCGTGTCTATTTTCATTTTTATATTTAGCAGCTCATAGTATTGGAGCATGATTTTTACTGAACTTGGGGAATTTTAGGATAGTTCAAACAGGCTTATAACTCTAATAAGGCATATGTTAACGATTAGGGCACAGAACAGTTTTAGGAGGGATATAAAGAGAAATCTTCAATACCTTAGTGAGGAATAACTAATCTTTGTGTCCTACCTAGTAGCAAACAGGATATTCTTGTGTGTGTGTTTGCCAATAAATGGTCTGGCACAGTCTGTCACCCAAATCAGCCTACGCAACATTGGGAATTGCAATTTCTGTGTTAGTTCTGTCTCTAGCCCTGTCTTCCATCCAAACCAATGCATGTTGGAACCCAGCCCAATCCTGCCCACCACATATTCAGCCCTCACGCAAACCAGTGGGAGCTGCAGGCAGTCGGAACGACTCCCAATAACCGCCACCAGGCCCATTTCCTGCACTGGTCCCTGTGCTCGCAAATGTTGAGGTGAGATGGGCATCCTAGAATGGGTGACCTGGGGCAAACCAAGCTGAGCAGGACTACAACCCCTGTTGGCCTGCATCTGTACTAGGTTAACAGGAGAGCCAAACTGGGCTAAGCAACTGTATCGACTGGTGCATGTACGAGTAAGTGCAGGCTGGTTGGCCTTTGCCACAGCATCAGCTGGCAAGTACTGTGACTGGGGTCTACCTTGTCAAGCTAGACTGCAAAGCCACTGCATGGTGCTGGATCCAGGGCTGGGAGTGGGCCCAGTAGTGAGACTGTGGCTACCTCTCTGTTGGGCTGCAACTAACACCAGTGAGCATGAGAACCAAGGCTAGGCGTAGACCTAGCTAGGTAGACTACTGGCATGAGTGTGGGCTGGATAGTGGGGTCAGCTGAGCTGAGCTAGGCTTCGACACCCCTTGATGTATACAAGAGCTGAATGGGATGTGCGACAGACTGGAGCAGTCTGCTGCATATAGCAGCTAACACAGGAACCAGGGCTGGGGCAGGACTAGTGAGGGTTATTAGGAGACACTCTGACTAGGCTGTAATTCCTGCTGGTGTATGTGAAGACTGAGTGTGTAGTGGGCAGGGTTGGGCTGGGCCACAGCAACCATTGGTTTGCATAAGAGATGGGGTTAGAGACAGGATGGAGCCAACAATTGCAAGCACTGGTGTGTGTACATAGACTGATGTGGGTGACAGACAGAGCCAAATTCCAAACTGGCAAGCACACATAGGAGTCAGGTCTGAGATCATGTCAGACAGGATTTCTTTGGAGACCTCCCAGACTGAACAGCTGAAATTAGAACTTCAGCCATGGAGAGAATCACATTTGTCTGACCATGAAGTGCATATGTCAGAATTGGGACTCCTCAGGGGCTAACATGGAACACTGGATGGCATGCCAAAAGCAGATGGAGGATGTGGCAGTGTTTTGGGGTCTGCAGAAGACATCTGTTAGCATAGCAGAGACAGAGAGCAGAACAAATTGGACAACTACCCCAGCCAAGCATTGACAGCAATTATCTGGGCAAATGGAGACTCTAAGGTAAACTATGCCCACCAATGGACTCTGGAAGGGTTTTCTGATTCTTCGATTGGTGAGAGCAAAAGAATTTCAGAACTGTCAAAACCAGTTGTACCCTCAGAGACTTCTCCACATCAGGGACCCTGGGATGACATTAGGTGGTCATCTCTCATCGCCGGATACTGGGTATGATCTCTCCTCTTCTCTTCCCACTTCCACCCAGAACAGGAAAAAGATAATTTGCAAATGATGGTCTCATCCACTTTCCCTTAATCCTCAACCCTTCCAATCCTAATCAGTGCTCCACATAGGCATGCATCCTTCTCAATTATGTAAACAGCATCAAAAAATAAACCTTTAAAAATTTTATTTTCTGGTTTAAATCTGGTTATGAAAATCCTGGATGATACTTCCTCAAATTCAAATTCTTGCATACAAAAGGCACTCAATATGGGTTTTCTTTTTTCTTTTAAAATGTTTATTTTTTGTTTGAAAAGCATATCTAATGAGAGAAGGGAAAGTGGATAGTTAGAGATCTTTCATCTGGTGATTTACTCCCCAGATTGTGGCTAAGCCTGGACTGAGCTGAACTGAAGCCAGGAACCTGGAGGGTCTTCCAGGTCTCCCTTGTGGGTTGGGAGCCTAAGGACAAGAGGCATCCTCTGCTGATTTCTGAGGATGGGAAGTGGAGCAGCAGAGAGTAGAACTGTTACCCCTTTGGGATGCCAGTGTTGCAGACTCATGATTACCCTGTTGAGACACCATGTGGAATCAATGAAAGGACAAAGTATCATTTAGAAAACTGCAGAGTCACAATGACTACTCCAGCTGGCAGCTACAAGGCAATTTTATCACAAGGGCAATATCCAGGGTGTGGCTATCAGAGGCTCTTTATAATTCTCACGCAAGAAGCAAAGCTGTATTGCTGCTGATGTTGTTCTACTGAGGAAAGCTCTTCTTGGTCCAGAAACATGGCCAGCAAGAAAGTGATTGCTGTGTTTGGAGCAACAGGTAGGAAAATCTTTTCAAGTGCATGCCCACTCTGCTGTTCCTCCTGTCTTACTGTTTTTATCCTCAGAGCTTGAGAGTATGGCTTGAAGAAAATGCTTTGTATGGGGATTAGGAAACATCCTGAGTGCTTGAGTCATTGGCGCTGTGAGGGGCAGGGTGATTTGACTGTATTTCTCAGAAATTATCTCAGTGTCAACGCCACATCTCTCTCTAACAGGGGATGAATTGATTCAGCTGGTTTTCTTAAGTTCTGGAAAGACCGTATTCCAAGCAGTCTTATGTGCTCAATTTTTTTTTTAATTTGAAAGACAGATTTACAGAGAGACAAGGTGAGACAGAGGAAGGATTTCCTCTGCTGGTTCACTCATTAATGGCTGCAACAGCTCAAGCTGAACCAGTCCAAGCACAGGAACCAGGAGCACCTTCCAGGTCTCCTACAGAAGCAGAGGGACCCAAGGATTTGGGCAATATTTTTGCTGCTTTCCCAGGAAATTTAGCAGTGACCTGGATCAGATGTAGGAAAGTCATGACTCGAACCACTGCCAGTAAAGGATGAAGGCATTACAGATAATATCTACGGTTCACTCTGTTATTATGTATTCTATTATTTTTTCCAATTTGAACTTTCTTCTTCCCAAAGTATCTTCAGGACTGTTATACACTGATCAGTTATGGCCTTCCCTTTACTTCCTAGATCTATTAGATCTGCTAAATAAGTATATAGATAGATAGATTTTTATATAATAATGTCTAATATAATAAATAACTATATTACATCAATACACAATACATAATATAGTAATACAACACATTAATTAGTGTGTGATATATTATATATTGATTTAATATATATTTAACTATACTGATTTAACTATATATGCATATATATATAGTTCTCTTATAATTTGCAAGTCAGAGAAACAGAGAGAGATTTCCTACCTGTTTGTTCATTCCCCAGTAACCTACAACAGCCAGTGCTCTTCCGACCGAAATTAAGAGCTACGAATTCTGACCCAGCACAATAGCCTAGTGGCCAAAGTGTTTGTCTTGCACACGCTGGGACCCAGCATAGGCGCTGGTTCATATCCTGGCCACGCCACTTCCCATCCAGCTTCCTGCTTGTTCCTGGAAAAGCAGTGGAGGATGGCCCAAAGCCTTGGGATCCTGCACCCACATGGGAGACCTGGAAGAATCTCCAGGCTCCTGGCTTTGGATCAGCTCAGCTCCAGCTGTTGCAGTCACTTGGGAAGTGAATGAGCAGATGAAAATCTTCCTTTCTGTCTCTCCTCCTCTCTGTATAACTGATTTTCCCATAAAAATAATTTTTAAAAAAGAGGTGGGAATTCCATACAGGTCTCCCTTATGGGTGGCAGGAACCCAAGTACTTGGACCACCATTGATCACTGCCTCCCAGGATGTGTGTGAGCAGGAAGCTGTGTTCAGATACAGAGCAACACTCAAACCTAGGCGCTCTGATGTGGTATGCAGGCATCCCACTCAGCATATTCACCACTAAACCAAACACTTGATCCAGTACTAGGTTATATGCATTTGTGTTCACTACTTCACTTTCAGAACTGTTGACTGTAGAAGGACATTGTGACCCTAGAAGGTCAGCAAGCACAGGATTACAACTGATAGGATAACATTTGTATGAGAACAACTGGATGGATACCTTTTGTGTGACTAATTGGATATCGCTTGTATGAGAACAACTGAGTAGCATGTGAATGAGAACACTTGGTGGGATATACAAAACAAAAAAGTTCCAAACAAGGGTATGGAAACAATTGCTGGGTCTCGTACATAAGCTCAATGCCTCCTCCCTTATCCTATGTGACCCTCGATCTGTAAAAGTCTGATATGCCACTAATAAACTTTGGCTATTGACCATCAGTCAGAGTTCATGCGTGTTAATTTCAGGCTCTGTGCACCAAATACATCGCTGCAGGATGGCAAACAGTTGACATTTCATTTGATTTTCTTGTTTTTAAGGAGTAGATGAGTCACGGTCTTGGGAGAAATCCATCTTGGTATTCATAGCAATGCACGCGAAGGAGGATCTGTTCTGTAGCATGTGCTCTCCTGCAGTGTCCTTAGATTACACTGCACCTGCAGGCCTTGATGACCTCATAGTCCAGTGACTCTTACTCTTTGCTCCTGGTGTTTGCTATTTGCGTTTTTATCTCATGTTAGACCTAAAGGGCTGCACATCTCCAAAGCGCAGAGCTAAGTGGACATAGATTTCAGTGTTTCTACTCCATTCATTCACTCATCCATTCATTCAGCTGACAGGAGGCATTGAGAACCTCTACCATGCCAGGTAGTAGTCTGAGTCCATGATTGGGAAATACAGTATGAACAGTCTCTGTTTTTACCCAGTTCTTTGCTTTGCAAGGGCAGAAGTGCAAGGAAATAATTACAATAGTCATGATCGCGCTACCTCCACTAAAATTCCTCTGGTGAAATCATTGCTCTCAGTGCTTCAACATGGGAATCATTTTGGAGACACAGTCTTTGAAGAGGTGATGAGGTTAAATGACACCATTAGGGAGGATACTAATCCATTCAGGCTGGTTTCTATGAGAAGAGGACATTTGGCCTCAGGGGAATGCATGTGCTCACTAGCAAGAAGCTGGTGTCAGGAGCCAGAGCTGGGCCTTGAATCGGGTACTCCAATGTGAGACATGGATGTCCTAATGGAATCTAAACTCTTAGTCCAAATCTACACCCCATCCCACATGTCTCCTCCAGGAGTTAGCATCCTGTGTCATCCTCAGTGTTTTGAAACTGGAAGAGATTAAGATGTAGGGCTTAATTTATTTCTCACTGTCTCAAGCACTCAGTGACCCCCCCAATCAGAAAGCTCAGAAATTATCGTCTTCTTTGATCATTTCTACATGCAATGGAATACCCCTTGCCCTCCTCATTATTTTCTCACCTGCTTTGTATTTCTTTATGTTTTTCAATTAATTCTAGAACAATTCTTGATTATATTGTGAAGCTATTTCTGCTATAACATTGACCAATTTTGAAAACGCTTTTTTCTTGGGAGCATATGAGATTCCTTTCAATTTTCAGTTTGGAATTAAGAACCAGCATCAGGTGGTGCTAGAACTTGCACCTGCTGAGATCTGCACACAGGGAATGCACAGGCACAATCACATCATGAGGCATCAAGCCAAACGAGGCCAGCCAGGCCAAACTGGAACTCAAAAAGCCAATGGTCTCATGATAACCACCCTGTAATGGCTCGTTAGTCCAATTGCATGACTTAAATGCTTTGTAAGAGACTCAACTCTTAGACACAATAATTGCATGAAGTCTTTGCCTTTAAATCATCAACAGATAACTTATAACATCAGTTATCAGAGTTAACACATCTGTGTGTGACAAGGGAACTCAACACATAGCATTCAGCTACAGTACATCTGAAGAGGCTTTAAGAAGCCAGTGTGAATGCCGTGGGCTTCCTAAAGAACCAGGAAGCACCTCCTGAAGGAGATGCCACTCTAGGTCTGTTCTGAATCAGGGGCCTTTGTGCAAAGTCCCCTAGTAAATATTCCTCCTGATAATCCCTATGTTTCTTTCCTCCCTCACCTGCAGGTGCTCAGGGGGGCCCTGTGGTCAGGGCACTTTTGGATGCCAAACATTTTGCAGTGAGGGCATTGACCAGAGACGTGACTAAACCCAGTGCCCTGGCGCTCAAGGATCTTGGTGCTGAGGTGGTGAAATGTGATCTGGATGATGAAGCATCTTTAGTGGCAGCTTTAAAAGGTGTCTATGGAGCCTTCCTGGTGACCAACTTTTGGGAATATCTCGACCAAGAGAGGGAAGTGCGTCAGGTGAGCAGCTGTTTGTGTCCTCCTGCCCCTTCGAGCCTGCTGTGCCTGGAATGTGTTCCCTAGGTGTGCAGGTGCTCAAGATCATCCTCATTGTGAAATGTGAAGATGGTGGAAGCTTAGCCTAGCTCTGGTGATGGTAGCTGGGCTTTGGAAGTTGAGGAGGGTTAGGGAAGGCATGAGGATGGAGCCTCTGTTGGCTCCTGGTGCTTTGTCAGAAGGAAAGACCCCAGAGAACCCCATGTGCTCCCAGTGTGTTGCTGGGTAATGTGTGACTGCACCCTGGATCCCTGCCAGCAGGAGGGTGTCACTAGATGCAGGCTTTAGAGCATCCAGGAGTAGGAGCTCACTAAACCTCTTTGTAAAGTTCTCTACTTTCAGGTATTTCATCATAGCAACAAAATTAATTCCGCAGCACCCTTTCCTGATACTATCTCTAGTACCTCTGCGCTAACTGAATGGGACAAGCCCTCAGTCTGGGCAAAAATTGGAACCTCTTCCACAGCAAAACTCTGCTAGTTCCAAAATATGTATATGTTAGATAATTCCTTAAAGCACATTTCATTGTGAGAATAACGCTATGTGGCACACATCCAAAATTCAAGACCTGAGATATTCCTCCGATTTAATTATAAACATTGTAGGGGATGTTGGAGGTGGGATTTGTGGCCTCTCAGAATATAACCTGATATATTTTAAAGTCAGATATGCCTACTCTGCATGTGGATTCAGATAATGAGAAAGGGAGGAAGCAGGGCCCATTATTGACCTTATGGTTTGTATGCAAAGCAGATTTCACACAAAGGTTTCTCTTTGTTCTCCCAGGGGAAGCTGATGGCAGATGTGGCCAAGCGCCTTGGTCTGAAGCATGTGGTGTTCAGCAGCCTGGAGTACATCCATAAGCTATCCGGGGGAAAATTGACCGTGCCCCACTTTGATGGCAAAGGAATAATGGAGGAATACTTCAGGTCCATTGGAGTCCCCATGACCAGCGTCCGCGTGCCATCTTACTTTGAGAATTTTCATGGTGGTTTGAAACCTGCCAAAGCCTCTGATGGAGATTACTACACCTTGGGTAAGTGGGAGGTTGCAAGGAAAGTCAACCAGACACCTGCTGCTCTCCCTCCCAACTCTCTTCTTCCTTCTTCTCTCCCTCTTCCCCTTCATGCACACAATATTCAAGTGGCTCTTATGGGCTCAGCTCTGTGGGAAGCACTAAGGAGATTAGTAGATTACTCAGGTACCCTCTCACAGGTGGTTTCACTTAAAAAGTGGAGAACTTCATAAAGACCCAAACTACAGAGGGTTGCATGTTCAGGCATTCACACGTTGACTTGTGCAAGTTGTCAGCCAGGAGTCAGTTTTAGTTAACTCTGGATAAAATGACCTCTAGGGACTTCTGGCCGTTCTACTTGACTTTCTTGGGCAACACAAAGGAATGTTTTCTCCTCCTGTGCTGGGTCTCCTGTTCAGAATCAGAACATCGAGGTGGCGCTGCTTTGACACGAAGCTTGTTGCTCTAGGTAGCAGTTGAGCCCTGGGAAACACTGGGAGATGACTTTGTTCTCATCCAAGCCAAGGATGCTTGTGGTGCAGACCTTTGTGGTAGCGGTGACATGGTGCGAAGTGTTCATGTTCAAGACATAAGGTGAATAGGATTCCACGAGAAATGTATTAGTACATTTGGAGGTTAACTGTAAAATTGTTGATTTGAAAAACTGCAAAGAGCCGCTAGTTCCCGAGATGGAGAGGCTTACAGGGAGAGTTGCTTATCAAGGTTGTAGGAGTTATGCATGGAATGCTGGAGGTTCAGACGCCTATGAAACATCTTGGTAAGGATGCTGAGTAAGAAGCCGGACACGTTAAGCAGAATGTAAAATAAGCCCTACTGTGCACTCAGCAGTTCTGTAGCCAAGGGCTGTTCTTTGTAGCCAATACCAGAGGCCATGGGGTGTTCTGCAAATCCTTCTTACATACATTCATATTCCCATGGCTGCCTCCCACTCTATGCGGAGTTGGTTGAATACTTTCAGGCTTGGGGAGGTAACATGGTAAACAGTTTTAAACTCGCTTTTTTTTATTTTTTCAAACTAGCGCTGCCCATGGGGGATAAACCACTGCCTGGCATCTCCGTTGCTGACATTGGAGTCATCGTCTCTAACATCTTTAATTCCCCAGAGGAGTTCATCGGCAAGGCCATGAACCTCGGTGCAGAAGCACTAACAATGCAGCAATATGCTGAGATTTTATCCAAGGGTTTGGGGAAAGATATCCGAGATTCAAAGGTGAGTTCTTAGGAAACATCACAGGATCACAGAGAAGCCTGTGTGCTAACATTCTTGTCAACTTATAAGTTCTTATAGGATTTTGGTTGAGGTCACACAGGGTTGGGCATAGCCTCTTAGAACAAACTTGAAGAGGATTCCAATTCCACAAGTCTGTCTGTCTTGATTGATGTGGCTGAAGCCCTAGCATGGAGCTTTATTCTTTTGTCTTAAGGGTGCACAGAATGGTTCATGCTGGTCTTAGGAAGGAAGTTGACTTGAAGATACCACTCCCCTTCTCCAATGGGAAAAGGCTTAGTTGCTATGCTAATTTGGGAGGACGCAGCCTGCCACAATGTGGCGCTCTGTGACTCGCAGTCTGAGATCCTCCACCTCCCTGGGCCTCCATTTCTGCCTCAGGGAAGGCAGGGCCAGAACACAAGGCCATCATCAGGAACTCTGCTCTAGCTGAGAGGATGTGTCTGACCCTGGCAGAGCATGGCTCTCACAGTGAGACTCAACAGCATGTGTTCTCTGTGCTGAAAATGTGCAGCCCAGGAATTCCCTGCTTTCCTGAGATATGCGAGTTATCAGAGCTACCAAAGTGACCTACAGTCCCTCAAACTCATCCTCCATGTTTCCCCCACAGAACCTTCTATTGACAAACTCACTAAGCTTCTAACTTGTTATCTGCCAAAAGCACAAATGCTTAGTGTTGACAATAAGGAAAGGTAAAAACAAATTCCACCCTGCTCAATTTCATACAAGGATAGAGATGCCATGATTTTCCCACTATAAATACATACATAGAAATATTTCATGTTAACACTACATGTTCCATTTCATATATGACCCTATAATTTAATTTATATTGATTGTACATTTTTTCTGGTTTGTACATTTCTTCAGAAACAATAATTTCATTTGATTTTCTTAACATGGACCACCATTCATTGCACTTCAAGTTTCTGTTATAAAATATCTGAAGCAATATAGAAAAGATAAAATACATTCATTTTAATAAATGTATAATATTCTTAAGGACTAGGTACCACAGTTTGCCATTCCCCTATTGATCGATATGTAGCTTCTTCATTTTTCACTATTCTAAATGGCATGTGACAAGCATCATTTTACATAAGTTGTTTGTGTCTGTCACATTAAAATTCATTTTCTACGTTGAGAGTAAAGGAAGTTGAGAGAGAAAAAGAGGGATGGATGAAGAAGGAGAGAGAAGGAGGGACAGCAAGATGGAGAGAAAGCAGGAGCTCCCATCTCCTGGTTCAATCCTCAATTGTTCCAACTGTTGGCACTGAGCCAGACTCCAGCCTGGAACTCAAAGGTCGCCCGAGTCAACGGTGGGAGTCCAGGTACATGGGCCAGCACAGCTCCCTCAGGCCAGGGCCCACGCTGACAGGAAGCTGGACCAGGAGGCAGAGACAGAAACTGAATCCAGGTCATGTCACGTGTGATGCAGGTGTCTTAGGCCCTGGTAGGAATACCTGTCTCCACTCTCACACCTTTGTTAGGACCATGTTTCTAAGGTCAGAATATCGCTGAGGGATAAGGAGATGATATAGGATCAGAACAAAGTAGTTTTTGATTACTTGAGGGAAAGTTAGTGATGTAGTTAGTGTCTGAAGGGATTCAGTGGTAGATATGATGGACAGTGACAAGACAGGTTAGGGAGTGTTCGTTGACCTATCTGAGAGAAGCCTGAAGACAACAGAGACAAGAAGGTTAGTGAGGATGTGTGAGGCATCACTCTGCTGAAGAGGAGGGAGCAGACCAGAGATGGGGTATGTGGTGTGTGCACTGCATGGAGTGTCAGGACAGCACAACATCCCAGAATGCTGCCAGGGGCATGCTGTTGCATCCACAACCAACCACAAAAACAGAACATTACACTTAGCACAAATTTTATTACAGGGAGATGTAAGGCGCCAGCCATTAACAAAGTCAGGCCCTGAACAGAACCTTCAGAGGGTTTTCATAGGAGCAGTTTATAAAAGCTTGTTGTGGCTAGACAGCCTGTGCCTGGCTCTTCTCTGGTCTAGTAGTCAAGACAACCAACCTTAGACCTTGAAGCCACCTGTGGGATAACCAAACTCAGACCTTGATTCCTGGGAACTGAGAACTACCTGTGCTGAAGGTCGTGTAGACAGCTAAGCCTGAGAGACCATACAGGCTCACATAGTTTAATAGCCAAGCAATCAAAGCAGAAGTTAGAAAAGTGAAAATTATAGCAATTAGCAACGAACCATGTTAACTCCTTTTTGTTTTCAACACTACAACCCCAAGAGGGAATGCAGAGATGCTCTTGACCAAAAAAAGGTGAAACTCCAGGGTACCTTATCTCAAACACCTGAAGCTGGAAGCAACGTTGCTTCTTGAATCCTGAAAGTTTCTCACTAGGTACAGATTCCACATATATGACATGACATCACCAGCAGCGCCTAGAGCAAGAATCTGTCATCAAGGATGTGACTGGTTCCTATAAATGAGATCAATGAAGACCAAAAATAGCTTCATATGGCTCAGATTGACATCAGATGTGACTGGAGAAGTCAGTTTGCTGCCCCACGGCTTCTGAGGACAGGACTTTGCATTTTGGAGTTAGGTGTGACAGCTGTGGACTTGTGTCATTATCAAAGTAAAGGAATATCTTTTCAGAATTGTTTTGAATGTGGATTCTAACATTCCCTTGCTGTTTGCTCTGAACAGATCACTCCAGAAGCTTACGAGAAGCTGAACATCCCTCAAGCGAAGGGGATAGCCAACATGTGTCGTTACTGGCAGAAGAACCCAGAACGCGATGTCGAGCTCACCTACCGACTAAACCCCAAAGTCAGAAGCTTCCAACAGTTTGTCTCTGAGAGCGTGAAGGCCTTCAAGGACATCTAGAAGACCCGCTGTTCGCCTGGGTTCCCCATCCATTCTGCATTCTCTCCTACACTGTTCCTCTCCATCTCCACACAACAGAAAGCTTACAATACCATCATCTGTAAAATCTGTAGCCCTCCCTGTGGTAGGAAATGCTGCACTAGAGACCTGGGACAGTGATTTGACTCAAGAAGTTTTCAGCCATTGATATGTTCATCTGTTAGGGGACACAGGAAGCCTCAAACCGATGTCACCTTTTGTAGCTCTCTGTCCCTCTATGTCTCTCTCTCTAGCCCAGTGATCAGTCACTTCCCAAGGCTCTGGTTTGGGAGGATGCTGGAGCTCCTTCCTAACACAACATGAACCCACTCATCAGCTTTCTTCTGTGGGAGTGAGTTCAAGACCCAGGGAGCTCCTTTTTCTCAGTTAACTTATCATTTGAATCTTTACAAAAATAAACATTGATGTGGAGATTATTTTTTCTACTTGGAGTTCAATGAACAGACATGAAGCTTTGGAATCTTCCAAATTCAGTTTTGCTGCAAAGGTTGGAAATGTGTTCTGTGATTCACTCAGTCAATCATCAATGCAGTCATTCAGTACTTATGGAGTACTTATGCCTCTCTAAATAAGACTCTTTGTTTGGTGAACTGACCTCACTTTGGTGCATCTTTGCTGTCACACCCTTCAAATACACCTTTAAGACAAATCTCCTATTCAATGTACATCACCTGAGGAGGCAAGGTATCAGAATCAGGTGAGGACATGTTAAAACTGACAGAGAAGCGTTAGCAAAGGAAAAGCAGAGAGGGTGAGATGCTGGCTAATAGAAGTGGGCAGGCCATCAGCAGAGACACTTGTAAATCCATTGACGTGGGGAAGCGGCAGTAATAGTGTTGAGGTGCTGCAGCAGATACCCCAATGGTGATAGGAGTGCCATAGACACAACTGTGAGAAAAGGAGACCACCTGGGATTCAGGAGGTGAGTCAAGTCATAGATTCGCAGGTTCCACTGATTTTTTTTAAATCAAATCATGAACTAAAACAGAACAGTGGAGACCCTGCAGAAGCAATGGGAGAGGGAGTGCTGTTTGCTGCCCAAATCCCTATAATTCTGAGTGGCACATTGGGCACCATTTTGATTATGGCAGCAAAGCTTCTATGAATGGCGGGCTTGTTGAGCGTGGGAGTGCAGCTCTGCAGAGGACCAAGGGGAATGGGTCAGTTGGGGTATGTGAGGACCTGGAGGCTAGCTCCTAGGCAGATGGAATGAGCCTGGTGATTTCCCTCACATGCTGCATCCCAGGTAGGATGAAGAGGCGGTGGGGAAGGGCCCTAGGTTAGCATGCAGACATGGTGTGCTGGTGGATCCTGCTTGGAGAACTTTGAATGGGCTTAGATATTTTTGTGGAAGAGGGAGTAATTTCCCAGGTCAGCACATGTGCCAGGAGCCTGGGATGTGAGTAAGTGGCCAGAGCTCCAGGCCAGCATACCACCCTACTGGAAGATTGGGATTCAGAAGACTAGACTTGGGAACCTATGCACTACTGGGCACAGGAACTATGGATTGCTCAGTGAAGGGCAGAAGGGGATGTGTGGGAGATAAGGCCACTGAGGGAGTATGTTGCAGGTGAGTGAATTCTGAAAGGTTTCCATTGACAAGGCCAATGTACTTGCAGGTAAGCAAAGGAGCTAAGACCCAGTAGTTTTGAGGATGGAAGCTGGAGGACCATACTGAGTCACACTGATGTATATGCCACCCAGGAGACCTGGGCTGGGCTAGTTAGCATTGACCACCAACAACCCCACCCACTGGCACACAGTAAAGTTAAGGCTGGGAGCCTACCTGGTATGACTAGATCACAGTACTCCCCAGGGATTGTCAGAACAGGGGACAGGTAATGTTAGGCTGGGCCATGACACTAACCAGCATGTGAGAGCACCAGGTCTGGAGGCAGATTCTATGGGGGATATGTGGGCTTACCCCTGTGGAGCTTCAACATCCACTGGTTTGCTCAAGAACTGGAGCTAGTGAAGGGCTGAGCTAGGCATGACCATGGAACTCTCTCACATTCATGGGTACAAGGATTGGGAACAAGCCAAATAGATTGAGGCTGTATCACCCGCTGATGCACATAAGAATATGGTGTTGGGTGGACAGGGCCACAACATCTACCAGCAATACTTATTGCATTGGTACACAGCTCTTTGTTTGCAGTCAGTTTTACCACTCTCTCCAGCCAAGTTCCAGGTCTGGGTTCTTCTGTTAGATTTCCACCATAGTCTCCACAGCCCCAGCTCCTGGCTCACTACTCTCCACCTCCTGTGATACCATGCTGAGGCTGCACTGTTGTCTGTACAACACTTCTCTCACTTCTGGTTGGAGCAGACACCAGGATTAGGGAGACACCAGGTGTCCTATATAGTTCAGTTGTTTATGGTGCTGATCTTGCCAGAACCTGTTGGCCATTAGGTATAAGGAACACCCAGACCTATTTTGACCCATATGATGCCATAGTCGGTATTATTTTCCTGTGAGACTACTGCAATGCACTGAGCTCAGTGTGTTTCCTCCCAACCCAGTGCATGCACAGGTCACTGTTGTTCCTGCATTCTTAAAGCCTTTGCCACATCGTAAGAAATTGTGCCTGATGTGCCACTACTACAGTTCTTGATCTGTTGGCTGTCAGGTCTGAGGGCTACCCAGATCTATCTTGGGTGGAACCTGTAGGATGCCATGTTGTTGCAGTTCACTGAGCCAGAAATAAGTTCACTTCCACCTCAGTCCATGCACAGTACTATCCATAACCCTTGCCTCCTTAAACAAAATGACGTCCAATACGGCTCTAGGAGGCGGACTGCGTTGTGAAATCCACTCTGTTCACGCGCTGCCCATCTGGGACCTGCCCTCTGTCTCTGCTCCTGGTCAAATCAAACAAAGCAGCAGGATGGGCAGTTCTTTCTCTGTGTTCACTGCCTGAGCTCCCAGTGAAAGTCCCTTCCCAGCTGGTTGCTGGTGTAGTTCTCGCTGTCTGTGTAATTCGGATTGCCACACGCTAAATGCCTCTGGGGTATCAGTCACTGCAACACCACACCGTGTGTCTGCTGCTTTCCTGTGTCTGTCAGTCTCTAGGTACCCCTCTGCTATTGTTCTGTCCTTTCCTATTTCCTGGAATGTGTTCTCTTTGCTTCACACTGGCTAATGTTTCTCCGTCTGTTTAAACATGTCCTTACCCTATTCTGCCATCTTGATTCTCCTGAAACTGTTAACAATATTTTGACAATAGGATGCTGGACTCTCCACCATTGTCCATGCCTGCAATGATGGACATATGACTGTTTATAAAAAACTATACAATAGTGACAATATAGGGGAACTCGGAGTGGGGGTAGCAAAAAAGTAAGGTCATTTCAACCACCAAACTCTGTGTTAAATGCTCCTCTGAACTTGTTGAACGCAACACCAAGATCAAAGCTTCCTTCACACTCCTAGGTCAGATCAACTCCTGGGGTCTGGTGGTCCTGCAAGACACAATACAGGTATGCTAACTGCTGCCTGATGAGTGTCTTAACCGTGCCCATAAAGAATGCTATTTTGGGATCATCAAGGCAGACGGTACAAAGCTGTATTCAATGTTCTTAGCCAAGAACTAACAACTCCATGACCAGGCTAAATAAGGTGGGAATTATAACACCTGGTCATGGTAATCCTGGCTGATACTCCCTTCTTGATCCAGCAAACTCCATACTCTTACTGCTTCTCTTTGGACCACATGTCTATCTTTGAAGTCCTCATGCATTTTGCCTCTAATGGAATACAAGCTGTTCAGGATCAACATACCAATGGTGATGAGGCAGGGCTTCCAGCTCATCCCATAAGATCATAGGAACAGCCCTCTGAACTACACACGACAATGTTTACCCAGGTCACCTTCAAACAAGATGAATATGCACAACCCATTATACAAAAGATGAATATGCACAACCCATTATACAAAAGATGAATATGCACAACCCATTGGAAACTCATGCCAGCTTGAAGAAGCCTCACACTACAGATCTCCAACCTGGCTACCACCATAGGATTACAGAAAACTTGTCTTGATATGGAATGTTAGGTAGGAAGGTGGACACTAGCCTATGTGTGTGAGAGGGGATGAAGAAAATAAACAGGGTGATTTTGTGTAGTTAAATGTGGGGAGGATGGGAGAGACCATTGAAGAGGGCCTTGAGAGCAGCCCAATATTTATGCATCAAAAGTCCAGGCTAATCTGCGTACAGTGTCCAAAGGGCACCAACTGTAGTACCAGCTGCTCCACTCAGATCCAGCAAATGAGCTGGGGAAGCAGCAGATGGTTGGTTCAAGCTCTTGGGCTCTGCACCCATGTGGAAGGCCCAGAAGATGCCTTCAGATCCCAGCTATGGACAGACCCAGCTCCATCCATTGTGGTCATTTGAGGATTGAAACAGAAGATAGAAGATCTCTCTTTCTCCTTTTCTGTGCCACTCCCCCTCTGTAACTCAGACTTTTAAGTAAAATTATAAAAATCTACTCTTTCTTAAAGGTTTTGTCCATTTCCAATGGACTTATAAGAGTTCTAGGTTCCCTTCTGAAATCCCAGGGGAATGTTCTAGAAGCTGTGACAGGATGTCTATTTTGTGCAGCAACACTGTGCTGATAAAGCCCCAAGAGAAATTTAAAAATCCAATGCTTGGAAGTCCCTGTACCCAATAACAACCCAGAAGTGGTTTGGCAGGGGGAAGGCAGAGGGAAAGGATGAGCCCTTACACACCGAACGGCATTCTGGGGCAGCATATGCCTACGGGTTAAATCATGGTGTGAGACATTTGCACCCCACATAATAGCACACAGTCTAGCTTCGGCCTACTATTGATGTGCTCCAAATTCTAGTAATATTAGTACCTGGAACAGCAGCAAATGGTATCATCTGATAGTCTCAGTGTTTGCCGCTCGTGTGAGTGAACAAGATAGTTAACAGATTTAGATCAGTTTCAGCCATTGTGGACACTTGATGAGAGAATAAAGGCATGGAAGATTCTGTTTCTCCCTCCCTCCCTTTTTAACTTATTTTTAATTGAAAGGCATATCTACAGAGAAGGAGGAATGGAAAGATATCTTGCATCCATTGATTCACTTCCTAAATGGCTGTAACATCTGGATTTGAGCTTAATCTAAAATAGGAGCCAGGAGATTCTTCTGCATCTTATATGTTGGTGCAAAAACCCAGGGACTTGAACCATTCTCTGCTGCTTTCCAAAACGATAAGTTTGGATGTAAAGTAAAGTAGTCAAGACTAGAACTGGCACCATAATAAGAAGCTGGCCCTGCAGGCAGAGGATTAGCTGGTTGAGACATTGCTTGTTCTCAATACATATTGTATTAGTGAGGGAATTAAAGGACAATTTATAATATAGAAGACTGCAGAGTCACGAATGACTAATCCAGCTGCCAGTTACCAGGCAAATTACAAATGGAAACAATATATTAGGGGTGTGGTTATCAGGAGAACTTTATAATTCTTGTGCAAGAAGCAAAGCTGTGTTGCAGTTTGCTGTTGCTGTGCTGACCAACAAGAAAGTGATTGCCGTGTTTGGACCAACAGGTAAGAAAATCACTTCGAGCTCATGCCCACTCTGTTCACCCTCCCGTCTCACTGTATTTAATTGCAGAGTTTGTAAGTGTGGCTTGAACAAAGCCCTTTAGGGGACTGGAAAACACACTTAGAAGCTTACATCATTGGTGCTCTCCGGGGCAGGGATATTGGACTCCATTTTCACAGTGGGTCAAGGACCACATCTCTCTGTCTCAACCGGGGACTGACTTGTGGATTGACTCAACTGGTTTTCTATGTTTGGGAGAGACTGTAGTCCAAGTAGCTTTAGGTTCTCATGTATTTTTTATTTGAGAAGTAGATTTGAGAGAGAGACAAGCACAGAGATCTCCATCCGTTGGTTCCCTTCCCTTGGGCTGCACTGTCCCAAGCTGAACCAATCTGAGAACAGAAACCAGGAGTCTCTCCTGGGTTTCTGACGTGACTCGAGGGGCTCAAAGACCTGGGTCATCCTTCATTGCTTTCCCAGGCGTTAAGCAGTGAGTTGGATCAGAAATGGAAAAGCCTTGAACTGGTGCCTATATAAGACACCAATACTGCAGACAGTATCTTCTGTGCCCTCTGGGACTGGTCCCTGTTACTGTGTATTTCATTATTTTGATGATTTCAATTTTCTGCCTCCCAAGGTATCTTCAAAACTTTCACACTCTTCACTAGCAGGCTTCTGTTTTCTTTCTCAATATTTTGCACTAATTTTTAAATGTAAAACATATTTTGATTGTTGTCTAATTTGCAAGGCAGAGGCACACAGAGAGATGGAGATTGTTCATGTGCTAATTTGCTCCCCAGATGCCCACAACAATGAGGACTATTCCAGACCAATGGCAGGAGCTGGGATTTCAGTCTGAATCTCCCCTCTGGCTGCCAGGGACACAAGTACTTGAGCCACGACTGGTCATTGCCTCCAAAGGTGTATATCAGCATGAAGCTGGGAATGGGTGCAGAGCAAGGACACAAAGCCAGGCACTCTGATGTGGGATGTGGGTGTCCCACTTGCCACCTTCACAATTAAACCACATGGACCTGTACTTGGTTTTACATATTTGTGTTCATTGCTTTGCTTTCGTAGCTGTTCAAGTTTCTGTGTACATTTTGGGTAGTTGCTAAAAGTAACTTTGATTGTGAAAACGTTATGTGGCACACATACAAATCTCAACAATGGGATATGTGATTTCTTTAACGGTGCCACTCATGAAAGTCTCATTGCTCCCATTTAATTGTAAATAGCAGGTGGGAGGGGCCACAGGGAACACTCAAACAAATGGACGTTACTCTGAGGGTGAAAGGGGGAAATTTGAATGAAACAAGAGTTCTAAATTTCAGGTAGAGACTCGAAATTAATAAGCACATAAACCAACAATGAAGAATGCTAAGGAAAAATAAAACATGTAGAAAGTATATGTAAGCCTGAGCTAAGAGGGCTGAACTTCACATGTGTGAGCAGGGACTAGTACTAATATCCCCAAACGATGCTATTGGAAGGATGAGATGCAGGGAATGGTTCCTATGTATGATGAAGGTGGAGGGTATGTTGGCCCCTCAGAACACAATCTGATGTATTTCAAAGTCACGTGTGTTACTTCTAAATGTGAAGCAAATGATAAGGGAGGGAGGAGGGATCATGACAGGATGGCTCAGTGGCTACATCCTTGTCTTACAACTGTCAGGATCTCATATGGGCACTGGTTCATGTTTGACTGATCCACTTCACACCTTGCTTCCTACTTGTGGCCTGGAAAATCAATAGAAAATATCCCAAAGCGTTGGGACCCTGTGCCTGCGTTGGAAACTATGAGGAGATTCATGGCAATTGGCTTTGTATCAGCTCAGCTCCAGCTGTTGTGGCCACTTGGGGAATGAAGCAATGGTCAGATTTTTTTCTCTGTATCTCCTTCTCTCTAAATTTGCCTTCCTATAAAAAATAAATACATCTTTTTAAAAAAGAAAGAAAAGAGGAAGGAAGGCTCAGCACCTGCTCTCTGGTCTGTATGCAAAGCTAGGGTCCTCATGCTGGCTTCACTTTGTTCCCTTAGGGGAAGCTGGTGGCAGATCTCAGCAAGCGCCTAGGCCTGAAGCACGTGGTGTTCAGTGGCCTGGAGCACGTGCATAAACTAAGTGGGGGAAAATTGACTGCGCCACACTTCGATGGCAAAGGAGAGGTGGAAGAGTACTTCAGGTCCATTGCAGTCCCCATGACCAGTGTCCGCATGCCATTCTACTTTGAGAATTTTCATGGTGGTTTGAAACCTGCCAAAGCCTCTGATGGAGATTACTACACCTTGGGTAAGTGGGAGGTTGCAGGGAAAGTCAACCAGACACCTGCTGCCCTCCCTCCCAACTCTCTTCCTCCTTCCAGTCCTCCCTCCTCGTCCTCTCTCCTCCACTTCAACCACACAATATTCGAGTGCCTACTAGGGTCTCAGCTCTGTGGGAAGCGCTAACAGGGATACCAATTGCTCAGGTACCCTCTCAGGTGGTTTCACTATCAAGAGTGAAGAACCTCACAAAGACCCAAAGCACAGAAGGTGCACACCCAGGCTCTCACAGGATGACCTTGTGCAAGTCATCAGCCGGGAGTCAGCTTCAGTTTCCTCTCATCAGGATGACCTCTAGGATCCTCTGGCCGATCCACTTGACCTTCTTGGGCAAGAAGCAAGGAATGAGTTCCCCTCCTGACATGGATCGCCTGTTCAGATTCAGAGTCCTGAGATGCGGGGCTCCACCCACACAGAGCTTGCTGTTCTAGATAGGGATTGAGTGCTGGGAGACTGTAAATGATGACTTTGTCCTCACCCAAGTCAAGCATGCTGGTGGCATGGCCCAGTGCAACAGCAGAGGATATGTTGGGAAGTGTTCAGGTTCCAGACATAAAGTACATAAGACCCCATGAGAAGTGAAGTAGAGCAATCTTGAGGCTAACACAGAGGTGTTACAGGTCTGACAAACAGGAAAGAGCTGCTGTACCCAAGGTGGGGAGGTGTGCAGGCGGGTGGGTTATTGAGTGTGTTCAAGTGAAGCCCATGATGTCAAGAACAGGTAGGTGAGGATACTGAGTAAGAAGGTAAACATGTTCAGCAAAGATGTCTGGGCTCATGATTAATGAGTCCTACTGTGTGCTCAGCAGCTCTGTAGCCAAGGGCTGTTCTTTGTAGCTGACATCCAGAGGCCGTCGTGTGTTCTCCTGTAAAGCATTGGCATTACATGGAGCAGTGTCCACTTGGATTTCTGTGGCTATCTCCTATCTTTTGTGGATGTGGTTCATTGTTTCAGGTTGTTAGATGTGACAAGGTTAACAGCTGTAATCTTTTTTTTCCAAACTAGTTTTAATTTTAATTTTTCAAGCTAGTGCTTCCCATGGGGGATGTACCACTGCCCGCCATCTCTGTTGCTGACAATGGAGTCATCGTCTCTAACATCTTTAATTCTCCAGAGGAGTTCATCGGCAAAGCTATGAACCTTGGTGCCAACCCACTAACAATGCAGCAATATGCTGAGATTTTATCCAAGTGTCTGGGGAAAGATATCTGAGATTCAAAGGTGAGTTCTTAGGACACATTGCATGATCACAGGGAACCATGTTTGCTAACATCCCACAACTTATAAGTTCCTGTAGAGCTTTGCATATGTTGAGACAGGGCTGAGCACAGCCTTTCAGAAGACACTGAAGAAGACTCCAGTTCCACAAGTCTGTACTGGTGATACAGCTGAAACCCTTGCATGAAGATTTTTCCTGGTTTTTTTTTTCTTTTGGTTTTCCCCTGTGTAGTTTTTTTTTTTCTGCTAAGAAGGTTTATTTATTTATTTATTTATTTATTTATTTATTTATTTATTTATTGTCTTAAGGGTGCACAGAATTGTTCACGCTGGTTTTAGCAAGAGATTGACTTGAAGATACCCTCTCCTTTTCTCAGAGGAAAGAGCAGTTGTTATGCCAATGCTGGGGAGGACGCAGCCTGCCACAATGTGGCGCTCTGTGACTTGCAGTCTGACGTCCTCCATCTCCCAGGGCCTCCATTTCTGCCTCAGGGAAGGCAGGGCCAGAACACAAGACCATCAGGAACCCTGCTCTAGCTGAGAGGATGTGTCTGACCCTGGCAGAGCATGGCTCTCACAGTGAGACTCAACAGCACGCGTTCTCTGTGCTGAAAATGTGCAGCCCAGGAATTCCCTGCTTTCCTGAGACATGCGAGTTATCAGTATAAGGAGTAATTTGAACATCTTATCTTGGACCCTTGCCATTTCCTGCTTCCCTTTCCCCACAGCTCGGGAAATTCACGCCATCCGGTTTTCCACCAATCAGATGTAACCCATCATCTCACTGGAGACTCCTAACCCCAATCCCTCCCGGGCCCCTTCTCCAACCCCGAACTGCCCCCCCTCACTTACCAATCATCCTTAGGCAATCACCTGTGACAATCTCAGGACAGGAACCTCCTCTGGGTCTCCCATGCAGGCCAAGGGTCCAAAGGTTTTGAGGCATCCTCTTCCACTGCTTTCCCAGGCCACAATCAGGAAGTAGAGCAGGCAGGACACAAACTGGTGCCCGTGTGGATCCCAGCACGTGCAAGGAGAGGTCTTTTTGGCCACTAGGCTATCGGCCAAGCCCTATAGCCCTCTCTTTTATAGGAAACACTGCACTATTAAACTGTCACAGCAACTTGATTCCAAGATGTTTTCAGCAGTGATAGGCACAACTCATACATTAAGAGTCATGAGAAGCCCCAAAGTGATGTCACCTTTTGTAGCGCTTTCTCTCTTGCTCTCTCTCTCTCTCCAGCTCAGTGTCCAATCACTTCCCAAGGTTTTGGCTATGGGATGCTGAAGCTCCATCCTAACACAACATGAGCCCACTAAGCTTTGTCCTCTGGGAGTCAGCTCAAGACCCTATGAGCTCCTTTCCTTCTAGTCAGTTGTAAAATCCTCAGTGAACTTGTCATTTGAATCTTTAAAAATAACCACTGCAATGCAGATTAATCTACCTGGTATTTAAAAAAACAAATGTCAAGCTTTGGAAACGCCAACGTTCAGTTTTGCTGCAAAGGATGGAAGTGTGTTCTGTGATTCGCTCAGTCAACCATCTATGCAGTCATTCCGTACATAGGCATCCATGCATCTGTCCCACAGTCCTTTGCTTCAGCACCAGCCCGGGGAGGACGTTTGTGGATCTTCCTCCCCTTTTGTGTGCTTTCTCACTGGATCCTCCACTCTCCAAAGGTGCCCTGGTTCCTCCCCGGTGTTCCAGGTGAAGCTGTAAGTATCTGCAGGTGGTGAAGGCCAGGCAGCTGGAGGCAAACCTTGGGAAGAAGAGGGAAGTGAAAGTAGGAGTGTCTGAGGGATCCCACGCACTGTTGTGTGTCTCTGGCTTGGAGTTTTCCACATTCTACTTAATTTACACTCATTAACTGCTTCCTTGACTGTGTACAACTTGCCCAGCTCTTTATTTCCAATGCCTGGCACATAATACATGATTAATAAACATCAGAAGTTTAAAGGAATAGACGAAATTGGTTAAGCACATAAGAAAAGATTTACTGGGGTCACCATTGTGGCATAGTGAATAAAAATGCCACATGCATCACTGTCTTCAAAGGGAGTAGTTGGGAATTCTGACTCAAGCTTAGGACTCAAAATAACCCAGTGTGTTAGATTCAATGGCTAAGCCATGGCCAGCCTGCCTGGAAGCCCTGGAAGCTGTAGGGCTTCTGATCCCAGAGACTGAAAAGTTCACCTTGGGAAGGACGTAAGGTGGCTAAAGGATCCACTTCTGTCCCATCATGATTTCAGCACTATCCTGGACCATGATGGTGTCTCTGACTATCAGATAGCTGTATTCTCAAATACCAAAGTTCATTACACATGGATCAATTATTATCACAAAAAAAAAATTGTGATTTAGACTCTGCCACCTACTTCCTGATGACATGGACTGAGCTCGTCTCTCTTGTGAAAGACACTGACAGTGCTTTGAGATTTGTCAGATAAACCCATCCAGGCCCATATTGGGAATTATGCATGGATGGCAGGACCCTGGTAAAAGGAACAAACATGTCATCTAGGAAGGGAACATATCATCACACTGATTAAACGCACGTTTGAGCGAGATAAAGTGACTGAAACAGCAATACAGGTGGTAGAAGGACATCCTAAAAACCAGCTTACTCAGCTGAAAGCTGACAGGTGGACATCACAGATGGGAGGGAGCAAGCCATGAGGTGATGGGTTGAGGCACTGTGCTGTCTAAGGAAGCAACAGATAATACAGCACGTTATTCCCTGCATTGGAGTTCCCCTTTCCTTGCTAAGGTACAAAGGCCTAGACTTTGTGTCTGAGGTGACTCAGGGAACAACTCTGGGTAGATTCAATCTGCTTTGCTTGGCACTCTCGGTCTTCAGGGAAAGAGAAACGGTCAATGGACTCAATGGACTGACTGCTCCCATTTTTATGCATTTTTATTTATTCTTTTTTTAAGACAAGATTTATTTATTTTCATTTATTTTCAGAGGGGGCAGACTATATCGGATAAAGGATTAGAAGCCATTGGTACATTTGAGGTCTGAGTCTGGGAGTGGGCTTGTGGGGGAACTTGGGGAACTGCCCTAGTAGAGTGTAATTGTGCTGGTGAGCAATGGATTCAGACCTAGGTGTTGGTCAGGCTGGGCTAGGCAGCTCTATTTCTAGGCAGGTGTACATTTTGACTCTGGGGAGGATGGATGGACTGGGCATGGCCAGCCCAACCTTAGTACATTAATGTATGCAGGAGCCAGGAAGGAGTGCAGGCCATTCTGGGCTAGGCTATCACACCTACCAGTTTGCATGAAAGCCAGGTATGAGGGTAGACTGAGCAGGGCTAGGCTACAGCACCCATCAGTGAGAGTTAGGACTGGAGGCAGGCCAGGCAAGGCCAGGCTACAGCATCTGATGGCAAAAGCCAAGACAGGGGATGCGCTATGGCTGACTGGGTCTCAGTAACCATTGGCATGAGCAAGAACTGTGGCTGGGAATAGGCCTGATTGGGGAGCTAAGGAGATGCCCGGGCTAGGCTGTGGTTCCGAGAGCAAGAGCCAGAATGGGGGGCAATGATCTGAGCTAGACGTGACTGCAGTACACCTCGGCATGGGTGTGGACTGGGTCTGGGCTGTGCCAGACAGGGCTAGACTCCAGCACCCACTGGTGCTCACAAGAGCCAGGGTGAGTATAAGACAGGTTAGGCTAGGTCCCGACAACCAGTGAACCATGTGAGAGCTGGGTGTGAGGGGGACCAGGCATGGCTATACTGCAGCACCTAACAGTAAAAGCCAGATGGGTGTGTGCCAGTTGGGTAAGGCATGTGCCGGTTGGGCAAGTCTTCTATTCCTGCCAGGACAGGAGGTCAGCCAAGTCAGTCTGGACCAAATATCTACTGGTATGCATGAGATCTACCCCTGGGAGGTGATCTGATAAAGGAGTTTGGGGAAATCCTCTGTCAGCACATTGACCCTGCAGGTGAGTGTAAGAACCAAAGCTTGGAGCAGCCCAGACCATGCCAAGTTACAGTAGCTGCTGGCATACATGTGGGTCAGATCCTGAGGCAGGTCAGGCTACATCAGGCCATAGCACCCCCTGGCAGATGTGAGAACCAGGACAGGGTTCAGGATAGGTCCATTCAACATTAGTGCCAAGGGCTGCGGCCAACTCAGGCTGAGCTAGGCTATAGCACCTGTACACACGAGCTGAAACTGGAAACCGGACCAGACCAGGGCACAGCACCCTCTGGCAAATGCTGAGGTTAAGGCAGGCTATGCCAGACTGGGCTGCAACACCCTCCAGTACATGTTACACTCAGCGGTGTGAATCCATTATGGGGAGCAGCAGGGGTAACCCTGGGTAATTGCTCAGGCTGTTAACTGCAAGAACTGACATACGCTGCATACCAGGCTGGCAGGACTGCAATACCCTTTAGCCTGATGTGAACTGACTTAGGTGCAGAGCCAGGCTGGGCTGAGACTATATCCATTTTTAAATTTTACTTGAAAGAGTTACAGAGAAAGAGAGAAAGAGGGAGGAAAAGAGAGAATTTCTATCTGCTGTCTTACTCTCCTTATAGCAGCAAGGGACAGAACTAGGCATGCACATAGCTGGGAGCCAGGAGTTTCTTCCAGGTCTCCCATGTGGTTCAGGGACCCAAGGCCTTGAACTATCATCCAATGCTTTTCCAACCCATTAGCTGGATCTGAAGTGGAACAGCTGGTACTACAACTGGTGCCCTATGGAATGTCACACTGCAGGTGGTATATTAGTCTAAACTTTTGATGCAGAAATGCTGGGCTGTTTTAAGGTCAATTCAAAGGCTTCAAAAATCCTTACCACATTTATATTTTCTTCAGCCCTTCTCATGTGCAAAGGCTAGTGTCCACCTTCCTATCTAACATTTCCCTCAAGGCAAGTAATTCATAATCTTACAGGGGTAGCAGGATTGGAGGTGTATTGTCCATAGCTTCTTCAAGCTGCCGTATGGGTATAGAGCTGGTTGTGAGTATTTTCTCTGCTGTCTATCCCATGGTGTTTGGAGGTGATCTGGGTAAATGTTGTCATGTGTAGTTCAGAGGGCTTTCCCATTGTAAGATGGGCTGGGCTGAAAGCCTTGCTTCATGATTGCTGGAAACTTCATATTGAAGAGCTTCTATTCTAGTACAGACAAAATGTACCTGGAAGGCATGTGGTCCCAACAGAAGTACTAAGAGTATGAAGCTTGCAGAGCTAAGGAGGAAGTATTACCAGGGATTTCCACAAGCAGATGTTAAACCAAAAATTGCCACCTCTTTTATCCTGGACTGAGAGTTGTTAGGCCTTGGCTAAGAAGCATTGAATACAGCCCTGCACCTGTACAGTTTGAGATGCTTCCAAGAATGATGCTCTTTTTGGAACACAGTAAAGACAACCCTCAGACAACTGTCAACATTGCTAAGGTCAGTATGTTTTGTAGAATCACCACAGTCCAAGATTTGAATTGATTTAGGAGGGTGAATGAGACTGTGATCTGAATACCTAGACCAATACCTAAGTATTCAGATCACAGCTAACGCAGTGGAGAGTTTAACATAGATGTTGGTTCTACTGAATGACCTCCATTAATCCTGTGGCAATGCTCCTATCCTGGTAGGGTGAAGTTGGGCAATTAGTAATTAGGATGAAGTTGGGAGCAATTCTTTTGGAAATTTGAGAAGTGGAGTGTGAGCGAGTTGGTAAGGGCATGGAGGCAACACCAACCAGCTCCCACATGCGATGATTGTGCTAGAAGTTGGAGTACAGACATCATGTTGACCCCAGATGGTTATGAAGCCAACATCACCTTATTCCCAAAGCCAGATGGACACAATAGAGAAAAAGAACTACAAACATATATCCCTAATGAACACAGGTGCAAAAATATTCAACAAAATGCTACCAACAGAATCCAGTGATAAATCAGACAGATCATTTACCAGACCACGTGAGATTTATCCCTGACATGCAGGAATGCTTTTTTTTATATTTATTTGTTTGTCTGTTTGTTTGTTTATATTGGAAAGGTGAATTTACAGACATAAGGAAAGACACAGAGAAAGATCTTTTCTCTGCTAGCTCACTTTTCAGGTGATTGCAATAGCCAGAGCTGAGTTAATCCGATATCAGGAGACAGAAGTTTCTCCAGGTCTCCCACGTGAGTGCAGGGTCCCAAGGCTTTGGGCCATCCTCTACTGCATTCCCAGGCCACAAGCAGGAAGCTGGGTGGGAAATGGAGCAGCTGGGACATGAATTGGAACCCATATGGGTTCCCAGCAGTTGCAAAGCAAGGATTTAAACACTGAGTCATTATGCTAGGGCATCCCTTTTTAATTAATTAGGTAACTAAATGATTGTCATATTATTATTATTGGAAAGGCAAATTTACAAAGAGAAGGAGAGAAAGAAAGAAAGGATGGTTTAATATTTGCAATAAATGTGATATACCAAATCCACAAAGTGAAGAATAAATACTGCATGATCAGCTCAATAGATACAGAAGTAGCATTCAATAAAATTCCATACCACTTCATGCTAGAAACCCTAAGCAACATAAGCAGAGGGGGAATATACTAGAACACAATCAATGCATACTGGGAAGTGAAGAAATGGTGGCATATCTGTACAACTGCATAAAAGGAAGAATCCCAGTGAAATAGTTAAATAGATCTTAGCAATTTGATACTAAATTTCTTATCATTTCCTGTACATACATATCCTAATAGCAGAATGGTAAACTTGTAGCTGTTACTAAAGCACTATACCACTGTAATATGGGAAAAATAGGGTGGGAGGGGAAAATGGAAAGTGTGGTATGTGTGGCAGAAGCAGAAATCCCTATACCTACAAAATTGTATCATGAATAATAACATAAATAAAAAATAAATATACATATAGTCTATATGTTTCCTTTCTATAGAGAGGGTAAACATTATTTGTGGAGCTTTTGATTAACAGTGCTGACCCACTAACTGGACACAACTCTGTGTATTATGCCAATTAGCTGCCAGTGCCTCAGCCCCCTAACCAACTCCCTCACACACCACTTCTCGGGTCTCCAATGCAATTGCCCCCAACTGCCATCCTGGTGGAATTAACTTCATGATCAGGGTGGCAGGGGTGTTCATGGGAACAACTGAGGTCATTTCAGCAACCAACATCTGTGTTAATCTCTCCTCTGAATTGGGCAAACGTAATACTCAGATCACAGCTACTCTCATCTCCAAAATCAGTTCAGCCCTTGAGCTGTGTTGGTCCTTCAAAACACACCCATCTTAGACATGCTAACTGCTGCCTGAGGGGTGCCTTCACTATGTCCAAAAGGAATGCTATTTTGGGGGATCATGAGGTAGACAGACACAAAGCCATATGCAATATTCCTGGACAAGGCCTGACAACACAAGGACCAGGCTGAACAAGGTGGGAATGTTTGCTTGAACATCTTAACCTAGAAATTCTGGCTATTGCTCCTCCTTGATCCTTCAACATCCACAATCTTGCTCCTTCCTTTTGGACTAAACGCCTTCAAAGTTTTGTGCATTTTGTCTCTAATGTAATAGAAGGTGTTCAGGGTCAACGACAATGGTCATGGGGCAGGACTTCCAGCCCATCCTATCAGATGACGGGAAAGTCCTCTGAACTACACAGGACAAAGTTTTCCCAGGCAACCTTCAAACATCATTGGACAGAGAACAAGGGGATATTCACAACCAGCTCTTCACTCACAGGTTAGCTCAAGGAAGCTACAGACTACAGACCTCTAATTTTTTTACCCCCATAAGTTTACAGGTTACTTCTGTTAAGATGGAATGTCAGTTGGAAGGTAGATACTATCCTATGCATATAAGAGGGGCTGAAGAATACAAAATGGGAATTTTGTCATCAAATGTGGACAGGATTGTAGAAGCCTTCAAAGTAAGCCTTCAAAGTAGCCCTTGAAAGGGTTGATGCAAACTCAAAAGTGTTTATGCTTCAAAAGTGCAGGCTAGTGCCTATTACCATGGCTCAGTGAATTAATCCTGCCCTCATAATTTCAGGATCCCCTATGGATGCCAGTTCATGTCTTGGCTGCTCCACTTCCCATCCAGCTCCCTGATCATGCCCTTATGCATTAAGCAGAGGAGAATGGCCCAAGGCCCTGAGACCCTGCACCTATGTGGGAGACCTGGAAGAGGGTCCTAGCTCCTGTCTTCAAAGCCACAGCTTCAGCCATTGTAGACACATGAGGAATGAACCAGTAGATGAAAGATATTTCCCTTTTGCAACACCTCTCTCTGTAATCTATATTTCTAATAAAAATAAGTAAATCTTTTTTTTAATTTCACCAGTTCTCATTGAATATAAACATCTAACCATTTTATAAGAATGGGTTTTCTCATCTTCAGCATACCTAGCCTAAGGACAGTGTGATCATATTCTTTTTCTTTCTTTCTGAGTAAAAGAATGTAAGATTTATTTTCTTTTTATAATCTTACATAGTTTATTACGGTACAAAGGGTCAACAGCTACAGGAAAGTGTGTAATACCATTGTTTCCACACTAATATCATCATTTTCCCCCCTTATTTGGGGTCAGAGGAAAAACAAAAGGAGAAGCCCCACCCAGCCTCCCACCCATCCCAGGTTCCTGATGTGGGGCATGCTCTGAGGGTCCTGCTCAAGCAGTTTGACATGATCTGTGCTCCATCCTGATTTCTGTTCTTCCTTGTGAGTTGAGGTTTGCTAGGCCCTGCCCTGTCCACCCCACATCCTATTTTAGGATGCACCTTTTGGTGGTGCTGCCTTGACCTGCCCAGACTGTTGTCGGTTCCTTTACGCATGAGTGCTGACAGGTTCCATGGTCACACTTAGCTCAGCCCATCACCACCCCAGCTCACAAACTAACCAGCGGGGCTTGTATTTCTACAGAATTTGGCCCACAATTCCCCCACATAATCTACCCCTGGACCAGGTTCTTTTGCATGCTAGTTAGTGTCTTGACCCTGCCAAGTGTGGCCCACCCCCTGTTCCACCACTCAGTTAGGTATTGGCATCTAGCCCTGCCAGACAGGCCCTAACCAATGGCTGTCATATGGACTGGTGTGTGGCACTCAGTGATGCTCTATGCTAACAACCCAACTCAGGATTTCTAATTAGGCTGGTGCATCAGTCTGGCCCAAATAGATCTTACGGACACTCCTCTCCAAGTCACCAGGTCTCAGTCCCCACACTGGCCAGAAAGTTTCGTGACCCCATTGCTGGGAATCACCAAAAATTCGTCCTTCACTTACCCTCACACTGGCCTTATTAATGGATGTCCTTAGGCTGCAATTAAATATCCTAAACACCCCAGAACTCACTGCCTGGTGACAGCAGGCAGAACCTGGCACCACTTGTGTGCTGGCCACCCAAAGCCTAGGACTTGCTCACCGTGTGGAAGCAGTGACCATGGCCTGAGTCCCAAGCATGGGGTCTGGCCTGGCTGAGGCATGCCCCACAGCCACCACACTGCAGGGAGCCTCCTTTAGCCCCAACCACACAGCCAAAGCAAATATAAGTAAATCTTAAAAAGAAAAAAGAAAAAGAAAAAGAAAGAGCAGGCTAATCTGCCTGCAATGTGTTGTTCCAAAGGACACCAACTGTAGTACCAGCTGATCCCCTTCAGATATAGCAAATGAAGTTAAAGAGCATCAGAGAATTGTTCAAGGCCTTGGGCTCTGCACCCACAGGAGAGACCTGGAAAAAGCTCCTGTTCCTGGCTATTCACAGGCCTAGATCCATCCATTGTGATCATCTGGGGGATAAACAGAGGATGGAAGAACTTTCTCCTGTTCTGTCCCTCTTCCTCTCTAATTCAAACACTTAAGTAAAATGGGTAAAGATTAAAAAAAAAAAATCTTTGCCATATACAATGACCTTGTGGGGGCTTCAAGGTTCCCTTCTGAAATCCCAGCAACCCTTGCAGAGGCTATGACAGAATGCCTATTTTGTCCAATAATGCGCTGACAAATATTTTTATGCCTAGAAACTCGTCTAACTGACAATATTCCAGAACTGGGTTAGCAGGGCAAAAATCGAGGAAAAAGGTGTCTCCCATACACATCAAAGCCCCAGCCTGGAGCCAGAACTGTGGCCCAGCAGGTTAAGTTGCTGTTTGAGACATCTGCATCCCACCTAATAATAGCACATATCCCAGCTCTGAGCTGCAATGTTTGTAGTCCAGATCCCAGCTAATGCAGCTGGAAAAGCAGCAAGTAGTAGATTCCAAGGACTTGGATCCTTGCCACCTATGAGAGAGACCCAGATGGGGTTCCCAGCTTTGGTCTGAATCAGCCCCAACCAACCATTGTGGTCACTTGTTGAGTGGACCAGCAACGGAAGATCTCTTCTTCTATCTTTCAAATAAACAGATACACAGATAGATACTGAGTAAATGAAAGGCCAATAAAGCATACAGAAAATGCTGAGTCACAATGACTGTCCTAGGCAGCATTCATTAGGCAGTTTTGCAGGGAGGGGCAATATTAGGGGTATGGTCATCAGAAGAGTTTTATAATTCTCACACAAGAAGCAAAGTTGTATTTCTGCTGAGGGAAGCTTTGCTGCAACTGCTTCTTCATCTGGGAACATGGCCAGCAGGAAAGTGATTGCTGTGTTTGGAGCAACAGGTAGGAAAGTCTTTTCAAGTGCATGCCCACTCTGCTATTCCTCCTGTCTCACTGTTTTTCACTGAGAGCTTGAGAGTATGACTTGTAGAAAGCCCTTTGTGGGGGAATTAAGAAACATCCTGAGTGCTTGAGTCATTGATGCCATGAGGGGCAGCGTGAGTAAACTCCATTTCTCAGAAATTATCTCAGAGGTTCATGAGTCACATCTCTCTCTAACAGTGGCTGACTTTTAGATTCATTCAGATGATTTTCCTAAGTGCTGGAGAGACACTAATCCAAGTAGCTTTATCTTTTCCTGTATTTTTTTTTTATCTGAAAGGCAGATGTAAGAGGGAGTGAGAGAAGACGAGACAGAGAGAGAGACGCTCCATCTGCTGGTTCCTTTCCCAAAGGTCACAGGAGCTCAAGCTGACCCTGTCCAAGAATGGGAACTAGGAGCTTCTCTGGGTTTCTGACATGAGTAGAGAAGCCCAAAGTATTAGGCCATCTTTATCTCCTTTCCTCGGTATTTTAGCAGTGAGTTGGATTAGAAGTGGAACAGTCAGGATTTGAAATGGTATCCATATGGATTGAAGACACTGCAGGCAGTATGTACTGTCCAACAACCCTTTACTATGCATTTTGTTGGTTTGCCAATTTAAACATTCTTCTTGCCAAGGTAGGTTCAGAGCTTTCACACACTCATTGGTAACATTGTTCTGTTTACTTCCTTGGTCTTTAAACAAATTAAAAATTATTGTTTTCTACTGCAAGGTAGAAAAACAGAGAGACAGATATTTCTCATTTGCTGGTCACTCCCCAGATGCCCACAACTGCCATGGCTCCTTCAGACCAAAGCTGTGAGCTGGGAATTCAATGTGGGTCTACCTTGTGAGTGGCAGGAACTCTGGTACTCCGGTACTTGAGCCACCACACTGCCTCGCAGGGTGTGCATCAGCAGGAAGCTGGAATCAGGTGCAGGACAAGGACTGAAACCTAAGCCTTATGATGTGGAATGTGGGCAGGCCAAGTGCTGGCTTCATCCCTAAAGCTAACACACAAACACTAGGTTTTATGCATGTGTTTTCACTGCTTCATTTTCAGAACTATTCAAGCTTCTTTTGTCTCTGTTGCTTTGAGGAGTGGATGACCCACAGTACTGGGAGAATCCTTCTTGCCATGCACTGCACTGTGAAGGAGGATCTGTTCTGTGGCACGTGCTCTTCCTGCAGTGTTGTTAGATTCTGCTGCAGCTGCAGGCCTTGATGGCCACACAGCCCAGTGACTCTCACGTTTTGTTTTTGGTCTTGTTATTTGTTTCTTCATCTCATGTTGGACATATCAAGACTGCTCATCTCCAAAGCACAGAACTAACAGCACAGAGGTTTCAATGTTTCTGCTCCACTTATTCATTCATTCATTCATTCATTCATTCATTCATTCAGGTGACAGGAGTCATTGAGAACCTGCATTGTGCCAGGATCCATTGTGTCTGGGTCCATGGCTGGGAAATAAAACAAGAACCTTATCTTTTCTGATCAAGTCCCTGACATTGCAGGAGTGGTGTTACAAGAAAATGATCACAACAGTAATTGTCCTTCTTTCCTCAGTTAGGATGCCTAAGTCCTAACTCCCAATACTTCAAAATGAGGCTTCTTTGGAGATGTGACCTTTAAATAGATGATCAGGTTAAATGAGGCCATTAGGGCTGGCGCTAATCCAACCTGAGTGAAGGCCCTGTGAGGATAGGGCATACAGCCTTGAAGAATGCATGTGTTCACTAGCAGGAAGCTGGGGTCAGGAGCCAGAGCTGGGCCTTGAATCAGATACTCCATTATGGGACATGTATGTCTTAATGAAATCTTAACCCTAAGTCCAAATCCACACCCCATATCACATGTCTCCTCCAGGAGTTAGCATCCTGTTATCCTTGGTGTCCTGAAATTGGAAGTGATGAACTGAGTGTGGGACTTAATTTGTCACTGTGCAAAGCACTCAGCAACCCCTTAATCAGAAAGCTCAGAAATTATCGCCTTTTTTGATTCTTTATTCCTCCAATGGAATTCCTCTGCTTTAATCTACTTAGTTTCATATTCCTACTTTGCATTTTTCACCTAATTGTGGGACAATTCTTGTTTACATTGCGAAGTTATTTTGCTGTGATATTTACCAATTTTGAAAGTGTTTTCTTGTTTTCTTCTTGGGAGAAGAAAAAGTTTCTTTCAATTTTCAGTTTGGAATTAAGAACCAGCATCAGGTGGTGCTAGAGCTTGCACCTGCTGAGATCTGCACACAGGGAATGCACAGGCACAATTAAATCATGAGGCACAAAGCCAAATGAGGCCAGCCATGCCAAACTGGAATTCAAAAATCCAATGGTCTCATGATAACCACCATCTAATGGCTTACTCCGCAGTTGCGTGATTTAAAGGCCTCCTACCAACACACCTCTTACACACAACAATTAGATGAAGTCTCTACCCATAGCCCATCAATTTGTAACTTCAGTTTGCACGAGTTGTCATCTGTGTGTGACAGGTAACTCAACCGATTATATTTGGCACATCTGAACAGGTTGTAAAAAGCAATGTGAGTGCCATGAGCTACCTGATGAACCAGGCAGCACCTCCCAAAGGAGGTGCCACTGCAGGTCAGCTATAAATCGGGGCCTTGCTGACACATGTGCGCTAGTGAACATTCCTCTTAATAATTCCATGTGTCTTTCCTCCTTCACTTGCAGGTGTTCAGGGGGGCCCCGTGGTCAAGGCACTTTTGGATTCCAAACATTTTGCAGTGAGGGCATTGACCAGAGATGTGACTCAACCCAGTGCCCTGGCACTCAGGGACCTTGGTGCTGAGGTGGTGAAATGTGATCTGGATGATGAAGCATCTTTAGTAGCTGCCTTAAAAGGAGTCTATGGAGCCTTCCTGGTGACCAAATATTTCGGGGAACTAAACCAAGAGAGGGAAGTGCATCAGGTGAGCAGCTATGTCTTCCTGCCCCTTTGAACCTGCTATGCCTGGAATGTGCTCCCCAGGTGTGCAGGTGCTCAAGTTCATCCTCATTGTAAGAGGCAAAGATGCTGGAAACTTAGTCTAGCTCTGGCTACAGTAGCTGGGCCTAGAGGGTAAAGAGGGTTAGGAAAGTTATAAGAATAGAGCCTCAGTTGTGGTCCTGGTGTTTTTTAGGAAGGAGAGACCCCAGAGGAGAACCCCACATGTTCTCTGTGTGTACCTGGTGATGTCCTGTACCCTGGGACTCTACTAGCAGGGAGGCATCACCAAATGCAGGTTCTTGAGAATCCAGAACTAGGAGTACACTAAGGCTCAAAGTTCCCCATTTTGATATATTTTCATTCCTAGCTATTTCTCCCCATCTGGAATGTTCCAGTTGTGCAAAAAGGAAGCTCTCCATCATCCACTATGCTGTTTATGACATGAGTATATTTTGGGATTTGCTGACACTATCTTTCACTGTGAGGACAATGTTATGTGAGTGTGGTGGTCTCTCAGAAGGTAATCTCATATATTTTGAGGCCACATGTGCTTCCTCTCCATGTGCATTAAGGTAATGCATGTGCATTAAGAAAAGGAGGAAGCAAGGGCCCAGCACCTGCCCTCTGGTCTTTATGTAAAGGCAGGACCCCAGTGAAGGTTTCACTTTGGTCTCCTAGGGGAAGCTGATGGCAGATGTTGCCAAGCGCCTTGGTCTGAAGCATGTGGTGTTCAGCAGCCTGGAGTATGTGCATAAGCTAACTGGGGGAAGATTGACCTTGCCATTCTGTGATAACAAAGGAATAATTGAGGAGTATTTCTGGTCCATTGGAGTCCCCATGACCAGTGTCCGCATGCCATCTTACTTTGAGAATTTTCACAGCGTTCAGAAACCTATGAAAGCCTCTGATGGAGATTATTACACCTTGGGTAAGTGTGTGAGGTTACAGGGAAAGTCAACCAGACACCTGCTGCCCTCCATCCCTCTCAATCTTCCTTCCCCTTTTCATGCATGCAGTGTTAGGGCATTTAGCTCAAAGGGAAGTACCAAGATCATTCACAAATTGCTTACATGCCCATGCAAGTGGTTAGAGAAGTTCTTTGAGAACCAAAGCACAAGAATTTCACATCTAGACTTTCACATGTTGACCTTGTGCAGGCCACAAGCCAGGAGTCAGTTTCAGTTAACTCTGGGTGAGATGACCCCTAGGGCCTCTGGCTGTTCCGCTGGGGCAACAAGGGAAGAAGCTTTTCTCTTCTGTCCTGGGTTCCCTGTTCAGAATCAGAATAATGAGGGGTGGGGCTGCTCCTGCACAGAGCTTGCTGCTCTAGGTAGTGGTTGAGCCCTGGGAGACTCTAGGCAGAGATTTGTCCCCATCCAAGCCAAGGATGCTGGTGGTGCAGACCTTTGTGGTGATGGTAACATGGTGGGAAGTGGTCAGGTTCCAGACATTCTCATGGAATGGGATTCCATGAGAAGTGAATTAGTGCATTTGGAGGTTAATGCTGAGGTTGTTGATTTGAAAAACCAAAGACCTGTGCTAGCTTCGGCAGCACAAATACTAAACTTGGAATGATACAGAGATTAGCATAATCCCTGCACAAGGGTGATGCGCAAAATCGTGAAGTGTTCCATATTTTTCTCAGTTTGTTTAATTAGATGGTACGATTTGCATTGCATTGCAGCTGAGATTGGTTGTAACCCACACTTTACTGAAACAACAATGACGGAAGCAAGTAAAGCCTTGAAAAAAAAAATCTAAAGACCTGTTAGTTTCCGAGAGGGGGAGATGTGCAGGAAGAACAGATTGTCAGGATGGTAGGAGTTCTGCATGGGACCAAGGATGTCAAGAAAACCTATGAAACATATCAGTGAGGATGCTGAGTAAGAAGCTAGACACGTTAAGCAGAGAAGTCTGTGCAGAAGATTAATGAGCCCTACTCTACACTCAGCAGCTCAGCAGCCAAGAGCCATTCTTTGTAGCCAACATCCAGAGGTCATGGTATGTTCTGCAAATCCTTGCTATGGTGCGGAGCTGTGGCCACTCGGATTTCTGTGGCTGCCCTCCCACTCTATATCGACTTGGCTGAGTATTTCTGTTCTTGTTAAACAGTTGTAATCTTGCTTCTTTTATTTTGCTTTTTTTAAACTAGTGCTGCCCATGGGGGATAAACCCTTGCCTGGCATCTCCGTTGCTGATACTGGAGTCATCGTCTCTAACATCTTTAATTCCCCAGAGGAGTTCATCGGCAAGGCCATGAACCTCGGTGCAGAAGCACTAACAGTGAAGCAATATGCTGAGATTTTATCCAAGGGTTTGGGGAAAGATATCCGAGATTCAAAGGTGAGTTCCTAGGCTTCACTGCACAATCCAGGGGAACCATGTTTGCTAAAATCCCACAACTTGCAAGTTCCTGTATGGCTTTGGGTGTGTTGAGGCAGGAGAGCATGCTGTCAGAAGACACTGAAGAGGACTCCAGTTCCACAAGTCTGTCTGTCTTGATTAATGCTGTTGAAACCCTAGCTTGCATACATTATTGTCTCTATGGTGTACGGAATGATTCATGTTGATTAGGAATTAAGTTAACTGGAACACAGCCACCTACTTGTAACTAAAGTAAGATCCTAGTTGCTATGCTAATTCTGGGGAGGACGCATTTGGCCACAAGGTAATGCTCTGTGACTCGCAGTCTGATGTCCTCCACCTCCCAGGGCCTCCATTTCTGCCTCAGGGAAGGCAGGGCCAGAACACAAGGCCATCAGGAACTCTGCTCTAGCTGAGAGGATGTGTCTGACCCTGGCAGAGCATGGCTCTCACAGTGAGACTCAACAGCATGTGTTCTCTGTGCTGAAAATTTGCAGCCCAAGAATTCCCTGCTTTCCTGAGACATGCGAGTTATCAGAGCTACCAAAGTGACCCACAGACCCTCAAACTCATCCTCCATGCTTCCCCCACAGAACCTTCTATTGACATACTCACTAAGCTTCTAACTTGTTATCTGAAAAAAATGCAAATGCTTAATATATGCAATGATGAAAAGGAAAATTGCACATAATTCAATTTCAGTATAGAGACAGAGCTGCCACAATTTTCTTCTCATTTTTCTATTATAAATAGATATAAATATTTAGTACATTTAAAATGACACTACAAATTCAATTTTATATCTGACCCTTTCATGTTATGTTGCGTACACTTTTTCTAGTTTGTACAATTCTTCAGAAACAATAATTTCATTTGATTATTTTAGACAAGGACCATTCATTGTTTACATTTCAAGATTTTGTTGTAAAATATCTGAAGCAATACAGAAAAGATAAAATACATTCATTTTAATAAATGTATAATATTCTTAAGAATAGGTACCACAGTTAAGCAATACTCTATTGAAAGAAATGTAGGTTCTTGATTTTTTATTATTCTAAATGGCATGTGACAAACATCATTTTACATACATTTTTTATGTCTGTCACATTAAAGATTTTCTTTTTAGTTGGGAATAAGGAAAGTTGAGAGAGAGAGATGGAAAGATGAAAAAAAGAGAGCGAAAAAGAGGGATAGGAAGATGGAGAGAGAGAAAGCAGGAGCTCCCATCTCCTGGTTCAATCTTCAGATGCTCCTAACTGTTGGCACTGAGCCAGACTCCAGCCAGAAAGTCAAAGGTCGCCCAAGTCAATGGTAGGAGTCCAGGCACATGGGCCAGCACAGCTCTCTCAGGCCAGGGTCCAGGCTGACAGGAAGCTGGACCAGGAGGCAGAGATGGAAACTGAATTCAGGTCATGTCATGTGGAAAGCAGGTATCTTAGCCACTGCGAGGAACACTTGTTTCCTCTGTCACATCTTTTTTTAAGACCGTGTTCCTAAACTCAGAATACCCTTGGGGAATAAAGAGATTATATATAGGATCAAATCAAAATAGTTTTTGCTGCTTCTGAGGGGAAATCAGTGATGTAGTTAAGATGTGAAATGATTCAGCTGGACAGTGACAAGACTGGTCAGGGGCATAGGGCTTGTTCCCTGACTGTTCTGGAAGGAGTGAAGACTCCAAGCAAGTGACAAGGAGACTAGTGAAGACGAGTGAGGCAACAGTCTGCTGAGAACGAGAGGCTGTACCAGAACGAGGGTATGTGGTACACTCACTGCCTGGACGGTCACGAGGCTAACACATCAGGAAGGCTGCAATGGAACCCTGAAAGTGTAGAGGTGCTGTTCATAGAAAGGGTACTGAGATTCCACAATGTCTTATCCCAAATACCTGGGGCTGGAAGCAATGTTGCTTCCTAAATCTCATAGGATTCTCAGAAGTTACAGGTTCCACCTATGTGAGGTGACATCACCAGTACCAAACACTTGGGGCAGGAACTGTTCATCGAAGATGTGACTCGTTCCACTAAGAAATCAGTATAGACCATGCAGATTTACAAAGTTCAGACTGCCCATCATCTGTGTCTAGAAAAATCAATATGCTACCCCATGGCTTCTGAGAAAAGGATGCTTGATTTTGGAGTTGGGAATGACAGTTGTGGACTTGTGTGATTGTTAAAATAAAGGGATATCTTTTCAGAACTATTTTGAATGTGGGTTCTAACAGTCCCTAATGTTTGCTCTGGACAGATTACCCCAGAAGCTTATGAGAAGCTGAACATCCCTGAAGCAAAGGCGACAATCAACATTATCGTTACTTTCAAGAGAGGCCAGAACGCGATGTTGAGCTCACCTACCGACTAAACCCCAAAGTCAGAAGCTTCCAACAGTTTGTCTCTGAAAGCTTGGAGGCCTTCAAGGACATCTAGAAAACCAGCTGTTTACTTTGGTGTTCCCCATCCATTCTGCATTCTCTCCCACACTGTTCCTCTCCACCTCCACACAAAAGCAAGGTTAGAATGCCATCATTTGCAAAATGGAAGAATTCCCTGTAGCCCTCCATTTGGTAGGAAACGCTGCACTGGAGACTGATAGGGATTCGACTCAAGTGTATTTTTATCTAATGGTAAGGGTGACTCATCTGTTAGTGGACACAAGGAATACCAAAATGGTGTCACTGTTTGTAGCTCGCTCTCTTGCTCTCTCTCTCTCTGCAGCTCAGTGACCCATCACTTCCTAAGGCTCTGGCTAGAGGGTGTTGGAGCTGCTTCCTTACACAACATGAGCCCACTCAACTTTGTCCTGTGGAAGTCAGCTCAAGCCCTATGAGCTCCTTTCCTTCTAGTCAGTTGTAAAATCCTCAGTGAACTTGTCATTTGAACCTCTAAAAATAACCACTGTAATGCAGATTAATCTACCTGGTCGTTAAAAAAGCAAACGTCAATCTTTGGAAGACCCAAGTTCAGTTTTACTGTAAAGGCTGAAAGTGTGTTCTGTGATTCGCTCAGCCAACCATCTATGCACTCATTCCGTACCTAGGCATCCATGCATCTGTCCCACGGTCCTTTTCTTCAGCACCAGCCCTGGGAGGACGTTTGTGGATCTTCCTCTCCCCCCCCCCCCCGTGTGCTTTCTCACTGGATCCTCCACTCTCTAAAGGT
Organism: Ochotona curzoniae; assembly: GCF_017591425.1. NCBI lineage: Eukaryota > Metazoa > Chordata > Mammalia > Lagomorpha > Ochotonidae > Ochotona > Ochotona curzoniae. The sequence continues at coordinate 16,632,067 of NW_024467096.1, read as the reverse complement.
GCCCTGGTTCCTTCCTGGTTTGTGTAGTGCCAGGGAAGAGGAGCCATGGAACCATTTAGTTCCACGTGGAGCTGTAAGTATCTGCAGGTGGTGAAGGCCAGGCAGCTGGAGGCAAACCTTGGGAAGAAGAAGGCAGTGGAAGTAGGAGTGTCTGAAGGATTCCATGGAGTGTTTCGTGTTTCTGGCTTGGTGTTCCTACACCATATTGTCATTTATACTCACTATCTTTCATTTGACTATGAGCAGCTTGCACAGCTCTTTATTCCCAGTTCCTGCCATATAATAAATTATGAGTAAACATGAGTTTTTAAAAGAGTAGGCAAAATTGGTTGAACACATAAGAACAGAAAAACTGGGGTCAGCCTTGTGGCATGGTAGGTAAAACTGCTCTTGTGACTCCAACTTGGAAGAGAAGTAATTCCAAGTCTTAAATCAAGATTGGGACTCAAAGTAAGCCAAGAATTAGACTCAGCCAAGAATTACTCTCAGTAGCTAAGGGATGGTCAGCCTGCCTAAGAGATCTGGCCACTGCAGGGGTTCTGATCCCATCAGCTCAAAAGTTCACCTTGTCACTTTTTCTTTTCATAATTTCAAGAATATGCTGGACCATGAGGACTTTTCTGGTTATCAGAGAGTTGCATTCTCAAATACCAAACTTTGCTTTTGAAAAATCTGGTATTAGCTTGAAAACATGCTCTACTTTAGACCCTGCCACATTTCTTCCCGATGAGATGGAAGGAAGTCTTCTCTCTTTTAAAAGATACTGACAGTGCTTTGGGCCCCTCTCCCTTACTTGTTGCTTAAACCCATCCCTAGCCCAGATTCGGAATTATTCAGATTGCTGGTCCCTGGTAAAAGAAGGATCAAGTTCATCATCTAGAAAGAGAAAATATCTTAACATTGTTAAATACATGTTGGAGGGAAAAAATGATCTGAGACCATCATGCAAGGGATACGAGTTTTGAAGGTATATGGAAAGCATTATCCTAAAAGTCAGCTGCCACGGAGCTTATCCAGCTGAAGATTGGCAGATGGGGCTAAAAGACATAAGGTGATGAGTTGAGGCATTGGCCTGTGAAGTCTGAAAAAGCAACAAAGCAACAGAGGTAACACAGCACATTATTCCCCACTGAGAACTTCCCTTCCTTGCAAATGGCAATGGCCTGGCCTTTGAGACTGAGATGACCCAGGGACTAACTCAGGTGCTGTGTAGATTTCAATCTGCATTGTGTGTGGCACACTTAGACATCACAGAAGGACAAAAGGCCAATGGGCTTCCTCAATTTTAATGAATTTTACTATTTACTACAAAAATGTTCTCCTTCCTCCCTTTCCCTTCCCATGATCTTCCTTTATATCATTACACTAGTTAGTCCTTTTGTAACAATTACAAGTATATAATTCTGTCATTTAAGTGCATAAGGAATTGTAGGTATAAACAAAAGTAGAAATCTACTGTCATATCATCAAAGTACGTTTAACTGTTCACTGGGAGTCCTCCTTTAGCCGCCAGGCTACTGTGCCAGGCCCATGAAGGTTGCTTAATATCAGAGAGAACGTTTGGTATTTGTCCTTTCAGGACTGGCGTATTTCACTGAGTATAATGGGCTCTGGTTGGAACCATTTTGTTGCAAATCATAGAATTTCATTCTTTTTGATGGCTGTGTGCTATTCTGTGGGGTGACCGTAGCACAGTTTCTTTATTCATCCTTCATTTGATCAATAGTGTTGTTTTTCTGTTGTTCAGTCTCTGAAGCTGTTTATAAATCCTAGATACAGGTCTCCAGTCTGCACAGTGTGCAAAGCTTCTCTCCCACTTCCCCCTGTATCGGTCGCCTCTTCACTTTGCTGTTTCCTTTGCTGTATCGCAGCTTTTCAGTGTGATGTATTCCCACTTATTTTCACCTTGACTACCTGTGGTTTTGGTGACTTTTTTGAAAAGTCTTTACCCATACCTATTTCTTGTAGCGTGCTTTCCATATTTTTCTCTAATATTTTGATGATTTCTGGGTGAAGATTTAGGTCTTTGGTCAACTTCAAGCTGATATCTAACAGCTTTCCCTTTTTTTTTTTTTTTTAAATTTATAGTTGGGCTAGTGAAGTGTCTGTTTTACTAATTTTCCCAAAGAAGCAGCTTTTCAATTCATTGATCGTATGTATTGTTCTTGTGGTCTCTGTTTGCTTTATTTCCTCCTTTATTTTGATTATTTCTTTTCTTCTGTTAATCTTGGGATTATTTTGCTGTTGTTTTCTACCTCCTTCAAATTGTAGGGTTGACTCATTTGCCTGGTCCCTTTCTATTTCCTGCATCTTTCAATCTAGCTTCTCTCGGTGCATTCAGGAACTCCTATCACCCTTGTGTTTGGCTTTTTGATGGTTTCATTTCACTTGATTTAGATGGTATTCTTAGCATTACTCAGTTCCTCTTCTCTATTTCTGATTGTTTGGGCATTTTCTCATGTGATGTCTTCTAGTTCTGAAATTCTTCTGTCTTATTCATTCTATTATTGAAACTTTGCATTACATTTTTAATTTGTTCTATGTATTCTTTATTTCTAATGTTTCTGATTGATTTTGCTTTTGAGCTGCAATTTCTTGTATAATGTGCTCCTTGAACTTTGCATCTGCTTTTGATTGTTTCTAAGGAGTTTTCTAACGATTTTAAAATATTCTTTATTTTTTAAAATAAAGGGGCCCAGCGTGGTGGCGCAGTGGTTAAGGTCCTTGCCTTGCACGCCCGGGATCCCATATGGGCGCTGGTTCTATCCCGGCAGCCCCGCTTCCCTTCCAGCTCCCTGCCTGTGGCCCGGGAAAGCAGTCAAGGACGGCCCAAAGCTTTGGGACCCTGCACCTGCGTGGGAGACCCGGAAGAGGCTCCTGGCATCGGACCGGCATAGTATCGGCCCATTGTGCTCACTTGAGGAGTGAACCATCGGACGGAAGATCTTCCTCTCTGTCTCTCCTCTCTGTATATCTGCCTTTCCAATAAAAACATAATAAAAATAAATCTTTTAAAAAAATAATAAAAATAAATCTTTAAAAAAAATTCTTTATCTGGCATGTCCTGAATTTCTTCTTCATCAGCTGAATCTGTGAAATATCCTTTGGATCCTTCATGGTGGCTGTGTGACTTCTTTTGCTCTTGGCTATTGCAATCCATATTAGCATAAGCTGTGTCCCCTGCAGGTCTACAGATCAACTTTACTGATCTCGTTCAGCACCCAGTTCCCTTTGTGTGTCACTTGTGCTCTGTATAGTGAGTTTCAGTCCTGAACTCCCATGCTAAGCTCCTGTCATGGCTTCTGCAGCCAAAGCACCTGGGTCATCTCTCTCTGCCACCTTTGATCCTGTGTCATAGGCACATCATTGGCTGCTCAGCCATTCTTCCATGCATGGTTGCAACTGTACCCAGGATGAGGGAGATACCAACTGCATGTTTAAACTAGAGCGCAGGGCTGTTAGTGAAACCTGTTCCTGTTAGTACAGCACAGATTTTTGTTTTCTCTCTTCTTGCCTGGAACCTGCTAGAAGCTAGGTCTTTGGGCAACCTGAACCTATTTTGGATAGAACACATGGAATTCCAAGTTGGCATTATTTTCCTGGTGGGACCAGCAAAATGCGTTGAACCAGAAGTGGATTTCCCCCGGGACCAGTGCATGCAAACCTTGTTGTTATCCCCCCACCAGGGCTTTGCTACAATGCTCAAAATGGCACCTAATGTGGCACTTGCTCCACTGGTGGGGCAGGATGGGCTTGGCCATGAACTTTACCCTGCTCACACACTTGTCTGCAATGGCTCTGCTTCTCTATTTTATCTCACGATTGGACTTAAAATCAGCTGGACCTGCGATTCTATGGTTTGATTCACCTCCTGCCTTCATAATGATCTTTCCTTCCCATCTGTCTGCTAGTAGAGTTCCAATCACCACTGAAATGTCTGTTTGCTGTAGACCAGCTCTTTGCTACTTTTTCAGGTCCCCAGGTGCCCTGGTGTCTCTCGTCTGCCAGCCTGCCCACTCCTGTTGCCTGGAATTGTGCCCTCGCTGCTTCTCTTCTGCTAATACTTCTCAGTCCATTTTAACAAGCCCTCAACATATTCTGCCATCTTCCTTTCCCTTTGTTTTTTTTAAAATATATTATTTATTTATTTTTACTTGAAATGTACAGTTATAGAGAGAGGACAGACAGATGTTACATATGCTGATTCATTCCCCAAATGGCTGTGATGGCTAGAGCTGGCTGGTCTGTAACCAAGAGTCAGGGTCTTTCTCTGGATTTCTGAAGAAGGTGCAGGATCCCAAGGGTCCAGACCAACTTAAACTGCTTTCCCAGGCATGCCATATGGAAAGTGGTGACAATCTACAATTGTATCATGATGCTCCCAAGGTTATGAGCATCTTGTTTTATTTAAGGTATTTATTTTAAACTCCAAATTACAGAGAGAGGGAAAGGAAGAAAAAAAAAAAGATCTTCCATCCACTGGTTCATTCCCCAAGTTGCCATCACGGCCAGAGCTGAGCTGATCTGAGGGGGGAGCCAGGAATTTCTGAACTCCACATGCATGGTGGGTCCTAAGGACTTAGTCCATCTTCTTCTGATTTCCAAGGCCATTATCAAAGAGCTGTATCAGAAGTGGAGCAGCTTGGACAGGAGCTGACCCTCATAGATGATGAGGCACCACAGCTGGAGGATTAGCCTAATTTTCCATCAAACTGGCTCCCAGTGGACTTCCAAAAGAAATTACCCCCTGGAAGTCCAGGCATCCTGGTTGCAGCTTTTGCCTTTGGATTTGAAAGTGCAGTCATTCTTTCTTTGAAAGCTGTATCAGTGACCATTTCTCCCCAGTGACAACAAGCCTTCCTACAGGTCTTGGGTGAGCTCTGCCAGGAGCCCTCATAGGGTAAAGAAGAAGCCATGCTGCTCTGGGAGTTCGGGTCAGATGGATAAACTACCCTGGATAAAATTTCTCTACCTGGATATTCCATTTCTACCTGAAACACACACCTAGACACACTACACCGGGGGGAAGAAGTGGACGGCTGCCAAATACCTGCTGGAATCAGCTGACCTGGCCCTCCAGATTCTTCAGAACCTGCATACTCTGGCAAGTTACTTTAAATTTTGAGACTACTTTTCATGAGAACACCTGACAATTATGTGTGTTCATGCTGGCTGTGCCATGTCACCCACTGGCGTTATCTGCAATCGCAAGTGTGTCCCTAATCCTTGCCCTTGACTCAACAGAAGTTACCCCAACTGATGGGATTGAGGTCCTGTTTCTAACTCCTGTTCAGCCACTGGATTCTGAACTATCTTGTTCAATTTGTCTCTTAGAACATGGAGTCTATCAAGATGCAAATGGAGCTTCAGATGGAACCCAAATGAAAGCCACCTTCTATCAAGACCATCTGGAAGCCTGGACTGGTGCTCTCCAGATTCCACACCCTGAGGGTTCTGATCTCCATCACCATCCCACTTAGCAAGAAGCAGTCAGACCACACCATCACCTATAACCCCTATAGTAGTAGGGTGTGGGATTCAAAGGAGGAGGTCTGAGACTGGTTCAGGAATTCAGAAGCCCAGGATTTGCTAAGATAACTGGGTGGAGGCTGGGGGAAGGCTAATGGGTAAGAGCTATTGAATAACTAGGCACAGCTGCGTCCTACTAATTAGGTGAAAAGTCCAGAACCAAACTTCCTCAGAGACTCAGACGGAGCAGTGGAGAGCATAACCAGCTGCACATGGAGGATATGGCAGTCTATCAGAACCTGCAGAGGATACCTGGCATCACGACAGAGGATGGAACAAATCAACGAACTACCCCAGCCATTTATTGGCAGTGAAAAACTGGGCAAAAGGAGACTCTAAGATGGATTGTGTCCATCAATGGATTCTGCAGCAACTTAATTGTGCGTGAAATGACAAAATTGGCAGCAATTCATAACTGGTGAACTATCAAAACCACTTGAGCAAGACCCTCGGAATATGCCCCACATCAGGGACCTGGAATGGGTGGGAGGCTGACTGGAGCTTCTCCCTTTATCTCTCCCTTTGCCCCCAGATACAGGAAAAAAACAATGTGGAAATAATAGTCTTACCCATTTTCCTGTAGCCCTTAAATTTTTTTTGCTCTAATTAACTCTGTAAAGATCGTCAAAAATAAAGAAAAAAAAAAAAAGAAAGAAAAAGAAAAGTCTGAGAAACCCAATCCAGTGCAGGGTTGGAGAAATACACCCTATCTCCTCTCTGACCGGGTACTTTATTAAAACATCTGGTGCTCAAGTTTTTCTTTCTCTTCTCATAAGACCAACCATCCTGGAAGCCCAACTTATCAAGAACTCAGCTAATATAATTTTGTCCCAAGTGCTGCACCTCCAAATAACAGTAACTCCTCCTCAGGAATTAAATTTCCAATATATTCAAACCATAGAATGTGCTTATCTGGGCCCTCTGTTGTATGCAGCAGCTTTTTGTAAGATTATTTATTTAAGAGAGAATAAGAGAGAGGAAGAGATGGATAAAAGGACAAAGAGACAAAGATTTCTATCGGCTGGCTCATTTCCCAGAAGGCTGCAGTGCTCTGCGTTGAGCCAGGGTGAGGTCAGGAGCCTAGAGCTTCATCTGGACCTGCCACATGACTGGAAGGGAACCAAGTACTTGGGCCACCATTTCTCACATTTTCCAGGACATCGGCAAGGAATTGAATTAAAGTGAAGGGGACGGAACTCAAGCTGTCTCCCAATGGTACTCTGGTATTTGCAGGCAGTGGCTTCACCTGATATGCCACAACACCTGCCCCTGGATGCAGCTTCTCTGTCCTCAAGAAATGAACAGCTGCATATGACCAACCCTTAAATCTTTACTACTTCAGAATTTACCTCTGTTTCATCTTGGATTACATCATGGGGTGGGGGAGTTATTACAATTACTGTCTCCTGCAAAGAAAAATAGACAGAAGCAGGTGATACATGCAGATGAGTGGAGGGAAAGGCAATGGGTAGATGCCTCCATGATCTGCTCTGTGTTTTGGGTTTGTCTGCATTTGTTTTGGGCAGAGAGGTCCAGGTGTCACTGGGTAGCTGGTTGCAGGGCCTGGTTTCTCAAGGGTTAACTCCACAGCTTAGCTTGTTTTTCAAGGGGTAACAGGATGCACAATCTTGGCCTGATGCATTTAGTTCCCGGCTTAACCGCAAGTTCCTGCTTCCCTGCTTCCCATTTAACAAGATGCCCCTGGGGGTCTTAGGAGCTGCTTGAGCATTGGAAAAATACTGGGAGGAACCAGAGAGTATAAAGGCAGGCTAGAGTTCAATAAAGGCGGCATTCTCTTTGCAGGAGTGACCCAGTGTGTGTTGTCTTCTTTGTAACCCGAGTCCCTCTGCTAGACTGGGGCACATAGTGACTCCGGTGTTGCCTTGCCGACAGCTGGTATGTTCACACATCTCCACCTGTGCTGTAGTCTGTGCCATACAGCTCTCCCAAGAACCTGACTCAACTAGCTGTACCCTCAGCATTCCTATGTGCCAGTTGCAGCTGTAAGCCCTGGGTTATACAAGAGTACATACAAATGCCCAACCCTAATAGAGCATAGTGTAGTTGGGTGGGCAAAGAAGAAATACATGAGCAAATAAGCCTATCTGCATATATAAGAGGTCAATTCAAAATGTTATGGAGAAAACCAGGTGGAGTATAAAAGCTAGAGTCACCTTTAAATATATTCCAGGAATTCTGTGGGCTACCATGTAGTGTAGTAAAGCAGAAGGTGGGGAATGCTGGTCCAGGACATCCCACTCCAGACCCCAGGCATGCAGTGTGTTGTGTTGTTGCAAGGGTGCTGCAGATTACCCAGGGAAGGGAATCTGGGGACATGTTGGAGTGTGCTCCAAGGGCAGGTTTGAGAGGTGAGGTTTGACTTCTGGGGTCTTACACAGATCACACCACTGCACTCACAGGTAGGTGAGGGAGTTGAAACAGAATGGCTTAGAGGAGGGGAATCAGAGGGCATGTCTGGATCAGGCCATGGCACTCGTGCACATGGAAGATCTGAACAGGACCAAGCAGCATCACCTGCTATCCACTGGCACATGAGAAAGCTGGGGATGGGTGGCAAGTCTGCGTGGGCTAAACTGCAGTACCTGCTCATGAATGTCAGGGCAGGGGGTAGGCAACATGAGGCTGGGCCACAGTACCCACCAAAATACAAGAGAGCCAGAATGGGGGCAAATTCTGTAGTGGACTTATGGGCTCATCTCTATGGGACTGCAGTACCTGCTTGCTGGTTTGCACAGCAGCTGGAGATGCTGACAGACCAAGTGAAGTTGGACTGTGGAACTCAATCAAGATAGCCAGAGCTGGGAGGACGCCTGGCTGGGCTGGCTACAGCACTGGCCAGCACATGCAAAGATAAGGACTGAACACAGACCATGCCAAGTAGGGCCATGGACCCCATAGACTTGGGAAACTCCCATGCAAGGCCACAGCTCCTGCTGGGGAGCATGAGAGAGCAATGGGAGAGCCAGACCAGGCAAGGGTGCAGCACTCATTGGCATATGTGTGAGCTGGGTCTTGGGGCAGGCCACAGTCTTTGCTGGCACATGCAAGAGGCAAGATGGACTGTGGTCTGTGTTGAACTAGATTAGGCTGCAACATCCTCAGCGAGAGCTGAGACTGCAGGTGAGCCATAGTACCCGCTGGCACACGCAAGACCTGGGGCTGGGAATGTGCCTGATTGGGGAACTTTGGGAATTTCCTGCTAGGCTGCTGCATCCACTGACAAGTGTGAAATCTGGGGCTGGAGGCAGACTGATTTGGGCAAGGCTGTAGCACCCTTTGGCCAGCATGCGGGCTGAGTCTTGGTGAGGGCTAGTTAGGTTAGGCTTCGGCACCACTTGCATATGCCACGACCAGATGTGAGTCATGTCAGGGTAAACTGCAGTACCCTCTAGCAAGCACAAGATTCAGGGCTGAGAAGGACCTATTAGGGAAACTGTTGGCACTCCCATGTTTGGCTGTGGCTCCTGCTGACATAAGAATACAAGAGCCAGGGCTAGGAGTGGGCTAGCCTGGAAAAGGCAGTAGCACCTGTCAGTATGTACGTGCGCTGGTGCATCAGGCTGAGCTAAGCTGTGCACCTATGGGTGTGTATAAGAGCCGGAGGGAATGCAAAATGACTAGACAGCAACACCTATCAGCACACACAAAAACCAGGGATGGGGGCAGGCCTGGTGGGGGTTGTTGGTGTTGTCCCAATTAGAATATTGTACTTGCCACTATGTGAGCACCAGGCCTCTAGTGGGCTGCGCTGGGTTAGGTAGTAGAACCCCCAGTTTCAAGGCATGGAATTTACTGGGCATCTGCAAACATTGCTATATTGGCTGGTGCAGGTGACACATCAAACCGGACCCTGCACCAGCTGGTGCACACCAAAGTCAAGTATGAGGTCACCTCAAGCAAGGTTTCTTGGGGGACTCCCGCAGTAGATCATTGGACTCAAACCCTGGCCACAGGAAAAAAAAAATCATAAGATATCTGATCCAATCTTGGAGTACATGAGTCTGACCTGAGACTCTTCAGTTGCTGATGCATGTGCATTGGACAGCAAGCCTAGATGCACACAGGTGAAATGACAGGCAGCTGATCTAGACCAGTAGAGGATGTCGAATGCCTCATTGGGGGATAGAAAGTAGAAGAGGTTGCACAACACTTCTGGCCAGGCTTTGCAGCAAGTGTTTGGGTCTGTGGATGCACTAAGGTGTACTTAGCCATCAACTAGACCTTGGAAAGATTTTCTCATCCTTGATCCAATGACACAGAAGACATCTCAGAACTATCAAAACCATAGATAACACCCTTGGAACATTCTTCCCCAGTTAGGCTTCATCAATGTACCATCCTCTGTCACTGGCTACTGATGTAGTTTGACAGTTAAGAGTGGTCTTTTCCATATGACCCACTGGAAACACAGGAGAAAAAAAAAGAACTGAAATATTTGTCCCACCTACTTTCCTCCATTCCTCCTCCCTCATACCCTGAAGAAACCCACACAGGCATACATCTCTCTCAACTATGTAAACAATGTTAAAAACAAAATTAAAGAATTTTTTTTAAAGACATAATCTAATTATGGTGGATGGGAGGTTGGGCCAATGGGAGCTATTCAAGATAGTGGGGGTTCACCCTCAGAAGGGATGCGTTTTGCAAGCTGAATTCAGCTGAGCTTCTCTTTGCTTATGGCCTCACCATGTGATCAACTTTCCTTCCCACCACCCACTCTCCAGTACCAGCTTCCATCACACACCCATTTACTGAGGCCCTCTAATTTTAAACTGTGAACCTCCAAATTTTAAATGGAGATGACCCTTCCCCTTTCCCAGAAGCTCCTCTCGAGTATTTCAAAGTCATAAACACAGCAAATCTTTCCTATTAAAATAACATTGTGTTTCATCTTGTGACCATAGTTCACTCATCCTTTCTCACAAGACTATTATTAAAATTATTTATTTACTTATTTATTTATTTGAGAGTCAAATCAAGAGACAAAAAAAAAATCTTCCACCTCTCAATTCCCTCATCAGATGGCTGTAAAATCTGAGGCTGGGCCAGGCTGAAGGCAAGAACCAGAAACTCCATCCTGGCCTCCCATCTGTGTGACAGGGACCCAAGTACTTGGGTCATCTGCTGCTGCTTTCCCAAGCATATTAACAGGAATCTGGGTGTCAGAGTATCTGGGACATGAACTGGAGTATAACATGGGATGCTTGTATCACAAGTGACAGCTTAACTCACCGTACCACAACGCTTCCCCTGGCAGCCCTCTTTGAAGAAACATTTGTGCTTGCTTTCTTCATTTCCCCACCCTCCATCTTTCACTCAGCTGTAACCTCAAACTCTAAGCTCATTTTCCAATAAACCTAACCCCTCTCCACTCTTCCCTCCTCAGTTGCTGGAGTCTTACTTTAGTCCATCTCTTCCCACTTTGCTTAACCCACATGCCAGCAATCATGAAAATCTTCTCAGTTTGCCTCCTAAACAGCTTCTACATCTCCTCCTTTTTGGCATCTCCTCCTTTGTCACTGCTAAGGCTGCTGTAGCAAAGAACCACAGCGTGAGCAGATTAGGCAACAGAAATCCACTGCCTCATGGTTCTCCTGTAAGGTTCCTCCGCAGGCAGTGAGGGAGGGATCAGTTCAGACCTCTCTCCTTGGCTTGCCCACAACTGTCTTCACAGTCACTTGGTGTTCTGCCTGTACTTTCCTCTCTCTACATATCTATGTGTTCACATTTCTCCTTTTGATAAGGAAAAAGGTCATTAGGGTTGGGACCTACCCTAATGACCTCACCTTTACTGGCTTATCTCTTTAATGACCCCATCTTAAATGAGGTCACATTCTGAGATACTGGGGATTGGTGTTAGGGAGGAAAATAGACATTGGTCAATGTGTGTGAGGGAGCCTATGGGAGAACAAAAGACAGGAAGTTTTGACAGTCTTTCCTTGCCTACTGACAACCACTAGACAGCTGCTCTGGGGTGCAAATGACACCAGATAGGAACCACAGACTCCATCGTCCCAAACCTAAACAAATATTTTGCTCTGCTTGGCCCCTACGTCTACCATCAAGGGATGGAACTTGGGTCATTGTTAATATTGCAGAAAGGATACTAACACTTTTTTAAGAGGTTGGACATATTTTTCTATTCTATTATCCTATTCAGACAAGTTCTATTCTCAGTCCATCCAGCTAATGATATCCACTATGCCTTCCCTGACATTCGTTTTCATCTTGTTATTGGATTTTCTCTGGGACAAGAACGTCTTCTCTCACCAGTTCTTGGTAATGACTGAATCACCCAGGGCTCTTCTGGAAGAAACATTTTGGACCCAGGTAGCCTTCCCCACACATGAAGACAACCAGGCAACTACTATTTCCAGATGTCATCCCACACATTCCAATATCCCACATAAAGAGATGTACAGGCACCTCCTACCTTTGAATTTCAGACAAACATGGTCAGGCTTTAAAAGCCTACCTCACAGGGCCCAGTGCAGTAGCCTAGTAGTTGGAGTCCTCACCTCACACGTGCCAGGATCCCATTTGGGCACCAGTTCTAATCCTGGTGACCCTGCTTCCCTTCCAGCTCCCTGCTTGTGGCCTGGGAAAACAGTCGAGGACAGTCCAAACCCTTGTGACCCTGTACCCATGTAGGAAACTCAGAAGAAGCTCTTGGCTCCTGGCTTCAGATCAGATCAGATCAGATCAGATCAGCTCTAGCTGTTGTGGCCACCTGGGGAGCAAATCACTGGACAGAAGGTCTTCCTCTCTGTCTCTCCTTCTTTCTGTATGTCTGACTTTCTAATAAAAAATAAATAAACATTTTTAAGAATCCTGCCTGATAATTAGGAAGCTTAGAGGCCCTAACGTTTCCCCTATTAGAAGTATTACCCTGTAACACCGGAAGTGAGAAAAGGCCTATGACCAATGAGCAACGAATTTCTCGAGCCTGAATAGGCATCCTCATTCCTCTTGTAATGCACCTATTTTTCCAGTTAAGAAAATAAATGGAAAACACAGATTAGTCCAAGATTTTTGGACCATCAATAAGGCAACAATATCCATTTACCTCTTGTATACAATTCTTATACATCTTAGTGGAAATACATCCCAGGACTAAATGATTTTCAATCTTAGATCTTAAAGCTGTCTATTTCTTGATTCCTATAGCCCCCTCCTGGCAGTTCCTCTTTGCCTTTGAATGGACTAGCAGATTAGCCTTAAAGCAATTGTGGATTTGGACTATGTTGCCACAGAATTCCAGAGGCTGCTCCACCTATTTTACAGGTCATTGTAGAGGATGTAAAGGACCCATCTCTGGCAGGAAGTGGAAAGGTGATGTAATATGTCATTGACTTCACCATCTTTGCCACCATCTGAGCCTCCGGTTTTGGACATTTAGCTAGCACTCTTTGACTTTTGGCAGATGTAGCTATTGGGTGTCCACAGAAAAAGCATAGCTGAAAGTTGACTTTATGGGGCTATCCTCACCCATGTTGAATTAAGATTAACTCTGAAGATGATGCAGGCTACACAACCTAAAGCCCTAAGGCAGCTCTGGGTATTTCTCAGACTAACAGGGTATTTCAGATTATGGGTCTCTAGGACCAGGGAACTAGCAAAGCACCAACATTAGACTGTCAAGTGCAAGTCAGAAGAGGGATCCTAGCTTTGGAAAAGGAACAAGTCACAGCCTTTGCCAGTTTAAGGCTTCTGTGTCTATGGCCCCATGCTGAAATGGCTACACATAGCTCAATTTTATCAGCTCTGTGTCACCAAGAGGCAAGGGCTTAAATTAGGAATATTAACTCAGGATACCTATGAAGGTAATTTTTGCCACATTTCCAAAACTCTGGATATAGTTGCATGGGGAAAAAAAAGCATCTTTCCTGGAGACAGTGGCTGTCATCTTACTGGCCAAGGAGGCCTCCAGCATTATACTAGCGTAAGAGATCCTTCTTTATACTTCACATCAGATGAATTTCTTACTAGAATGAAAGGCCTCTCATTGGCTTATAGACATCAGAAGATCCAAATTACATACCATTGCACTTTCAGCCCAACTATTCCACTGCCAATACCAGGGGAGAGCAGTTATCTTCACTCTTGTTCTGAGGTTGCTAATCTGCCAGAAGATAGGAACAACTCCTAACAGACCAACTTCTTAGCAGTGAGGATAAGGTTTGGCTTGCAAATGGTGGCAGTTTCATCAGTGATGGGACTCCATTTTCAGTTTAAGTAATAGTTACACAGTGGCATGTTATTGAAGCCTGTGCTATTTCTTTAGGAAGTTCAATTAGGTAGTTCAATTAGAAGAATTAATTGCCTTAACCCTTCTGCCAGAAATAGCCAAAGACAAAAGGCTTAGTATATATACAAAGCCCAAAGATATCATTTTGATCTTACACATTCACATGATTGTCTGGAGAAAAGGAGACACTTGATGCCTCAAGACATTCCTATCAAGTAATAAGCACACTAGGTTTTTTCAGATTTGTTTTATTTTTATTTGAAAGACAAAATTACAGAGAAAAGGAGACACAGATAGTCCACTCTGGCTTATTCCCCAAATGGCCACAGCAGATGGTTCTGGGCCAAGCCAAAGCTGTTAAGCTCGCTAATTCTTCCTGATCTCCACAGTACGAGTGGCAGAGGCAGAGGTACTTGGGCCATCATCACTGCCTTCCAGATGCATTAGCAGGGATCTGGATTCGCAGTAGAGCACCTGGGACTTGAACTTGTGCTCAAATGGAATGCCAATGTTGTAAGCAGGGGCATAACTCTGCATCACGAATCAGCCCCATGGGGCCTCACATCCTTAAACCTTGAGGCAGAAATTTTGCTCAGAAAGATCGTAAGCATACTCTGCAGAAATCATCAAAATGGATCAGATTATTTTCAAGGTTAATTTATTTTTATTTGAAAGGCAGAATTACAGAGAGAAAGAGACAGAAGGAGAGATGTTTTCCTCAGTGATTCACTCCACAAATGGCCACAACAGTCAGAGCTGGGCCAGTATGAAGCAAGGAGCCTGGAGCTTCTTCCAGATCTCCCATGTAGGTACAGGAGCCCAACACTTATCCCATCATCCTCTACATTCTCAGGCCATTGTTTAGGCACTGGATTGGAAGTGGAGCAGCAAGGATTCAATCACTGTCTACCAGGATGTTCCCACTGGAGGTGGAGGCTTAGCATACTGCACCATAGTTCCAGCCACAGGATGTAGCTTTTTCACAGACTCAATGGCTATAAGACTGCCACTATTCAGCCTCTTTCTTTTCACTCTGAAATCCAAAAGTTCCAAAGGAAACCCTCAGAGGATACCTAGGTCAAAGAGCAAGGTGCCTTGGCTACAGAGCAGAGATGCATCTGAGCAGTGGGAGGATGGTATCAGCATGAGGAGATAACACGCCTCCTTCAGGTATTCCAAATGGAATGGAAAATTCTAGTAAAAGTACAAAAGTTCTGCCATTTTGAGAAAGAGAAACTTCATGAACTGGGTAGCAAATTGTTTTCTGATAAAGACCTGAGAACAACTACCCAAAGAATCAGCCAAAATTATGTTTTGTGTACCTCAAATATTCCCCTGGGGTCTGGACACATTTTCCCCTTATTTAAGCCTACGGTAACATGGAGGAAATTTTTACATAGAGGCCATTCTGTCAAAGCTATACAAACCTGCTTGTTTCACAGATACCATCATGGGAAGAGTGGAAGCTTTTCCATCTAGATTTGACGGAGCTCAGGAAGCAACAAATGCTCTCTCGAGGTTGATGTCACCCTTTAAGAGCAGTCAAATGCAAGCTGGCTTCTAGCTCTCCCACTGCCCAGCTCAGAGTCATGGCAGGACCCACCTCCCTGCTCTCCCTTAGCTCCTTTTTTAGTATATGTGCTGCTGAAGCGAGCACCTCCTTAGCTTCTTAGAAGCAGTTCATGGAAGGCCTTTCCTCGGATATCTAGTAGACCCAAACTGATAACAACTGTCAAATACTATTTTCCTCAGCTCAATTTCTTATTGTTTTCTTTTTTTAAGGGACTTTTAAATTTTTTATTTGAAAGGCAGAGTTACAGAACAAATGAGTTACAGAAAGATGAAGAGGGATTCTTCCACTCACTGGCTCAATTCCCAACTTGTCCTAAAGCCCAGAACTTGACACTTTGAAGCCAGGGTCCAAGAGCTTCTGGGTCTCCCCTACGGGTGCAGGCCACAAGGTGCTGGGACATGATTTCTCGCTTTCCTAGACCATGGGAGGGAGGCAGATTGGAAGTGGAACAGCTAACACATGAACCTGTGCCCAGGGGTACTGGTGCTACAGGCAGAGGATTAGCATACTACACCATGGTGCCATCCCAGTCTTTAATGCAATTTCTTAACAAAATAAAAACAGATTTATTTATTTTTATTGGAAAGGCAAAATTAGAGAGAAATAGAAAAAAGGAGAGAAAGATCATCCGTTCACTAGTTTACTCCCCATTTGGCTGCAACAACTAGAGCTGAGTCCATCAGAATCCAGGATGTTATTCTTAGTCTTCCACATAGGTGCAGGGTCCCTATGGTGCACCATACCCTGATGCTTTTCCAGGTCATAAGCAGGGAGTTGGACAGGAACTGGAGAGCCCAAGACATGAACCAGTGCCCGTAAGGGATGGCAGCACTTGCATGTTGAAGATTAGCTGGTTGAGTCACCATGCCAGCCCCCACAATTTCTAAGTCTAAGACCTTGTTTTTTAAACAGACTAGGATGCAAACCAATCCAGTGGATATATATCTGGTTCTACTTTAGTCCTGGAAAGACAGTTCCCCCAGATCACAATGTACTTCTGTGTGGAGAGGAGCAAGCCCTATCTTATTTCCTCATCAATCATACCCAATCTTTGTCCACCATACCAGGGTAAAGCCATACTGCTCTGAAGACTAACAAGATTCCAAGCTGCAAAGGGCACTTGGTCAACACAAGCCCTGGAGGATTTGTGCTCACTCTTTCTAAGAGTCCTACACTATTAAAAAAAAAATGCCCTCCTGTGGTCTTCCCTTTCTCTTTCTGCCAACATACTCCCAAACTGTAACTCTAACTAATGCCTCTCCTTTTATCAGGCCACTTCCAATTGTGATTGATTTACCAAACAACTCTTCCCATCGTTGTTCTTATTGGGTTTGTTCAAGAACACAGGGCTCACCTGGGGAAGCAGGACTGAGCTCTCTGAGTGAATGGGCTCAGATAGATGGGCTCACATATTTTCAGCTTCTACTGAAGATGAGGGGACAGGTGTCATTCCTGAAAGATGGCCCCTCCCACCCTGACAGGTCTGCTATGGCAAAAGTCAGTTGGATGACCACAGCTCCCTCTGCTTCCAGATTTCTGCCCAGAGAAATCCCACAATAGCTCTTTATGAAACGTAATGGTCACCATTAAACTCATAATTGGATTCTCACCTTGCTCCTCTCATCTCTTATCCCCTCTCCGATATCTGAAATGTGTCAGCTTCATTACATTTTGAGCTTTGCCAGAGAAAGTCTATGCCACAGTCAGTTTGTACAAAACAACAGCATGAGTTGATCATGAAGATCAGGGTACATTGTGTCTGAAGACTTGAAGGCACAGAGTGCTGATACCAAATATCAAAGTCAAACTCTATGCCAATGGTCCATAACTGGGAAAAATCAGAGTCCATGATCAAGGCATCTAGCCGAGGGCTGGCAGTTAGGCAAAGGTCCAAGGCTGCAGAACTGTGCACTTTAAGGATTTCCTTGAGATAGTCACATGCTGACATCTGTGCTTGGGTAATACTTTGTTTCCTGATAATCAGGTATTGGCAGGTTAACATCAGCATGGGGAATAGCTGATAAGTCTATGCCACGTCGATTCTTGTAATTGGACTCCCTAACCAGTTCAATAAAAGTTTGACCAGCAAGCGTTATAGGTCGACCTTTCTCTTTAGAGAAGGGGGTTTATCACTGATTATCCAGCTTTCATAATTTTTATCTAGTGTATTTCTGATTTTCTCAACTGTGCATTTCCTCCCTTTCCAATTCTGTACATGCAACTGCAAGAAGTAGACCCTGTTGGGTAGATACCTAGTTCTGACTATCAATGTTAACCCAGGAAGCATAAAATAGTTTCTCCTCCTCCCCTCCACTCATGGACATCCACAATGGCCTGGTATTTCATTGATACCACCTTGTACATAGTGTCCTGGAAGACAGACAAATGATGCCTCTCTAAATAAGACTCTTTGTTTGGTGAACTGACCTCACTTTGGTGCATCTTTGCTGTCACATCCTTCAAATACACCTTTAAGACAAATCTCCCATTCAATGTACATCACCTGAGGAGGCAAGGTATCAGACTCGGGGGAGGACATCTTAAAACTGACAGAGAAGCGTTAGCAAAGGAAACACAGAGAGGGTGAGATGCTGGCTAATAGAAGTGGGCAGGCCATCAGCAGAGATACTTATAAATCCATTGACGTGGGGAAGTGGCAGTAATAGTGTTGAGGTGCTGCAGCAGATACCCCAATGGTGATAGGAGTGCCATAGACACAACTGTGAGAAAAGGAGACCACCTGGGATTCAGGAGGTGAGTCAAGTCACAGATTCACAGGTTCCACTGATTTTTTTTTAAAATCAAATCATGAACTAAAACAGAACAGTGGAGACCCTGCAGAAGCAATGGGAGAGGGAGTGCTGTTTGCTGCCCAAATCCCTATAATTCTGAGTGGCACATTGGGCACCATTTGATTATGGCAGCAAAGACTCTTTGGGGAAAAAAAATCGAATTGTGCATTTGCTATACAAAGGGAGAACCCACATCCACCTCTTCAACTGTTTTCCTTGCAAACTGATACTATTAACTCATTTTTCTGGTACTACCTGGAAAATAATACCAACTTGTCATCTCAGAAGTTCCATCTAAAATAGATCCAGGTTGTCCCATGACCTAACAGCTAGCATGTTTCTGCAAAAAAAGAGAAAAAAACAAATTCATGTGTCACAGGAAATCAGTCCAAAGCAGAATGTGAACATGGAATAGCTGACCACTGACCAATGATCCACCCAGATTACAAAACTGATGTGTCTTCCCAGTCCTGAGTGCCACTGGAACCATGAGCAGGAGAAAGGCTATGCTCGCTGACAGTGATATGTACAAGACACAATGTCAGGATCAAAAAAAAAAAAAAAAAGCTAATCCAGGTAGCACTGCCCATGGAGGCTCTTCCTGAATCAAATGAGGACTCTTAATAAGAAACTGTCAAATACACCTTAACTATTTGATACTAGATTTTCTACCATTGCATAAACCCACCCTAACATGATACATTTAAGTGGCTTAATGTTAAACATATAAAATTCTTACAAAGGTTTTACCACTGAAATAATATGTGGGAAAATAGAGAAAATGAGACATGGTAGAGGTGAGATTAGAGGGAATCCTTATAATTACAACTCTGTATCATAGAAAATAATAACAATAATAAAATTTCAAAGGTATCATCTGTCCAGTTGTCCCTTTTCTACAGAGAGGGTAAACTTCATTTGTGGAATTTCAAGAAATCAATGCTGACCCACTAGCTACATGGCTCTGTGCACTAGACCCAGTTGTTGTCAATGCCTCAGTCCCTTATCAATTCCCTCACACCACTTCTCAGGTCTACAAAGCAATTATCCCTAACTTCCATCCTGATGGGAAAAAACACTGTACCAGAATAGCCAGGGTTGCCACAGAAACAAGTGAGGTCATTTCAACCACCAACATCTGTGTTAAATGCTCCTCTGAACTTGCTGAACGCAACACCAAGATCAAAGCTTCCTTCACACTCCTAGGTCAGATCAACTCCTGGGGTCTGGTGGTCCTGCAAGACACACTACAGGCATGCTAACTGCTGCCTAATGAGTGTCTTAACCGTGTCCATAAAGAATGCTATTTTGGGATCATCAAGGCAGATGGTACAAAGCTTATTAAATATTCTTAGCCAAGAACTAACAACTTTATGACCAGGCTAAATAAGGTAGAAATTAGATCACCTGGCTGATACTCCCTTTTTGGTCCTACAAACTCCATACTCCTACTGCTTCTCTTTGGACCACATGTCTGTCTTTGAAGTCCTCATGCATTTTGCCTCTGATGGAATACAAGTTGTTCAGGATCAACTTACCAATGGTGATGAGGCAGGGCTTCCAGCTCATCCCATAAGATCATAGGAACAGCCCTCTGAACTACACATGACAATGTTTACCCAGGTCACCTTCAAACAAGATGAATATGCACAACCCATTATACAAAAGATGAATATGCACAACCCATTGGAAACTCATGCCAGCTTGAAGAAGCCTCACACTACAGATCTCCAACCTGGCTACCACCATAGGATTACAGAAAACTTGTCTTGATATGGAATCTTAGGTAGGAAGGTGGACACTAGCCTATGTGTGTGAGAGGGGATGAAGAAAATAAACAGGGTGATTTTGTGTAGTTAAATGTGGGGAGGATGGGAGAAACCATTGAAGACGGCCTTGAGAGCAGCCCAATATTTATGCATCAAAAGTCCAGGCTAATCTGCGTGCAGTGCAGTGCAGTGTCCAAAGGGCACCAACTGTAGTACCAGCTGCTCCACTCAGATCCAGCAAATGAGCTGGGGAAGCAGTAGATGGTTGGTTCAAGCTCTTGGGCTCTGCACCCATGTGGAAGGCCCAGAAGATGCCTTCAGATCCCAGCTATGGACAGACCCAGCTCCATCCATTGTGGTCATTTGAGGATTGAAACAGAAGATAGAACATCTTCTCTTTCACCTTTTCTATGCCTCTCCCTCTCTGTAACTCAGACCTTAGTTAAAATTATAAAAATCTACTCTTTCTTAAAGGTTTTGTCCATTTCCAATGGACTTATAAGAGTTCTAGGTTCCCTACTGAAATCCCAGGGTAATGTTCTAGAAGCTGTGACAGGATGTCTATTTTGTGCAGCAACACTGTGCTGATAAAGCCCCAAGAGAAATTTAAAAACCCAATGCTTGGAAGTCCCTGTACCCAATAACATTTCAGAAGTGGTTTGGCAGGGGGAAATCAGAGGGAAAGGGTGAGCCCCTTACACTTAAAAGTCCCAGTCTGAAACCAGTTTTGTGGCCCAGTGCGTTCAGTCATGGTTTGAGACATCTCCATCCCATTTAACAGCATATATTCCAGCACTGACCTGAAATGTGTGTGTTCCAAATTCCAATCAATGCACCTGGGAAAACAGCAAGTGATTCAATCTAAGAACCTCGTTCCTTGCCACTCTGGTGAGAGAACCGGAGAATTAACAGAGTTAGATCTGCTCCAGCCATTGTGACACTGATGAGTGAACCAATGGATAGAAGAACTCTCTGTAAATCCCTCCCTTTTAAATTTATTTTTATTTGAAAAGCACATCTACAAAACAAGGAGAAATGGAAAAAGATATCTTCCATCCACTGATTCACTCTCCAAATAGCAGTAAAGGCTAGAGCTGAGCTGAATCTAAAACAGGAGCCAGGAGACTCTGCTGGGTCTCCCACGCTGGTGTAGGAGCCCAGGGACATGAGCCATTTTCTGTTGTTTTCAAAGGTGGTAAACTTAGAGTTGGATAAAAGTAGTGCAGCCACAACTAGAAACAGCATCCATATAGGAAGCTGTCCATATAGGGAAAGGATTAGGCAGTTGAGAAAATGCACTGCTCCAATGCATTTTGTAAATTATTTTATTTGATAATTTTTACATAGTTGATTAAGGCACAAAGGGTCAAGGGCTACAGGAAAGTGGGTAAAACCATTGTTTTTATTATTATTATTATTATTATTATTATTATTATTATTTCCACACTGTATCTGGGGTAAGTGGGGAGAAACAAAGGAAGAAGCCCCACCCAGCCTCCCATCCATCCCAGGTCTCCGGCGTGAGGCATGCTCCGAGGGTCCTGCTCAAGCAGTTTTGATAGTTCAACACTTCTGAACTGCTGCCAAACTCGCTATTCCAAGCACGATGAAACCTCTCCAGAATCCACTGGCTGACATAGTTCACTTCAGAGTCTGTGTTTGCCCAGATTTTCACTGCCAACACATGGCTGGGGCAGTTGATTGATTTTTTTCTGTCCTCCATCCTCTTTTGTGGTACCAGGTGTCCTCTGCAGATTCTGATGGACTGCCTATCCTCCATGTGCACCTGGATATGCTGGCCACTGCTCTGTCTAAGCTTCTGAGGAGGCTCAGCTGTGACACATGCACTCAATGGTCAGATCATGGAACCTGCAATTCTCCTCATGGTTGGGGTTCTGAGATCAGCAGTTCAGTTGGAGGGATCCCGAAAGAAACTTTGCCTGTGGTGATCCCAGACCTGATTCTTGTGTGTGCTTGCCTGTACAGGGTCTGGCACAGTCCGTCACCCCAATCAGCTTATGCACATGCTGGTGGTTGCAATTGCTGGTTCAGTTCTGTCTCCAGACCTGTCTTCTACACAAACCAATGGGTGTAAGTAAGCCCTATTATGCCCAGCACAACTGACCTTCACACAAACCAATGCGAGCTGGAGCCTAGTCGGAGCAATCCTCAATAACCCCCACCAGGCCCTACCCTGGTTCCCATACTTGCCAGTATGTACAGCAGACTGATCCAGTCTGTCCCACATCCCATTCAGCTCTTACACATTTCAATGGGCATTGAAGCCTTGTTCAACCTAACCAGCCCCACTATCCAGCCCACACACATCAGCCCACACACATGCTGGTAGGTGCCATCTGTCCAGCCTCTGGGTTTCATGCTCTCCAGTGGGAGTGATAACCCTAGAAGGAGGTGCCCACTATTTCCTTACTGGGCCACTCCCATACCCAGATCATGGAGTCTCCAAGTGGTTCTGTAGTTTAACTTGACAGAATTAGCCCCCAGTGTCAGCATCTGCCTGCTGATGCTGCAGCAAAATCCAACCAATCCTCACCCACTCTGATTTATGCTTACACCAGTAGGAACACTCAACCCAGACTGTCTTTTCCCTGATCTAGCTCACATGAGGCCCACAGGTTTTATAGCCCTGCCTGGTCTGATCTGCCCCCCATCTCAACTCACACTCTCCAGTGGGAGTGGTGGCCCAGCAGGAGAGCCCTCCACATTCCCAGCTTTGCCCCCTCTCTCCCTGGTTCTCACTTGTGCTGGTTGGGTGCTGCAGCCCAATCTAGCATGGCTCCCCTCACCTCGGTTTTTACCAGAGGGTGCTTGTAGCCTGGCCTGACCCATCCCACCACCAATTCCAGCTGATGCTGGTTGGGGTTATAGCCTAACCCAGTCCAGCAGGTATCCAATCCCAACCATACTGTGTACTGGTATGTGTTGTGACAGAACCTGGCCCAACTCACACTCTATTCTGGTGCTCAAATTCACCAGCTGGTGATGTGAACTGACCCAGCCTGGTCTGCCCCTGACCTATGCCAAATGTATGCTGCTGGGTACATTTCCCTGGCCTGGTCGGGCTGCTCTCTATTGTGGTTCTTATACTCCCCTGCAGGGACTGTGTCCTGCCAAAGGAGTTTCCCAAGCTCCTCCATCAGAACCTCTCCCAATGCTAGATACAGCACCTACCAATGGGTCCATGAGCCAGCCCTACTCAGTCCACCTCCTGTCCCGGCCTTTTGTGACTCGCCTTCACTCCATTCTGGTTCTTACTGCTGCACATTTCAGAGCAGCCAAGGCTCATCCATAGCCAGACATAGCTCACACATGGCACACTAGGGGCAGAGTCCTAGCCTAGTCCATCCTACATCTACCCTGGTCCTCCAGAGCACCAAATGTTGCTGGAGTCTAGCCTGGCTCAATGCACCCAGACACAGTTCACACTTGTGCCAAGGGATACTGCAGTCATGTCTAGACCAGAATACAGCTCCCACTCTGACCCCCGCACTCACCAGTGGGAACCCCAACCCAGCAAGTGTGTACCCGTAGGTCCCCAACCAGCCCTGTTCCCAACCATAGATCCTGTGTGTGCCAGTGGTTGCTCTGACTCAGTTGGCATAGCCCCTCACCCTTCTTGGCCTTTGCCTTAGATGCTGTGACCTAAAATCCCTGGGTCATACAAACCAGTAGGTGTAAGAGCCTAGCTCGGCATGACCTGTACTCCAGGCTGATTTCTGTTCTTGCTGATGAGCTGAGGTTTGCTCAGCCTGTCCAGTCCACCCCCTTCTATAACAAACGTACACATTAGCCAATAGTTGGAGCTATTTTGCCCAGCTTGCTTGACCCCCAGGACTGGACCATGTGATCGTTGGTGAGAGTTATGATCCACTAGGGGAGTTTCCCAAGTGCGTCTACTTGACCCTGTCCCAGACCCAGATCTCATACATGCCAGCAGGTGCTAGACCAGTGCCCAGCATAGTCTGCCCTTCCATCTTGGCCTTGTACGAGCTGTGAGCTTTATGCCCGACCCACCCCACATCCTGTTTTAGGATGCACATGCGGGTGCTGCTGCCTTGACTGTTGGTGGTTCGTTTACCCGGTGAATGATGGCAGGTTCCATGAATCATACCCCAACTCTTAAGCTAACCAGTGGGACTTGTGTTTTCACAGGGTTAGGCCTATTTATTCCTTCACAGAATCTACCCCCCAGACCTGGTTCTCTCACATGCTAGTTGGTATCATGACCCTTCCTAATGTGACCCATCCCCTGTTCTGACACTCAGGTACTGGGATCTAGCCCTGCCAGACATGCCCTCAGCCATAGCTTTTGTGTGGACTGGTGTGTGGCAGTCAGTGATAATGTGCACTAACAGCCCATCTCAGGACTCACATGTGGGCCGGTGAATCAGTCTGACTCAAACAGATCTTACAAACTCTCCCCTCCAAACCACCAAGTCTCAGTTCCCACACTTGCTAGCAACTTCAGTGACCTCGTCGCTGGGAGTCACACTGCATTCATCCCTCACCTACCCTCTCATTGGCCTTATCCCTGGATGTCTCTAGGTACCAATTACACATCCATAAATCCTAGAGCCAGCCGCCGGGAGGCCTGCATGCAGAACTTCACGCCACCTCACATGATGGCCTCCCAAAAGTCAGGACTCGTTCAACACATGGTGACAGTGTCCATGCCCAAGGTCCCAAGCATTGGGTCCAGCCTGGCTCGGGTATCCTTCACATTGCCATGCTGCTGAGGGCTCCTTTTACCCAAACCTCGCAGTCAAGCACCCAATGTGTATTTTTTTAAAGATTTATTTATTTTTATTAGAAAGTCAAATTTATAGAGAGAAGGAGACACAGAGTGAAAAATCTTCCATCGGCTGACCTACTCCTCAAGTAGCCACAACTGCCAAAGCTGAGTAGATCCAAACCCAGGAGCCAGGAGCTTCTTTTGAGTCTCCAACTAGGGTGCAGGGTCCCAAGGCTTTGGGCCATCCTCCACTGCCTTTCCAAGCCACAAGCAGGAAGCCAGATAAGAAGTGGAACAGCCAGAACATGAACCGGCACCCACACAGGATCCTGGCTGATGTAAAACAAGAACTTCAGCATGAGGCCACCAATGCAGGGACCCTTATAACTGTTTTATTAGGGAGTGAATGAAAGGACAATTTATCATATAGAAAACTGCTGAGTTGGTGGCCAGCATATCCAGGTGCACATGGAGGATAGGCAGTCCATCGGAACCTGAAGAAGATACCTGGTACCACATCAGAGGATGGAGGACAGAAAAAAATCAATCAACTGCCCCAGCCATGTGTTGGCAGTGAAAATCTGGGCAAACACAGACTCTGAAGTGAACTATGTCAGCCAGTGGATTCTGGAGAGGTTTCATCGTGCTTGGAATAGCGAGTTTGGCAGCAGTTCAGAAGTGTTGAACTATCAAAACTGCTTGAACAGGACCCTTGGAGCATGCCTCACGCCGGAGACCTGGGCTGGGTGGGAGGCTGGGTGGGGCTTCTCCCTTTGTTTCTCCCCACTTACCCCAGATACAGGGTGGAAATGATGATATTAGTGTGGAAACAATGGTTTTACCCACTTTCCTGTAGCCCTTGACCCTTTGTACCCTAATCAACTATGTAAAGATTGTCAAAATAAAGCAATTTTAAAAAATAAAATAGAATTAAAAAAAAAAAGGAAAGGAAACTGCTGAGTCACAATGACTAATTCAGCTGCCAGTTCCGGGCCAATTACAAATAGAAACAATGTATTAAGGGTGTGGTTATAAGAAGAGCTTTATAATTCTTGTGCAAGAAGCAGAGCTGCATTGCAGCTGCTGTTGCTGTACTGAGGAGAGCTCCCCAGAAACTTCTTCTTCATCCGGAAACATGGCCAACAAGAAAGTGATTGCTGTGTTTGGAGCAACAGGTAAGAAAGGTTTTTTTTTACTACATACCCACTCTGCTCACCCTCCTGTCTCAATGTTTTTTACTGCAGTTCGCAAGTGTGGCTTAAACAAAGCCCTTTAGGGGACTGGAAAACACACCTAGAAGCTTACATCATTGGTGGCTCCAGGACTGGGATGTTGGACTCCATTTTCACAGTGGGTCAAGGACCACATCTCTCTGTCTCAACCGGGGGCTGACTTGTGGATTGACTCAACTGGTTTTCTATGTTTGGGAGAGACTGTAGTCCAAGTAGCTTTAGGTTCTCATGTATTTTTTATTTGAGAAGTAGATTTGAGAGAGAGACAAGCACAGAGATCTCCATCCATTGGTTCCCTTCCCTTGGGCTGCACTGTCCCAAGCTGAACCAATCTGAGAACAGAAACCAGGAGTCTCTCCTGGGTTTCTGACGTGAGTCGAGGGGCTCAAGGACCTGGGTCATCTTTCATTGCTTTTCCAGGCGTTAAGCAGTGAGCTGGATCAGAAATGGAACAGCCAGGACTTGAACTGGTGCCTATATAAGACACCAATACTGCAGACAGTATCTTCTGTGCCCTCTGGGACTGGTCCCTGTTACTGTGTATTTTACTATTTTGATGATTTAAATTTTCTGCCTCACAAGGTATCTTCATAATTTTCACATTCTTCACTAGTAGACTTCTGTTTTCTTCCTCAATCATTGGCACTAATTTTTAATTTTTTAAAATTATGATTGTTGTCTAATTTGCAAGGCAGAGGCACACAGAGAGATGGAGATTGCCCATGTGCTGATTCACTCCACAGATGCCCACAACAAGACTGGAATGGGTGTAAGCCAGGAGCTGTGATTTTTTTTTAAAGATTTATTTTTATTATTTTTTAATTGGAAAGGCGGATATACAGAGAGGAGAGACAGAGAGGAAGATCTTACATCTGATGATTCACTCCCCAAGTGAGCGCAACGGCCGATGCTATGCCGATCCGAAGCCAGGAGCCTCTTCCGGGACTCCCACGTGGGTGCAGGGTCCCAAAGCTTTGGGCTGTCCTCGACTGCTTTCCCGGGCCCCAGGCAGGGAGCTGGAAGGGAAGTGGGGCTGCTGGGAGTAGAACCGGCGCCCATATGGGATTCTGGGCGTGCAAGGTGAGGACCTTAACCACTGCGCCACCGCGCCGGGCCCCAGGAGCTGTGATTTTCTGTCTAGGATGTCCCTCTGGCTGCCAGGGACACTCAAACCACCACTGGTCACTGGCTCCAAATTGTGCATCAGCAGGAAGCTGGAAACAGGTGCAGAGCAAGGACTCAAACGTAGGCACTCTGATGTGGGAGGTGGGCATCCCATGTGGCAGCTTAACCACTAAACCAAACACATGAGTGTTCACTAGGTTTTATGAATTTGCTTTCACTGCTTCACTCTCCTACCTGTTCAAGCTTCTCTCAACTGTTCCTTTGAGGAGTGGATGACCCACAGTACTGGAAGAATCCATCTTGGCATGCACAGCAATGCACGTGAAGGAGGATCCATTCTGTAGCACATGCTCTCCTGCAGTGTCCTTAGATTACACTGCACCTGCAGGCCTTGATGACCTCATAGTCCAGTGACTCTTACTCTTTGCTCCTGGTGTTTGTTATTTGTTTTATCTCATGTTAGACCTAAAGGACTGCACATCTCCAAAGCGCAGAGCTAAGTGGACATAGATTTCAGTATTTATACTCCATTCAATCACTCATCCATTCATTCAGCTGACAGGAGGCATTGAGAACCTCTACCATGCCAGGTAGTAATCTGAGTCCATGATTGGGAAATACAGTATGAACAGTCTCTGTTTTTACCCAGTTCCTTGCTTTGCAAGGGCAGAAGTGCAAGGAAATAATTACAATATTCATGATCATTCCATCCCCTCTGTTGATGTCCTAACTCCAAGTGCTTCAAAATGGGACTGCTTTTGGAGACAGGGTCTTTAAAGAGATAATCAGGGGCCCGGCGGCATGGCCTAGCGGCTAAAGTCCTCGTCTTGAACGCACTGGGATCCCATATGAGCGCTGGTTCTAATCCCGGCAGCTCCACTTCCCTTCCAGCTCCCTGCCTGTGGCCTGGGAAAGCAGTCGAGGATGGCCCAAAGCTTTGGGACCCTGCACCCGTGTAGGATACCCGGAAGAAGTTCCTGGATCCTGGCTTCGGATCAGCATAGTGTCAGCCGTTGCGGTCACTTGGGGAGTGAACCATCGGATGTAAGATCTTCCTCTCTGTCTCTCCTCCTGTCTGTATATCTGACTTTCCAATAAATAAGTAAATCTTTAAAAAAAAAAAAAAGAGAGAGAGAGAGACAGAGAGAGATAATCAGTTTACATGCGACCATTAGGGTGGATTGTAATCCAATCATCACATGTGTTTATGGGAAGAGGGCATTTGGCCTCAGGGGAATGCATGTACCCACAGAACTGGGAGATGAAGCTAGGCACTCTTACATGAAACATGAATTCTGACTGGATTCTTAACCCATACTTCAATGTCCACTGCATTCCATATTTTTGTACCCCAGGTGTTAGCACCAGGCATCCTCAGAGTTCTGAAATTGTACAGTGGTGAATGGGATGTCCTCCATTAGCAGGATAATCTAGAGTCGGCACTTGATGGGAGCTGAACATGGTAGATGTAGAAGCACAATCATAGTGTAAGGCAGAAAGAGGAGTGAAGCCAGCCAGGTTGTACTCAAAAGGCCCCAGTACTCTCAGGAGAACCACTCTCTAATGGTATGTACCAGCACCCATGACTTGAGGGTCTCACAACAGACCTATGTCTTAGATACTCCGATTAGCTAAGTCTCTACCGTTAACCCACCAAACACATAACAGTCAGACTTCAGGGTTGACAAATTTGCATGAGATAAGGCTGCGAAATTCATAGCACTTGGGACTTTGAAGGAGTTGTTAGAAAGTAGTATAAAAGGCATGGGCTACCCAAAGAGCCAGGCAGTGCCTCCCAAAGGAGATGCCACTCCAGGCCTGCTCTGAATCAGGGACCTTTGAGGATAAAGTTCCCTAGTGAATCATCCTCCGGATCTTTCCCATGTTTCTTTCTCCCTCACTTGCAGGTGCTCAAGGAGGCTCTGTGGCCAGGGCACTTTTGGATGCCAAACATTTTACAGTGAGGGCATTGACCAGAGATGTGACTAAACCCAGTGCCCTGGCGCTCAAGGATCTTGGTGCTGAGGTGAAGAAATGTGATCTGGATGACGAAGTGTCTTTAGTGACTGCCTTAAAAGGTGTCTATGGAGCCTTCCTGGTGACCAACTTTTGGGAATATCTCGACCAGGAGAGGGAAGTGCGTCAGGTGAGCAGCTGTCTGTGTCCTCCTGCCCCTTTGAGCCTGCTGTGCCTGGAATGTGTTCCCTAGGTTTTCATTTGCTCAAATTAGTCCCCACAGTGAGATGTGAAGATGGTGGAAGTTTAATCTAACTGTGGTATGGTAGTCTAACTACTATATGGTAGCTGGGCTTAGGAGTTGGAAGGGTTAGGAATGGTATGAGAGTGGAGCCTCTGTTGTGGACCCCTAATTCTTGGTAAGAAGGACAGACTGCAGAGGAGACCCACATGCTCCCTGTGTGTTGCTGGATGATGTCCTGCACTCTGGGCGTCTGCCAGCAGGAAGGTATAACCAGTTGCAGGCTCTTCAGCATCCAGAACCAAGAGCTTCCAAAGCTACTTTTCTTTATAAAAGTTCCCCACAATCAAAAATCTCATCTTAGTAACAAAAATGAACTCTGCAGCACCATTTTCTGTTGCTATTCCTAACTACTTTTGTGCTCCCTGGAATGGACAAGCCATCAGTCTGGGCAATATAGGAAGTTCACTCCACAACATCCCTGTGCTATCCATAAAATGTGTATACTTTGAGTATTTGCTAAAAGTATCTTTGATTGTGAAAATAATGGCACGCATACAAATTTCAAGAGTTAGATATGTGAGATTCTTTAATGGTGCCACTCATTGCTCCCACTTACTGTAGATAGTGTTGGCATGCGCAGAAGAACTGCTCACACAAATGGAAGCTATTCTGATGGTGAAAGAGGGAGAATGGGATGAAATGGGAGTTCTAAATTTCAGGAAGAGAATCTAGAGATTGTTCCATAATGGGCACCTAGAAATTAACAAGCGAATAAAGCCACAAAGATGAACTCCAGAGAAGAACAAAATATGGACAGAGTAAATATAAGCCTCATAGAACAGGGTTCAGCTTCAACTGTGTTTGAGCAGGGACTATTAATCTAGCTCCAAACAACACTGCTGGAAGGATGAGATACAGGGCACTGTTCTGTGTGTGATCTGTCAGCACATAACCTGATGTATTTAGAGGTCACATGTGCTTCCTCTCCATGTGGATGCAGATGGTATGAAAAGGAGAAGCGATGCCCTCTGGTCTGTATGCAAAGCTAGGGTCCTCATACTGGCTTCACTTTGTTCCCTTAGGGGAAGCTGGTGGCAGATCTCAGCAAGCGCCTAGGTCTGAAGCACGTGGTGTTCAGTGGCCTGGAGCACGTGCATAAACTAAGTGGGGGAAAATTGACTGCACCACACTTCGATGGCAAAGGAGAGGTGGAAGAGTACTTCAGGTCCATTGCAGTCCCCATGACCAGTGTCCGCATGCCATTCTACTTTGAGAATTTTCATGGTGGTTTGAAACCTGCCAAAGCCTCTGATGGAGATTACTACACCTTGGGTAAGTGGAAGGTTGCAGGGAAAGTCAACCAGACACCTGCTGCCCTCCCTCCCTCCCAACTCTCTTCCTCCTTCCAGTCCTCCCTCCTCTGCCTCTCTCCTCCATTTCAACCACACAATATTCGAGTGCCTACTAGGGTCTCAGCTCTGTGGGAAGCGCTAACAGGGTTGCCAATTGCTCAGGTACCCTCTCAGGTGGTTTCACTATCAAGAGTGAAGAACCTCACGAAGACCCAACGCACAGAAGGTGCACACCCAGGCTCTCACAGGATGACCTTGTGCAAGTCATCAGCCAGGAGTCAGCTTCAGTTACCTCTCATCAGGATGACCTCTAGGATCCTCTGGCCGATCCACTTGACCTTCTTGGGCAAGAAGCAAGGAATGAGTTCCCCTCCTGACATGGATCGCCTGTTCAGATTCAGAGTCCTGAGACGTGGGGCTCCACCCACACAGAGCTTGCTGTTCTAGATAGGGATTGAGTGCTGGGAGACTGTAAATGATGACTTTGTCCTCACCCAAGTCAAGCATGCTGGTGGCATGGTCCAGAGTAACAGCATTGGACATGTCGAGAAACAGTCTGGTTCCAGACAAAGTGAAGAGGATTCCACGGGAAGTAAAGCAGAGGATCTTGTTGCTAACATGGAGGTTACTGATCTGACACACTGAAAAGAGACGCTATACCCTAGATGGGGAGGCGTGCAGCGGGGGGTTATCAGTGATGTAGAGTTCCGGGTGGGGCCAGGGATATTGAGAACACCTATGAAACAGATCAGTGAGGATACTGAGTAAGAAGCTGGACACATTCAGCAGAGCTATCTGGGCTGGTGATGCAATGAGCCCTACTCTGCGCTCAGCAGCTCTGTAGCCAAAGGCTGTTCTTTTTGGCTGACATCCAGAGGCAATCATGTATTCTCATACAAAGCATTGGTATAATATGGAACTGTAGCCACTCAGGTTTCCATGGCTGCCTCTCATTTTCTGTGGCTGTGGGATTTGAGGCTGATAGATGCGACATAGTTAACAGTTTTAATCTTGCTTTTTATATTTTTTCAAACTAGTGCTGCCCACCGGGGATGTACCTCTGCCTGGCATATCCATTGCTGATATTGGAGTCATCGTCTCTAACATCTTTAATTCTCCAGAGGAGTTCATAGGACATGACTTGAATCTCGGTGCAGAAGCACTAACGGTGAAGCAATATGCTGAGATTTTATCCAAGGGTTTGGGGAAAGATATCCGAGATTCAAAGGTGAGTTCTCTTTCTGTTAAGATTTATTTATTATTATTGGGAAGGCCGATCAGATTTATGTGGAAAAGAGGAGACAGAGAGAAGGATCTTCCATCTGCTGGTTCACTCCCCAGTAGCCACAACAGCCAGAGCTGAGCTGATCCAAAGCCAGGAGCTTCTTCCTGGTCTCCCACATGGGTGCAGGATCCCAAGGCTTTGGGCTGTCCTCGACTGCTTTCCCAGGCCATAATAGTGGAGCAGCCAGGACATAAACTGGCTCCCATATGGGATCCTTGAGCATTTGCAAGGTGAAGATTAGCCAATTGAACTGTCATATTGGGCCCCAAAGGTAAATTCTTAGG
This sequence comes from Ochotona curzoniae, assembly GCF_017591425.1. Lineage (NCBI taxonomy): Eukaryota > Metazoa > Chordata > Mammalia > Lagomorpha > Ochotonidae > Ochotona > Ochotona curzoniae. The sequence continues at coordinate 16,599,904 of NW_024467096.1, read as the reverse complement.
AGACTATGTTCTAGGGAACTGAGTGTGCTAACATTCTTGTCAATTTGCAAGTTCCTCTAGAGCTTTCTGTGGGTTCAGGCAGGATTAAGTGTAGCCTGCCAGGGGACACTGAAGAGGACTACAGTTCCTTAAATCTATCTGTATTGCTTTATGTGGCTGAAACCCTAGCATGGAACATTATTCCTTTGTGTGAGGGATGCACAGGAAGGAGATTGACTTGAAGATACCACTCCCCTTCTCTAATGTGAAAAGGCTTAGTTGCTATGCTAATTCTGGGGAGGATGCAGCCTGCCACAGGTGGCGCTCTGTGACTTGCAGTGTGAGGTCCTCCACCTCACTGGGCCTCAGGGAAGGCAGGGCCAGAACACAAGGCCATCAGGAACTCTGCTCTAGCTGAGAGGATGTGTCTGACCCTGGCAGAGCATGGCTCTCACAGACAGTGAGACTCAACAGCACGCGTTCTCTGTGCTGAAAATGTGCAGCCCAGGAATTCCCTGCTTTCTGAGATACATGAGTTACTAGAGCTATCAAAGTGACTCAAAGAGGCACACAAATTGATCATTCGTGCATCATTCACAGAAACTTCTGTTGACAAACTCAGTAAGATTTTGTGGATTACAAAATCGCGATTGTTTAGTGTAGACACTGATGCAAAGGAAAAATAAATTGAACATAACTCAATCTCATATAGGGATAAAGCTGCCATGATTTTCTCGTCTTTTCCCATAATAACTACATACATATAAATCTTTAATACATCTGAAACAACACAAACAGTCCATTCTGAATCTAGCCTTTCAACTTAATGCTATATCATGAGTATATGTCTAGCTTGTAAATCTTTTTAAAAAGCAATAATTTGGTTTGATTTTTTCAAATGCAGTATTCATTGTTTCCTTTCAAATTTTTATTGAAATAGTATGGAAAAGAATAAAACATTTATTTTTGTAACTGCAAGGTATTCTTAGAGAACAGATACCACAGCTTGGTTCTTAATTTTTCATTATTAATAGCATATAACAATTATTTCATGTACATCAATTCTGTCTGTCACATTAAAGTTTTTTTTTTTTTTAATTTAAGAGGGAGGGAGTATGAGGTTAAAGAGAGAGAGAGCTCCCACATCTTGTTTCATTCTGGAAATGCTTACAATGGTTGTTACCTGGGCCTGGTTAGAGTCAGTCCTGGCCTCCCTCCCAAGTCAATGGCAACAGTCCAATTGCCTCAGCTAGCACAGCTGCCTCCAAATCAGGGTCCACAGGCAGCTAGAACAAGAGGCAGAGATGGGAACTGAATCCAGGTCCTACCATGTGGAATGCAAGTATCTTAGCCACCAGGATGAACACTTGTGCCCTGTGTCACATCTTTTTAACATCATGTTCCTAAGGTCAAAATAGACCCTGGGAGCTACAGAGATTGTATCACATCAGGTAGAAATAGTTTTTGCTGAATCTGAGGGGCAATCAGTGATCTAGTTGGTGTCTGAGGGGATCCAGGGGTACGTAGGTAGGTATGATAGACAGTGCAAGACAGGTCAGGGGGCATAGGCAGTGGTCCCTGGCTGAGCTGTGAGGAGTGAAGACACAAGGCACCTGGGACAAGAGGGCTAGTGAGGAAGGTGGGGCATCAGTGTGGTGAGAAGGAGGGGCCAGGCCAGAGTGAGGGTACAAGGTACCTTGTACTGCATGGAGGGTCAGAACAGGGATATCCCCTGGAAGGCTGTTAGGGGAAGCCAAGGGGAATGTAGAAGTGTTCACACAAAAGGTGACATAGCTTACCCCAAACACCTGAGGCTGGAAGCAATGTTGCTTCTTGAATCCTACAGCTTTCTCAGAAGTTACAAGCTCCACATAAATGGTATGACATCACCAGCAGGGCCAGGAGCAAGAACTCTTCATCAAGCATGTGACTGGTTCCTCTAAATGAGATCTTTCAAGACTATAAATAGCTTCATAGGGCTCAGATTGACCATCAGATATGACCAGGAGAGTCCATTGGCTGTCCCCCAGTTTCTGAAGAAAGGAGGTTGGTTTTGGAAGTTAGATATGAAACTCTGGACTTGTGTCATCATCAAAATGAAATACTGTATTTTCAGAATTATTTTGAATGTGCTTAAAAACATTCCCTGTTGTTTTGCTTTGAACAGATCACCCCAGAAGCTTTCGAGAAGCTAAGCATCCCTCAAGCCAAGGGAGTGGCCGATGCATTTCGCTTTACACTAAAGAATCCAGAACGTGATTTTGAACTTACGAAACGACTAAACCCCAAAGTCAGAAGCTTCCAGCAGTTTGTATCTGAGAGCATAGAGGCCTTCAAGAACATCTAGAAAACCAGATGTTCTCCTAGGAGCGCCTCACATGTTCTGTATTCCCTACCACACTTTTTCTCTCTACCTCACCACATCAGTGAAATTGGAACAACATCATTTCAACATCCATGTATTCCCTGCAGCTCCCTCTTTGGTGAGAAATGCTGCACTAGTGGCCTGGCAGTGTGATTTGATTCAGGCATCTTTTCAGCCAGTGATATATTCATCTGGAGATGAATGGATATGTCACAAAAGGTGACCTCAGAAGTCCTAAATGGATGTCACCTTTTCTAACTCTCTCTCTCTCTCTCTGCAGCCCAGTGATCCATCACAAGAGGATGCTGGAGCTCCTTCGTACCACAACATGAACCCACTCAGCTTTCTCCTGTGGGTGTCAGCTTAAGCCCTATTGAGCTCCTTTTCCTCAGGAAATTTGTCATTTGCATATTTACAAAAATAAACGATGTTGTAGAGATTATTCTATTTGGTGTTCAATGAGCAAACACAAAGATTTGGAAACTCCCAAGTTCAGTTTGGCTGCAAAGGTTGGAAGTGTGTTCTGTGATTCACTCAGTCAACTATCTATGCACTCATTCAGTACTTAGGCATCCATGCATGTAAGAAAAGAGAAACTGGAGTTAGCATTGTGGCACACTGGGAAAAACTGACACCTGTGTCACTGGTACCAAAAGGAAACAGTTCTGAGTCCTCACTCAAGATTGAGAATCAAGATAAACCAGTGACTCAATCTCTTAGGTTTGAAAAAGCAACAGAGCAATAAGTAACACAGCAAGTTAGTCCCCATTTCACAGTTTTCTGTTCCCTGCAAAATGACAGTGGCCTGGTCTTTGAGTCTGAAATGACCTAGCGAATCACTCAGGCCCTGGACAGATTTCAATCTGCATTGTGCATGGGACTCCTATACCTTAGGAAAGGAGACAAGGATTTCTTGGAGTGTTTAAAATTATTTTTATTATTTTTCATGACATAGTTTTATAGATAAAAGGAATTTCCCATTTTCCCTTCACTTCCACACTGCCTATTTTCTCCTCCCACCATTTTCCTCCATATTATTATGGGTAATATGAACTTAAGAAGAATCACTTAAAGTTGGTTTTCACATAATATGACAGATGTGGGTCTTGCTTCTTAATTCTTCAAGCTGCTATCCAGCTGACCCAACAGCATTTGTTGAAAAGACCAGGCTTTTTACCTGGATTGTTTTCAGTTTTCTTGTCAAGATTAGTTGACTATACATGTGTGGGCTCCCTTCTGGTGTTTCTATTCTGTTCAAATGATCTTCTTCTCTGTTCCTGTGCCAATATCAGACTGTTTTGATAACCACTGCTCTGTAGTATGTCTTGAGGTCTGGAATTGTTATTCTTCCAGCTTAATTTCTATTTTTCAAGATAGCTTTGGCTATTTGTGGTCTTTTGTAATTACAGAGGAACTTTTCTATCATCTTTTCTATTTCTGAAAAGAATGTTGTGGGGATTTTGATTGGGATTGCGTTTAATCTGTATATTGCTTTTGGTAGTATGGTCATTTTGATGATGTTGATCCTGCCAATCCAGGAGCATGGAAAGTTTCTCAATTTTTCAAGATCTTCTATTTCCTTTTTAAATGTTTTGTAGTTTTTATCATGGAGGTCTTCCATGTATTTAGTTAGCTTAATTCCTAGGTATTTGAGATTCCTCACCTCTTTAAAAGGGCACTGTACTTAAAATTTCTTTCTCATCCATGGAATTATTTGTATACACTAGTGCTAGTGCAATCGACTTGTGTTCATTAATTTTGTATCCTGCTACTCTGCCAAAGTCTCTTAGGAGTTCCAACAGTATCTTGACTGAGTCTTTTGATTCTCCTATACTGTTGGGACAACTGGATAGCAGCTTGCAGAATTAAGAAGCAAGACCCACACCTGTTGCATTATATAAAAATCAACTCTAAATGGATCAAGTACCTAAATCCATACCCAGAAACCATCAGGAAAAACACTCCAAGATATAGGAACAGGGAAAGACTTCTTAGAAAAGATGCCAAAAGCAAAGGCAATCAAAGCCAAAATGAACAAATGGGACTACATCAAACTAAAAAGCTTCTGTACAGCAAAGGAAACAATTAACAAAATAAAGAAGCAATTAACAGAGTGGGAGAACATTTTTGCACACTACACAAGTGATAGGGGACTAATATCCAGGATTTACAAAGAACTTCAGAAACCCTGGGACAACAACAATAAAAAAACCAACCCTGTAGCAAAATGGGCAAAGGAAATGAACATTTTTCAAAAGAAGAGGTTCAAATGGCTAGCACGCATATGAAAAGACGCTCATGCTCCCTAGCCATCAGCGAGATATAAATGAAAACCATGTTCAGGTACCACTAACTCCAGTGAGACTGGCCTACATTCAGAACTCAACAACACCTGTTAGTTGTGGATATGGGGAGAAAGGTACCCTCCTTCACTGCTGGTAGGAGTGCAGGCTAGTGCAACCACTGTGGAAATCAGTATGGAGAGTGCTTGGAGAATTGCAAATAAACCTGCCATATGACCCAGCTTTCCCGCTCCTAGGAATATACCCAAAAGGAGTGAAATCTGCATGTGAGGAGGGGATCAGTAATCCTATATTTACAGCAGCACAATCTACAATAGCAAAGACATGGAAACAATCCAGATATGAGTCCAAAGAAGAGTGGTTAAAGAAACGGTGGTACATCTATTCCATGGAATATTATTCAGCCATTAGGAAGAATGAAATTATACTGTTTACAACCAGGTGGTCCCAACTAGACACCATTGTGCTCAGTGGAATGAGTCAATCACAAAAGAACAAATATCATATGTTCTCTCTTATATAAGGAAACCATCATGGAAAGTGTAACTTCAATAATCCAATCTATACTGCTCTGTTTTGTTTTGTTTTGTTTGGCTGCATCCTATGTGTTTTGATGTTTTTTATTTCAGTTTTATTTATTCCAAGTGCTTACTTTTCTCTTGTTGAATTCATTGCTGGCTCACGTATTACACGGTGGCATCATTTTTCCCAAGAGACTTTTGTGTTTTCTTTTTGTCATCCATGTGTTAGTTACTCAGTGGCACGTTTTTTCATAGTACTGCAATTTGTTGTTGTTGTGACTGTTGTTCTAATTCATACCAGTTCTTGACCTTGTTTCATGGCTTCTCAATTATGGAAATGTATAATGATGGAGTATTGGAGTCTACCATATCCAGATGTGGGGATATAATGCAACATGAATCCCTGTTTCCGGACAAAAGATGGACTCCCAGGAAACTGTTGGACATGTTTAGACAATGGGATGCTGGACTGTCTGACATTGTCTGTACCAGCCATGTTGGGGTACAATTAAATAAGAGACTGATGGAATTATGATTCCTTATGAAGGACTATACCACTGTAGTAAAATGGGGAAAATTTGTGGGGGAGTGGGAGTTTGGGGGGAAATCCCAGTCTATACAAAATTGTACCACATAATTTTTAAAAATATATAATATAAAATATATTATATATTAATATATAATATATGCAATATTATATATAATGTTATATAGTATATATATTCATATATTATATATTATAATATATAATATATGTGATATTGTATATGTTATATATTACATATAATATATTCTATATATAAAATATATATATATTAACAGTCACAAGTTTAGCCTTCTGCTATTTAAGTGCATCACAGAATTGCAAGCATAGACAAAGGTAGAAAATCTACTATCGCAAGTCAAGGTAGATTTAACTATTTAACAGGGAGTCTTTATGTGGGTGTAGAAATGCATACTGCAACATACACACATATTTGTATGTATGTGTTTACTTATATATCTATTTTTTAGTGTGTTTCACATGAAGGTTGTCTTATATCAGAAAGAACATAATAATTTTTCCCTTTGGAATTGGCTTATTTCACTTAGCATAATGGTCTCTAGTTGGGACCATATTGTCAAAAATGGTAAATTTTTTTTTAATAGCTGAGAAATGTTCCATGGAGTAGTTTCTTTATCCATTCCCCTTTCAATGGACATCTGGGTTGTTTCCATGTCTTTATTATTGTGGATTGTGCTGCTATAAATATAGGAATGCAGATTGCTTTCTCAATGTGCAGATTTAATTTCTTTGTGTATATTACCACAAGTAGAATGGGTCATATGGTAGATCATGTGTAGAATGGGTCGTATGGTAGATCAATTTTCAGTGGTCTTAACACTCTCCATGCAAGCTTCCATGGTGGTTGTATTGGTCCATACTCTAACCAACAGTGAAGTAGGAAAGCTAGCGTTGACTCCATAGAAAGAATTTGGTAGACTTGCCTCCCTTTCTACTGTTTTGAATAGCTTGTGGAGCATTGGAGTAAAATCTTGAAATATTTGGTAGACAAAAAAAGATTTGGTAGAGTTCAGTAGTATATCATCCAGTCCTGGCTTAGGAGGTATTTAATTACTGATTTTGCCTCTGCCTTTTTATGGATTTTTGTAGACTTTTTAATTACTTCATGATTCAATTTTTGGTAAATTGCATATGTCCAAAAATCTACCTATTTCTTTTAGGTCTTCTGATTTGTTTGTGTATAGTTGCTTGTAATAGTTACTGATTATTTTTTGTATGTCTGAGATATTCACTGTTGTATATCCTTTTCATCTGATTCTATTGATTCCTATTGATTTATGTCCAATGCTTCTTTTTATTTCTTTCTTTCTCTTGCTCTTTCTCTCCCTCTCTCTTTTTTTTGTTTTTTTGGTCAGTTGGGCTATTTTTGTAGATTTTTTTTCAGACAATCAGCTCTTTGATTCATTGAGCATATGAATTGTTCTTTCATTCTCTATTTAATTTGTTTCCTCCCTTATTTTGATTACTTCTTTTTTTTCTGTTAATGTTGAGATTATTTTGCTATTTTTCTATTTTCTATTTTTCCTTCATATGTATACTTAACTCATTTTCTTGTGCCTTTCTAGTTTCTTGATGTAGGCACTAATTTTTCTCTTAGTTCTGCCTTGACTGGGTCTCATAAGGCTTATTAATTTGTGTTAACACCTTCATTCATTCCAAGAAATGTTTTATTTCCTCTTTGATTTCTTCTGTAACCCACTGTTTATTTAGCATTTATTAAACAGTTTCCAAGTATTTTTATATTTTCTGGGGTATTATGACTCATTAGTCTCCAGTTTCATTCCATGACTAAAAATCTGCATGGTATGATCTCTAGTTTTTAAAAGCTGGTATGGGGCCCGGCGCGGTGGCGCAAGTGGTTAAGGTCCTCGCCTTGCATGCCCGGGATCCCATATGGGCGCCAGTTCTAATCCCGGCAGCCCCGCTTCCCTTCCAGCTCCCTGCCTGTGGCCTGGGGAAGCAGTCGAGGACTGCCCAAAGCTTTGGGACCCTGCACCAGCGTGGGAGACCCTGAAGAGGCTCTTGGCTTCTGATCAGCATAGTATCGGCCCGTTGTGCTCACTTGGGGAGTGAATCATCGGATGGAAGATCTTCCTCTCTGTATCTCCTCTCTGTATATCCGCCTTTCCAATAAAAAATAATAAAAATAAATCTTTAAAAAAAAAAAAGCTGGTATGATCTCCAGTTTTTGTGACCTATATTGTGATCAATTCTGAAGAAGGTTCCATGTACTGATGAAAAATAAGTGAATCCTGTGTTTATAAGGTGAAAGTTTCTGTAGACAGCAATTAAGTTCATTTGTCTTGGTGAGCTCTCTTCAATCGAACATAAGGAAAAGTACTTAAATGTGCACGTAAAAAAAAATCAATTGATATATCAAGGAAAACAAGTTAAATTTACAGGAGACCTCTCACAGGAAACTCTACACACAGAAGAAAATGGAACAACATATTGCAGATTCTAAAAGCAAAAACTTGTCAGCCCAGGATAACGTACCTAGAAAAGCTTTCCTTTATTTTTGAAAATGAAATAAAATTTCTCTATAGTAAAGAAAAGTTAGGTGGCCAGGCATGATAGCGTAGTGATTAAGGTCCTTGCGTTGAGCGCACCAGGATCCCATATGGGTGCCAGTTCTAATCCTGGCAGCTCCACTTCCCATCCAGCTTCCTGCTTGTGGCCTGGAAAAGCAGTGGAGGACGGCCCAGAACACTGGGACCCTGTACCAGCTTGTGGCCTGGGAAAGCAGTTGAGGATGGCCCAGAACATTGGAACCCTACACCCGTGTGGGAGACCTGGAGGAAGTTCCTGGCTCCTTGCTTCAGAAAGTTGCAGCACCGGCCATTGCGCTCACTTGGGGAGTGAATCATCGGATGAAGGATCTTCCTCTCTGTCTCTCCTCCTCTCTGTACATCTGCCTATCCAATAAAAATAAATAAATTTTTGAAAAAAAAGAATATGCCTCTTCTAAACCTGCCCTACAAATGATACTTAAAGATGTTTTCTTGACAGAGAAGAGGCAAATCCAAAGAACATCCCAGTAAAATAACAACAGAAGACTAAATCACCGAACAACCCATTGCTGAAATGATAGAAGCAAATTACCACCTATTTGTATTAGCCCTGAATGTAAATAGCTTAAACTAATCAAACATCACAGATTAGTAGACTGGATTTAAAAAAAAAAAAACCAGCTACTTGTTGCCTACAGGAGATATATCTCACCAACAAAGATCAGCGGAAAGTATATCTCACTATATCTCATGGATTTTGACTTTTTTTGTTAGTTTCATCTCATCAAAACAGTTTCTTATCAAATTCTTCAATGACTCATAGATCACAGAGTAACATCATTTTATTCAAGAAAGTTGATTTTCTTTTTCATTCCTTCAGTGACACATTAGTCATTCAATAGCATATTATTTATTTAATTTCATGGTGTTGTTAATTACTTTTTTCTTCCTGTTGTTGATTGGGTTTTGTGGCTTTTCATTTAAGGGGATGTAGAGTAATTGTGTAATGGAGACTATCCTATATCCAGATGTGAGGATACAATGCATTATTACTTCCAGACTAAAGATGGACTCCCAATGAAACTGTTTACTCTATCTTGACAATAGGATGGTGGACTCTCTGCCATTGTCCATGCCCGCAATGATGGACATATGACTGAGTATGAAGAACTATGCTATAGTAATAATATAAGGGAACCCAGTGAAGGGGAGGGAATAAGGGAAATCCCAGGATCTGTGAAACTGTATCCTAAAATGATACTAATTTTAAAAAGAGGGGAAAAAAATAAAGAAAATGTACTTGGCACCAACATGGTGGCAGTGGGGCTATTCCTATGTCTGTGGCAGCGGTATCCCCTATGGATGTCAATTCAGGTCCCCACTGATCCAGCTGACAGGAAATGGCCTCAACGGAGGATCCTGTGAGAAAGCACACAGGAAGGGGAGGGAGATCCACAAACATCATCCAAGGGCTGGTGATGAAGCTAAGGACTATGGGACAGATGCATGGATCGCTAAGTACTGAATGGCTGCACTGATGGTTGACTGAGTGACTCACAGAACACACTTCCAACCTTTGCAGCCAAACTGAACTTGGGAGTTTCCAAATCTTTGTGTTTGCTCATTGAACACCAAATAGAATAATCTCCACAGCAATGTTTATTTTTAGAGGTTCAAATGACAAGGTCACTGAGGATTTTATAATGGACTAGTAAAAAGCAGCTCCCTGGGTCTTGAGTTGATTCCTGCAGGACAAAGATGAGTGAGCTCATGTTGTATTAGGAAGGAGCTCCAGCATCCTCTAGCCAGACCTTTGAGAAGTGATGAGTTACTGGCTGCAGAAAGAGAGAGGACTACAAAAGGTGACATCAGTTTGGGGCTTCTCCTGTCCCCTAACAGATGAACATATCACCGGCTGAAAATATGCTTGAATCAAATCACACTCCCAGGCTACTAGTGCAGTGTTTCCTACCAAGAGAAGGTTGTAAATGGTGGTATTCCAACCTCACTGTTGCGTGAAGATGGAGAGGAATAGGGTAGGAGACAGCATGTAGAAGCCCAACATAAATAGCTGACTTCCTAAACATCCTTAAAGGCTTCCAGGTTCTCTGACACAAACTGCTGGAAGCTTCTGATTTTAGGATATAGTCGGTGGGTGAGCTTGATATCACAATCTGGCTTCTTCTGGAAGAAAAGACACATATCTGCCAATTACTTTGCCCCCCGAAAGTTCAACATCTCATAAGCTTCTGGGGTCATCTGTTAATAGCAAAACAGCAGGGAATATTAGAACCCACATTCAAAATAATTCTGAAAAGATATTTCACTTTGATGGTCATACAAATTCACAATCTAACTCCAAAATCCAATGTCAACGTCCTTTTCCCAGGTGGGGTAACAAACTGACATTTCGGGTCACATTTGACTGGCAATCCAAGCTATGTGAAGCTATTTAAGATCTTCAATGATCTCATTTAGTGGAACCAGTCACATCTGTGATGACAAGCTCCTTGGCTGATGATGTCACATCACATATGGAGCATATAACTACTGAGAAACCTGTAGGATTCAGTAAGCAACATTGCTTCTGGCCCCAGCTGTTTGTGATAACGTATTGTGGAACTATGCCACCTTTCATGTGAAGACTTCTACAGTCACTCTTGGGGTGGCCCTGACAGCATTCCAGAACATTTACGCCCTGCCCCTCCATGCAGTACATGCACCACCTGCCTTGACAATGGCCCAGCTCCTCCTTCTCACCAGACTGATGCCACACCCATCCTCACTACCTTTGTCATAGGTACCTTGTGCCTTCGCTCTTTCCAGCTCAGCCAAGGAACACTGCCTATGCCCCGTGACTTGCCTCGTCACTACCCACCAAATCTACCCCGGAATCCTTTCAGATATTGACAATATTACTAATTTCCCTCTGGATTATCAAAAACTACTTTGATCGGATACAATACAGTCTCTGTAGCCCCCAGAGGCAAAAACAGAGGTCAGAAACATGAAAAGAGGACAGAGGTCCTGAAAAGATGTGTCAGAAGCTCCAGGTGTTTAGGTTTCTGAGTAAGACACTTGCATTCCATATGATACGACCAGGATTCAGTTCACAGCTCTGCTCGCTTTTCCAGCTTTCAGCCGGTGTAGACCCTGGCCTGAAGGCAACTGTCTGGCTCAGGTAACTAAAATCCTGCCGTTGATTTGATGACCAGACTGATTTCCTGGCTCTACTCTACCCAGGTCAAGAACCCATCTATTTTGATCATTTACAAAGATATTCAGGTGATGGGTGCTTGCATTCATTCTCTCCTTCCCTCTTTCCCATTATCCCCTTATCTCTATCTCCATCCCTCTCAAATTATAAAAAGGCTCTTTTGTGACATGTGCAATCTATATAAAATGAATTTGGCATATGCTGTTTATAATAACACAAAATGAAAGCCCCACATGTCCTATAATAGGGGAATGCTGTGGTGATACCTGTTCCCTAAGAATATTATGCAGTTGGGAAAATTAATGTTTTGACTATTTTATGTATTGTTTGAATTAGTTTAATTTCTGTCATTCTCATGGCACACATGCTCTATGAGGAGAACAGGTTTCTTCAGCTCAGTTCCAAGGTCAGAAGCATGGTACCAGTGCCAGCTTGGCTCTGCTGAAGGATACATCATGATGGGAGCACATGTCAGAGGGACCACATGCTGAGTCAGGATTCACAGTGAGGGGAGGACAGCACTGCTTGTACAACACCCCTCTGGTAACAGGCAGTCCCACAAGACAAGCTTACTTCCTTCTGAAGGCAGTACCCAAGGACCTAAGGGACTCACTCCTAGGCCCTACTCCATAACTCCCTAATGCCTCTCAACATTGCCGTCTTGGGGCCCAGCCATCCAGCACGTGAACCTCTCGGGGATAAAAAAAAAAAAAAAAAAACACCAAAACCATAGCAACACCTGTGGCAATGGGTCTTCTAACAAGCATCAGGATCAGAGGGGCATCAAAGTTTTCACCCTTGTTCTGCCAAAAAGCCCTTAAACATGGCCCCATACAGCAACTACATGCCAGACATCATGGCAACCCCTTTCAATAGATTCTTAACTTCCACAAGGACACCCAAAGCAGACACAATTCTCCCCACTCTGCGAATAAGGAAGCTGGGGCTCAGAAAGGCCAGGAGCCTTGCCCAGGTCAGCCAGCTCTGCTGACCATAGTGGCCAGCAGAGAGAGCTTAGGAGGAGGACTGGAATGGTGCAAGAGGAAAAAACTACACATCAGTCTTCAGATCCTAGGTTCTTTCCACCCAAATGTAACTTCCCTTTGATGTGCTGATCACCCTTAAGCCAAAGGAATAAAGCTCCGTGCTAGAGCTTCAACCACATCAACCAACACAGACAGACTTGTGGAACTACAGTCCTCCTCAGTGTCTTCGGACAGGCTATGCTCAACCCTGCCTCCACACACCCAAAACCCTACAGGAACGGGAAGTTGGCAGGAATGTCAACACACATGATTAGCTCATGATCATGCAATGTCTCCTAAGAGCTCACATTTGCATCTCAGATATCTTTCCCCAAACTCTTGCATAAAATTTCAGCATATTGTTGTGTTGTTAGTGCTTCTACAGAGACCCACAGCCTTGCCTTTGAACACCTCTGGAGAATTAAAGATGTAAGAGATGACGACTCCCGCATCAGCAACAGAGATGCTATCAATTGGAACATCCCCCATGGGCAGCACTAGTTTGTGGGGAAAAAAAATCAAAACAATATTAGATCACATCCTCCAGTCAGATATAATCAACCACTAAAGCAGAGAATGTGAGGATGTAATGCTAAAGTCAGTGGCCACAGTTATCCCTCTTGGTGCTCCCCACAGAGCTGTGCCCTAGTAAACACTTCAATACCATGTGCGCAGAAGACAGGCAGGAGGGCAGTGAGGGAGGGGAGGCCTGAAGAGGGAAGAGAGTTGGGAGCAGTGGGCAGCAGGTATCTGTTTGACTCTCCCTGCAACCTTCCACTTACCCAAGGTGTAGTAATCTCCATCAGAGGCTTTCACAGGTTTCCACTAGTTGGAAAAGTTCTCATAGTAAGCTCCCACACGGACACTGGTCATGGGGACACCAATAGACCAGAAGTACTCCTCCACCTCTCCTTTGCCATCAAAGTGTGGCACAGCCAATTGGACCCCAGTTAGCTTCTTTACATTCTCCAGGCCGCTGAACACCACATGCTTCAGACCCAGGTGTTTGCTGAGGTCTGCCACCAGCTTCCCCTAAGGAAACAAAGCAAAGGCTTCACAGGGACTCTTATGTTTGCATACAGACAAGGGGGCAGGTGGTAGACCCTCCTTTCTCTTTTTGTTATCATCTACATCCACATGGAGAGAAAACACATGTGGCATTGAAATACATCCAATTATGTTCTTAGAGGCCAAATCACCCACCACAATCATCACACGCATAGAGGCAGGTGCCTGTTATTCATCCTTCCAATAGCATCGTTTATGGCTAGAACAATAGTGTCTGCTCACACAGAGCTGAGACTGAGGTCTTTTGTCCTGGGTTTACATTTATTCTGTATATACACTTTGATTTTCTCTAGAGAAAATCATCTATATGGGTTCTTTCACTTGTTGATTTCTAAATACTCATTATTGATTGATTTCCAGTCTCTGTCTAAAACTTGGAACTCCTGTTTCATTCCATTATCCCTTGTCCAAGCTAGAGTAAATCTCCATTTGTTTAAGAAATTCTTAGGGCCCCTCCCATCTACAATTTTTTAATTAATTAATTTATTTTTAAGATTTAATTTATTTTCATTACTAAGTCAGATATACAGAGGGGAGGAGAGGCAGAGAGGAAGATCTTCCATCTGTTGATTCACTCCCCAAGCGGCCGCAACGGCTGGAGCTGAGCCAATCTGAAGCCAGGAGCCAGGAGATTCCTCCAGGTCTCCCATGTGGATGCAGGGTCTCAAGGCTTTGGGCCGTCCTCCACTGCTTTCCCAGGCCACAAGCAGGGAGCTAGATGGGAAGTAGGGCTGACGAGATTAGAACTGGCCTCTTCAGATGTACCTGTGCCATCTGCTATGGGTTGAATTCCATTGTTTCCCTTCAAATTTATGAATATATGTCAATTTGGAAGTCTGTATATTATAGGTTGATGGATTAAGGGTAGAGACTTCATCCATACATATAGTGTATAGGTGATGGCTTGGGAGCCCAGCATGATAGTCTAGCAGCTAAAGTCCTCACCTTGCACATTCCAGGATTCCATCTGATCGCCTATTCATGTCCAGTGGTCCTGTTTCTCTACCAGCTACCTACCTGTGACTTGGGAAAGCAGTCAAGAATGCCCCAAAGCCTTGGAACTCAGCACTTGCAAGGGAGACCTGGAAAAAATTCCTGGATTCTGGCTTTGGATCAGCTCAGTTCTGGCCATTGTAGCCACTTGGGGGAGTGAATCAGCAGATGGAAGATCTTCCTCTCTGCCTCTCCTCCTCTCTGTATATCTGACATTTAGGTAAAAATAAATGAATCTAAAACAAGAAATTTAAAAAGAGGTGGGTTGGTAGGAGTCTTCTAAGAAATCAAGGGTAAGAGCATGCTATTACAAGGTGGTTCTCATGAAAGCATTTGCTTTTTGAGTTCAATTCAACCTAGCCCTCATCTCTCTACAACTGTGCCTTTCAAATAAATTACAAAAATAAATCTTAAACAATAACAGTTCTCTTTTACTTGTTATTGACTTTCAGGGTGAAGTTCTTTTAAAAATTTGTTTCAAACAGAAGTTCCTTGTACATTGTATTTGTGTATCAAATTATTCCACTGTACCACATAAATATGTATAATTACAATGTATCAATTAAAACAGAAAATAGGTTTGTAACCTATACTTTTTCTAAAATGTGAATCCTGATAGAGGCTTCTTTTATGATATAAAAAAGGAGGTCCACTGTGATGACTACATGATTAATCTAAATTTACACAGTCTAAATAATATCTGTTGAGTGTAATGGGTTACCAATACTTCCATTTCTGTATTAGCTGGTATTTTGTCTAGACAGGCATATATATATATATATATATACTCTGTGTGGGGCGGGGGGAGTTCAATTTTAGATCCCTGTTCTCTTTCTCCACCTGCTCAGGGCCCTGGAATGCTCTCTCTCTTGGTCTCCTACAATGGGCTCCTAGGTTTGCAGGATGAGAAGCATCAGCAGGAGACCAAGGTAAGAAGAGGGCGATTCTCTCCTGTCACTACTGTCTCCAGATTATGGTCAACCATGTTGTCCTTTTCTCCTTACTGTTGTTTATTTGCTCCTTACTGCTTTCTCCCATACCTGCCTTTATTACATTTCCTCAACTTCTGGACGAGAGTGTGTCACTGAAACCATTAATTATCCCATACGCAAGGATGCTATGCCAGATCTCTGTCTTTATGCAAGGGTCATCCATCAATGTTAGCAGTAAAGTCTGGACCCAGAACAATGGCTCAACTCACTAATCTTCTACCTCCAAGCACCAGGATCCCATATGGGCACTGGTTCATGTCCTGGCTGCTCTGCTTTCCAACCAGCTCTCGGTTTGTGGCCTAAGAAGGCAGTGGAAGATGGTCCAACGCCTCGAAACTATGCAACAGGTGAGAGATCTGAAAGCAGCTTCTAATTCCTGGCTTCAAATTGGCTCAGCTCTGGCCATTACAGCCATCTGGAGAGTGAACCAGTGGATGGAAGATCTTTCTCTGCGTCTCTCCTTCCAATAAATTAAATAGATATTTTATAAAAGAAGAAGAGGAAGGAGGAGAGAAAGAGGGAGTTACTTCTTGAAAGATAGGACTCCCCACCCCACCCAACTCCATCACCCAGCCTAGCTATAGGTAACTGCCTAGGTTTTCTTGTACCTAGGCAAGTACACACTGCTGGGAGAATGAAAGCTAGGACCAGGAGCTGAACTGTCTGAATAAAACAGCAACACCCATCAGCATACATGTGGGCCAGGTATCCTGCGGACAGGTCCAGCTAAGTAAGCAACAGCACAGACCAGTACATGCAAAAACCAGGACTGGGGGCAGGACTGGTGCAGGATATTGGGGGTGATGCTGACTAGGCAGTGGCACCCACTGATGTGCTCATGAGGACCACACCTGTGACAGACTAGGCTAGGCTACACTGCTGTACCCATCGATTCTCCTGAGAGATAGGTCTGGAATGGAACTGATGAGGTAGCTGCATCCACTGGTATATGCATAAACTGATACACGTGACAAAGCAAACCTAACCCTGTACTATATGCACCAGCACATAAGAGTCAAGTCAGAAGTCACCTCAGGAGAGGTTTCTTGGGGAACTTCACGACTGGGTCCAAACCCCGACCATAGGAAAAATCACAATATATGCAACCCGACCTTGGAGTACATGTATTGGGATTGGGCCTCCTCGGTTACTGATGCCAATGTAGTGGATAGCATGCCCAGATGCATGGTGGGAACATGACAGCCAACCCATGTAGGCCAGCAAAGGACGTCAACTGTCTCATCAAGGGATGAAAAGCAGAACAGGTTGAATAATGCTCCTAGCAAGCTTTGCAGCAAGTGCTGGGTTTGTGAATGTACTAACATGGACTTGGTCAGCCATTAGTTGTTAGAATAAATAAATCTCTACAAGAACTATCAAAAACAACTAAATAATACCCTTGGAATGTTCTTCTGTGCATTAGGATCTCTAAGGTATCAACAAATGGCCGTCCCCAACCCCTGAATGCTAATGTAGTTTGACAAGAAGGGCCCCATCACCACCTCCCCCAGCAGACACAGGAGATTAAAAAAAAATGATAACTTTGTCCTACTCACCTTCTTCCATGCCTTGACCATCTCCACCCTAATCAGAGCCCCACATGGGTGTGTATGCCTCTCAACTATGCAAGCACTATTAAAAATAAAATTTTAAATTAAAAGATAGGGACCCTTCGTGTATGATTCTGGATTGCTGAAAAAGTCTAGCAACAGAAAGACAACCAGAACATCTGGGGGTAAAAAAAAAAAAGAGATACCTTACGGCAAAAGTAAGAAACCATGAGGTGACACCCTACTCTGAGGTATTTCTCATTTGCCATCCACAAAGAAAGAAAGCCAGAGGATATGGATACTGTTTTGTCTGCAGTTGGGAAAACCTGCTAGAGTACAAACACTAGAATTTAGAAAGCCAACAACAAATTTTACTCTAATATCAAACAAGAAGTCAAGAAAATGCTTACATCAGTCCAGATGTTGAGAGTTCTGGGAAGGAAGAATGCTAAGATGATTTTGGATATTGAGAAAGAAACGCAGCACTTGATGCATCCATCTCCCAGCTATTATTTAAAATAAGAACACTTTGGCAAGCTGAAGTGCATTTGCAAAATATCAGCCATCAGTTGGAGAAGCTCCCTAACCAGGAAGGAGAAGACCAATCTACTGTGATATGCCTACAGATAGACTAGTCTCACAGCAGTTTTCAAAACAGCTAGTAAGTCCCCCATAACAAGTGCCTGGATTCAATTCCTGACCCAGCTCCTCATTCCAGCATCCTGATAATGTGGATCACAGAAGGCAGGAGTCACTGGCTCCAGTCTTTGGGTTCCGGCACCTTCATGGGCAATCTGGACGGCATGTCCAGCTCCTTGTTTCAGCCTCAGCCCAGCCCCAGTCCTTGCAAGTGTTTAGGGTGTGAGGCAGCAGGTGGGATTGGTCTCTTTCTACTCTCTGTTTCTCAGAAAATGTTTTTAAAATAACTCCTATATTTAAAAACAAATATGGGTATATTAGCTTCATGCTACTATATATTCTCCCCTCCACTGATTTACTCCCTTCCTCCAGTCCCTGTCCTCATACAGCTTGCATGCTAGTGTGGGGAGACAGAGAAAGTTTCAGAGATCAGGTGGGGAAAGGAACCACGGCACAGCCAGGCAGGAGCAGAGTGGCCACTTTTTTTTTTTTTTAATCTGAGGTGATCCCAGACCTGTTCTTCTTCTTTTTTTTTTTTTTTTTTAATTTTTTTTTTATTGGAAAGTCAGATATACAGAGAGGAGGAGAGACAGAGAGGAAAATCTTCTGTCCGATGGTTCACTCCGCAAGTGAGCGCAACAGCCGATGCTATGCCGCTCCGAAGCCAGGAGCCAGGAACTTCTTCCAGGTCTCCCACATGGGTGCAGGGTCCCAAAGCTTTGGGCCATCCTCGACTGCTTTCCCAGGCCACAGGCAGGGAGCTGGATGGGAAGTGGAGCTGCCAAAATTAGAACCAGTGCCCATATGGGATCCCAGTGCATTCAAGGTGAGGACTTTAGCTGCTAGGCCATGCTGCCAGGCCCCCAGAGTGGCCACTTTTGATAAGGAGATCTGGAGAGAAATGACCACAAGCCCATGACTGCTGAATACAGCCCTCAGTGATAGGAGGAGAAGGTAGGTGGATGACCAGGGAAGAAGCACAGGCTCCTGACTGGGGCAGCGGAACACCATTCGCAAGGGGAGTGTGGAAGGACCGGGAAAGCTCTCCCCACCCCAGACTTGGCATTTTCTGAGAGTAAAATGGGGAGAGGAGGTGCCAGTGGGCTTTTAGTCCAAGTGGGACATGATCTGACAGCCTCCAGTGGGTCATCAAGAAGAGGATGACAGGAGAAGAGATGGAAGGAGAAAGACAGTCTGATTGCATTCTGTAGTGATGGCCCTGGTGGTGAGAGACGAGTCTTTCAGGGAAGGGAGAGCAGATGGAGGAGCTGCAGTACACCCTCCTATCCCCACACCCTCTGTCCTCCTTCTAGAACCACAGGAGTGATGAGCAGAGAGCAGCTATACCCTGCACGCCCAGGGCCTTCTCACACTGCCTCCTCATGCTTACCAGGAAGCAAGTAGAGAAAAAGCATCAAACAGCTTGATGCTGAAGTGAGACACTCCAACAGGTCAGCCCCTGGTTGAGAGAGAAAAGTGGTCCATGACCTGTTGAAATAATTTCTGAGAAATTGAGTTAAAATATCCTGTCCCTCATGGCATCAATGACTGAAGCCTGAAGCATCCAGCATGTTTCTGAATCCCCTCCAAAGGGCTTTCTTCAAGCTACACTTGCTAACTCTGAGGATAAAAAACAGTGACTCGGAGGAAGAGCAGAGTGGGCAAGCATTTGAAAAGCCTTCCTACCTGTTGCTCCAAACACGGTAATCACTTTCCTGCTGGCCATGTCCCCGGACGAAGGAGGTGGAAAACTACCCTCAGCACAGCAACAGCAGCCGCAATGCAGCTTTGTTTGTTGCATGAGAATTATAAAACTGTTCTGATAACCACACCCCTTAAAATTCTTTATCTGTAACATTCACTGATAACTGCCAGCTGGATTAGTCATTATCACTCTTCAGATTTCTGTATGATAATTTACCTTTTCATTTACTCATTGAGTAAATGTGTATTGGGGCCTGTAAATGGCTCAATTGGCTAATCCTCCACCTCTAAGTGCCAGGAATGCCATATGGGATCCTAGGACCAGTTCATGTCTCTGCTACTTCACTTCGGGGTTTTTTTTTTTTTAAAGATTTGTGTGTACCAATCTGAAGCCAGGAGCCTGCAGGCTCTTCTGGGTCTCCCATGCAGATGCAAGATCCCAAGGCTTTGGGCCATCCTCTATTGCTTTCCCAGGCCACAAGCAGGGAGCCGGATGACAAGCTGGACTGCCAGGATTAGGACCAGTGCGCATATGGGATCCCAGCGCATGCAAAGTGACGACACTAGCCACTAGGCTACGACCAGTGCTGGGGTCCGCGCAGTAGGTGTGGATGACAGGAAGGTGTGAAGAGAACAGCTCGCCTGCTTGGCAGGGCCCAGGGGAGCTTCCAGCTGTTTGGCAAGGCCCGGCGGATTTCTCTCTGAGCACCTTGACACTGTTTCACCCCCTATTTGCATGGACACTCAAGCACTCACTAAGAATTCTGTAATCTATTGAGGCATTGTTTTTTGCCCTTGTGAGACAGTTTTTGCAACTGATGTGAGTTTGAGAGTCACTGATAATGTCTTGGTGAGTGAGCCTTTGACAACTTACACACAGGAGCACAATTAAGCCCGTGCCATTTCTGGACACCTTATTGTGTGCCTACCCACTGCCTCAGAATCTGGCCCAGACATGTAGCACACCTTCTGGGAAAGGGCTTTATATATATCCTAAATATTAATGCAAGTGATGGGAGTGAGAGCTGAAACTGCTATGGCAATAAATATAGTTATTGTTATGTCAAAGGCTAGCCTGTCTTTGCAATTTTTTGGAGCATAGAAAATGTAACTGTTTTAGTAGCTTTTATAATTTTTAGCTAGAGGAATTAAGGATGCTTTTATTAAGGAAGTATGCTTTTAATTATTGTTTTATTGTTTATGGGGTTGTAGAGCCTATAGTTGTAAGGGGATTTAATATTTGAAACTCTTGTCTTGGATTTTATGTTTTTTCCCTTGTAACCTATTTTCCCATCAAATAATGGGTAAATTGTAGAAATAGAAATGTGGTAGGAATGTAATATTGATTAGCAGGTAATCGCATGTGCCTTGGCCTTGGAGTCCTGGCTGTTGCTCCATGACTACTACTGAAGAATGAATAATGGCTTGCTTTGAAGAATAAGAATATAGCATTTTGCAGAATTATCTTTAGGGGCACCTGCTTAGCCCTGAAGTGTAGACAGAATGACCAAATGTCTGTACATGCCCTCTTAGTCTTGAAGTAAAAATAGAACAATTAGTTGTTTGTGTAGAAGCTTGTGTGGTGTTTGAGTAAATAAAAAGGACAGCTTCTTCTTGAGCTATAGTGAGAGCACAAGAAGTGACAGTGCCTGTGTCTTTCTTTATCACTGACTCCACACACCCTTCCCGAGCTCTGAACTCAGATGGAGCTGGACTCAGGCAACCAGGCCCCAGTACTCCACTTCCTAACTGGCTCCCTGCTTGTGGCCTGGGAAAGCAGCAGAGGATGGCCAAGCAGAGGATAGCACCCACTTGGGAAACAAGAGAAAAGTTCCTCTCTCCTGGCTTTAGATCAGCTCAACTCTGGCCATGGCGGCCATTTGGGGAGTGAACCAGCAGATGAAAGATCTTTGTCTCTCCTTTCCATAAATCTGCCTTTCCAATTAAAATAAGATTAATCTTCTAAAAATATTTATTTATTATAGTAACTAATAATGAGTTATAGAAAGAGAATGAGGGGGCCCGGCGCGGTGGCACAGTGGTTAAGTCCTCGCCTTGCATGCCCGGGATCCCATATGGGCGCTGGTTCTAATCCCGGCAGCCCCGCTTCCCTTCCAGCTCCCTGCCTGTGGCCCGGGAAAGCAGTTGAGGATGGCCCAAGGCTTTGGGATCCTGCACCCATGTGAGAGACCCGGAAGAGGCTCCTGGCTTCAGATCGGCATAGCATCGGCTGTTGCGCTCACTTGGGGAGTGAATCATCGGACGAAAGATCTTCCTCTCTGTCTCTCCTCTTTGTATATCTGCCTTTCTAATAAAAAAATAATAAAAATAAATCTTTAAAATAAAAAAAAAAGGAAAGAGAATGAGATTAGACGGAGAGAGATCTTCCATTCCCCAAATGACCACAATGAATAGAGTTGGGCTAGTCCTAAGTCAGTGAGTACAAAGGTCTAAACATTTGAACCATCCTACTGCCCTCTGAGGCCTTTATCAAGGATTGGAAGTAGAGCAGCAGGACTGGAATCTATGCCCTATGGAATGCCGGCACTGCACATGGAGGCTGAGCTTACTATACCATAGCACTGCCCCATCAAGTATATCCTTAAAGCCACAGTTCTACTCTGTAAATCTTCCTTTCCAATAAAATAATAAATAACAATAAAAATAAAACACACAGTTCTTTTTTTTTTTTTAAAGATTTATTTTTATTATTTTTTCATTGGAAAGGCGGATATACAGAGAGGAGAGACAGAGAGGAAGATCTTCCGTCCGATGATTCACTCCCCAAGTGAGCGCAACGGGCCGATACTATGCCGATCCGAAGCCAGGAGCCTCTTCCGGGTCTCCCACGTGGGTGCAGGGTCCCAAAGCTTTGGGCCGTCCTCGACTGCTTTCCCAGGCCACAGGCAGGGAGCTGGAAGGGAAGCGGGGCTGCCGGGATTAGAACCGGCGCCCATATGGGATCCCGGGCGTGCTAGGCGAGGACTTAGCCACTTGCGCCACCGCGCCGGGCCCAAAACACACAGTTCTATGACCATGGACTGTTGTCTAACTGAGGGTCCTTGCCAGCAGGCCTGAAGTTGGTCTTGGAGTTTTGCCAACTCATGCACCATTGCTTGCAGAGTTTGACTTTGATCTCTAGCATCAGCAGTCTGAACTGTCTTCAGACACAATCTGCCTTACCCTTCCCTATCAACTCATGTTGATATTATTATTACTTTTTTCTTTTTTATAAACTGCCTGCAGCATCAGCTTTTACTAGCAAAACTCCCAGTATAATTAAGATGACATTTCAGGACTGACACGGTGGCTTAACAGAAGAATCCTCTACCAGCAAACATCAGCATTCTATATGGGTGCCCGTTCACATCTCAGCTTCTCCACTTTCCATCCAGTTCAAACCATATGGCCCAGGAAAGCAGGAGAGGATGATCCAAGTCCTTGAAACCCTGTATTCATGTGGCAGACCCAGAAGAAGCTGCTGGCACCCAGCTGCAGATCAGCTCAGCTCTGGCCATTGCCACCATTTGAGAAATGAACCAGTGTATAGAAAACCTTTGCTCTCTACCTCTCCTTCTCTTATGATAGAATCTGCCTTACAAATAAAAGTAAATGAGCAATTAAAAAAAACCCTACATGTGTGAGACATGTTGAATGGGGATAAGAAATAAGACAGGAGCTCTGGCTGCCGCGCCACCTGGCTGTGCTAGTCCTTGTTCTCAGCAGGCTGTGGGGCTCCACGCCGCGGCCGTTAGTCATGTCAGATTCTGAAAGTTACGGTCAGTCTGGGGGTGAGCAGCAAAATTATTCTTCCTATGGAAATCAAAGCAACCAGGCTATGGACAAGCACCACAAAGCTATTCTGGCTATGGTCAAACAACTGACTCCTCATCTGGACAAAGCTATGGCGGTTACTCCAGTTATGGACAAAGCCAATCAGGTCATTCACAGTCCTACGGTGGTTATGAGAATCAAAAGCAGAGCTCATAAGGCCAGCAATCATATAATAATCAGGGACAACAAAACATGGAATCATAAGGAGGCCAAGGTAGAAGAGCGCCTTCATAGGACCAGTCAGACAATGGTCAGCAAGATTCCTATGACCAGCAGTCAGGCTATGATCAGCACCAAGGCTCGTATGATGAGCGGTCAAATTATGATCAACAGCGTGATTCCTATAATCAAAACCAGCAATCCTATCATTCACAAAGGGAAAATTACAGCCATCACACACAAGATGACCGTCCTGATGTGAGTAGGTATGGAGAAGATAATAGAGGAGATGGTGGGTCACAGGGAGGAGGTAGAGGGCATGGGGGATATGACAAGAATGGAAGAGGTCCTATGACGTGGATCAAGTGGTGGTGACCACAGTGGCTTCAAAAATTTTGGTGGTCACAGGGATTATGGGCCCAGACCAGCTGCTGATTCAGAATCTGACAATTCAGATAACAACACAATCCTTGTGCAAGGACTCGGGGAGGGTGTATCTACAGATCAAGTGGGGGAGTTCTTTAAGCAAACGGGAATTATCAAGACAAACAAGAAGACTGGGAGACCAAAGATAAATCTTTTCACAGACAAGGATACTGGCAAGCCAAAAGAGGAGGTGACAGTGTCGTTTGATGACCTTCCTTCTGCTAAGGCAGCTATTGACTGGTTTGATGGAAAAGAATTCCATGGCAACATCATTAAAGTGTCCTTTGCCACCAGAAGACCTGAATTTATGAGAGGCGGTGGAAGTGGGGGTGGGCGGCGAGGTCGTGGAGGATATAGAGGCAGGGGAGGCTTTCAAGGGAGAGGTGGAGATCCCAAAAGTGGAGACTGGGTTTGCCCGAATCCGTCATGTGGAAATACGGATTTTGCACGAAGAAATTCTTGTAATCAGTGCAATGAGCCAAGACCAGAGGACTCTCGTCCCCCAGGAGGGGATTTCCGGGGGAGAGGCTATGGTGGAGAGAGGGGCTACGGAGGTCATGGGGGCAGAGGTGGAGACCGAGGCAGCTATGGTGGTGACAGAAGTGGGGGTGGCTATGGTGGGGACAGAGGAGGTGGCTATGGCGGAAACCGAGGAGGTTATGGAGGAGACCAAGGGAGCTATGGAGGAGACCACAGAGGGTACGGAGGAGACAGGAGCGGCGGCGGCTATGGAGGCAAGATGGGAGGAAGAAATGACTACAGAAACGATCAGCGCAACCGACCATACTGATGACTGTTTTGAATGTTCCTTTGTCTCTGACACGATCCATGGTGAATTTGCCAGAGTCGTGCCTGCTGCTTTCCTCGTGGCCTCTTCTTGGGTAGTGAAATTAAGTGCTGTTTGGATTTTTATTTGGGTGGGAGGGCAGGGACAATTTTTCTTTAGGCAATGTCCGTTGAAATTTCCCCTTTTAGTTTCCAATCTTCTCTTCCTCAACCCTTGAAGCTAAATGCATTGTAAAATATTGCCAAAATGAGAAGTGTTTTGTAATACTGCAATAAAAGCTGCTTGTTTTTGAGGGAAAAAAATTTTTCAAAGAAAGAAAAAGAAGAAGACAGGAGCAAGATGAGTATCCAGTGGTTAGTGTGTATGGTAACCATCAAGTTGCAGAAAGAGTTTTTTTGGGGTCCCACAGGATATCCCAGGGAAAGTCCAGAGGAAAGAGACAGAGGGGACAGTGGTCATCTGATTGACCTGTGCATAAGTAGACTTCATGTCAGGGTGGGAGAGGCCTTTCCCATCTGATGCATGTTCCTTCATCTCCAAAAGAGGCTAAAAAGATGTGGACCCATTCCTTCAAAGAGCTCAGGCTGCCTCACCAGATAAGCTCTCTGCTCCTGAACCCAACAACAACAGCTATGGGAAGTGTTGGCTGGTAAATCAGTAACAGCTTGAAGTAGCCTGATAAAAGGATGTGTGCTAGAAGCATGGGTTAGAAACATGTTAGCAAAAAGAGAAAGGGAAGAATACAGGAGATCTTTTTTATAGTCTGGGTCCTTAGAAAGAGTGAGCACAAATCTCCCAGGCCTTCTGTTGACCAAGTGCCCTTTGCTGCAGTCTTGTTAGTCTGCAGAGCAGTACGGTTTTACTCTGGTATGGTGGACCAAGATGGGGACACTAGGCACCTTTATTACTACAGATGAGGAAATCAGATAGGACATGCTACTTTCCATGCAGCAATGAGTTGGAACCTGGGGGAGCCATCCTTTCAGATTTTTAAGTAGAACCAGGTTTATATCAACTGGATACACTGGTGTCTGGCCTGTTGAAGCCTATGGTCCTGATTTTCTTTTGAAATTGAGCTAAAGAAGGAAAATATTTGCCACTAGCATATATGAAATCCAGGCCTAGGGGTGGGCTGGCCAAGCTAGGTCACAACACCCTGCAGCAAATTAGAACAGGGTCTGGGATTAGGCCTGGTAGGAGTTCCTAAGAGTTTCCCTAACTAGGCCAAAGAATAGGCCTAATCAGGCAAGCAGGAGCTGGCGGCTGCACCTGCGAATGCATTCACAGGCTGGGGCCAGCAGTGGGCCAATCTAGGCTACTAAACCCACCAGCACACACAAGAGCCAGGTGGGAGAACCAGCCCTTATAGAATCTATAAGGATTCTAGACCATTCCACCTGAATCCTAACTTCAAGGATCATTGCATAGATGCCTCAGACCACATGTTGCTAGACTGGGAAATCTCCATCGCTGAATCCCAATCAAAGATAAAGAGTATTACCCAATACACACAAAAGACAAGACATTCAGCTTATCCAATCCAGCAAAAGACTTCAAGTACTTCATCAAATGGTGGAAAGAGAAACAAGCTGAGAAACATTTCAGGCCAAGTTCTATACAAAGCACTTAAGTCTGTGGACATCCTGAAGTAAACATGAACAGCTAAGAGGTACTAGAAGTAATTTCTCACCTTTGATACAATGAAGTCAAAAACATCTCAGAGCTATCATGACCACTCAAATAACACAGTCAGGGCATTCTCCTACCCACTGCATCCTAAGATGACATAAAAAGACTGTCTCCACGGTGGCTCAACAAGGCCAATTCTCTGCCTGCAAACACCAGCATCCCATATGGAGATAAGGACACATCCCAGCTGCTCTACTTCCTATCTAGCTCCCCTTATTGCCTGGCAAAGCAGTGGAGGATGGCCCAAGTCCTGGGGCCCCCATGCCCATATGAGACACCCAAAAGAAGCTTCTGGCTCCTGGCATCAAATCAGATTAACTCAGGCCATTGTAGGGATTTGGCAAGTCAACTAGCCGATGGAAGATCATTCTCTCTGTTCCTACTACTCTCCTTTATATATATCTTTCTAACAAAATGTTTATTTTTAAATAAAGTCTTTGTTTTAATAAAAGATTTATTTGTTTTTATTGGCAAACCAAACTTACAGAGAAAACGATAGGAAGAGAAAAGTCTTCTGTCTGTTGGTTTATTCCCCAAGTGGCCACAATAGCCAGAACTGAACCAAAGTGAAGCCAGGAGCTTCCTCTGGTTCTCCCATGTGAGTGCAGGACCTCAAGGGTTTGGGCCATCCTATACTGCTTTCCTAGGCCACAAGCAGGGAACTGGATTGGAAGAGCAGCAACCAGGATATGAACCAGCACCCATATGGGATACTGCCACTTGCAAGCCCAGGATTTAGCCACTGAGCCATCACACCAGGCCCAAGGCAGTCTTTCCATTGGAATGCCTGGGGACATGTGCTATCTACTCATGTTGATACCATCATCCCACTGTTTAAATACATCTTTGCTCGGTAGTCCAAGCATCTTGCTCTTTGACCCAAGCATCTTGCTCTTTGACCCGAGCATCTTCTGATGGGCTAAGGTTTCCTTTGGGACCTTTGGACTCAGAGTCTAAAAGGATGGGCTGAATAGTGGCAGCCTGATAGCCACGGACTCTATGAAGGAGGTACCTAAAGAAGTGTCATGGTCTGGCCCACCCTCAGTCCCAGCTCTCATGTTCACCTGTGGAAGCAACAGCCCAGGAAGGGAGTTCCCAATTTCCTTTCCAGGCCCACTCTCAGCCCCAGGTCTTAAGCATGTCAACAGGTACTATAACCTACTCTGAGATGGTTCACCCCCCAATCTTGGTATCACCAGAGGATAAGAGAGCCTGGCTAGCCTGATCTGCCCCCAGTCCCAACTCTTGTTGATGGGTTCAGCAGCTTAGCCCAGTCTGGCCCATTCCCAGTCCTCAGGTGAACTGGTAGGTGTTACAGTCCAACCCAACTTGGCCTACACCCCATCCTGGCTCTCACTCATGCCAGTGTGTGTTATGGACTGACCCTACCTAGCCTGCCTCTAGACCCAGCTCACACATACACCAACAGGTGCTATAACCCAGCCTGGTCTGGTCCACCCTTGCCATGGTTCTTGTGCTCCCCAGAAGGAGCTATGGCTTCAGAGGGGAGTTCCCCAAGTTCCCCTATCAGGTTTGTTCCCAACTTCAAGTCTCACACATGCCAGAGGGAGCAGAGGTCTTTCTTGGTATGGTCTTTCCTCAGTTCCAGCCTTGGCGTGATGCTGTAGATGCTGTAGCATGGCCCTGCCCAGCCTCCTCCCAGGCCCAGTTCCTGTGTCAGATGGGTTCCTGTCAGGTGAGTTTTGTGGTCCAGCCTGGCTCTGCCCATTACCACTCCCAGCTCTCTGGGTAAACCAGCATGTGCTATAGTCCCACAGAGGTGAGCCCACAATTCCCCTACAGAATCTGCCCCCAGATCAGTTATCTTGCATTCTGGTGGGTGCTGTGCCCAGGCTGATGTGACCTACTCCCTACTCTAATATTCGCAGGGGTATTGCAGCCTAGACCAACCAGACATGCTCCCAAGCCTCAATTTTGTGTGTACCAGTGGCAGGTAAGCAATGCCATTTAGTCCAACCCAGGTCTCCCACATGGGCAGGTGACTTAAATCTCCTCTAAACCACTCTGTCTGAGCTCCTCACCTCCCTGGGAGTTTATTGGCCCAGCCTAATGAGACCCCAGAAGTTATGCTTCCCCTTTCACACATGCCCTCAGCCATTTCCACTCAGGTACATCCCTAGACCCCTTACCCCAAGTAATCTGCAACCTGCCACCTGGGGGGCAGGGTGGCATGCCTTGGCTCAGCATTCCTCGCCTTCCCCACATCTTTATTCTTTTTTTTTTCTTTTAAGATGTATTTAATTTTGGATCTGGTAGAGTAGCCTTGCCTTGCACAAGCCAGTATCCTTCACAGGTGCCAATTCTAATCCCAACAGCCCCAGTTCCCATCCCTGCTTGTGGCCTGGGAAAGCAATCAAGGACAGCCCAAAGCCTTGGGATCCTGCACCCACGTGGGAGACCCAGAAGAGGCTCCTGGCTTTAGAACAGCTCAGCACCGGCCATTGCGGTCACTTGGGGAGTGAATCATCTGATGGAAGATCTTCCTCTCTGTCTCTCTTCTTCTCTGTATATCTGACTTTGCAATAAAAATAAAATAAATCTTTAAAATAAATAAATAAATCTTTTTTAAAAAGAGGGGAAAATGCATCAAGGAAAGGAACCAACCTTGGTTTATGCATTAGACGGAAGAATTTCCATATGGACAAATCAGTGAGCAAAGCAAGGTTTTTAAAGTCAGGAAACCTCCTGCCACAGAAGTCAAGAGGGGGACTCCAAACAAGGAAAACCCAAGAGAATCATCAAAGTGGTGTTTTTGAAACACTGCCACAGGCAGTTTGAAAAAAAAGAAAAAAATGGATTTTTTTTTTAACAATGACAGCATGAACTGACCAGGAAGATCAGGGAGCAGGGCAGACTATGCCTGAAATCTTGAGTTCACAGGCTGCTGGTGCCAGTGACCAAGGTAAATCATGCTGGCAATGCTCTATGAGTAGGCAAAAAGTCTAAGAGCAAACTCAAGGTGTGCAGGCAAGGATCTGCAGTTGGCAATGGTCCAAGGCCACAGTGCCCTGTGCTTTAAAATATCCTTGAGACAGTCACACACTCACTTCTGTACTTGCATTCCCACTGTTGCTTCCTGATCATCCAGTTGTATGGTAAACATAAGTCAGAAGTATAGAATTACAGCCGAGAAGCAGCCAGAGAGCAGGGTCAAAGCCCATCAGAAGGCAGAATAATAGTCCTGGGCCTGGTGTGATGGTTCAGAAGCTAAATCATCACCTTGCAAGTGCCAGTATCCCATATGGGTTCCCATTCATCTCCTGGCTGCTCCACTTCCAATCCAGCTCCCTGCTTATAGCCTGGGGAAAGCAGTGGAGAATGGGGCAAAGGCTTGGGACCCTGCACCCAAATGGGAGACCTAGAAGAAGCTCCTGGCTTCTGCTTTTCTCTGGCTTTTATGGCCATTGGAGAGTAAACCAGGATGGAAGATCTTTCTGTCCCTCCTTTGGTCTGTAAAATCTGCCTTTCCAGTAAAATTAGATCTTAAAAAAAGAAGAATCCTGTCTAGCTTGTACATAATAAAAACAAAATGCCTTCCGAAGTATGTGACCAGTAACTTCTTTCTAATCTCTTGATAAAACCAGAAACTCAGAGGAGTGAAATGGTACTTTTGTCTTGTTAAAAACATCTTCTGGGCAGAAGCCTCTTATACACTTTTAAACTTCCTCTTTTCTCATTCCAACAGGGCCCTGACTCTGTTATCCCATCTAGCAATCACACTGTTATCTTCCTTACTCAAACAAGAAAACATTTACAGGGGTCATGGGAATGAATCTTATGCCAGGCAAGTAGAACAAGAGGTAAAGCCAGGGTTGCAGTCTAGTTCTTATTTCTCTCTGGCTACAAGAATTTGTGTTCTTGGGCCCAGTGCGATGGCGCAGTGGTTAAGGTCCTCGCCTTGCACGTCCGGGATCCCATGTGGGCACCGATTCTAATCCTGGCAGCCCCGCTTCCCATCCAGCTCCCCTGCCTGTGGCCTGGGAAAGCAGTGGAGGACGGCCCAAAGCTTTGGGAACCTGCACCCGCGTGGGAGACCCGGAAGAGGCTCCTGGCTTCGGATCGGCATAGCATCGACTGTTGCGCTCACTTGGAGAGTGAATCATCGGACAGAAGATCTTCCTCTCTATCTCTCCTCTCTGTATATCCGCCTTTCCAATAAAAATAAAACAAATCTTAAAAAAAAAAAAAGAATTTGTGTTCTTTCTAATGAACATGTGGTCCTCTGTTTTCATAGTCATTCAAGAACTTCCCAGCTGTGTAACACATTTAAGTTCAATTACTGATGTTCTAAAAGTCACTTGGAACCAGTATGAGCTGGGACTGAGGCAGACAGGGCTGGGCTACAGCACCCACTAGCAAATGCCAAAATGGGATGGGCCATGCCAGATCATGCACCCACCAACATATGTAAAACCTGGGGAGGGAGTTAGTGAGCCCAGTATTAGGGCTGTGGAGGCTCCCTTACACTGTTCCCTCTGGAGAGTGTAAGAGCTGGGACAGGGGCAGACCAGTCCGGCAGGTCTACAAAACCTGCTGGCCTGCATATGAGCTGGGTTGGGGGCAAGCCAGACTGGGCTAAGTGGTGGTATCCACTGATACATGCATTAGACAGAGTAAGTGTAGGCTGGCTGGGCTTTGCCACAGCATCAGCTGGCAAGTGCTAGGACTAGGGGCAAGTCTTGATCTAGACTGAAGAACTACCTGGAAAGTGCAAGATCCAGACTGGAAGCAAGCCTAGTAGGAAAACTGTGGGCACCTCTCTGATGGGCTGCAACTCTCATGCACTGGTGTGCATGAGAACTAGGATGGGGGGTAGATCTGGCTGGTCAAGTGATAGCACCTGCCAGCATAAGTATAGGCTAGATATTAGGGTCGGAGGAGCTGAGCTAGGCTGTAGCACCCATTGACATGCATGAGAGCCGAATGGTATGCAGGATAAACAGGACTAGTATGCTGCACATACAATCATGCACAGGAACCAGGACTGAGGATAGAGGACAGGACTGGTGGGGGTTATTGGGGGATCACTCTGACTGGGCTGCAGTTCCTGCTGGCTAAGGGTGTGGTGGGTAGGGTTTGGCTGGGCTACAGCATCCTTTGGTTTACATAACAGATAGCGCTGGAAATAGAACTGACCCAGCAACTGTAACCACTAGTATGTATGTAGGTTGATGTGGATGACAGACTAAGCCTGACCCCACACTATTGAGCACACACAGGAGTCAGGTCTGGGGTCACCTCAAATGAAGTTTCTTTGGAGATCCCTCAACTAGACTGCTGGACTCAGAACTCAAATTACAGGGAAGATAATAAGATCTGTAGTCTGCCTCTGGAGTGCATGAGTCAGAACTGGGCCTCCTCAATTGCTGAAGACAGAACAGTAGACAGTGTGCCCAGATGCACATGGTAGATACGGCAGTCCATTGGGGCCTACAGAGGACATATACTCTCAAAGCAGGGGATGGAGGGCAGAATAAACTGGACAACTCTCCTAGCCAAGCATGGACAGCAAGTATTTGGGCAAGTGGAGACTCTAGAGTGGATTATGTCAGCCATTAGACCTTGCAAGGATTTCCTCAATCTTGAAGCAACAAAATCCTCAAAACCTCAGATCTCAGTTTTGAGAATTGAGAATTTTGAGAATTCTCAAAATTCTCAGAACTATCAAAACCACTTGAGCAGTACTCTCGGAGAATGCTCCACATCAGGGACCCTGAGATCACGTCGGGTGACTGTCCCCCAGTTCCCGGGTACTGATGCGGCTAGGATGCTGGGTGCAGCCTTTTCTTTTCTCTCTCTCTTTCTGCCAGAAACAAGAAGAAGAAAAAAAATTGAAAACAAATCATTTCATCCAATTTTCCATAGTAATTGAGCCTTCCCATCCTAATTAGTAATCCACATGGGCTTACATCCTTCTCAACTATGTAATCAAAATTAAACTTTTTTAAAAATTAAAATTGATGAAAATAAAATAAAATTGGCTGGGATTCCCCCCAAATTACCACCCCCCAACAGAGTTTTCCTAATTTACTACATTAGTGTAGTACTTCATAAGGAATCATAATTCTATCAGTCTCTTATTTAAGTGCACCCCGACATTGTTGGCACAGACAATGTCAGACAGTCCAGCATCCCATTGTCTACACATGTCCAACAGTTTCATTGGGATGTGAGAAAATGAAGGCACATTATTGTCCTTTCTATAATCTGTTAATCAGCTTTCTGTTACAATAATGAAGTATCTGGGATAGGAGCCAGCATGAAGAGGCATAGGTTAAGGTGTTACCTGCAACACAACATTGGTTAGAGTCCTGGTTGCTTCACTTCCAACTCTGCTCCCTGCTAATGTGCTTAGAAAAGCAGTGGAAGAACGGGCCCGGAACAACAGCGTAGCAGTCAAAGTCCTTACCTTCAACGCCCCGGGATCCCATATGGGCACCAGTTCTAGTCCCAGCAGCCCCACTTCCCATCCAGCTCCCTGACTGTGGCCGGCAAAGGCAGTTGAGGACAGCCCAAAGCCTTGGGACCCCACACTCATGTGGGAGACCCAGAAGAAGCTCCTGGCTCCTGGCTTCAGATTGGCTCAGTTCCAGTCATTGCAGATGCTTGGGGAGTGAACCATCAGACGGAGGGTCTTCCTCTCTGTATATCTGCCTTTCCAATAAAAATAAATAAATCTTTGAAAGAAAAGAAGGCAATGGAAGATGCTCCAAGTGAAGCCCTGCAACCTATGCGGGAGATACATATGGACTTTCAAACGCCTGGCTTCAGCCTGGCCCAGCTATTGCAGCCTTTTGGGAAGTGAACCAACAGGTAGAAAAATGTCTCCCTCTTCATCTCCCTCTTTATTTTGCCTTTCAAATAAAAAAAATGTTCTTAAAATATTTTGGCTTCTGTGAGAGCAAAGGGTAGCAATGGCAGAGACCTATCAAAAGGGTAATATGGTGAGAAGCAGAAAAGACCAGGCCCCAATTGAGGCTTTTATAAGAATTTTATCACAAGGACTACCTTCCAAGGGATGCCCTAATGACTTTAGGATTTCTCAATAGACACATCTTCTAATGTCTCCATCACTTCTCTGTAGTGCATCCCAGGAACCAAGCGTTTAACACACAGGCCCTTGGGAAAAATTCAACACCCCAAATAATATGCAAGCCACAACATATGATAAATATATCAATAGAAAATTGTGGAACCTTGAATAGACACAATTTACTAAATCAATAGCTATGTACCAATCACCAAGACTTACAATGATTTCTGCAAATAGGAGACCCCATCTGGAAGAGCAAATGCAATTGTGGTGACTTTTCACCTAAGATAACCTAACATTATTCTCTGATACTTATCTTCCTGGGCCAGAGTTGAGACGCGGTGGATTAAGCTGCCACTAATAATGTTGACATTTCATATCAGGGTACTGGTTTGAGTTTTGGCTACACCAATTTTGATCTGGCCCCCTGACAATAAACCCAGGGAAGGAGAAGGAGATAGCACAATTTCTCGGACCCCAGCCACTCACATGGGAGAACCAAATGATGTTCCAGGCTCTTGGCTTCACCTTGGCCCAGCTCAGACTGTTGTGGCCCTTTAGGAAAGTGAACTAAAAGATGGAAGATCTCTTTTAGTCACTGTCTCAATCTCTTCCTCTCTTTCTCTCTGTCACTCTACCTTTCAAATAAATAGATTTATCTTTTTTTTTTTCATCATTTGACTTGGGTCCAGTGCCAACACATAGTAGGCTAAGCCTCTACCTTCAGCACCAGCAGCCCATATGGACACTGGTTACAGTCCTAGCTGCTCCAGTTTCCACCTAGCTTCCTGTTTATGGTCTGAGAAAGCAGTAGAGAATGGCCCAAAGTCTTGGAACCCTGTATCTGCATAGGAAACCTGGAAGAAGCTCCCGGTTCCTGACTTCAGATTGGTGTAGTTCTGCCTTTCTACCATTTGGGGAGTAAACCAACAAATAGAATATAACTCTCTCTCTCTCTTCTTTTCTCTGTAACTCTTTCTTCCAAATAAAAATGAGTATTTTAAATATTTAAATTTGAATTTTTAATATAATTTTACACTATCAAACTAATGAATTAAGTAAGTTTAATATAAGAAATAAAATATTTGCTTCTAAAAAAAACTTTTGATATTGTCATTAAGGTTCTGTGATTCTTCAGAATTTCTCTATTTCAATACCAAGGGAGAGTTTCAAAGGCTTCCATTTGGTTATTCCTATCACAGTAACCCTCACTCTACACGCCTAAGAGCCAATTCAAGGATTATATCACCTGAAAAATGCTAGTAAAAGTTCAGCCACATGAAGTACAATGCCAAAGATACAAAAACAGGCAATAGCTGGGATGAGTTGAGCAGGTGCAGTCCCCCAAGATTGAGCCAGATCTAGTGTCTTTTTCAAGCCTATCTGCTCTGGTTGAGATTTGGTGCCCCCTAGTGGAGATGATCTCCTTTGGTGTAACTGGATAGATGTGATTATAAGGTATATAAATAGCAAAGATGGTCAGAGCAACTTCAGTAATTCCAAGAGTAACTTGATTAATTGGAATTTGCTTAAATAGACTAGAAATTCCAGAGAACTGGATCACCCTCTACCATGGAATCTTTTTACTGACAAAGAACAGTTCCACACCCATGCACACCCATGGACGCTGTGGCTTAGCTCAGCCCCACCCGCCTCTAGACCCAACCTCACAAGTGTGCCAGGAGGTTGTCCCACCTTGTCCAGCCTGACCTACCCCCAACCCTGGTTATTGTGCTCATCAGCCCCAGCTACAGCCTAGCAGGGGAGTGCCCCCAGTTTCCCTGCCAGGCATGCTCCCAGCCATGAATCCTGCACCTATCACGAGGTACTGTAGTCTAGCCTGACATGACCTGGACCCATTCCTGGCACTTGCCAGCTAGTACTGAGGCCTAGCTCAACCTGACCCACCCAAGTCCACTTCCAAACCCAGCATAAATGCCAGCTGTTGAGTGCTACAGCCCTACCCAGACCAGTCCAGCCCCAGTCCCGTCTCTCAAGCTCACCTGTGGAAGCACCGGCCCAGCAAGGGAGTGTCAGAGGTTCCATTACTAGGCTCACTCCCATTTTTGGGTCTTGCACACACCAGTGGATGCTGTGGCAAACTCTAAGATGGCCTGTCCCCAGTCTCAGTATTTGCACCAGCTGTTACAGTCTGGTTCAGCCCAGGCTTAGCCAAGGGAGCCAACTTCCAGGCCCAGCCCTCATATGAATTGGTGGGTGTTATGATCCAACCTGACCTGTCCTGCACCATGTCCTGGCTCTCACTTGTGCCAATATATGCTGTAGACTGACCCTGCCTAGTCCACTCCCAGAACTGGCTCACACATACCTGAATGGGTGCTGCAGCCTAGCCTGGCCTAGCCTGCTCTCTGACCTGGCTCTCATGCTCATCAGCAGGAACTGAGGCCTAGCAGGGGAG
Source organism: Ochotona curzoniae (assembly GCF_017591425.1). NCBI lineage: Eukaryota > Metazoa > Chordata > Mammalia > Lagomorpha > Ochotonidae > Ochotona > Ochotona curzoniae. Next base: position 16,564,105 of record NW_024467096.1, on the reverse strand, counting down.
TTCCCCAAGTTCCTCTACCAGACCCACTCCCAGCAACAGATCTTGCATGTGCCAGTGTGTGCTGCTGCCCAGACTGACATGGCCAGCCCCCAGTCCCTGTACTCACTGGCAGCCTAACCAGACTGGCCCACACCCATTCCGGCTCTCATCAATGGGTGATATAATCTAGTCCAGCCTGGCCTCAGGTAAATAATTTTTAAAGTATAATTTTTTATAAAGATTTATTTATTTTTAGTGGAAAGTCAGCTATACAGAAAGGAGAGACAGAGAGGAAGATCTTCCGTCCAATGATTCACTCCCCAAGTGAGCGCAACGGCCAGTGCTGCGCCGATCTGAAGCCAGAATCCCAGGAACTTCTACTGGGTCTCCCACACGGGTACAGGGTCTCAGTGCTCTGGGCCAGCCTCGGCTGCCTTCCCAGGCCACAACCAGGGAGCTGGATAGAAATGGAGCTGTCGGGATTAGAACTGGTGCCCACATGGGATCCAGGCGCATTCAAGGCGAGGGCTTCAACCGCTATGCTATGGCGCTGGGCCCTAAAGTATAAATTAATGAATACTATACATGAGGTTTTATTAAAGGAACTTTTAAAAATATTTAACTTTTTTAAAGATTTATTTATTGTCAGAGTTACAGCAAAAGGCAGAGTTACAAAAGGAAGGAGAGATAGAGAAAAAGGTCCTCTATCCACTGGTTCATGCCCAAATGGCTTCAACAGCCAAAGCTGAGCCAAACCGATACAGCAGCCAGGAGCTTCTCTGGCTCTCCTCTTTGGATGTAGGATCTTAGGAACTTGTGTCATCCTCCTCTTCTTTCCCAGGCCATAAGCAAAGAGCTGAATGGGACATAAATGGGTACCTCTACGGAATGTTAGCACTTGGAGATGGAGGGTTAGTCAGTTGAGCCATTGTGCTGGTCTCTAAAATAATTTTTTTTACAACTTTCAAACTTTTATGAGGAATATAGATTCGAATCTTGCTATGCAGACAGCTATTCTTAACATTTTAATATTTTAAGTACATCTCCTCCAAGTTGACCAGCACATTAGATGCCATAAAGAACAAAATTTTACATGGATGTTTTTAAAGAACTCAATGTCCACCTCTATAATTTAATTTTACTTCAAAGAATGAAGTTTCACAAATAACAAACTCATTTTTAAAAATGCATAGAGTATATCAGTCAGGGTTAAACCAGACAACCGGAACCAGCAGGAGAAGTATATTGAATTTTGTTACACGAAACTGGTTCACATGGTTATAAGGACTGCCTTGAAGTCTGCAGCCCTCGGGCTGTCGGAAAGGGCAGGACAGAGCTCGGAGGCCCAGGCTGCAGCTGCCACAAGGAGGACAAAGTTCTTCCAGGAAGCACACGCTCAGTCCTCAGGCCTTTAAACTGGCTGAATCAGGTTCAACCAGTTTGCCCAGAATGGCTTCCTATACCTAAAGTCAACAGATCAATAACTAATTTTGAAAGATTCATTTATTGGGGGCCAATGTTGTGATCATGATGGTTGACCCTCAGCCTGTGACACCAGCATCCGGCCTGGGCAACAGTTTGTGTCACAGGTGCTTCACTTGCAATCCAGCTCTCTGCTACCTGTCCAGGGCAACAGAAAATGGCCCTTGTACTCACATGGAGACCAGGATGATGAAGATCTCAACTCCTGGCTACAGTCTGGCCAACCCCAGCTGATGCAGCCATCTGAGGAGTGAACCATTAGATGGAAGACTCTCTCTCTCTCTCTCTCTTCTCTCTCTCTCTTGCTAACTCTCTCTAACTCTGCCTTTCAAATAAATACAAACATTTATGTATTTATTTGAAAGGCAGAGTTGCAAAGAGAGAAGGGAGAGAAAAAAGATATTCAATCTGCTAGTTTATTCCCCAAATGGCTGCATTGGACAGGGATAGTTTATGCTAAAGAAAGAAGACAGGAGCTTCATCCAGGTCTCTTCCTTGGGTGGAAGGGGCTCGAGTACCTGGTCTGTCTTCCACTTTTTTTTTTCCCAAGCACATTAACAGGGCACTAGTTTAGAAGTGGACCAGCCGGTACTTGAATTAGTACTCACATGGGATGCTGGCATGATAGGCAGCAGCTTAATCCATTGTGCCACACCTGTCCCCTAGTCCTGTTTTTAAATATTTTGTTTATTTTGAACAGCAGAGTGTCATAGACACACAGAGAGAGGAGAGACAGAGAACTATCTCATTCATTGGTTCACTTTCTAGAAGGCCCCAACAGAGGAGGTTGAGGCAGGTCAAAGCTAGTAGCCAGGAACTTCATTCAGGTTTCTTTCTTGAGTGGCAGGGATCCAAGTGCTTGAACCATCTGCTGCCATCCAGGGTGTGCAATAGCAGGGACGTGGAAAGGAAGCCTAGGCACACCAAGCACACCGACGTAGGAAACAGACATTCTAAGCACAGGCTTATCCTGCTGTGCCACAAAACCTGCTCCCAAATCTGCCTAAAAAGTAATGTTGTTGGGCCCAGTGTGATAGCCTGGATAGCCTAGTGGCTAAAGTCCTCACCTTGCACATGCCAGGGTCCCATATGGGCACCAGTTCTAGTCCTAGCAGCCCTGTTTCCCATCCAGCTCCCTGCTTGTGGCCTGGGAAAGAGGTCAAGGAGAAACCCAACCCATGTGGGAGACCTGGAAGAGGCTCCTGGCTCCTGGCTTCAGATCTGCTCAGCTCTGTCCACTGTGGCCACTTGGGGAGTAAATCAACGGACAGAAGATCTTCCTCTCTGTCTGTTCTCCTCTCTGTGTATCTGATTTTGCAATAAAAATAGATAAATCCTAAAACAAAGTAATATTGTTGAGACTAGCATTGTTGCACAGGTTAAGCCACTGCCTGCAATGCCAGCACACAATATAGATGCCAGTAAAAGTCCCAGATACTCCACTTCTGATCCAGCCTCCTGCTCATACACATGGGAAAGCAATGGAAGATGGCCCCTGTTGGCCCCAGATGAAGCTCCTGGTGTCAGAATAGTTCAGCACCAGCGGTTGCAGTGATTTGGGGAATGAACCAGCAAATGGAAAACTTGCTCTCAATCTCTCTCCCAAACCCTTCTCTCTCTTTAACTTCTGAGACCTGAAAAATGCTCCTGCTTCAGGCCACCCAAGATCCAGCCATGTGGCCAGTTAGGGAGTGGAACAGCATACGGAAGGCCTCTCTGTCTCTCCTCTCTGTAACTCTGCCTTTCACACAAAAATATGGAGATCTTAAAAGAGAGAGAAACACAGTACATTCTTTTAGTCTTCTTTTAATGGTGCTGGCAAAGTAAACATGCTGGTGAGAACAAAGAGAACATTGATATCCTCTTTCACGAGAGCCAGCTTGAGGGCAGCAGGTTGGGCTGGACACGGCTATAGTCTCCCTCCATGTGGGTGCAAACTGGGTCTGGGGAGCAACAGACTGGGCTACACTCCAGCATCTACTGGTGCTCATGAGAGCCATGGTGGGTATAGGACAGGCTGGGCTAGGTCCTGACTCCCGCTGAACCATGTAATAGTTGTGTCTGGGAATGGAGTAGGTGTGGCTGGGCTGTAGCACCGAACAGTAAGAACCAGAATGGATGTGGGATGGCTGAGCAAAGTCACTGTTTCTTCCAGGACAGGAGGCGGACAAAGCCAGCATGGGCCACAGACCCACTGGTGTGCGCAAGAACTGCCACTGGGAGGAGATCTGACAGAGGAGCTTGGGAAACTCCTTTGTAGGGACACAGTCCATGTAGGTGAACACAAGAACCAAGTCAAGGAACAACCCAGACCATGCCAGGTTACAATACCTGAAAGCACACATGTGGTTCAGGTCTGGGGACAGATCAGGTTGGGCCAGTTCATAACATCCACTAGCAGACCTGATAACCAGGACAGGGTTGAGAAGGGGCCTGGTCAGGCCACAACATCAGCCAGTTCACACTAGGGCAACGTGATAATGGATGCTGAGGTAAGACAAGCCATGCCAGCCTGGACTCGTGCTAGGTTCGTTAGCCCTGAGGGTGGGAGATTCAAGGGGACTTGGGTCACCTGGTCCAGGGCCCTGGGGCCACCTGCAAGGTGGGTGTTTGGTTCAGGAACCCCAGGGGAGGGAGATCTGGCAGAGCTCGGGTTACCTAGTCTGGGTCCTGGGTCCTGCCTGCAAGATGGGTACTGGATTCATGAGCCCCAGAGGTGGGGGATCCAGACGGGCTTGGGTTGACCAGCCTGGGTCCTGCCTGTGAGGTGGGTGCTGGGTTCATAAGCTCTGGAGGTGGAGGATCTGGTGGGGCTCATGTCACCTGGCCCTGATCTTTTGACCTGCCCATGAGTGAAAAAGGCATAGTAGTGGATGCAGACCCTGATGCACATGGAGAATATGCCAGCCCATGTGGTACTGTCGAACAAGAAGAAGAACAGAGCAAACTAAACAACTACCCCAGCAAACAATGACAGCAAAAATCTTGGTGAATAGAGCCTTGAGGTCAACTATGTCAGCTAATGGACATAGGGAGGGTTGCGTCATGCTTGGATCAGTGAAATTGACAGCGTTTCAGAACTATCCAAACCACCTGATCAGAACCCTCAGAACTTGCACTACAGCGGGACCCTGGGTTGATCCTGGATGGCGGTTCCCCATCCCTGGGTACTGGGACATTTGGGAGGCTGGGTGTGGCCTTTATGTCTCCCCCTCACCCAGAGGCATGAAGAAAAGGAGAACTAGGAAACAGTGATTTCATCCACTTTTCCCTAACCCTCAGTCCTTCCCACCCTGGCCAACCATGAATCATCATCAAAAAAATAAAATAAATTTAATTTTTTAAAAAAGATATTCTCGGGCCCTGCAGCGTGGCCTACCGGCTAAAGTCCTCGCCTTGAACGCGCCGGTATCACATGTGGGTGCTGGCTCTAATCCTGGCAGCTCCACTTCCCTTCCAGCTCCCTGCTTGTGGCCTGGGAAAGCAGTCGAGGACAGCCCAAAGCTTTGGGACCCTGTACCTATGTGCGAGACCTGGAAGAGTCTCCTGGCTCCTGGCTTCAGATTGGCTCAACTCCAGCCATTGCAGCCACTTGGGGAGTGACCCATCGGATGGAAGATCTTCCTCTCTGTCTCTCCTGCTCTCTGTATATCTGACTTTGTAATAAAAATAAATAAATCTTTTTTTTAAAAAAAAAATTCTCTTTACCCATAGTAAATCAGTGAAGAAAAATCTCTCATGTCTTTTTTTCCTTCTGTGAAATCGAGAAAGTTTCCTGCCCTGAGTCCTGTTTTCTGTGTTTTTTCTGTTTTCGTAAAGAAAACTGCCCAAGTTCTATTAAATATTGAAAGGAAATCATTATTTTTAATCCTAGAGGAAAATTTAAAGGTACATTTATTCCATCTCATGATGAGAAATGACTTTTTAAGCCTAAATGTAATAAAGAAATGCCTCATAAAGAAAAGCTGGAGTTCTGGGTACATAAAAATTTTAAATTTCTTGTGGTTGACACAAATTGGGAAAGCTGCCCAGCTCACAGAGATCTCCCATTAACCCTATTTATGCCGTTAGTTCTTTCAGGAACAGGCCTGCCTCCCAGGCAAAGGGTGCGCAGATGACCCCTGCTGGCCAGTCATGGTATCTCTCCAGTCCTATTCATTTTTTTTTCAATCCATTCATTCCCAACTATGATTGGATGGGGAAACTCACTAATGAACAAAAGATGCCTGCCTTCAAATTTGGCGGAAATAGGTATTTATTGACCACATTAAAAATGGAATGTTAGAAATAGGTATTTTGAAGCAGAGAAATACAGATCTTTGTAAACATCTATACAAACAGCCCCCCCCCCCCAAGGCAACAAAAAAGAAATACATATAGAATACACATTGGAGGCTGAAAGGTAGCAGTTTGGGGCTGGCACATGGCTCAACTGGCTAATCCTCCACCTCCAAGTTCTAGCGTCCCATTCAGCTCCCTGCTTTATGGCCTGGGAAAGCAGCAGTTGACAGTGTAAATGCATCCACGTGGAAGACCCAAAAGAAGCTCCGGGCTCCTGCTCAGCTCTGACCGTGGCAGACATTTGGGGAATGAACCATCAGATGGAAGATCTTTCTCTCTGTATCTCCTTCTCTGCAACTCTGACTTTCCCATTTAAAAAAATGAATAAATCAGAATGGAAGGAAGAAAGGAAGGGAGGGAGGGAGGAAGAGAAATGCAGCAATGGATTTTGAGAGATGTCACTGGAAGTAAAAGACAAAAAAAAAATTTTGTTGGAATTATTCAAGCAACAGGGAAATGTTAGTGTAAAATCCAATCACAAAATGGAGTCACTTTGGTTCAAGCATGCATAAGTATGCTAACTGGCTCTTTAAAAACAGCCAGATGAGATTAATCAAGATAAGTTGTAACACTAAGTTATAAAAGAATGTAAATTAAGACTAAGATGTTATTTTTTCATCTAGTCTCAAAATTTCTAATTTCCCATAGCAATAGTGTGGTGATTGCTACTAGGAGTATAATTCAACACAACTTTTCTGGGGTGTTGAAAACGCAGTCATAAAACCTTACAGAAAGATTATATTGGAAAAGCAATGACTTTCCCTGCTCCTAGGAATCTAGCTGAAGCTCAAGACAATTTAAACAGAAACAGATTTATGTATGCAAGTATTCATGAAATTTCAACATTTGAATTGTGTCAATATTAGAAAAAACAGAGTTGACCATGTGCAGTCACACAGTAGAAGTGTACACAGCTGATGTTAACATGTGCAAAACGTCAGATCACTCTCACAATCGGGAAGAAAAAAACCAATGACACTGAGTTGCCACCAAAAAAAGTTCAATGCTTACTTCATAACTTGTTGCTCAAATACTATTTGTTGAATAGAAATCTACGTATGAAAGCAAATAGGACTTGTTGCTTCCAGAGAGGTCATAACATTTTAATGAATAGTCAATTTTACACTTTTTAAAAGCTGTGAGAAATTCAATTCACAAGGTAAGTTCATCCTAGCGCAAAAGATTTTTTTAAATCTATGTATAAAGTACACGTTTTCCACAAACGTTTCCATTCCACAAACACATTCCATTTGAGGTGAGAACTTTAGCCACTAGGTCACCGTGCAAGGCCCACAAAGTGAAATTTATTACAGAAAGCTCCTGCTACAGCATCAGAAGAGGGTTCCAAGAAAAGAAAGACCCAGGAAAATGGTCAAAGTGGTGTTTTTTTAAGCACAGTTAGGGTGAGCACAACAGCTACCAACGGGAAGGTGAGGACCAAGCCCATCAGAATGGCACAGATGTAATCCCGTTTAGCTTGCCCAGGGTGTAAGAAAAAGCCGTCACTAGACTGTGGTCAGCAACTGCTTTCCGTTCTCATGATCAGGTAAAAACTCAGAAGGATGCAATCACTTCCTCCCTGCTAGAAGCTCAAATTGGGGTTGGTATGCTAAAGGCAGCTTCTGTACCCTCAATCTTCTACAAATCCATTCAATTCAGTCTCCAAAATAGATCTAAAATTATCCACTTATCTCCATCACCTTTGTCATTACCCTGTGTCGACTCTACCTTCCTCCAAGCTCCTCTCCTTTCAATGGGGAGCGTAATCTGGTACAAAATAAGCCCTGAGTCAAATAATTTTCTTATTTAGAACATTTCAAAATTCCTCACTGAAGTTAAATACCAGCCAGTGTCCTTTCAAAGACCTACATAATAATTAACTCATGAGTTAGACATTGTTTTGAGCGCTTTATGTGGACTCATTCTTTAAATTCTGACAGACAGCCCAGGAAGTCCTTGTTATTCTTATTTTATCATCAAGGCAATCAGAAGCACAGAGGTTAAACTTCCCCAAGGTCCCTGTTGGCTGCAGGATGCAGGACCTCACTCCCCACAACGCCCTCCAGCACTCTGCTGTCCTTGTTAAGGTACCAATGCAATGCTCTGCTCACTCTGATCCTGGAACCTGCCAAACAATCTCATTTCCATGCCTTTGTAACTTCAATGACCCTCTCCCAGAAAAACTTGTTTTCTTGGTTTTAAATGGTTGACTTTTCCCTACCCTCCAGGTTATTTGCACAATGACAAAATAGGTCATGGCACATATTTGTAATGGAATGCCACACAACTGTCTTAACACATTAGGTAAATCTCATAGCATGTGGAAAATCTATTTAGTATAGATTGCTAAGTGAAAAAAGCAAGTTACAGAATAGCAAGTCAATTTTTCTTAATGTGTACATGATTTCATGAACTTGTAAGGGAAAAAACTGAATTTATCACTCAAAGGCCTAGAAGGCCTATTTCTACAAATTCATAAAAAGTGGAATTTAAACATAAGATTTTTATTACTTTTTTCATTGCTGTAACTTTAACACCGAAAAAAAAAAAAGAAAAAAAAACAACTAACTGAGTAAGAGAGTTAATTTCCATTCACAACTTTGGATATGTACAGCCAAAGACCAGACCGTACCATTCCTCTGCTGCTTACCCATGTCATAAGCTGGGAACTGGACGGGAAGTGGAGCAGCCAGGATACAAACCAATGCCCTTGAGGGATCCTGGTGCTTGAATGGGGAGGATCAGTCAATTGATCCATTGCACCAGGACCCAAGGTCTCGACTGCCTTGTCCAATCTAAGAAGTGAGTAAGTGTTCAATCACTTTCTGTACAGACGGGCAGTACTATTTGCTCTCTGAGGTCACGTCCTACTATAGTTTGTCTTCCATACCTTCATATTGGAAGCCTAGACCTCAATGTGCAGTGGAAGTACTGTGGAGCCTTGAAGAGGTGGCGTCTGGCGGTGAGACACCATAGAAACAGTACTCACCAATCCAAGCTCCATCTACCCCATTTTGTGCGTGAACAGCACATATCTACCAGCTCCAAAATAATCAGGAGCAAGGGGCATTCAGCCTAACCACAGATACCCTGCGTCCTTTTCCAGGACTTCCCTGACCTGGATGTATGCCCAGAAGAGCCCAAAATACCAGTGGCTGTGGTAAACAACACCTCCATTTCAAGGTTGTTATATACACTAAAAACAAAAACCAAACGGAAGTGCACTGTGCAGAAACCCAATGAAGACCAAAGTGCCATATCCTAACAGAAATAACACCAGCATACCTTCCCACCTGATGAAACCTCTACCCAGCTCCTTTTGTGGGACCAGTCAGTAAGGCACTTCCTGATAGGCTGTCTCTCTTCTGCTCAAGTCTAAGCCACCTATAAACCTTGCCTGGGCTGAATCTTTTCATTTCTACTTGCAAGTGAGCCAGAGAACCTGAAGTCACTATCAGTGGAAATTTCTTAGGTCATTGGAGGTGTTGCCCTCAATACGTCTCACTGGGGCCTGGCACAGTAGCCTTACAACCACTAAGCTTCCTTAAGGGCACCAGTTCACATCCTAGCTGCTTCACTTTCCATCCAGCTCCCTGCTTGTGGCCTGGAAAAGCAGTCAAGCATGGTCCAAAGCCTTGGGACCCTGCACCCACATGGGAGACCTCTAGGCTCTTGGCTCCTATTTTTGGATCAGCTCAGCTCTGGCTGTTGCAGCCACTTGGGGAGTGAACCAGAAGATGGAAGATGTTTCTCTCTGTCTCACCTTCTCTCTGTAAATTTGATTTTCCCATAAAAATAAATAAATATTTTTAAAAGTCACACTTATCTCCTTGAGTGAGCTTTCACAAGCATGAGTTATAGTCAAAGTCTGTTTCCCAAGTTGCGCTCTTTCTCCTCACACACACAGTCCCCACATTGTTATCTGCCGTGAGGTAGTACAGCCAAAGCTGTATGGGTTTACTAAAGCTTCCACCCTGCTGCCTTTCAGCTTCCAAACCTGTTTTCTATATATACATAAATTTAGCCTGCCTCAGGCATTTTGTTTCAGTAACTAAAATGAATAACCTACTTTTGTCTTTCCCTTCAAGAGTTCACTTATTTTTTTATTTTAAATTTTGCTTTTATTGTTATTATTATATTATCATTTTATGATACAGTTCCATAGGTCACCTATATTATTACTATATCATTACTGTAGCATAATTCCTCATACACAGTCATGTGTCCATCATTGCGGGCATGGACAATGGCAGAGACTCCAGCATCCCATTGTCAAGATATAGTTAACGGGCCTGGCGGCATGGCCTAGAGGCTAAAGTCCTCGCCTTGAACACATTGGGATCCCATGTGGGTGCTGGTTCTAATCCCAGCAGCTCTACTTCCTATCCAGCTCCCTGCATGTGGTCTGGGAAAGCAGTCAAGGATGGCCCCATGCTTTGGGACCCTGCACCCGTGTGGGAGACCTGGAGGAAGTTCCTGGCTCCTAGCTCCAGATTGGCACAGCACCAGCCTTTGCGCTTACTTGGGGAGTGAATCATCAGATGGAAGATCTTCCTCTCTGTTTCTCCTCCTCTCTGTATATCTGATTTTGTGACAAAAATAAATAAGTCTTTAAAAAAAATATATAGTTAACAGTTTCATTCAGAGTTCATCTTTGATCTGGAAGTAGAAATGCATACTACATTGTATTCTCACATCTGGATATGATAGTCTCCATTACACAATTACTATATATCTTCTTAAATGAAAAGCCACATTATAAAATCAACAGGAAGAAAAACAGAAATCTACAATGCCATGTTGTTAAATAACATGCTACTGGATATGATAGTCTCCATTACACAGTTACTATACATCTCGTTAAATGAAAGGCCACAAAACAAAATCAACAGCAGGAAGAAAAAAAATTTTTAAATGCCATTAAATTAAACAACATGCTACTGGGCCCGGTGCGATAGTGTAGTTAAAGTCCTCACCTTGCACGTGCTGGGATCCCATATGGGCACAGGTTCTAATCCCGGAGGTCCCACTTCCCATCCAGCTCCCTGCCTGTGGCCTGGGAAAGCAGTTGAGGACAGTCAAAAGTCTTGGGACCCTGCAATGTGTGGAAGGCCTGGAAAAGCTCCTGGCTCCAGGCATAGGATTGGCTCAGCTCCAGCCATTGCAGCCACTTGATGAGTGAACCATCGGACGGAAGATCTTCCTCTCTGTCTCTCCTCCTCTCTGTATATCCACCTTTGCAATAAAAATAAATAAATGTAAAAAAAACCATGCTACTAAATGACAAATGTATCGCTGAAGAAATAAAAAAGAAAATCAAGAAACTTCTTGAAGAAACTGATGGTACTATATGATTTATGAGTCAATGAAGAATTTAATGAGAAAATGTTTTGAAGAGATGAAACTAAAAAAATAAATAAATAAAATTCAGGGCCCAGTACAGTGGCCTAGAGGCTAAAGTTCTCGCCTTGAATGTGCTGGGATCCCATATGGGCACTGGTTCTAATCTCGGTGGCCTCACTTCCCATCCAGCTCCCTGCTTGTGTCCTGGGAAAGCAGTAGAGGATGGCCCAAAGTCTTGAGACCCTGCACCCGCGTGTGAGACCTGAAGGAAGTTCCCAGCTCCTGGCTTCGGATCTGCACAGCACCAGCCATTGCAGTCACTTGCTGAGTGAATTACTGAATGGAAGATCTTCCTTTCGGTCTCTTCTCCTCTCTATGTATCAGACTTTGCAGTAAAAATAAATAAATCTTTTTTTTAAAGGAAGGAAGGAAGGAAGGAAGGAAGGAAGGAAGGAACTTTAGATCTCTGCTGCAGAACCTCGCTGGGGTTGGGGCTGGATGTTCTGGTGGTTGCTAGGAGCCATTGGCTTCCAGGCACTGCAGGACCCAGAAAGCAGAGAGGCTGTGAGTGCACAGCATTAGCTCTGTGCCAGAGGGGCCTGTATCACTATAGGAGCTGGTGACTGTGGATGCTTTACGTTCTGCAGGCACGTGAGAATAGAAACTAGCAGTCAGAAATAAAACTTTCCTCCCAAAATGCCCTGAACTGGCAAGCGATTTCAAGCGCCCAAGTATGCATTCACAGAGCAGGCAGAACGTACAAATCTGGAGCAATTCATACAGAAGACTGAATGTACACTCCATTTTCCCTAACTCCAGTTGAAATTCAGTCTCTTACTGACTCTTTTTAGAAAGATCTTGGGCCACTGCCCCACATGATGACACTGTGTGATATTGAACAGGGAAACCCACCCTCCAGGTGTGCCAAACCTCCTGCCTGGTTCTCAGCTCCCTCCAATACTTTTGGGGGATGCCCTGCACAGCCTGAGACAAAGACTTACTCCTCCAGGAGGACAGGAGGACGCTTGTATCCCAACCCTGGAGACTCCTGAATCCTCACCAAGGACTATCCAGTACGGCCACCAAGGGCTATATCCCAACTGCCAAGGAGACCATGGGGAATTGGAGTGCCCTCATAGGCCAAGAACTCTGAGGTCATCCACTCCCTTTTGGATTTCCCACACGGGATGGAAGCAGCCCAGATCCTTCCTCACAGGTTCTAATGTCATCAGAAAAACAGCCAGGAGCCCTGAGCTGTCTTCAGAAACAGAACAGTAAACCTCCTTCGGGTCCTGGGAGAGGAGCTTTCTCTGGTCCTAACTTAGTTCCAGCTTTGGATCCCCACCCTCTCTTGCAATGACCATCAGGGTTGTTTCAGAGCCCCCTGCACCACCCCCCCAAAAAAAATTAGATTAGATGGACAGAGACCAATAATGAAAGCTTAGAACAGACAAGAAATGGTCAGCTTGGCCTCATATATACCTAACTAGATAGGACACAAAGATTAGTTATTCCTCACTAAGGTATTGAAGATTTCTCTGCATACCCCTCCTAAAACTATTCTGCGCCTCAACTGTCAACATAGGCCTTATTAGAGTTATAAGCCTGTTTGGACTATCCTAAAATTCACCAAGTTGAGTTAGATCATGCCTCAATACCATGAACTGCTAAATATAAAAATGTAAATAGACACAAGACAGCTGAATAGACCCTATAACCATTTTAAGGAATACGGCAGCTGGTTGTGTATAAACTAAAATTAAAACGTCAATGAAGTAGTCACAGGATGTGGTTAAGAACTTGCATTGTCTAACATATTGGTCACTCAACACCATGTCAATTAACTCCATAATGTTGTAAATTGTTGTTGATGTTATGTTGTGGCTTTTCCTTGGAGGGGATGACATTCTGCCAGCTCTACTTTCAGGCCAGGGATGGTCTCCCAAGGAAACCACTGAATTTGTCTGGACAATAAGAGGCTGGACTCTATACATGGTACATGCTCGCAATGAAGGAATCATGACTGGATATGAACTGTACTACTGCAACAATGTGGAGGAATCCAACATGGGGGGAGAACACGGGGAGGAAGCATGAGGGAATCTCAGAGCCTTACATAACTGTCATTAAAAGAAATTAAAAAAAAAAAAAAAGGCTTGGTACGCGCCTGCCCCTAGGGCTCCAGTCTTCCCTATGCACATCAATCCTCAGATCTACTCTCCACGTCACTGCCACTCTTTAAGAAGCTCACCCTGAAACAGAATCCACTGCAGTGCTTCCCTGTCACCTATTCTATCAAATAGTCCTCAGAAATCTATTCCTTGTGTTTCTCAGGCAAGCGCAATGAATAAATAATTTCAAAACAAACACTAAAAGGTGAACCTGTGAGTTCTAGAATGAAAGTTGAAACCCAAAAGAAATGTTGGGAGAGTGGGTATGGCTCTTCAGCAAGGTGCAGTCATCAAATCCGGTAAGGGGGAGAGGGGCAGCAGCCTCCAGCTTTGCTTTAAACTTGGTGAATAAGCCTGTTTGATGGCGTCCTCAAATGGACATGTTACTTTCCCCTCAAAGTTTAGATGGCCATTTCTAGCCATTCCTTGTCCTCTTACTCCCACTCCCCTCAGCATAGCCTGTGAAGCCCACCCTCTCAGAGCCTGTTTTCTTTCAATCCCTGCTGTCCTGCAGTTGCAGGCCTCCTCATCCCACAGGTGCTGTCCTGGAACCACATCCGACAGGGCCACTCTTCCAGCAGCTTGGCCCTGTGTTAGGTGCTGGAGGCAAACACCAAATGACACAAATGCCTGCCTTCCATGTCTTGGCCAGCAAGTCTTCCCTATTTTCAGTGAGTCCATCTCTTGCTCAGGAACCTGTAAAAGCTCCTGACTACTTACCCAATCAATTTGAAATTTATACTTTGCTTTCTTTTATTTACTCAGAAAATGAGACTAAAGGCTTATTATGAGCCAGGCGCTGGTAGTAAGCATAAAGTCCAGACTACAAGGGCGTGGGCACTGTCCTCAAGAAACCCACAATCTGGTGTGAAAGATGGATATAAAATTCACCATTATAGAAATAATAAAAATTAAAATAACCGATACATTCATATTAGTTATAATTGTTATGAATAATGAGCAGTAAGGAGCGCTGGTACAGCGTATACACGAGGCCAGCACTGTGAGCTGTCACCTGCAGTACCAATATCCTACATGGAACTGGTGAGAGGTTCCTGGCTTCAGCCTAGCCTAGCCCTGACTATTGCAGTCATTTGGGGGAGTGAACCAACAAATTGAATCTCCTCTCTCTCTCTCTCTGCATCTCCGCTTTTTACATAAATAAAATCTCTCTCTAAAAAAGTGTGGAAATAAGTGATCAAATGTAATCTAATCTAAGTAAAGCAAAGCAAAAAAAAAAAAAATCTGGGCGTCTACATTTGTTTTTGTTTGTTTTTAAATATCTATTTGAAAGATGAGTGAGAGGCAGAGAGACAGAAAGAGATTTCCCATTTATTGGTTCACTCCCCAGACGGTCACAACAACCAGGCCTGGGCCAAGCCAAACTCAGGTGCTAGGGACTCCATCCCGAGCTCCCATACCCGTGGCAGGAACCCAAGCACTTGGGCCATTTTCCACTGTCTTCCCAGGGGCATTAGCAGGGATCTGGATTGTAGCAAAGCAGCCAGGACTCCAACTTGCCCTCAGATATTGGACTCCAGCATCACAGACACCGACTTAACCCACTCACAGAATTCTGCTCCCAGGTGTGTGTCAGGAGGAAGGGTGTTTACAGGAAGCGGGAAGAACCCACTCAGAGGTGTAGGGGAGCACACAGGAAGAACAAGAAGATGTGCTGGTAGCACAATGAGCAAGGACAAAGACGGCTGTCAAGAAAGAGAGCATGCAGAGAACTGCAAATTACATGAAGGTTTTTAGACTCTGCCCTAAAAAAATATTGGAAGCCACCAATGGTTTCAGGGCATGTGGTATCATGATGTAACCACACTAATGGCTTCCTGTTGCTATGGGAAGCCGGATGCTTTGCAGGAACAGATGGATTTTATCTAGAGGCTGGATGTCCAAAATTAAGTGGCCCCATTTGTTTGGCCCCCGTGGCTATATTAAATGACAAAGAGGCAGAGAAAGGCA
The DNA here is from genome assembly GCF_017591425.1 of Ochotona curzoniae. Classification (NCBI taxonomy): domain Eukaryota; kingdom Metazoa; phylum Chordata; class Mammalia; order Lagomorpha; family Ochotonidae; genus Ochotona; species Ochotona curzoniae. The sequence continues at coordinate 16,548,818 of NW_024467096.1, read as the reverse complement.
CAGTCCTGTGCTAAAATGACCAGACCTGCCATGTAGCCACACTTTGTAAAGAACTAACTCCTTAGGACTGGTGGCTCAGCCAGTTAAGCCGCCACCTGCAGTTCCAGCATCCCTTAGGCGCTCTGTTTCCAAACGTGGCTGCTCCACTTCCCAGCCACGCCGCTGCTAATGAGCCTGGGAAAGCAATGGAAGACGGCCCAGGGTTCGGGCCGCAGAACCCGTGTGGGAGATCCTGAAGCTTCAGGCTTTGGCATGCAGCTATTTGGAGAGTGAACCAACGATAGAAGAGGTCTCTCCTTCTCTCTGTGCAACTCTGCCTCAACTTAATAATTAAAAAAAAAATAACTACAAAGTAAAACGGATCGCAGTGTATGGCTATGCACCCCCTCCAACCAACGCTGAGCACAAGTCAGAAACCAAGCAGAAGCCCGGAACAAAATACAGCAGAAAACCGGTGGCGGAGGGGTGATACATTTCCTCCCTCGTTCCGCTTACCCCTCCCACCATAGCTTCCTCGAGAAATTCTAGAAGGGGTTCAAGCGTAGCGGCTGACATCACTGCGTCTCAGGGACACCGTCTCTAAGTCACTCCACACGCTCTTTTTCCCGCCTCGCCTGGGACGGGACGTGAAGGGCGGGGCGGGCAGAGGCTGACGTCAGATCCGGCTTGGGCCGCGGCGCAGCGCGGGGGGGGGGGGCGGAGAGAGGCGGTGAGGGGGCGGGGCCCACAAAAGCGCGCGTTCTGGGGGGAGGCGGGGCCGAGCCGCAGAGGGCCGCGTCACGTCCGGCGGCGTTAGAGCCCGTGCGGAGGCGGTGCGGAGCGCTTCGTGTCGGGCGGCTCGGGCGGCTGCGTCCCGGGAGGCTGCGGCGGAACCTCCTCCTCGAGGCGCCCAGAGGCTTGACAGCTTCGACGGAAGCGCGGCGGGCAGCGACAGCAGCCGGGCGTCATGAGCGACAGCGGCGAGCAGAACTACGGCGAGCGGGTACGTGGCGGTGGGGTCGGGGGTGGCCGTGCGGTTCCCCAGCCTCTCTGCATCTTCTTTCCAGGCCCATCGGCCTCAGGCCGGGAGGCGGGGGCGTGTGAGGCTCCGAAGTCCGAAGCCGGGAGGGATAGGCGACAAAAGGGGTTTAACGAGTCCCGGTGCCTAGTGTCGTGTGAGTAGTGGAGGAGGCTCCCGGCGGTCCCGTGTGGCGGCGGTGCCCGGGGACGGCCGTTACGGGGAACGGGGGGGGGGGGGATCCTGGAACATGGCCGCTCGTGCCCGCGGGGCTGGGGGCGGGGAGCGGCGTGGCGGGGCCGCGGGCCTAGCTGCTGCGGGCCGGCCTGCCGCGAGCTTCGCGCGGCCATCTTGCGCTGGCGGGCCGGGCTGCCACCGGCACAAAATGGCGGAGGAGCGGGGGGCTCGGGAGGCCCCCGGCGCGGGGTGAGCGAGGCCCCGGGGAGCCGGCCTCGGCACCCCGGCCTCGGCAAGGGCGAGGGGCTGAGTCCCCTGAAGGAGGGTCGCTGCCCGGAGCCCGTTAGCCCGAGGGCGCTGCGCGGGAGCTTTTGTTTCAGCCCAAATGGGTAGAAGGATGCTGCTTTTTTTTTTTCCCCGGATACAAAAAAAAAAAGGGTTTTGTGAATGAAAGCAGTCCGTGTCCGGTCTGGACAGACTGAAGGTGGCCAGGGTGGGTTTTTACTTTTTTTTTTTTTCCTTGAGGTTGCGAAGGGGAGGACGGCGGGCAGCGAGCGATGGCGGCGTCGCTCCCTTTGTTGCGAGGCGGCCTGAGGCGGAGGCGCAGTGCGCCCGCTTCCCCGCCTTCATTTTTTTATTTTATTTTTGTGGGTGTTGGTTGGATCCTAACGGTGCAGATGGGTGAGCCTGGGTGCGCGTGGCGGGCTGGGACCGTGTGTAGGGGGCAACAGGCTGGAGGGCAAGGGGGGATGTGTTGAGGCAGGGAACGTAGGGCGAGGAAGCAAACATGGATTTTTTTTTTTTTAAGCAGGAGTCAGTTAAGTGGTTGTGGCAGTCTGTTGCCTGTTCCCCCTTGTGGTAGAGATGGAAATACTAGTTGTCAGGTGAATTTTTTTTTTTTTTTAAAGAAAAAAGCGTTTGGTTTCTCAGGCTTTTTTGGGAAGAACCTCATCGTTTGGCACCTAGTATCTTAATGAACTTGACAACCAGATGAAATTGCCTTGAGCATACTCAGATGACAGAGTTTTTTTTCTTCAGAGGTTGACTCGATTTTCTTAAGCTCCTGCCTTCTAGGATAAAGTTTGAAATATGCTCACAGATATTACAATGAATGAGTTCTGGTGGCTGCTAGTAGGTTACATATTTGGAGTTAGTCACTGGTGTTCGGATTGGAAGGCACTAAACAATTACTGGATAACTTTACAATTGTTAATAATATATGATTGGTTTGACTGGCTCTCCTTTGGAAACAGTTGGAGAGGGTACTTAGAGAATGTGAAAGTGTGCACAGAGAATGCAAGGTATTTTTGCCTGTGGAGGAGGAACCAATTGAAGGAAGTTTGGGATATACCTAGAAAGAAATGTCAAAGTAGTTCCAGCGTTAATCATGTTCTTAGAAAGATTATTTGCTAAATCTGAGAAAGTAAGTTAAAGTTAAAATTATTTTACTCTGTAAGACACTTCTGAATTTGTAGAATACTTCCATATAGATTTGTTTAGTATTTGTGCTTGCTTTCCAAGGAACCTTTACAGATACATACCTACTTGGGGCTCAAGGGAACAGTTCCTAGGGATTGCAAGGTGCAGCTGTCAAATACGATGGCCTCTACACTTCGGAAAGTAGGGAAAACCCAAGTCATAATATTGGACATACCCGGTATAAAATAGCTTCTCCAATCCTAAGGACTAGCTTTCTTCAATTCTAGAATCATTCTGAACTGTTGTGCTTCTTGTTAATCACTTAATACAAATCTGAAGCTCATTGGAACCCCGCCCCACCCTTATCAGTGATCCAGACACTGCCACACCATCTCATCCAGGCCTCCGAGATTGATTGTGGAGTAAATTATCTTCAGTTCGGTCACTAATACAAAGCTGTTTTTGAGTGAATACATGGGCAGCTATAGTTGTGGTTCATCCTGTTTGTGTGTGATGTGTCAGGTTCCTCTCCCCTCCCAAGTTCATGATATACCAAACCTAATGCGAAGGTATATCTCATCTCCAGATCTAAAATCTTTTCCAGTACTTTCTAAGAGAAAAAATGGTTGCATTTTTTAATACATTAACTAGCTGCTACCTTTTCTTCGGGGAGGGAAAAAAAATCGCCCAGCAATTACATCACAGATTGGGGTAATCTTCAAAGACACAACATGTAGAATGTTATTCGGTGTTGCTCAATGTTCCCTGGTCCCCTTTTTGATTGTAATTGTTTTTACAAATTAATGTTTGCTTAGAGTCCAGAAACTAAGGATAGTCTTGTGGAGCAGATGTTTTAAATGTCTGTCAAGCTATCAAAGGGTTGGGTGGTATCAGTTTTAAAGCAAGTCTGTTTTTATCCAGCAAGTAGTTTGATGAAGTAGGGGTTGTTTCTGTAGAAACATTTGCAGCATAGGCACTTTCTCTTTATTCTTTATAGAAATGAACAGTGTCTGGCTATACGATCCCATCAAACTGCTTTTCACATTCTGCAGTTTTTCTCTTCCTTCTGCTTAATCTTGGAATGCCTCTTTTATAGTCCTTATTTTTAAGCCCTTAACTCTAAATTCTAATTATCAAAACCAAAACATCTGAATCTGTTCAGAATTATAGTCAGTACCAAATTTCATTAACAAAGGATGGAATTAATATCAATTGTGGGTGGCAGGGAGAAACTGTTTAAATTGTTTCTCAGAATCTAGTTAGGTATGAGTCTCGACACCAAATTGAAATATTCTCTCTTGACTTTTGAATAATGCTTTAATATGTGGATACTATCTGAAACTGGAAGGTGTTATTTCCAGCTGAAATTGCAAGTGATTTTACAAGGTAAGTGCTGTTGATTTTGTTAAAGGTTGAAGAGGAATTCCGATGATGAAAGAAGTGTTGATGGACCTTGTATAGCCTTTCCCAAATTTCCAATAAAACTTTGCTTTTCATAGTTCACATTGTGCCCAAGACAGGAATCACAGGGTTTTTGCTTGGTTTTTTGGCTTTTTTGTTTGTTTGTTTTGCATCTTCTTGAGCCTCGACGTTTTGTATTTATGTATACTTGTGTTATTTTCTTGCAGGGTATTGTGATTACTTAGGAATTTTGAGTGTTTTTAACCAGATTGGTATTTCGAAGTGTGAGTGGGATTAGATATTGTCTTCACTTAGTGTTTTTTAGGTCACGAGTTGAAAAAATGCCAAGTTGGTCCTCCAATTCCAAAAATCTTTGAATTGGGTTTTGGGTGTTACTTTCTGTTGATAGTTTTGTCATTAATGAATGTCATATGATGGATATAGCCTCCCTTTTTGCATTAATTTTTGCGCTCAGATCTAAAAGGTAAACTGAGGAAAACATAGCTACTAATTGTTTCTACTGGAGAGCACTCAGAAAACTTTGAACTTACAGCCGATTATAGGCAGTTTGGTTTTTCTCAAGACTGTTGTCAGTCCTTAAGAATTTTTCTATTCCAACCTTCTTGTAGATGGTTTGGCTGCAGAAAAAGATACAGTAACTTACTGATACTAAGCACTGACCATTCCACAGTAAGATGTCTATGCGTTCATCCCCAATTTAAGAAAATTATCTTGTTAACCTAATAAGTTTTTGTGTATTTAAATAGACTTCAGTTGTATGCCTTGGGAACATTTTTAACAAAATTTGTGTCGATGGGACAAGTTTGTTTATCTCTAAGTAGGATCTCTTTAACAATATGTGTATAACATTAGCCCAATAGTTGGTCTTCTGGTTTTATGAAGTGGCCACTTGAATTTGGCAGCTGAGTTGAAATAAGCCTACTGTTTATATTATCTAGTACTGGGTTTGTTCTTAGAATATAAAAGGAAGATTAGAGAATGCGGTAATAAAATAACAGCAGGAAGGCATCAGTATTGAGCACAGTTGTGACATCTAGGGCTTTGGTCTTTATTACATTATCCTCACCTAAGCCCTCCATCTTTACCGTTAGAAGGCCCTAAAGAAATCTGCTTGGGCATTCTGATTCCACGATTACATTTGTGTTGCCAGAAAGTGTTTCCCATTACATTTTAGTGATGGATATTAAAAGCCAATTGCTGTGATTCCCTAAAATAAAAACCTGCTTAAACTGTTTAACAGAGTAAATAAAGCAATAAATGACTTTAAAACTAGTCTGGAAATTAGGCTGTTAACACTTCCTAGGATGGCAATGGTTGTCTTTATATACCGGAATAGATATAAAGACAAAAAAATTTCATTGTTTCTAGAAAGAAAAGCTAGGAAGTGATAGTAAAAATGAAATGCAGGATAAGAAAAACTAAAACATTTTATCAGAGTGTTCAAGACATGCTTTACTGATTCACAAAATTGAATCTTTAGTAATTATTTGGGGAGGTGAGCTGTAATTCTTAATATTGCCACCTTTAAAAAACAGGATCTCCTTTGGATATCCAGAAGACTTTAATGTTTTGTTCATTTGAGTGGGGGAAGTTTTACAACAGAATTGTTGAAAATACCACTGCTGGATTCAAGTTTGTTCCAATTTCCTTTGTAGCTACTGGCTTGTACAAGTTGGTTGACTTCATTGTCTTTATTTTAGTTCCAGATTTAGTAATTGGATCATGCATACTAATCTCACTTAAGCAGCTTTCCCAGGGTGGGTTAAATATTACAGTTCCAAATTGTCAGCTTCCCTGAGATTGTCTTTTTTTAGGACTCTTTTAAATATGCAATGCAAAAATGTGTGACATAAATGTTTCTTTACCCTATCTAGACAAGTCACAATATTGTAAGCCTCTTTAAACCTGAGCCTTTGTCGCTGTGCAAATGAATTGTCCGTGCTTTCCTTTCTTGCACTTTTGTATTAATGTCTTTTTTTTTTTTTGCTAGAGTTGTGCTTTTGACACTTGTTAACACTTTGTATTGATGAATACAATAAGTTAAGAAGTGTGAAATGTAATTCTAGTTCTTAAAAATGTTCAGTGGCGCATTTCACGTTCAGCTTAAGCATGATAAATTTATTTGGAGTAGACAAATGAGATTACCATATTAGAATCAAAGAAACAGTAGTGTCAGTTTTTTGAGCTGCGTATTCTAGGTCTTTTGTTTTTTTAATCCAAAACAAAAGGGATTTTTTTTTTCTAGTTTCAGTTTTGGCACTGGATTTTATCCTGGAGTTTTAAAATATTCTTCATCCTGTTCTTTTTCTATTAAGGTTAATGTTGAAGAAGGAAAATGCGGAAGTCGTCATTTGACAAGTTTAATAAATGAGTATTTGAAGCTCAGGAATAAGTGAAGCTGAAATTTGAAAAAATAAAAGAAAGAATGCATGCTAATTATCAGACCAGAAGTCCCACTTGTAGAATATTGAGCAATTTGTGTGAAGTGGGGAAGATGAAAGAAGTCAGAATTTGAAACGGAAGAATGAAGAAAAGAAATAAAAATGAAGTTAAGATAAGAAGTAATCTGGAATCAGAAAGCACTACGCTAAGTAATTACTAGTCTGTTTATGTGTCCCTGTATATTTTGCTAAAGATGCATGCATTATTTGTTTAATAGAAGAAAATATATACAGGGTAAAGAAGTGCCTTCCAAGGAAACGTTTAAATTAGGTAATTCTAATTTAACTGCTTAGACAAATGATTGAAATGCAATTTTAAAATAACGTTTTGTAGTTGAATTACAGGCAGCAGTGAGCTCTCTATCTCTAGCATGGGTAACAATTGGCTTCATGGTGTCCTTTTTTAACTTCCTGGGGAATGAGTGCATAGAGTTGGAATGGTGGTCTTTGCCGCCACCACCACTACAACCTACAGACATGTGTCTCTGACCCCTCTGCTTCAGTGCTGAACAGTTACAAGTATGGTGACTAATCCAAAATCCTAGCAGAGCACTGCACAAGATAGTTCTTTGTGAATGCCAGCAAGTTTTTGCTTTTTGTTTTCTTTCATGTGTCATTGGGGGAAGCTATGATCATTAAGCCTTTGTTACCATACATATGTGCCTGCACAAGTAGCATTCTTCAAATTTTAAGCACTTGAATGACCCTTTCAAGAGCTCAGCCGTTAACAGTGGTGTTAGAAGTACAAATTATAAAGTAGTGCTTTTTTTTGTTTGTTTCTCTCCCACCCTTTACAATGTCCTGTAAAAATCAAGCCATACTTTTGTCTTTTGTTTCAGCTGTTGGATGTAATTGTATATTATCAAATGGGACTAGTACACATCAAGATAATGTCCAGTAACAGCCACCACTTCTGTCTGGTTGACTATATGTTTCTCCTAAAATTAAGATTTAAGAAGTTTAGGGTTTGTTGGGGCCCTTTAAAAATTACTTAAAATGGCATCTTTGAAAAAATCATTTTCTGGTGCTTTAAGGCCTGTCATAACAGTATGAAGCTTGGCTTTTTATATTTCTGGTTTTTTGCAAACAAGAAAACCCTACAGGAAATGAGATTTAGCATTTGCTCTGCCCAGTTTTGTAAAATATCTGAACACTAATAACCAGTGATGTTGTTACTCAAAGAACAAACAGATCACTTAGGTAAGAATGATTAATGTGGAGTGGGTATTGAGCCAAAAGTTGATTGAGATCCAAAGAGAAGTAAAAGCATTTTGGGACCAGGGTGTGGTTCAGGCTAGATATAAAGTGAAAACAACATTGGTACCGGTGGGCTATCTCACCCATTTATTTTTAATGTTGGGGGCAGGCAAAGCAGCAGAGGTGATAGAAGCAGGGTTTTAGGAAGGTAATATTTGCCAAGAAGAAAAATAGTAGGCAGAAAATATATCTTCTGAAATGGAGTCAGTGAGTTAACTAGCATAAGTAAAGGTACAGTTTGTTTTTAAGAAATGTAAATACCTTACTCAGACCAGACCTCTGCAAATAATCTACAGTTTGGGGCCCTGAATGTTCGAAGACTAAAAAAATTCAATACATAGCTGTTCACGAGCCAGTGTTCTAAATTCAGTGTATTGTCCTAGTTTTTTTAAATTAAAAAGCAATTCAAAAAATTTGCAAAATGGAATGGAAAGTGTATTTTGATGCACAATTTTGAAGTTGCATTTTTTTTTTTCCAAGTAAGTTTTTAAAATGCCTGCCGGAGTAGATAGCTGTAACTGGTGTTTTGTTGGAAGCCGATTTGTGAGCGAGATCCAGGCAATATGAGCTAGGTTCCCTGGACGGTATTTTGGGGAACCTGGCTTTATTTATTCATTTTCCTTGAGGCATTGGTACGCAGAGTAGGGTTGGCTTTTTTTTGTTTTGCAGCTACAGTTTTGTCAGCCCTGAATGTAGAATTTAGATGTGCCTGTGCTACAAAAGATTGACAATTTTAACGTTATACTTTAGATTTGGCTGGTATTTTTGGGTAGATTTGTTTTCTTGCATGTTATCCCAGCCAACTGTAGTGGTCTGTTGAGGTGCAGAAGGCTTTAACTTGAAGGAGAGTCCTGAGAGGGTTTTCAAGACCTTGGTTGGGTGTCTTCTGCATTATGTTTCTCCTCTTTGTAGTCTGAGAAATGATTATTCAAAACAAAATATCTGCATAGTCTAGCAGTTTTGTAGACAGTGAAAACTTAAGATTTCACAGTGTATCTTCGACTTGGGTTTGATGAAGAAATCTCATTAAGGCTGTAGTTAGGCTAGTAATATTTTTTCTTTACTGTTATTGGGCAGGCTAGCGAAAACCTACAAGAGGCTTTTCTGTGCAGCAAAGGGAGGGAATCTGTCTTGCCACTCCTTGGTACTCCAACTCCTTGACTAATTTCTGTTAGCTACAATTTACCTTATTTTGGTTGAACTTTTGAGGCACAAGTTATTAAGTAGGTAATCTCAGTTTCTGGCAGGTTTTTTTTTTCCCCCCTCCATTAAAGGTTGTCATTCCTAAAGAAATCTTTCTATCATTAACATAAAATTATTAAATATTTTTTATTTCTCCATTTTTACCTTCTCTCCAAGATTGCCTTTGCCTGTGGTGAAAGTGGCAGAGACAGCAGCCTATGTAAGAGGCCACTTTTTAGTTCAAGGAGAGAAAGAGGGTGTGAAGGTGTGAATTCCCTGGATGCCTTGATTTGATGGAGAAATTCAAAGGATTATTTATTGGCTCTCAGAGCATCAGTTTGTCTGTTAGCCACTGCTTGATACTAAAGGCAGCGGTTCTCACTAATGAAGCATGCTATCATCTATTTCTTTTAATCTCTTCACAGTTGCTCAAAGGTGTGGGGGTTTTGGGGGCAAGGCCTGTTAAAAAAGTATTTGAAATTGTCTAGAGTTGAGGCCCTGGAGACCTGAATTCAACTAACTGTGAGTTAGTCTCTCACTGTATACAAGTTTTCCTTTTGTATATTTAAGAATTCTGCCTTCATTATACTGTAAACCACAGGTCTGTATTCTTAAATGTTCAGGACTGTAACTCAAAAGTGATCTGATATCCTTTAAGAAAACAAAGTGGCCATAACATTATGATAACTTGTCTGGAAGTCCTGACTAAATATTTAATATCTTTAACACAACAGTAACTTAATGTGCTTCTTTTTGAGTATGGCAACTGAGATTAGACTGTTCATGGATTTTGCCTAAGTGTTGACTCACTTTGGATACCTTGGCTGTCATACTGAGTGGGCTCTGTCCAACTTTTATATCTACTCCATATACAAAGTACTTTGCCTCCAGAGCTTTTCTCTGGTTCTCCCGACTGTATATGTTATACACACACAAACACAACTTTTGTGTTTGTCAACTAACCATATGCCCTGGGTTGGTTGAATTAGTTGCTATTTGATTGTTCTTTTATATTTTCTTTTGGGGTAATCTTTGCTACTTAGCTCCAGCCAGTCTTAGATTGAGCATTGTATAATTACACAGTAATTACTCTTGCATTGATTTTGCTAACAGTTCTGAGCCCTTTCTCTGCTGGGAGCTAGATTAGGAGCCTTTAATACAATCTTTCCTGGTTTTAATATATCCTTTACATAACATTGTTAGTTATTCCAGTTACCTATAAATTTACTGTTGCTCATCTATATTTTGATGAGAAAGCTTTGGATCTCTTTGGCACTCTTACCTTTTTTCTGTAGTTTCACTCAGTTGCTTTCAGTTTGATGGGTCTTTGAAGTTGCTTCTTTCCACTAGGTTTCTGTCTTAATGCTTTGTGAAATCATCTTTGTCTTACTCAGCAATACATAGAAATTTTCATGCTTCAAAAATTAACACTTTTAAAGTAAAGTTCATAAAAGTCTAGGATTTATTTTGATTGCAACTGCATTGAAATAGTTACAAAGTATAGGTTTCATAGGTACGATTTCTTCTTTACTAAATAACTTTCCCAAATACAGTCCTTGGACAGTTGCCTTAATTGCTTCACTTTGACACTCCTTTTTGAAGGGAGTAGGATCAAATAACTCAACACCTGCTCTCAAAAGGTGGGAGAAAGGTCAAGTTAATTGATTAATCTCAGTTGACGCAATGAAACTATTATACCAGGTATACTCATTTCCTGCCCTTCCTTATATTTTCTTGTCTTGGAAGGGTATTGCTCTCCCTCACCATTTATCTCACAGCAACTTATTTGTTTTTTAAAGTTACCCAGAAAGTACACAAATTAAACTTTTGACATCTACGTGTAGGAATCCCGTTCTGCTTCCAGAAGTGGAAGTGCTCACGGATCGGGGAAATCTGCAAGGCATACCCCTGCAAGGTCTCGCTCCAAGGAAGATTCTAGGCGGTCCAGATCCAAGTCCAGATCCAGATCTGAATCTAGGTAAGAGACTGTCTTGAGATTTTCTTCAGCTCTGTGTGTGCTTTATAAACCAGGAAAGTGGAAAGGGTCACATCGTTTGTTGGCCTGTTTACTATTGTACTAGATATGAACCGAAGTTGTACGGGACAGAAGGAAGTGGTAAAGAGCTTGGGCTTTTAGAGTCAGTGTTCAAACCTTTTGTATGTTTTTGCTGGTTTAGTCAGATTAAACTTTTCTACTTTAGCTTCCTTTTGTGTTAGTACCATTCTTCAGAATTGTGAGGATTCGTGATGACTGTTAAACTGCTTATTAGTCTGGCAAATAAACTCCAGAACATTAATTTACAGTAACTGAAGTCTTGATAAACAGGCAGTTTATTATGTATCTCTGTATATAAAGAAATATCTTACAATGCCTCAGTTTATGCCTGTTGTCAAGTATAATTAACATTTCGTTTCTCAAACATGCCCTATTTTAGGTGGTAGCGGTATGGTTTTTCTTTCTGACTGCAAATGAAAATGATCTGATGACTTTGTTGTTAAATGAATGGTGGGCATTGACAAGGGTGATATTCTGAGAGGGGGTCAGGGGAAGATGGGCAGAAGCCAAACTAGTGAAATGCTTTGTGATTTATGTTTCTTCAAAAAATAAGTATGCTTTATTTTAAGAAATGGTTGAATAGAGCTTGCAGTTTTGAACTGTCTCCTGGCAAAGCTGAAAATTGATTCTGTTCAAATTGTAACCATGTTAGCATGTCTGGATTGTGGCGGGGAGGGGGTTGGAATTTAACTCCATTGTAATTAACTGATAACCACTTTTTGTTGTCATATACTTAGTCATAGCCTTTTTCTTACAGGTCTAGGTCCAGAAGAAGCTCTCGGAGGCATTATACAAGGTCACGATCTCGGTCCCGATCCCATAGACGATCCCGTAGCAGGTCTTACAGTAGAGATTATCGCAGACGGCATAGCCACAGCCATTCTCCCATGTCTACTCGTAGGCGTCATGTTGGGAATCGGGTAAGACGGGAAACAGTTGTTGAGTGCCTGAGTTTACTTTAAAAAAAACAAAAGAGAAAAACTGATTTAATTGGACGATGAAGCTTATAGCAGTGATTGCATGAGTGAAATCTTGAGGCTTAGTGTTTTGAGATGTCTCTTTTTTTTTTAATTTATTTTATTTATTTGAGAGACAGGCAGACAGAGCCTCCATCCGCTGGTTCACCCCCCAAAGTCCTGCAACGGCCAGGGCTGGGCCAGGGCCGAAGCCGGGAACGCATTCCAGGTCTCCCACGTGGGTGGTAGGAACCCAGTTGCTGGAGTCAGGAGCTGGAGCTGGGTATCGAACCCAGGTACTCCGACATGGGACGCGGGCGTCTTAACCGGTGTCTTAACTGCTAGGCCAAGTGCCCGGCCCCAAGATGTATTTCAAATGCCATCTTTTATATAATAACAACTACTGACATAGCATTTAAAATGGGTTGGGCATTATTAAATAACGAGTGGTTTATACTGCACAGGAGGATGTGTGGAGGTTTTTTGAAAATACTCTACATTTTATAAGGAACTTGAGCATCTGCACAATTTGGTATTCTTGGGGTGTCCTGAAACCAATCCCCACAGAAATCTAGGGACAACTATGCAACATTTGGAACTGTCTCTGGTTTCAGGCATCCACTGGGGGGTCTTAGAACACATTGCCCCAGGGATGAGAGCAGATTCCTTTATGTTCCTGTAACAATACAATAGAAACTATGTGCTCTTGTAAATGTTTTTGGCAATTCTGAGCATTCCATTGTATTACAGTGTAATGTTAAAACTAATTTTTTTTTCTCTAATGCTATTCTGATTAACAATATATCTGCCTATTATGAATATGTGAATTCTTGACAGTAAATTGCTAGGTGAATCCCTTATCCAGACTGCCCTACAGTCTCAAAGATGCCAAGTTTTTTGTTTGTTTGTTTTTCTTTTTTACCAGTATAAGTCCCTATTTCTCCCAGTTAATTCTAAGATTGAAATTATTTTATAGCCTTTTTCTGCCCATTCTCAAAAAATGCTTGCAGTGCTTGCTGTAATGTTTTATAATTTCTAAATGGTGGTATTTGGTCTAATTGTTAAGTACTTAATTGTGTTATACTTTTAGCTAGCTTTTGGTTATTTGGTGTTTGGGTGGGGGAGGGTGAACTTTGAGACAAACTTTTCAGAGTTTAACATCTATTTTTCTATTTCTAGGCAAATCCTGACCCCAACTGTTGTCTTGGAGTATTTGGTTTGAGCTTGTACACCACAGAAAGAGATCTAAGAGAAGTTTTTTCTAAATATGGTCCTATTGCTGATGTGTCTATTGTATATGACCAGCAGTCTAGGCGTTCCAGAGGATTTGCCTTTGTTTATTTTGAAAATGTAGATGATGCCAAGGAAGTAAGTAAACTTTAACTGCAACTTTCAATGAGCAAGTGTGTGGATGTGAGTGGTGCTTGGTTTTAGTGAACAGTAGGATATACAGGCACAGTTTGAGTTGACTTTAACCCTATTGTGGAGAAAATAAAATCTGTGTGTATGTTTCTAGTTACCCTATGATTATATAGGTAAATGGATTGGTGATTTTCTAGTTTAGCATACATAATTTGTGCTTTAATGTGAGCTATTTTTGTGTGATGAGAAATAACCAAAAATAATGGGACTAGTTTGGAGTATATTGACAGATAATGGTAATGGTTGAATTTTAATTTGACTTGAGGTAGATTATTAGTCTGGGCTGTTATTTAAGAAGTAAAGACTAAATACTAGAATGGCAGCTAAGTCATACTGTGGAGAAGTAATAGTAAAGAGAAGAGCGCTAAGGAATGCTTAACAGGATAGTGTCAAAGTGGGGGAGGTCACTTGATTTGTTAAATGAAAAACTACAAACTAAAGACAACTAGAATTTGAAGTATTGTATGAGCAAAGATAAGGCAGCTGGCCAACTTTAGCTCATGGCTGTGGAAAACATTATTTGAATTATGTAGCTACAAAAGTTGACTATGAGGTGTCTTCATAAAGCTTTGTGGAAGATGTATATTTTAAAACCGCACTTGCAATAAATTTAAGTTACTTTTTTTTCCCCCATTAAACCTAAAAATATTGTTCTGGTTCATGGGTTAAATTAGTCTTCTGGCATTTGTAAATATAGCGTAATCAGTAACTTTATCCAGGATGTAGATTACAGTTATTTATCTTTTGAAGGCTAAAGAGCGTGCCAATGGAATGGAGCTTGATGGGCGTAGAATCAGAGTTGATTTCTCCATAACCAAAAGACCACATACTCCGACGCCAGGAATTTACATGGGGAGACCCACATAGTAAGTGCATTTGTGATATGCAAATGTCATTGACAATTTGTTTTGTTTTCTTCCTTTGTGCTGGTGAAGTAGTTTTTGGCATTCCATCTGATTCAGCATGTTAATCAGTGTTTAAACAAAGTTTTAAAAAAACATGGACTTTGGTTAATAGTGTTGCCATAGCTCTGAGTATTAATTCAGAATTTTTTCTGAACGTTCTTAATCCCCAACGCAATATTTTTCATGTGACTATTACTTTCTCCTTGGAAACATATGTCCTTATTTTATTAGATTAGTAGGGGAAGTCAGTAGGTATGTGCCACATAAATAAACAACAAAGAAAAATTGAAGGCATTACAGCAATTCAGATAGTCTTTCTAGTGTATATCTTCAGTTCTTTTCCTATTGGAATAAATCTGTAATTGAAGCATTTGCCCAGTATATAGGCACTTGGCTATTGACTTGCCAATGAGCCATGGTGCTACTGCTAAATAGATTTTTACTGCAAAGCTCATGTCAAGGTATTTAAGCAAGGCTACTGCATATAATTGTTTTTGAAACTTCCACCTTGTCATTCCTAGTGGCAGTTCACGCCGTCGGGATTATTACGACAGAGGGTATGACCGAGGCTATGATGATCGAGACTACTACAGCAGATCATATAGGTAAGTTCTGATGTAAAATGTAACATTTAGAATATGTGAACAAAATTTAAATCAACGCTATACCTAAGTTTTATTCCTTTATTTACTTATCTGGATTGGGTAGCCAGTTGCATAAACAAGACTGCCTCGCCTCCCTGTTGCTCGCACTGCAGCCCACAGCTACCAGTGTTTTTGCTGGGGTAGAGTTGCATGCTCATTCTCTAGCAAAAGACTTTGTCCCCTTGGTGTACTAAATATTATGGATGTGTTGGCTACCAGGCAGGGTCAAGATTTTGCGAGCAAATCAAATGTGTCAAATGAGTGTCTAAGGTCACTAAGCAGTTTTGACTTTAATTTAAAAAGCTTTACTTGGTACTTGAATTTTATGCCAAGAAACTCAAAGTATTATATCATTATTTTAGAATGTCTAGGATTTTGTTATTTGAAGACAGAATAAAAGAGCTTCCATCCAGATTTTCACTCCTCAGAGCTGGGCCAGGCTCAAGAGCTGGGGACATCAGCCGGTTCTCATCCATGGGTGACAAGCCCAACCTAAGCACTTCAGCTGTCTTCCATTGCCTTCCAGGGATATTAGCAGGGAACTAGATGGTAGCCAGGATTTGGAGCTAGCACTCTGTAATAGGGGACACAAGTGTCACATGCCCTAACAACACACTGTACCACAACATCGGCCCCCAGAATGTGTCTTAACAGCAAGAAAGCCTTTTGTGGCCCCAGCACAGTGGCCCAGTGGCTAAACCCTTACCTTGCACATGCCAGGATCCTGTATGGACACGGGTTTGCATCCCAGCTACTCCACTTCCCACCCACTTTTCCTGCTTGTGGCTTAGGAAAGCAGTGAAGGATGGCCCCAAAGCCTTGGGACCCTGCTCCTGCGTGGGAAACCCGGAAGAAGCTCCTGGCTTTGGATGAGCTCAGCTCCAGCCGTTGTGGTCACTTGGGGAGTGAACCATCGCACTTAAGATCGTCCTCGATCTTTCCTCCTCTCTGCATATCTAACTTTCAAATTTAAAATGTATATATATAATGTGATGCAGTGGAGGACAGGCAAAATTCTTGAAGAGCTGGCATAGTGGGCTTTTCACCTGTGGCACTGGGGATCCTCTATGGGCTCTGGTTCAAATCCTGGCTTATCCACCTCCAATCCAGATCCCTGGGAAAGCAAGCCCAAGTCCTTGGAACCCTGTACCCACATGGGATACCCAAAAGAAGCTCAGCTCAGTCATTTAGGAAATGAACCAGCATATGGAAGTTCCATGTCCTCTTTGTAAATCCTGCAGTTCAAATAAAAATAAAGGAACCTTTTTAAGGAATACATTCTTGGAAATTAAAATGTAGCCCTTTGTAATGATGGAAGGGGGTTTTTTTTTATCACCTTACCTATGAGAAAATTCAAAGTTCACTTTGTGGATGTTTTAATTACAGAAATTGCATAGCAAACTTAATTTTGTCTTCACAGAGGAGGTGGTGGAGGAGGAGGTGGATGGAGAGCTGCTCAAGATAGAGATCAAATTTATAGGTATGCCAGAAAATGATTTATGTTCTGTGAAGCTGTAGAAACCTTTAGTAAAAATGTCCTTAGCAATATTTTGAAAGCTAAGTGGTACTATATAAATTTGAATTTCTTAATGTTCACCCATAAAAAGGGACATAACAATATAAAGAGCTTGGTGGGCTTACAGAAATAATTTGGTCTGTAAAGAGAATTTACACAGTATTTTTAAATGGATATAATGACCAAAATTAATAAAATGAACTTATTTTTCTCATTCCTGATTACCATGTTCTCTTCAGCATTTTCATTTGCTATCTGTAAGCACCTCAAAATAAGCATCCAAGCCATTCAAGTTAAACTGACTTGAAGCACTAGTGAAATTTACTTGGCCCTCATAACACATTTTATTTATACTTTCAACATTGAAATCTCATGCTAATGAGAAATATTTGAAAGTTGATGAGGACCCCTTACTTTTATCATTTTGTGATTGGAGGAGACTTACAGTCTTAATGTTTGCTTACAGAAGACGGTCACCTTCTCCTTACTATAGTCGTGGAGGTTACAGATCACGTTCCAGATCTCGATCCTACTCTCCTCGTAAGTTTTTATCCAAACTACAGCCAAGTAGCTTCCTTGTGCAGATAATGGGTTAATCTAAGTAGTCCTTTGGTTGCTGTTTTTGCTTATGATGAGTGAATTCTGTCACCATCAGTAGCTTTTCTTTTTAGGGATCCTTGCACATCTTGGACAACTTAGACCTTCTTAGGTGATTTAAATCTAAAACCTTTGTTCTTAGGCTAAGTTCTACTTCCCCAGTTAGAATGTCTGCTTTCCTAGTATTAACACTAAATATTCATTTTCAAAGAAAGGAGATACTGATATGTAGAAGTTAGCTAATGACAACATAGTCTGTATATTTTCTTCATTAAATTACATTTTAATCATCCATGTTTTTGTTTCCTTCCCAGGTCGCTATTAAAGTATGAAGGTGAACACTCTGAAACCTGCCCTATGCTGGGATGTTGTTTGTGGACAATATTTTTTATTGTCTCCTGTTTAAAAAGTGAACAGTGCCTAGTGGAGTTAGGTGACTTTTACACCTTTTATGATGACTACTTTTGGTGGAGTTGAAATGCTGTTTTCATTCTGCATTTGTGTAGTTTGGTGCTTTGTTCAAAGTTAAGTGTTTTCAGAGAAGTATGTTTTGCATGTATTTTTTTACAGTCTAAATTTTGACTGCTGAGAAGTTTCTATTGTACAAAACTTCATTTAAAAGGTTTTTCTACTCAATCCAGGGTATTCTGAAGATCGAAGCCTGTGTGTAAAATGCTACCAAATGGCAAAAGCAACAATAAAGTTTGGTTTTTACTTTTCTTTCTAACATATCAATGCTTAATAGAAAGTTCAAATTAAGTTGTCAGTAGTAAATTAAAAGAAAAATGCCCGTTTATCCAGTCCATCAAACATCCATACCTATGATACTCGCAACTAAGTGTTAAAAAAAAAAAATATGCTCTGTAACTCTGTACTGCTAGTATTAGAACTAAAACTCTTGCAATATAGCAAATGCTTTATGCTTATAGATGTGGATTTGTCAGCATTTATGTAACCTGTATTATATATAGCAGGGAATAAGAAAAGAGTTACACAATGTATGCCTTTAAAAGGCTTTTTCTTAAAGCTGTTACAAGGGGATTAATGGTATTTCAACTAGGTATCAGCAAGTGACAATACATTCCACCACTAATGTACTCTTGTTCTAGCTTTTAGACCATATGAAAAAACTGGGTGCTTCCAAGTATGAGATGAGAGAAGGGAACACTACACCTGTGTCATGGATAAACTGAAGACCTTGCCTGTTCATTTTTTAAATTTTATTTTCAGGTCCTTTGCTTACCAGAGGAGACCCAATTTCACTCAAATGTTTTGAGGACTGTGTTTAAATAAACGCTATTGAAAATAATATTTGTTGGTACTATTCAGTTTGCCAGAGAGTATTTGAATATATTCTTAATATCTGTGTAATATGCTAAACTCGACCTTCACACATACCTGAGGATACCTGGAGTGCATATATATACAAAGTCAGTTAAATTGTAAAGCGCTTCATCCTTGAGTGACCGTGATACATACAGTGCTTTCCCTTGGTTCTTGGAGATCATACCCCAGGGCCAGAGCCAATGAATTGTAGATTCCCACAATAAAGATAGCCATTAAAGTCTTGTTGCCATCAATGTCTTGAAACATACAAGGATTAAAGATGGAGTCTGTTTAAAATGCTTAGTCATAAGCTGAGTAACACACTTTACTCCATCAATGCCAATGTTTTATTACTAGAAAGTCATAATTGTGTGGAGTACCTTACATGATCGTCATCTGCCAGTATCCCCATCCTGGTTTGTTTGTTTGCCTTACGGGTAGATAAAATGGACATTGGATGCGAGATCCTCTGGTAGAAAGCACCAGGACATTCATAAGGTGATGACAGCACGTGGTCACAGAGCCAAGATTAAAGTGAAAAAGATGGTTCTCAGGATTGGTTTTAGTGATCTGACAAAAGAATACTCGGGGCGAGGGGGTGGGTGCCAGCAAGTGGAAAGACAAACTGTTGAGAAGCCTAAACTTGAAATGCTGTTTTTCTTACATTAACAATGTGATTCAATCTCTGCTCTTAATGTCTGTTAATCAGAATCTTGGGTCTGCAAGGGAGGCCCAAGGAGCAATATTGGGCATTGAAGTAGGAAACAAATTTCTCCCAAGAACAGATTTATTGACCAAGCATTTTGAGAATAGGTTAGGCTGGATTTATTTAAAGCACCACCCCAGCTTTTTGTATCATGATTTGTCTGTTTTAAACCTAGCCAGTGCACTAACATCACAAGGGCAGGATACTCTTAAAGAAGTCCAAAATCTAAGTTGGAGCAGTACTGGATTGATTGACATTTTACTCAGCTGGACCCAAGCTGTTAACGCTGCTGACCTTGTTCCTGCAAACCTAGTATTAAGCACAATCTGAAATTCTTCCTAGGCCATTTCATATACATTAACACATCCACCCTACTGCTTAGAAACAATAGCCCTGCTACTTCAGTTTCTAAACACAAACATGTGGTCTCTGCTAATGCAAAATCCTATTTCACCTTTTATCTTGCACAGTAAGGCTTGTTGAAGTATTAATTTCCATTACTCAGGAACGAGGTCAGCAGTGTCATACCTTGCCTAGAATCAAAGCCCGGGTCTCTTGAACATAGGCCTAGCATAAGCATCAGTGACATATGCACCCTTTGATTAAAGAGGCCAGAACTCTAAAAGAAATCTACAGAAACCGTCTGAGAGAATGTGCTCCAGATTTCAATTCCACTTATGCACACCCTAGGAGACAGGAGGTGGTGGCCTATGTAGTCTGGCTCCTAACACTCATGTGGGAAAACTGAATTGTACTCCCTTTTGGCTTTTCTGCTGGTCTGGTCCCTGCTATTGCAGGCATTTGGAGAGTGAACCTGGACTTGGGGAAAGAAGTTTTTGTTAAAATTTTTCTAGGTCTTGACATGGTGGTACCCACATGGACATTGGAGTTCTGGCTGTTGCACTTCTAACCCAGCTCCCTGCTAATGTGCCTGGGAAAAGCGCAAGGTAGCCCACGTACTTTGTCACCAACACCCATGTGAAAAACCTGGTTGTGAAGCTCTTGCCCTCAGCCTGGTTCAACCCTGGCTTGGTGCTTCCATGTAAGGAGAGAACTAGGTGCAAGATCCTTTTCCCGTCTCTTTCAAGAAGGTAAGTCTTTAAAAGTTCTGTTTGGATTCTCACTAGAGCTTTCTGCAGCCAATTACTTTTCCAGGAGATTGAATGTATGAGAACCAGCAATGCAGTGAGCATCGAAAATGTGAAGTAGGATTCTGGCACAAACCCACTAAATGAAATCTAATGCCCATCCCCTGACTTTGCTGCTTGTTTCTACTAGTTACCAGTTTTGAGTCAGTGAAGAATCCTCATTACCTTGGGATAAAGTCCAAAGGAAACTAGGAAGAACTCCCCTTGAATGTTAATGCCACCTTTTTAAGATTTTACAGTGGCGTGAATGATGACACGTAGTTGAGGGTTTGGGAGGATGTGGTTCCTCACCCCTGTGCTAGCATGGTGCCATGTAATACTGCAGTGTTATAGGGTACCACAGCTCCTAGCTGTGCATTCGGGAGGGTAAAGAGCAT
The DNA here is from genome assembly GCF_017591425.1 of Ochotona curzoniae. NCBI lineage: Eukaryota > Metazoa > Chordata > Mammalia > Lagomorpha > Ochotonidae > Ochotona > Ochotona curzoniae. Next base: position 16,528,270 of record NW_024467096.1, on the reverse strand, counting down.
TAGAGTTCCATGCTTGCTGCTATAAGTAATTTACAATGGGGCAGCATCAACCCACGTGAGAATCAGTTCAAGTTCTATCTGCTCCACTTTCTGATCAAACTGCTAATGACCTTAGGTAAACAGTACAAGACCTATCAAGTACTGGGGACCAAAAGAATTTCTGGCCTCAGCCAGTCTGGTTCAATCCTGGCTGTTGTGGGCATTTGAGGAGGTAATCAGCACTGGGGAACTTGTGTCACACTCCCGTTCAAGTAAATCTTTTTTAGAAATTGGTGGGCCTGGCGCAGCGGCCTAGCAGCTAAAGTCTTCATCTTGAACGCCTTAGGATCCCATATGGGCGCCAGTTCTAATCCCGGCTGCTCCACTTCCCATCCAGCTCCCTGCTTGAGGCATGAGAAAGCAGTCGAGGATGGCCCAAAACCTTGGGTCCCTGCACCCATGTGGGAGACCCAGAAGATCAGCGCAGCACTGGCTGTTGCAGTCACTTGGGGAGTGATCATTGGGCAGAAGATCTTACTGTCTTTCTGCTCCTCTCTGTGTATATCTGACTTTGTAATAAAAAAATCTTTTTTAAAAAAATTGGTTAGTGGGACTGGCACAGTAGCCTAGCGGCTGAGCCCTCCCCTTGCACACACCGGGATCCCATATGAGTACTGGTTCTAATCTCTGCAGTCCCGCTTCCCATCCAGCTCCCTGCTTGTGGCCTGGGAAAGCAGTGGAGGACGGCCCAAGACCTTGGGACCCTGCACCCGCGTGGGAGACCCTGAAGAGGCTCTTGGCTCCTGATCGGTGCAGCTCTGGCTGTTGTTTCTACTTGGGGAGTGGATCACTGCACATAAGATCTTCCTCTCTGTCTCTATATCTGATTTTCCAATAAAAGAATCTAAAAGCATGGTAGGGATGCTTGTACTGGCTGAGATGGAGAGTCCAGGAAAAAGCAATGATGGCTTGATTCTTTTCCCCCATTTCTCATGGCTCCTGGCTTCAGATCCACTCAACTCCAGCCATTGTGGCCACTTGGGGGAATGAGCCAGCCGACAAAGGATCTTTGTCCTCTGTGTAAATGTGCCTTTCCAATCAAGAAAAAAAAATGCCATGGGCTTCTGGGTCTCTTATGTGGGCTCAGGGTCCCAATGCTTTGGGGCATCCTCCACTGCTCTTTTTCAGGCCACAGCAGGGAATTGGATGAGAAGTGATTAATAGGTGCCTGATAATCTAAAAAGCAAATTTTCTTTACCATTCAGGCAAACAGACCTCAGAAGCAATGTGCATATCTGTAAAGCCTGTTTGCCTTTCAGTGTTACCTGGATGTTCAGATTCCCAGATAGCAGCAAGCTCCATCCTGTCCTGTAAATCTTGTCTGCAGTTTTTTCCACCTGGAGCACACAGCTGTACCCATTCACTTATATAGTGTATTTGATAACTTCCACATTATCGTGGCAGTGTTGGGTGTTGTGGTAGTTGTAGAGTCACACCACGTGATACACTATCATGTTTTAGAGGACAGTGTTAGGTCTAGCCTTGAGGTACCTGTACAGTCACCCACATTCCACTCAGGTGATCCTGGTAATGGAAGTCTTTCGAGTGGGTTCTAAAAAGCAGTATCATTCATTGCTTTTTACACATAGTTCATATGTATGCCCTAGACAGTGTCTGATCTTATCCTGTAATCAGAGATTTGGAAGTAGCTGGATCAGATAACAAAAGTAAGCCAAGGCTAAATCCTCAAAAAGGGTTTTCACTCACCTAGACTGAAACATCACTGTTGGAACTGGGAGCCTAGCTTGCCAGTGATGACAGTCAACCCCGATCTAAAGTAAAATGGACTTGGGAGAATAGTTGTGCAGTAGATAACTAATGTATAGGGCTCCCACTATGAAGAGAGTAATAATTTATTCTCACTGGAAATAATTCAATCTGGATTACTTGGTACGAATCTGGGACATGAAGACACTTGTCCCACACAGCTTGGCTCTGTGGTCCCCCCTGGGTCAGACACAGCTGGACATGGATGTACAAAGGAGCTTCGAACAGTCCACCAGTGGAATTAGTAGATAGGTTTTCTCATGAGCTTCTTGGATCCACAGTTGATATTGTCAACTGTACATACATATTTTAGGTTGACTGCTTTGTTCATATTAAGCATTTTCTGTGCTTTTAAAATACTTTTTAAAGATACCTGTTTATGGGAATCTTTGATGTTCACATAGTTGACAAGGATGCAAGTCCTTGAGGACTACCAATTAGGGTGGAGACAGTCAAGGCATGAGGGAAGGTGGGTGGAACAAATGCTTGCAATTTTTCCCCCTTTTTTCCTGTATGGGGGTGGCGGAGTGGCATGCTGCGAAAGGGCCACTCCTAGCTGCCAAACTATGTAAACACCTGAGGATGGGGGATATCCGCTTGATGTCATCTTAGAAATCCTAATGTGGAGAAGAATGTTCCAGAGGTGTTGCTTGAGTGTTTGTATTGCTTGAATGGTTTCAAAAGTTTTGAGATGCTGTTAGTTGACAACATCCTTCCACGATCCATCGGGCCGATGAAGTCTGTCCTAACGCATCCACTCACTCAGATACTTGCTGCCAAAGCTCAGCCAGGAGACGGGCTTAAATGAACTGGCTGTCATGTGCCTCTGGGCATTCTGTGCACTGCACAGGCATCAGTAACTGAGGAGACCTGGTCCTAATATATGCACTTTAAGGTCAAACCACAAATCCTGTGATTTCCCTGTGACCAGAATTTTGAGTCCTGTGATCCAGTTTAGGGATCCTATAAGAAACCTCCCCTAGGTTAGCCCAGACCTGACTTCTTGTGTGCTTCAGCCAATGCAGTTCAGTCTGTCATCCACATCAGCCTACATACACACTGGTGATTGCACTTGCCTGGTCAGGGGAAGTCCCTCAGACATCATTCATCACTGTAAAGTACTCCTTCAGCAGTCCTCCTTCCCACACATCCTCCAATCCCCTTCCCAAGCAATCCACAACCCACACACCCACAACCTTGTGTGTGTTCCCTGACCTGGTCTTCCAGTGTGGCGGCATGCTGGCATAAGGACCTGCCTGCCTGCCTGCGGCCTGCTGAGAATTACACTTAAATAATTAGAAATTGTCAGCTGTAAGCTTTTATTACTGAAAATGATGTGGATCTTCTGTCAACTCCATTTTTAATCTTATATTGGAGTTACTAATCTAAAAATGTATGAACGTGTTTAAGGCTCTTACATATGCCAATACATATCGCTAAATTCCAGAAAAACTACTAATTTACTCTTCCAGCAGGAAATGTATGAAAGTACTTATTTCCTTCCTGTCTTAAGCACTATTAAGTATTAGCATCACAGAATCTTCAAAGTTGATAGGTGAAAGCCCTCCTTCCAAGTTAACAAAATCTGGATTATGTGATATGAAAGATACTGGCTGTATCTTCAAAGCTTTGTTCTTTCAGTGTATCCCAAGACAAGCAATACAACTATTTTCCACTTTCCGTCCCATATTTTCCTGCTTAATCCCCAATCACAAAGTGGGATGATGGGATTATGTCATGCAATTTATCATTTCATAAGGAAACCAAAATACTGGTTTGAAGAGTTTATTTGGAACTCTTGGGTAGTGAACTCATGTCATCTTTTGTGTTCAATGGACATTCATTTTTTACACTCAACATGTATACTAATCCGGGCCCTTGGGATGTAGTAGTGGACAAAGTTATTTTCATTTTGTTACGAAGACATAAGTGTAATACAAAATATGTCAAATTTTGAGCACGATAGAGGAAAATAACATAAAATCCTAAGGGAAGGCTATCTTGAACAGAGAAGTGGAGTAGCCAACATTGTTATTTGGGGAAAAAATACTCAAGACAAGCAATGGGAGCTCCTTGGTCTGTTCACATTTAAGGCACACCAGGGAGGGAAAGGAAAGATGAATGGAAAAGGGAGTAGGTATTAGGAGACATGATTTAACTTACAGAAGCTCAACTATTGAGTACCAAGCAATGTGTAACAGATACAAGAATAGACTTTCAATGTAGGGGGAAAGACAGTGTTGGAAACCATGAAGTAGTATGTAAATATAAGAAAAAAATTTTAAGATCTATTTCCATTGAAAGCGTTACAGAGAGGAGAGACAGCAAGATCTTCCATCTACTGGTTCACTCCCCAAATGGCCACACTGGCTGGAGCTGAGTGAATTCAAAGCCAGAATCCTGAAGCTTCTTCTGGGTCTCCCACACAGGTGCAGGTTCTCAAGGCTTTGGGCCATTCTTGACTGCTTTCCCAGGTCACAAGCAGGAAGCTGGATCAGAAATGGAACAAGCCACCACGCATCTCAGGGCCTTCCTTCCACCAGGTGCCTAGGTGACCTTGGGTGCTTGGGGACTCTCAATGGAAGCCAACAGTGTTGGGAGCCTGGGAAATCCAGCGCGTGTTCAGACCCAGCTGGGTGGCATGGAGTTAGGGCCCAAGGCTTGTATGGTGTGCTGTTGAATTGAGCACGTTGAGTTCCAAGTAGGTGGAGGGATAGGGTCGAGGGCAGGCACAAGTGCTGGAGGACTGGCTCTAGGGTCCCAGGTGGGCAGGCAGGGCTTCAGGCCAACACACCAGTAGAGTAGGACAAGGAATCCATATGGTTGCAGATGTGAGAGATGTGGGATTGATCAGAAAAGGGGGTATAGGATGTGTGGGAGGGAGGACAGCTGAGGGAGTACATTACAGATGAGGAATGACTTCTGGGGGACTTCTGCTGAGAAGGACACTACTTGCAGATAGGTGACTTTCAGCTAGGGGAGGAGGCTGAGGCTGAGCGGTTTGAAGGAGGGAAGCTAGAGGACCTTCCTGTGTCAGACTGATGCACCCACCCACTTGGCAACCATGAACTGGGCTAGTTAGCATTAACCACTACCCACTGGCACACACTGAAGTTAGGGCTTGGGTCCTTTCTGGCAGGGCTAGATCATAGTACCCACCAGTGAGAGTTGGGACTGGGGTTAGGCTAGGCCAGACCATGCTGCAGCATCTGATAGTAAAGGCCAATACAAGTGATGGATCAGAGCAACCATCGACGTGTGCAAGATCTGTGCCTGAGGGTGAACCTGGTAAGGGAGCTAAGGGGATGGACAGCTTGGGTTGTGGTTTCCACTAGTGAGTGTGAGAGCTGGAATGAGGGTGGCAATCTGGGCTGGGCATGGCTGCAGTATCCCTCAGTATGGGTATGGACTAGGTCTGGAGCATACCAGGCAGAGCTATACTCCAGAACCCACTGGTGGGCTGTTTTGGCACCTCCTGAGCCACACAAGAGCTGGGTCTGGGGATGGATCAGGCAGGGCTGGGCAGTAGCACCCAACAATAAAAGCCAGAATGGGTGTGGGCTGGGCAGGCCAGGCCATTGTACCTGCCAGGACAAGAGGTGGGCCAAATCAGGCTGGGCCACCAGTCTGTTCGGGTCCTGCCACTGGGAGGTGACCTGATAAGAGGAGCTTGGGGAACTCCTTTGTCAGGATGCAGTCCCTACAGGTGAGTACAAGAACCAGACTAGGAGCAGCCCAAATAAAGCTAGGTCACAGTACCTGCTGACATATGTATGGGTCAGGTCTAGAGGCAGCCCAGGCTGGGCCACTTAATAGTACCCACTGGCAGATGTGAGAACTAGGACAGCGTGCATGATGGGCTGGATTGAGCCACAACACTAACCAGTTCATATCAGAGCCTGGACTGGGGGCAGTTCAGGCTGGGCTAGGCTGTAGCACCCACCACTATGAGCTGGGACTGAAGGTAGACTGGGCTGAGCCAGGCTGCAGCACCTACTGACGAATGCCAAGGTGAGGCGGGCTAAGCCAAGGTGAGGTCCGGCTAAGCGGACCTCAGCACCCACCAGCACATGTAAGACTCAGGGAATGGGGTAAGCCTGGTAGTGGGGCATCAAGGACTCCCCTGCTAATCTACTGCTCCCTCTGGAGAGTGTGAGAATTTGGACTTGGGACAGATCAGCCTGGGCAGGACTACAACACCCACTGGCCTACCTGTGATCTGGGTTAGGGGAAAGTCAGGCTGGGCTAAGCAACCATAGCCACTGGTGCATGCATGAGCCAGAATGAGTGTAGGCTGAATGGGCTTTGCTGCAGCATCAGCTGGCAGGTGCTGGAAATGGGGCCAGTGCTGTCAAGCTAGACCACAGCACTACGTGGAAAATGAAGCTCTGGAGCTGGGAGTGGGTCTGTTAGGGAGACTGTGGACACCCCTCTGATGGGCTGCAGCTCCCACTGGGAACATGGGAGTATGAGAATCAGGGTTGGGGATGGACATGGTGTAGCACCCAGCAGCATGAGTGTGGGCTAGATAATGGAGTTCCATTGGGTGAGCTAGGCTAAAGCACCCATTTCTAGTGTATGCATTACTGCAGCAACCCAAACTAGTGTGCTGCACCAGGAACCAGGGCTAGGGGGTCTGGCTGGGATTACTGTGTGTTACTCGACTGGGTTGCAGTTCTCACTGGTGTGTGTGAGGGCCAAGTATGTGCTGGGCAAGGTTGAGCTTGGCTACAGCATCCATTGGTTTGCATAAGAGATGGGACTGGCGATAGAACTGATCCAAAACTGCAACCACCCATGTGTGTGTAGACTAAGCCATACCCTGCACTGGCTGGCACATGCAGGAGTCAGGTCTGGGTCACCTCAGATGAGATTTCTTTGGGACTCTCCCAACTGAACTGCTGAACCCAGATTCTTCAACCACGGGGAATATCACAGGATCTGTGGTCTGACTGCAAAGTGCATGTGTCAGAACGGGGCCTTCTCAGTTGCTAAAGATGATGCACTGGACAGCATGCCCACATGTGCATGGGGAACATGGGAGATAGTTCATTAATGCCTGCAATGGATGTTTAGTACCATGGATGGCAGAATAAATTTGACAATTTCAGGCAAGCATGGACAGCAAGTATCTGAGCCAGTGAAAACTCAGAGGTGGATTTTCTCATTCTTGGAGCAGTGCAATCATCAGCATTTCAGAACTATTAAAACTACTTGAGCAGGACCCTTGGAGAATGCTCCACATCGGGGAGCTTTAGGTGATGTCAGGTGACTGTCCACCATCCCCAGCTACTGAAGTGATTAGGATACTGAGTGTGGCTTCTGCTCATCTCTCCCCCTTTCTTGTAGATACAATAAAAGAAAAAGAAAATTGAAGAAAAAAAGGAATGGAGCAGCTGGGACTCAAACTGGCACCCACATGGGATGCCATAGCACCAGCCCTGCCTGGGAGAATTCTGAAAGCCATCTATGAATATGGAGGCCAAAACTGTGGCAGCAGAATTTGGTTGGCGAGATCCCCCTGTACCAACCCTTTCTTCCCTTCACAGAACTCAAAATGTTCTCTGGGTGTGTATGGTCAGCTACTCCTGAAAAATAACTAGCCACAACATCTGAGGCAGACAATGTAAGCCGTGTTTTAGCTCATGAGCCTGAGAGGTCTCCTGGGGTGGGGCAGCCCTGCTGATCTCAGCCAGGCCAGGCTGGTGGGACGTTTGCTGACCTAACCTGTACTGACAGAGACAGGCCTGCTTCTCATGCCTCTCAGCGTTATTACAGAACAAGCCACTGCGTAGTCTTCTTAGGCTGATGACAAAAACACAACACCAAGTCCAACCACTTGAATGTATGTCAAGCTTCTGCATACATTCCATCTACTAACTTCCCACAAACAAAAACAAATCACAAGGCCACAGTGGAAGTCCAGCAAGACGGAGATGCACAACTTCTTGTGGGAAAAATCACAAAGGTGTATGCAAAGATCACAGATACAAGAGGGATCAGTAATTCAATCAATCACACCAAGTTTTCCAGGCTGGTATTGGGTAGGTGTCATTTACTACTTGGCATAAGACCCGCCTTTGTTCAGGTCATGTACACATTGACCGAGTGTTGCTGGCAGGCAGAACTCACCTAACACCATAGGTCCTGAGAAACCCTGTGTATCCAGCTTCCTTTGTGATTAGGACATATACCTGTCACCAAGGCTTTGTCAGTCAGATACATCCAAACTTCAAATCAACGGGGCCCAGCACAATGGCTCAATGGCTAAATCCTTACCTTGCAAGTGCTGGTATCCCATATGGGCACCTATTCATGTCCTGGCTGCTCTACGTCTCATGCAACTCCCTGCCTGTGGCCTGGGAAAGCAGTAGAAGATGGCCCAAAGCCTTGGAACCCTACACCTGCATGGGAGAGCCGGAAGAATCCCCTGGCTTCTAGCTCCTGGTTTCAGATCCAGCTCAGCTCTGGCCATTGTGGCCACTTCAGGAGGGAACCAGCAGATAGAATATCTTTCTCTCACTGTGTCTCCTTCTCTCTGTAAATCTAATCTGTCTTTCCAATGGAAATAAATCAATCTTTAAAAGGAAGAAGAAGAAAAGAAACTTTAAACCAGTAACCAGTGACTCTAGGAAATCTATCTGGGCAGAGTGGATGGTGAGTGTGCCTCTGAAGACAGCAGCAGCTTAGGGGCTGGGGGCTGAAGGGGTGTGCTTCCCATTCCAAGCAGCCGGAGTCCAACCCTGGTTCTTGCCTCTTCCTTGCAGAGTCTGAACTACCCAATATTCTGCCAAAGCAAAAACAAAACAAAAACCCTTTTGTTTAAATCAGCTGACATCTTGTTTTCTTCCATTTCCCCCACCCCTGTTTATAACCGGGTTTCCTGACTGATAGTTACTCCACGCCATAATGATGCCTAATTGATAGCCACCTCTAGTCTTCACGTCTCCTTCAATCCATTCTCCACTCAGCAGTGCAGATGACGATCCTAAAAGGTAAACCAGACCGCATCATCCTTTGCTTTACAATTCTCCAGTGACCTCCTCCTGCATGTAGATACAAATCTGAATCACCTTCAGTGGTCTGAAACGCCCACTGCGAGGCCACCTCTCCAGCCCCCACCTCTCTCTGAAGCTTCCTTGTGCAGCTGCCTTTTCCCTTTGAACACTGGAAGCAGGAGCTCCAGCAAGAAAATGCTTAAGGAGGAGGCAAGGTGAAGACAAAACTTGAAACTGGGGGTAGGCATTTAGCCTAGGGGTGGGGATGTTAGCATGCCTTGTCCCACACCAAAGAGAGGCTCCAGTTCCTGATTCATTTCCTGCTAATTTGGACCCTCTGAGGCAGTACTTGGGTCCCTGAAACCCACATGAGAGACCAGGTTTGAGTTCCTACTTTCCTGTTGTTGGCATTTAGGGAGGGAACAAGCACCATCTCCCACTGTCTGTCTCCCCTTTCCTCTTTTCTCTAACTTTAATTTTCAAAATAATTAAATCTCTAAAATCAGCCAACAGTAACTCAAACAAATCTTTTATTAGGATTTCTCGATATAATGGGTATGTTGTTATTATTATTATATTTTAATGATCTTTAGATAGTTGATTATGGCACAAGGGGTCAAGGACCACAGGAAAGTGGTAAGACCATTGTTTCCACATTCTTTCTTTTTTTTTTTTCCTGTTTCTTGGGGAAGGGAGGAGATAAAGGGAGAAGCCCACTCAGCCTCTCACCCATACCAGGGTTCCCAAAGTGAAGCAAGTTCCGAGGGCACTGCTCAAGTGGTTTCAACAGTTCAACAGTTCTGAATTGCTGCTAATCTCTCCATTCCAAACACAATGAAATCTTCCCAGAATCCACTGGCTAACAGAATCCACCTTAGAGTCTCCGTTTGCCCAGATTTTCACTACCAACAAGTGGCCGGAGTAGTTATTGATTTGTTTTGTCCTCCATCCTCTGTTGCAGTACCAGGTGTCCTCTGCAGGTGCCAATGGACTGCCATACCCTCCATGTGCACCTGGATATGCTGTCCACTGCTCTGAGCCACTGAGGAGGCTTAGTTTTGACATACGCATGCCATGGTCAGACCATGGAACCTGCACTTCTCTTCAGGGTTGAGGTTCTGAGATCAGCAGTACAGTTGCGGGGAATCCCCAAATGAACCAGGGCTGGGGGTGGACTTGGTTGGACATGCAGTAGAGCCCTTTAGCATGAGTGTGGTCTTGATGGTGGCATTGGGCAGAGTGAGCTAGGTTTCAATGCCCTTTGATGTATATGAGAGCCAAATGGGATGCGAGACAGACTGGATCAGTCTACTACATATACTGGCATGTGCAGGAACCAGGACTGGTTATGGGCCTAGTGGGGTTAGTGAGAGTCATTCCAATTAGGCTGCAGTTCTTGCTGGTGTGCATGAGGGCCGAATGTGTAGCAGGCAGTGTTGGGCTGGCTACAGCATCCCTTGGCCTAGGAGTTGAACCGATTGGGCAACTACCACTACCAGGTTTGTGTTTGTAGGCTGATATGGGTGACAGACTGAGCCGTACCTTGCACTGGCTGGCACACACAGGAGTCAGGTCTGGGGTCACCTTGGGCAAGGTTTCTTTGGGGATCTCACAATTGGATCACTGAACTCTGAACACCAACCACAAGGAAAATCGCAGGATCTGTGGTCTGACTGTGGGATGTACATGGAAGAACTGGGTCCCCTTGGTTGTTGAAGCCTATGCAGCTGATGGCATGCCCAAATGTACATGGGGGTGTGACAACGAGTTCATCGCGGCCTGCAGAGGGTATCTAGTAGCATGGAGGGCAGAATAAATTGGATCCAGGCCTGGTGGGATAGCCTAATGGCTAAAGTCCTTGCCTTGCACACACTGGGATCTCATATGGGTGTCTGTTCATGTCCCAGTGGCCCTGCTTCCCATCCAGCTCCCTGCTTGTGACCTGGGAAAGCAGTCGAGGATGGCCCAAAGCCTTGGAACCCTGCACTTGTATGGGAGACCCAGAGGAAGCTCCTGGCTTTGGATGAGCTCAGCTCCAGCTGCTGTGGCCACTTGGGGAGTGAATCAACAGATGGAATATCTGGCTCTCCCTCTCTCGTCTCTGTATATCTGACTTTCCAATAAAAATAAATATATCTTTCAAAATTAGACAATTCTCCCAGCCAACAATGGACAGTGAGTATCTGGGCAAGTGAAAGCTCCAAGGTGGATTCTGTCAGCCAGTGGACCTTGCAAGTATTTCCTCATCCTTGGAGCAATGAAATCAACAGCATCTCAAAACACTCAAAACTACTTAAGCAGGACCCTTGGAGAATCCTCCATATTGGGGACCCTGGGATGATATCAGGTGGCTGTCCCCTATCCTCTGGTACTGATGCGGTTGGGCTGCTGGGAGTAGCCCTCTCCCCTTCTCCTCCCACTTTCCCCAGATACAGGAAGGAAAAGGTTATTGAAAACAGTTGTCTCATCCACTTTCCTCCATGTCTCTACTCCATCCGTCCTAATCAGTGTCTCACATAGGCATGCATTCTTTTTAACTGTGTACACATCATCAGAAGTAAAACAAATTTTAAACATTTATTTAAATTTATTTTCCTCTTGTTTGAAAGGCAGAGTGATAAAGACAGGAACAGACAAGAGACTGATCTTCTGACTGGCAGATTCACTCCCTAAATGCCTGTGACAGCCAGCACTGGCCTAGGCCTACAAAGCCTGGAGCTCAGTCTGAATCATCCTACCTGGATTATAGAGACTCAAGTACTGGAGCCATCATCTGCTGCCTCCCAGCTTTAGACATCTGCAGGAGCTGGAACTTGAAGCCAGGATCTCATGTATGGTAGGTAGCCTTCCAAGTGGCACCATAACCCACTGTCCCAAATGCCCATCCTAGGAGAATAATTTCACCTTGATGAAATCCAATTTACCAGCTTTTAAACATTTCTTTTATTATTATCGTTGTATGATACAGTTCAATAGGTCCTGGGATTTCCCTTCCCCCATCCCAATCTCCCTAAACCCCCTGAGTTCCCCTATATTATTACTGTTAGTATAGTTCTTCATAAACAGTCATATGTTCCTCATTGCAGGCATGGACAATGGCAGAGAGTCCAGCATCCTATTGTCAAGATATAGTAAACAGTTTCATTGGGAGTCCATCTTTAGTCTGGAAGGAGAGATGCATACTGTATTGTATTCTCACATCTGGATATGATAGTCTCTATTATACACTATACATTCCCTTAAATGAAAAGCCACAATACAAAAGCAACAATAGGAAGAAAAATAGAAAACAATACCATGAAGTTAAATAACATGCTACTGGATATGATAGTCTCTATTACACAGTTACTGAACATCCCTTTAAATGAAAAGCCACAAAACAAAAACAGGAAGAAAAGAAGAAATTAAAAACACCATGAAGTTAAATAACATGCTACTGAATGACTAATGTGTCACTGAAGAAATGAAAATCAAGAACCTTCTTGAAAAAAATGGTGGTACTATATGATCTATGAGTCATTGAAGAATTTAATGAGAAAATGTTTTGAAGAGACAAAACTAAAAAAAAATCAAAATCTATGAAATCTTTGCTGATCTTTGCTGGTGAGATATGTTTCCTGTAGGCAACAGATAGATGGGTTTTGTTTTTTTAATCCAGTCTACTGGTCTATGACATTTGATTGATGAGTTTATGGCATTTACATTCAGGTTTTATATGAATGGATGGTAATTTGGTCCTGTCATTTTAGCAACGGGTTATTCATTGATTTAGTCTTCTGTTGTTATTTTACTGGGATGTTCTTCACATTTGCCTTTGGTTTTGGTGGATGCTATTCCTCTTCTCTGTCAAGAGAACATCTTTAGGGCCTGGCGTGATAGTGTAGTGATTAAAGTCCTCACACTTAAACGCTCTGGGATCCCATGTGGGCACTGGTTCTAATCCTGGCAGCCCCACTTCCCATCCAGCTCCCTGCTTGTGACCTGGGAAAGCAGTTGAGGACCGCCCAAAGCTTTGGGACCCTGCACCCGTGTGGGATACCCAGAAGAAGTTCCTGGATCCTGGCTTTGGTCCGGCATAGCCTCGGTTGTTGCACTCACTTGGGGAATGAACCATCAGACAGAAGATCTTTCTCTCTGTCTCACCTCCTCTCTGTATATCAGCCTTTCCAAAAAAATAAATAAATCTTTTACAAAAGAAGAACATCTTTAAGTATCCTAGGTAGGCCAGGTTTGGAAGAGGCATATTCTTTTAACTATTATTTACTGTGGAAGAATTTTATTTCATTTTCTTTTCTTTTTTTTTTAAGATTTATTTATTTATTGGAAATAAATAAATACACATATACAGAGAGGAGGAGAGACAGAGAGGAAGCTCTTCCATCCAATGATTCACTCCCCAAGTGAGCACAACGGCCGATGCTAGGCAGATCTGAAGCCAGGATCCAGGAACTTCTTCCTGGTCTCCCACAGAGTGCAGGGTCCCAAGGCTTTGGGCCATCCTTGACTGCTTTCCCAGGCCACAAGCAGGGAGCTGGAAGGGAAGTGAAGCTGCCGGGATTAGAACTGGCGCCCATATGGGATCCCGGGCGTTCAAGGCAAGGACTTAAGCCGCTAGGCCACGCCGCCGGGCCCAAGAATTTTATTTCATTTTCAAAGACAAAGGAAAGTTTTGCTGGGTACATTAATCTGGGCCAACAATTTTTTGTTTTTTAGAATCTGGAATATGTCATTCCATTCTCTTCTGGTCTGCAAAGTTTCCTGTGAGAGGTTTCCTGTGACTTTAATTGGCATTCCTTTATATGTCAATTGATTTTTTTTAACATGCACATTTAAGGATCTTTTTCTTATGTTCAATTGAAGAGAGCTTGATTATCATGTGTCATAATGAGGATCACTTTTGTTCAACCCTGTTGGGAGCTCTGTGCCTCTCCTGGATGTTGTTTCCTAATTTTTTCTTTAGATTAGGAAAATTTTCCCTCATTATTTCATCAAATACATTTTTAATCCAAGCTTCTCATTCTTCACCTTCTGGAACTCCCATTACTTATACTTGGCCTTTTAATAATGTCTCTTAATTCCTGGATTCTTTTTAAAGCTTGACCCTGCTCTACTTCCAGCTTTTTGTTTATTTCCTTCTGGTGATAGGAAACATCTTCCAAGTCTGATATTCTTTATTCTGCCTCCTTCATTGTATTTTGGAGACTCTCCATTGTATTCTTAATTTCTGATATATCAGCTTCTATTTTATTCATTTCTCGTGTGACATATTCCTTAAATTTGTTGAATTACTGTATTATGTGCTTCTTGTTGTTTTCTGAATTCTGTGTCCCCCATTTCCTCAATGTATTCCTCAGTTAACTCTGAGTTTGGCAAAGGCCTTTGCTCCTTTGCAGGGGAGTCTTCAGTAACACTCATTGTGCCTCTGTCTCTTCTTTTGCTCTTGGTCATTGTATTTCTGGTTATCAGATTCTTTTCCATGGGGTAGGTTTCTAAGCTGTGTCACCCACAGGTCTACAGTTCAATTTTATTTTTTGTGGTTGGTACATAGCTCTTTATTTGCAGTCACTTGTGCCACTCCCTCCAGAGAGTTCCAGGTCTGGGTTCTTATGTTAGACTTACCATTGTCTCCAGTGCCTCAGCTCCTGGCTCGCCACGTTCCACCTCCTGTGATTCTGTGCTGAGGCCACACCTTTGTCTGTGCAACCTTTCTTCCACTTCTGATTGGAGCAGTTCCCAGGATTAGAGAGACACTAGGTGTCCTATTTAGCTAGGCTGTTGGTGGTGTTGATCTTGCTGGAATCTGTTGGCCATTAGGTCTGAGAGCCACATGGACATATTTTCACCCATATGATGCCATAGTTGGGTATTTTTTTTCTCTGTGGGACCAGTGCAATACACTGAGCTCAGTGAGTTCTTGCTGAGCTCAGCGTATCCACAACTCACTGTTGTCCCTACAGTCTGAAAGCCTTTGCAACATTGTAAGAAATGACGCCTGATGTGCCACTACTAGAGTTCTTAATCTGCTGGTTGTCAGGTCTGAGGGCTACCCGGATCTATCGTGGGTAGAATCTGTAGGATGCCATGTTGTTGCAATTCACTGAACCAGAAATGAATTCATTCCCAGCTCAGTGCATCTGCAGTCCTCTCCCATAGCTTTTGTCTCCCTACACAAAATGGCACCGATTCGGCTCTAGGGGGTGGATTGGGCTATGAAATCCAGCCTGTTCCTGCACCACCTGTCTGGGACCTGCCGCTATTTCTGCTTCTGGTGCCAGTCTTGGATCTGCTACTCTATTTCTGCTCCTGGTCAAATGAAACAGACCAGCAGGTCCGGCAGCTCTTGCCTGGGTTCACTTCCTGAGCTTCCGGTGGACATCCCTTCCCACCTTGTTGCTGCTGATGGAGTTCCTGCTGCCCATGCAATTCAGGTCATTGCTTGTTGAATGCTGGGGTATCAGTCACTGCAATACCACACCATTGTGTCAGCTGCTTTCCTGTGTCTGTCAGTCTCCAGGTACCCCCCTGCTATCACTCTGTCCTCTCTTTTCCCAGAATGTGCCCTCTTTGCTTCACACTGGCCAATGTTTCTCTGTTTAAATGTGTCCTTATCCTATTCCATCATCTTATTTGGACTTTAAACTGTTTTTTAATATTTATTTATTATATTAGTTAGGCCAATTCACAAAAAGAAGGAAAGACAAAGATCTTTCATCCACTGGGTTGACTCACCTAGTGGCTGCAATGGTCCGAAGCTATACTGATCAGGAGCCAGGAACTTTCTCCTTATCTCCCACATGGGTCAGGGGCTCAGGGACTTGGGCCATCTTCCCACTGCTTTTCCATGACATAAGAGGGGAGTTGGATAGGGAAGCTGGGCATGTGGGACATCCCATAGGGGATGCCAGCACTTGGAAGTAAAGGATTAGCCAGTTGAATCAACAGGTACTATAGCAGAGACTACCAACCCCAACTTTTAAACTTTAATTGGTAGTACCTTGTGTTCTAAGATACTTTTGCCTACATTAGGGATCCAAGAACAGTATTCTCGGGCCACATCTAAAACACACACGGAGCTGGGGGAAGGCTCTGCTAGTAGCCTCAGAATGCATCAGAATCTTTGATCATAAGGACCATAGTCCATGGATGTGTGTTATGTCCTTGATGTACACATTGCATATTAGGCTTTTTCTATCGCTGACTCCTGTGCCAAGGAGATGAACATACCAGGTATACATGAAAGATAAACCTGCTTATTCCTGTGAACCAACCAAAGACCTCAAAAAACTTCTTCACAAGGCAAAAAGACAAGTAAAGCCTCTGTTCTCACGATATCAAGGCTGCTGTACTTTTAAAAGATGAGTTATTTTATTTTTATTGGAAATGCAGATACACAGAGAAAAGGAGATGAAGAGATAAATATCCTCCATCCACTGGTTCACTCCCCAAATGGCTGTAATGGCCAGAGCTGAGCTGATCCAAAGCCAGGAGCCAGGAAACTTCTCCAAGTCTCCCATGCAGATGCAGGGTCTCAAGGTTTTGGGCCATCCTCCATGCTTTCTCAGGGCATAAACAGGGGGCTGAATAGAAGTTGAGCAGCCAGGACATGAACCGGCTCCTATATGGGATCCCTGCAAATGCAAGGTGAGGATATGAACACTAGGATATTATACCCAGCATAACGTTGAGTAAGGCAAGTTTTAACTACTCCTCTCTGGAAGCTGATAGAACTCCTCAGTTAGTTCTAACATAACTAGAAGATATCAGTATCATATGAAGGTACTTTTAGGGCTTGGTGTGGTAGCCTAGTGGCTAAATCCTTGCCTTACATATGTCAAGATCCCATGTGGACACTGTTTCCTGTCCCAGCTGCTCCACCTCCCATCCAGCTCCCTGCCTGTGGCCTGAGAAAGCAGTAGAGGATGGCCCAAAGCCTTGGGACTCTGCACCTGTGTGGGAGACCTGGAAGAATCTCCTGGTTCCTGGCTTTGGATCAGTTCAGCTCCAGCCATTATGGCCACTTGGGGAATGAACCAGTAGACAGAAGTTCTTCCTCTCTGTAAATCTGACTTTCAAATAAAAAAATGTAAAGAAATAAATAAAAAGCAGCTTCTTAAAAAACTTGATTAGTGTGTTAGGTAATTTGGCCTGCTCCTCAGATCAGCTTCTACAGGTTTCCATGTCTGTGGACACTCCATGTTAAGTAGTCATGGACAACTGACATGGCTTGGAATATACACTTACAGAACAAGAAGAAGACTGTGTAGTGATTAATGGATTCTTTCACTTCTATTCCAACAGTAATGAATTCATTGAGGGACATTAGAAGTCTTTTTTTAAAAAGAGGTTAATTACTTTTATTGGAAAGTCAGATTTACCAAGAGAAGCAGAGACAAAGAGATCTTACATCAGCTGGTTCACTCCCCAAATGACCACATTGCCAGAGCTGAGCTGATCTAAAGCCAGGAGCCAGGAGCTTCTTCTGGGACTCTCACATAGGTGCAGGCTTTGGGCCATCTTCTACTACTTTCCCAGGCCACAAGCGGAGAGCTCGGTGGGAAGTGGAGCAGCAGGGACATGCCCATATAAGATCCTGGCACTTGCGGGGCGGGGGGGGGGGGCGGGGAGAGGGGGTATTAGCCAATGGAGCCATTGCATGGATCCAAAAAATAAATCTTAAAAAAAAAAAAGATTATGAGTTGGAAGCCATACCTGTCCCACTCTATGTAATCCCATCCACCTGTCAATCAAATGACTCTTCCCCAGCATGTACTTCCTCTTAGCTGGGGCCTGGGGATGCTACTGATTTACCGCTCTTTTCCAGGTTATAAGAAGCCTGGTAATGGGGAGGGGCACTTTCTCTTGTGGACACAGGATGGAATGTAGAAACATTTCTCTCTTCCCACCCTTTCCCCTTTCGGATTCCTCTAACCCTGAATGTGGCCCAAGTGCATCCATGATTTTCTCACCTCTTCTATAAACTTTATTTTATGTGTATCTTATGTTTTTTTTCTAAAAGATTTATCATTTTAGCTTTTATGTTTAGGTTTATGACTCATTGATTTAATTTACATGTATGGTGTGAGGATGGAAATCAAGATTGTTTTGAAAGCATTTACTTATTTACTTGAAAAGCAGAGTGACAGAGACACACATACAGAGGGAAAGAGGGAGAAAGAGACAGATCCTCCATTGCTGGCTCACTTTCCAAATGGTCACAACAGCCAGCTCTGGGCCAGACCAAAGTCAAGCGTCATGAATTCCTTCCTGGTCTTCTAAATGGCTGGCAGAGGTCCAATACTTGGGTTATCCTCTGATGCTTTCCCAGGATCATTAGCAGGAAGCTGAGCAGCCAGGACTTGAACTGGCATTCTGATATGAGAGACTAGCATCACAAACAGTGACATAACCCACTGCCCCACAATGCCAGCCACAAGATTGTCTTTCATAATGTGTATGCAAACACAGTCGGCCAACCCATTTGTTCCTGAGACTGATTTACCCATTGGATTACTTTGGACCCGCTTGTTGAAAGTAATTTGACGTTGCAAGTATGGATTTACTTCTGGACTTTCAATTTATTCCATTGATCTTTTTGTTTACTTCTCTGTCTAGACCACATTTGTTGCAAGCACACTTCATGCTGACTTTGTGGGATATAACAGTGTAAGTTATATTATGGGTTATAACAATATAAGATTGAACTTGAATATAGTTCTAAGGTTTTGCAATTCATTACTAAAGCTCAAACGCCTTACATAATTACAGAATTGCTCATTTTTACAAGCTCTGTGGAAAAATCAACATTCCACGTTTGGACCAATGAAACAAAGCAGTAGGAAGCATGCTGCTGTGCTGTACGCAAGGACACAGGTGCTTTAAACTGCCAGCTACCACAGAAATATAAGAGACACAAGAGATTACTCAGCTAAAATATTTTTCTTTGCAGGTTGGTAAGATCTACACTGTTAGTGCCAATAATCGGAACTCTTGGAGAGAAAACTAAAAATCCTGCATCCTAAAAAGTTATCAAAACAATTAACTTGTGATGAAACACTTGAAGTGGTTGATGAATCTTTTGGAACAAATGAGATATTATGGAAAGTGTACAAATGTGATGATTCAGGGGCCATGACAGAAATTTTAGTTATTGGAATTGATTCTCAGGATCCTAAAATCAAAGAATGATAGCATATGATTCTTGGAGAAATGCTTAGGTACAAAAGTTTGCAGGTGACTTTCTTTTTTTGTCTTGACTATGGTGATAGATACACTAATCTCCACACAGGGTAAAATTGGTACTTTATCAAATATGCATATATAACCAATGAGTATTGGGGAAATCTGAGAACAAGAATTTTGCTTATATTTTAATCCATGTTATGTCATTCAACTTCAAGTCACTACAGTTCTTTTTCAGCTGCATAAAAATAAAGGGCACCACAACTGGAAACTATAATGCTAAGGGATATGAGCAAATCCCAAAAGGTTAGATACCACATGTTTGCCTTGATTTAACCTATAATTTTTGTTTGCTTGTTTGTTAGTTTTTGAACCTGTCATTGATACCGTCTCAACCCATGTGTTTTGAAGAATTGAACTTGCATTATCTTTAACATATTGTTTACTCAATACTATGTCAATTAATTCCATAACATTGTATATTGTTGCTGATGTTTTGTTGGGGTTTTTAACTGACTGGAACTTTACCCTGTTAGCTCTACCTTCAGACCAGAGAAGGTCTCCCCAAGAGGCCACTGAACTTATCTGGACAATAAGACACTGGACTTTATGCTAGCTATATGCTTGCAATGAAGGAATCTCAACTGAACTTGAACTGTGGTTATGCAGCAAGGTGGAGGAATCTACCATGGGGGGAGGGTTGTGGGAGAAGTGGGGGGAATCCCAGTGCCTATAAAACTGTATCACATAAAAAAAATAAAAAATAAAAATAAATAAAGGGCACTGGACTGCCATTCTCCACTGATTGAAACTGAAGAATAAAGCTAGCTCATTTCAAAAGAAGACAAATGAGTTTTGTTGAAAGTTGATGATCTTGCAGAAAATTTGTGTGTACAAATAGTCCTTGCCTTGCAAATTTGCTGAAGGATGTTGTTCTCAAGAAAACAGCTTGCTTTTTTTTTTTTTAATTCATTTGAAAGACAGAGATGGATAGAGACAGGCCGACATAGACCACCCATCAATGCTTCACTCCTCACTTCCCTGCAACAGCCAGACTTGGGTCATGCACATTCAAGGATCCAGGAACTCCATCCACGTCTCTGACGTAGGTGGCAATGACCCAAGTACTTGCACAATCATCAAATGCTTCCCGGGGTGACCATTAGCAACAAGTCTGTTCAGAAGTAGAGGCAGGACTTGAACCGGGTGCTTTGCTATGGGCTGTAGGCATTTCAAGCAGCAGTTGAACCTGCAGGGCCATAATGCCTACCTCTAAATAAAAAGAGTTATTTTTATTTTATTTGAGAGAGAGTTCTTCCAACTGCCAGTTCACTCCATGAATGGCTGCAACAACCAGAGTCAGGAACTCCACTGTGGTCACCCACAAGATTTTGCGCCACCATCCCCTGCCTCTACAGGTACATTAGAAGGGATTTGGATCAGAGGCCAAGCAGCAGCACTCCAGTATGGAATGCTGGCATTACAGGTGCCAGCTTAATACACAATGCTACAACACTGTTCCCTTTCGTCATTTTCTATGCATTTCTTGATACACAAAAGATTGGTAGACTGCCTTTCAGTTATTCCATGAACTGAAAACCTGCCCTTTGTGCATGGGGCTTTGAAATAAAATGTTTGTTAAATATGAGCAAGCTAATCAAGGTACTGCCAGGCTTTAAGGCCTCTGCCAGGACTAACAGCGGCCTAAGCAACAATTGGAAATGAAAATGAGGATGTTTAAAGAAAAAAAAAAACTAACCATAAAATACATTGATAAATTGGACCTTATTGAAAATGTTAAATTTGGGCCAGTGTTGTGATGCAGTGGGCAGCACCAATATCTGATATGAGCACTTGTTCATGTTCCAGCTGCTGGAACTTAGGGTCCAGCTCCCTGCTAGGGTGCCTAGGAAATCAGCAAAAGAAGGTGTAGGGCTTGGGTCCCTACAATTCACATGGGAGACCAGAAGGAGTTCCAGGGGCCTGGCTTCCACTTGAGCTCGGCCCAACCCCAACTGGGCAGCTAACTGGGAAGTGAACCAACGAAATGGAGATCTTCGACCTTCTCTGTGTCTGTCTCCCACTGCTTGTCATATCACCTTTCAATCAATCAATTGGTCAATCGATGGCTCGATCAATCAATTTTTTTTTAAAGATTTATTTCTTTATTAGAAAGTCAGATACACAGAAGAAGAGAGACAGAGAGGAAGATCTTCCATCTGATGATTCATCCCCAAGTGAGCGCAATGGCCGATGCTATGCCGATCCAAAGCCAGGAACCAGGAACTTCTTCAGGTCTCCCACACGGGTACAGGGTCCCAAAGCTTTGGGCCATCCTCGACTGCTTTCCCAGGCCACAGGCAGGGAGCTGGATGGGAAGTGCAGCTGCTGGGATTAGAACTGGTGTCCATATGGGATCCCAGCATGTTCAAGGCAAGGACTTAAGCCGCTAGGCCATGCCGCTGAGCCCAATCAATCAATTTTTTAAAACCGTGTGATGTGTCTTCTTCTACAACAAAACTGTCTAAAATTAAGCAATGAAAACAAATGATAGAATAAGTGTAATATTTAGGAATAGAAGTAACTACCAGACCAAAAGCTAGGCTGGTGATTATCTCTGAGGAGAAGAATTGGGAGAGGATGAGAATGGCAGGGCTCAGTGTGTGTGTGTGTGTGTGTGTGTGTATGTGTGTGTGTGTGTGAGTGTGTGTGTGTGTATGTGTGTGTGTTTTAAAGATTTTCTTTTTTTTAATTGGAAAGTCAGATTTACAGATAGAAAGATCTTCTGTCTGGTGGTTCAGTTCCCAAATGGCAGCATTGGCTGGAGCTGAGTGAATCCAAAAGCAGGAGCCAGGAGCATCTTCTGGGTCTCCCACATGGATACAGGGTCCCAAGACCACAAGCAGGGAGCTGGATGGGAAGCAAGGCAGCCAGGACACAAACTAGCACCCCTATGGGATCTTGGCGCTTACAATGTAAGGACTTTAGCCACTAGGCTACCACACCAGGCTCTCGTTTGTGTTTTTATATTCAAAAGTTTTTGAAGTATCATATGATTTGAAAATTATTTCAATAAAAACTTTTATAAGATAAATTATAAACAAATTAATCCTGTTTTCAGGCATGCCATAAGTTCCAACCCAATGAGTTGATTTCATTAAAGAAAGTGATTCCACTGAAAGATAATGAAATGCATTCTGAAGCTTGAAGTCGAGAAAGAAAAAAAAAGAGGAAATGTATGAAAATGTGTGGTGGGTTGAATGTAAGAATACTAATGCTGATTTTAGCTTTTTTGTTTTAAAAGATCTATTTATTTTCATTGAAAGAGCAGATTCACAGAGAGAAGGAGAGATAGAAAGAGAGATATTTCATCAGCTGCTTCACTTCCCAAATGGCCACAATGGTTGGAGGTGAGGTGTTCCAGGAGCTTCGTCAGGGTCTCCCGCATGTGTGCAGGGATCTAAGAAGCACCTGAGCCATCCTCTGCTGCTTCCCCAGGCCATTAGCAGGGAGCTGGATCAGAAGTGAAGCAGCTGAGATACAAACTGGTTCCACATGGGATGCTGGTGCCAACACATCAGCCTCTGTTTGTTTTTTTTAAGGATTTATATTTTTATTTGAAAGATAGGGTAACAGAGAAAGGAGAGACAGAGAGAGTGCCAAGAAATTAAGCCATCTCTTGCTGCTTTCTCAGGCCGTTGGCAAGGAGCTGGATTGGAAGTAGAGTGGAAGGGACTTGAACTGGCACCCATATCGGATCCTGGCACTGCAGGCTGAAGCTTAACCTATTATGCCACAATGTGGGCCCTGTGCTAGTGCATCTTCCAGCCCTTTTTCTGCATTCAGATTTTCTGTAACCCTCACAGGGTCAGTTAATGCCTTTAAAGGCCATGTGGTCTGGGACCTTGGAGCACAGGCTCCTCTGCTTGCTGTCCCTTTTGGTTTTTCTTGAGAAGTTTACTAGCCTCGAGGCTCTCTTGCATGTCCTTGCAAACCTGACCTGAGGGGCAAATCAAGAGATGGACAGAGGAGGGGCTTGTTCAAGCTCAGAGGAACGATGCAAAAGAAAATGAAACTCTATTTAGAATAAGCAAAGGATAAGAGAAAACAAAACTGATTCTCACTGGCCCGGCTGTGTTTATGAGCTGTGGTTTCACTCCTGATTGTAGCCAGAGACTTGTTTTTGAGGAGTTACATGGATCCAAAGTTGCAAAGCTTAAGTGTAACTTGCGGATTAAACCGGAGAGTATCAGTATACACAGAGCAGTCCTCGGAGACAAGAGTTTCTGTGGTTTTCAGTGTGGTGAAATAAAGTTTAAACAACAGCAAAAACCAAAAATTGAATGTGTTTTAAAGTCACTCCTTCACTTACTCAAGAAAGAGTAGTTGTGCTAAGTAGGTATTTTCCCTGCCCTGAGAGTGAGGGAAAGAGGTTAGGACAGAAGGCTACAATGAGAAATTGATATATATGGATGGATCCCTAACTTTATTTTTAAAACAAACAAGCAAAAAGCATCCACTTGAAACGCAGATAAAGAGGCACACACAGAGATCTTCCATACGCTGATTCACTCCTCCAATGTCCACAGCAGCCAGACCCAGGCCAGAACAAAGCCAGGATCCAGAGTTCCCGTACTTGGGTGTTGACAGCCACCCGAGTACGCGAGTACGCAAGCTGCTGACCTGCTGCCTCCCAAGTGCGCATGAACAGAAAGCTGGAATGCAGAGCAGAGCGGGAAATCAGCTGCTCTGACCTGAGATGCGGACATTCCAAACAGCATCCTAACCACAGCCTCCAACACCCACTGCAGGTCCCTAATTGTAAAGGTGCTTATTCTTATCAAATATAAAGCAAGTGCTACAAGACAGCACAGAGGAGAAAATGACCGAAAGAGGCACATGTAACAGCTACAGCACTGAGTGGGGAGCCAGAGCTGGTGTCAAGAAGGCAGTGTCCCCCCTGAACTGTGCCTTGGCAGGCGGATGAACGTGTAGGCTCTTGACAAGGAGTGTCCTTAGCAAAGGAAGCACAGATGGGTTCTGGGCGTTCTTCAGGCATGAGTCAAACTGACAGAGGTGATGGTTCAGCCTGGAGGTGGGGGCTGGAATCAGTGACACCAGGCCCCACCCTCTTTCTCTCCTCCCGCGTTTCCCTGCTGCACTTGTGCGAGGCCTCACTGCAGCAGCAGGTGCAGGGCCATGCTTGCAAACTGCCTCTCAAATCACTTGGCAGGTGTTTTACAGAAATCTGCCCTCCTCCCTGCCCCCCAGAGACCCCCTCTTGGGAAGAGGAATAATATGCTTAGCCACAGAGCTTTAAAGTAGAGATAGCAAAACGAATACATCTGAAAGGAGAGATAGCCAAATCTACAGTTATAGCTGGAGTCTTCAGCACGCCTCCATAATCAATACAATGAGTCAACAACAGAAGTCAGCAAACGCATACACTTAAAGAAAAACAATACCATCAACCACACGGGGACTGAAATCCTACAGAGGATGTTTTCTGACCACAATAAAATTGCAAACCACTGGAAGTTGACACATGCTAATGAAAGAAATGCAAGAAAACCCAAATAAACAAGCGTACCATACTCAGGAACTGGAGGCTAAATATACCTAAGATGCTAATTTTCTCCAAATTTCCCTCCACTTTCCTATTAATATAAAATCACCAAGATCGCTGCTCAGTAGTTGAGCACCTACTTCAGGCCTGGTCCCAGCTTTGGGTGACAAACAGGAAAGGACTGCAAAAAACTCATGGAAAACACATGTTTTCTTTTAATTCAACATTTCCCCTACACATTTTCAAAGGGTTATTTGTTTTCTTGAAAGGCAGGGAGTGAGGGTGAAACAGAAATTTTCCATCTGTTGGTCTACTTCTCAAATGCCCTGTGACAGCCCGGACCAGGCAGGCCTGGCATGCAGGACTCCTTTGGGTCTCCCATGTGGGTGGCAGGGAGCCAAGCACTTGACCTTTCATCTGTTGACTTCCAGGTCACATATTAGCAGGAAGCTAGAACTGGACTGGAACTGGGATTCTGCCCATGCACTCTGCTAAGAGTCTCCTAATATGTAGGTGGCATATTAACACTGCACCAAGAGCCAGTCTGGAACTTTCTGAAGTCCCCAAGTGGCTTAAAATATTCTTAGGGATACAAAATACAAATGCACACAACGCATGAGAAGATAATGCTAAGCACGAGTAAAACCTGCATAATAATATCTCTTGGGTGAGATGGGGTTTGTTCTAGACTTTGGAGAAGGATCAGATTTCAAATCAAAGGCTGCTTTGAATTTTTACCATTTTCCATCATGAATCTCCAGTATACAAACTTTTTTGTCTCCTGATCACCTAACAACATATTATAAAGTAATTTTCTTTCTAATATTGTTATTATCAAAGAAATTTAACTGCTGACCAGAGTTTTTTTTATTAAAAAAAGTTCCAATTTAGTGAATATTGTTATTGACAAAAAGCAAGATTGTTTGACTTTTTTAGTTGGCTAACACAAACCCAAAGAGGAAATATCCCAGTATTTGGCAGGAAAAGGAAACCAGAAGCATCCATTCCTGATGAGATAAGAGGCAGGAAAGGATGGGTGCAGAGGTGCTTGAGAGGATTCTATTTGCCCTTATTCTGCTCTGCATCATGTCCTGCTCGTCTTCCAAAATGCTGCCGTGCAGTGGCCTCAGGGCTGTTACAAGATACTCATGTGAACACACTGCCCACCCCTCCCTTTGCTCTACCACTGGGTGCGGGAGCTCCAACAGCTTGTCATGGACTTTTCCCTTCAATAGCTTGTCATGACTGGCTTCTTGGACTTTCAGACAAGCTCTAACTTGTGAGGCTGGGTGAATGTTTCAGGAAGACAAATTCCTGTTGGTTTCTCTGATTCTTCAAAAGAGTTAGACCTTTCCCTACAAAGGAATTCTTGCTTCAGTTGCAAAGAACATAACTTCACCTCCATAACATTACATTTCCACCCCGCCCTTCAAATTGCATACATACTTGTTAAGGGGGGAAAAAAATCTAAACTTTGAAAAGCAAAAAGGAGAAAATAATCATTCTTGATCTCACAACTCTCCACAGTTAGTGTTTTGGCATATTTACTCTAATGGCTTCACTGTGTTTTTTTGCATCCATTTATATAAGAGGGTCTTTCACAGGGTTCATGGACAAACACAACTAAAAGGTGAGCATTTTCTTTGGTCTAAAATGTTTGAATGTATGCATTTGAGGGATATTTAATACGTTTACAGAAATTGCATGCTGAGGGAAAAATATGGATTTCAAAAATCTTTTGCACCAAAATAAACTCATCCTTCACTTCCATTCATTCATAAGCTTCCTGAGTCCCAGGTATGTTTTTATTTCCTTTTTTAAAGTTCATGGGATTCCTGAATATATTTTAAAAGTTCTACTTATCCACTTTCACTTTATTTAAAAAGCAGAAAAACATACATAGAGACAGACAGACATCTTCCATTTAGTTTACTTCCTAAATGACTGCAACAGTCAGGGTTGGGTTAAACCAGCATCTAGAATCCAGTCTAGGTCTCCCATGTGGATAGTAGAGACCCAAGCACTTGAGCTGTCACATATACCTCTCCAGGGGTTCACTAGCAGCAAGCTGGATCAGAAGCACAGTGGGTGGAACTCAGGCCAGGCACTGTGACAAGGAAGGCGAGCATCCCAAGCGATATCTTAACCATTATGACAAATGCTCAGTACAGGATCAATCTGTCTACTATCTATCTATATCTTAATTAATTAATTAATTTGAAATGCAGAATGACAGAGAGATCAAGAATCTTTCATTCAGTGGTTCACTCCCCCAAAAGCTGCACCAGCCAGGACTGGACCACACAGAAGCTAAGAACCAGAAACTCCATTCTGCTCTCCCACGGGAATGGCAGGGGTTCATGTAGTTGGTCCAGTTTCTGTTGCTTTCTCAGGGGCACTAGCAGGAAGCTGGGTTAAAAGAGGAGCAGCCAGGACTCTAACAGCCCATCCAGTATGGGATGCAAGCAATTTAACTTGCTATGTTACAGTGCAAGTCCCAGAGTCTACACATTTTTGTACAAGGATACATTGATGATTCTTTGTCCACCTAATCTCTTAAAAGTAAAAAATTCTGACTTGAAGTCTCAGAATTAAAAGATAAATACACCATTAAAGTTTGTTTATTTAGAGAGAGAAAGAAATCTCCCTTTTGCTGGTTGATTCTCCAAATGCTTGCAACAGGTAGGGTTGGGCTGGGCTAGGCTGAAGATAGGAGCTGGGAATTTGTTCTGGGTCTCCTAAATGTGTGGCAGGGACTTAAGTACTTGAGCTATCACCTGCTGCCTTCTAGGGTGCCACATCAACAGGAATCAGGAGCAGAGCTAGGACTCAAAGCCAGGTACTCTGACATGGGGTTGGATGTCTTAAGTGGCAGCCTATGCAGGCCAAATACTGCAACTCTATTAATATATATAGTTCAAGTGACCTCACCAAAACTATGAATGTCCATGTTTACCATTCCCTGCTTCCCTCCAGCCTCCCTAGAGATTTCAAAAATTCCTGCCAGTTTAAGGTACAATTTCTATTGTGTTCCTATTTGATTTTCATCTTACAGGTCTAGTGCTGCCGAGCAATTTTCATTTACATCTTTTGGCACAGGAGCAGCAAGTGTTGATGGGAAGAGAATGAGGAAGTCTTTCAGCTCTGCAAAACTGGACAGACTTGAATGGAGGCCGTGGATGCTTGACCTTGGGTGTGTCACTTAAACTCTAAGTCTCAGCTTACTTACGTGACAGACACGATGGCAACCGTGAAAACACTATAGTAATAACAGTGAATTGGGATCAGTCCTGTGGTATAGCAAGTTAAACAGCCACCTGCAGTGCCAGCATTTCCTATGAGCAACAGTTCCCAGCTTTTCCACTTCCGACTCCGTTCCCTGTTTATGGCCTAGGAAAGCACTGGAGGACCCAAAGAAGCTCCTGGTTCCTGGCTTCTGTTGTGATCATCTGGGAAGTGAACCAGTGGATGGAAGACATTTCTTTCTCTCTCTTACTCTGCAGGCATTTAGCCTACTATGGCACAGCCCCAAACCTGGGAATTGATTTTTTACTAAAAACAAGGTGAAGGAATGCAAGTAGAGTTGATTTCTAGAGTAGGAAAGAGAACTCTTCTTGGTCATGCCCCCCTGCAGTGACATATTGTCTGGCCTTGCACCTGATTCATTCACAGTGGGACCAGAAAGACTAGGAAAGACCAGGCTTTATTTATTTGCTTGTTTTTGTTTATTGTTTGCATGTTTGCTTTTTATTTTGTGTACTCAGTGTCATTTACCATGTCTTTGGTATCTTCTACTTCTGGCAAAGGCAAAAACTGGGGCACGACACAATGACTCAACTGGCTAATTCTCTACCTGCAGGCACTAGAATCCATGTGGGCGCCAATTTGTGTCCTAGCTGCTCCACTTCCAAATCCAGCTCCCTGTTTATGCCCTGGGAAAGCAGTTGAGAATGGCTCAAAGCTTTGAGACCCTACACTCATGGAAGACCCAGAAGAAGCTCCTGACTCCTGGCTTTGGATTGGTTTAACCTCAGTCCTTGTGGCCATTTGGGGAGTGAAGCAGCAGCTGCAAGATCTTTCCCTCTGTCTCTCCTGTTCTCTGTTAAATATGCCTTTTCAATAACAATAAATGAATCTTATTTTACAAAAGTTAAAAATTGGGCCATTGTGATAGCCTAGTGGACAAAGTCCTTGCCTCACATGCACCAGGATCCCATATGGACATCGGTTTGTGTCCTGGCTACTCCATTTCCCATGCAGCTCCCTGTTTATGCCCTGGGAAAACAGTAAGGGGTGGCTCAAAGCTTTGGAACCCTGCACCCAAGCCAGAAGAAGCTCCTGGCTCCTGGCTTCCGATCAGCTCAGCTCTGGCTATTACAGTCACTTGGGAAGTGAACCAGCAGACATAAGATCTGTCTGTCTCTTCTCTGTACATCTGCCTTTCCAGTGAAAATAAACCTTTTTAAAGGTAAAAAGTGATCTTCTTAACACAACTGGCAAATAGTTACACTTAATTTTTCCAAGTGAAACAAGAAAAAAGTGCATAGTTTGGGAATTGGTGCTTAATTCCTCTTTAATTCCACTCTCTTCCTCCTCCCATCCTCCTGGCTTATTTTTTTGTGGGCATTGTTCTGTTTTCTCATTTCTCTACACTCCTCACTATATACTAACATACAATAATTTTCTGTTGCTTTCTGTGCAGTGTATCCCAAACGTTTTTCCATTCTTTTGCTACTCACAGTCATGGGTTGGCTCAGACAATATTTCCAGTTTCAGGACCAATCTATGTGTGCACCTACTGGGACTCCAGCCTGCCCGCAGCCCCCTGAGTCATCAGTATCCACCTTAGGTTTCTAGACTCGGGCCTCAGGCACTGCAGAACATAAGGGTAACATTTCGTGTTCTTGGGCAAGATAAATTGCTGTTGTTTATCTATAGCACTAGGTTTCGGGATGGTTTGTTACGCAGTATTAGATAACCAGAATCAAGGGAATAAACAGAAGAATCACCTGGGGCTTATTTAACATTCTGTGATATAAAGTAAGAATCCAAGCTACGTCTTTCTCCCACAGTGACTGTTTTCTCAATACGTCTAAAGTCCTTCAAGTGCAATCTTACACATACTGTGTTCTAGTGGCGTATAGAATCATTAGCTAACAACGGGTATTGAAAATGCCTGTTGAGGGGCCGACATGGTGGTATAGAGCATTAAGCCACCGCCTGTAACACCAGCATCCACTAGGATGGCTGGGTTGCGTCCTGACTGCTCCACTTGTCTAACAAGCCTGGTGTGGTCCAAGGGGTTGGGTTCCTGTCTAAGGTGGGAAAACCTGATAGAGTTCTGGCTCCTGGTTCCAGCCTGGCCCAGCACCAGTTCCTGTAGCCCTCTGGCAAATGAACCAGTGAAAAGAACAAATCATGCTCTCTCTGTCTCTCTGTAACTTTGTCTTTCAAATAAAAAAATAATAAATCTTATAAAAAAAAAGCCTTGTTGAATTGAAATCTCTGTAGTCACCATGAAAGTGTCATCTTTCATCTTTACCCCACTGATTCTTCAGAAGCCAGGTTTACCTCTTCCATATTCATGCCGTCTTCTTTTTTATCTCTTTAAAATTTTATTTAGGTATTTTAAAAATCAGATCTCTTTGGTTTGGTAAAAAAAACTGTATTACTTTTTTGCTATATGAAAACAGAATAAAACATGCAATTGGCTTTTATTTTCTAGAAAATTTTGCTTTAATTTAAATTTTAAATATTTTTAGCTTAAAAAAAAAATCCCTGGAGCTCCAGGTTGACCTCTATAGCATCAAAAGATTCCATTAACAAATTGAAAAAGCAAACAATCAACTGGGAGAAAAATCTTTGTTAATATAATAAATATCTGATAAAGGATTTGTATCCAGAGGAGCTCTCTGCTTTAGTAAGAAGAAAAATATTCAATCTGAAAAAAAAATGAGCAATAAGCACTCCATGAAAAATGACATAATAAATACGCTCAGCATTATTAGTCAATAGGGAAACAAAATTTGTTTAAAAATCTATTACTTATTTACTTATGATTTAAAGGTTTATTTCTTCTATTTGAAAGGCAGAGTTACAGGGAGAGAACTGGAGACAGACACACACAAAGATCTTTCATCTGCTGGTTTACTCTCCAAATGGCCATAACAGCTAGGCAGCTACAAAGCCAGGAGCCTCTGGATCTTCCACATAGGCGTACTTGCATCATCTTTCAGTGCTTTCCCAGGCACATCAACATGGTTCTGGATCAGAAGTGGAGCAGCTAGGAGTCAAACTGGTAACCACATGGGACACAGACAAGCAGAGGAATAGCCTGATATACCACATACAAGCCCCAATTTCGTTTCTATTTATTTGAAAGGTAGAGTCTCAGAGAGAAGAGAGAGAGGACTCTTCTATCTCTTGGTTCATCCCTCAAACAGCTGCAGTGGCCAGGGCTGGACCAGGCCAAAGCCAGGAGTTTCATCTGGGTCTCCCATGTGATGATAAGGCCCAAAAACACTTGGGCTATTTTTTTGCTGCTTTTCTCAAGTCACTAGTAGGAAGCTGGATGGGAAGCGGAGGAGCTGGGACTCAAACTTGTGCTCATATGGGCTGCTAGTCACAAGCGGTAGTTTTACTGGCCATGCAAAAACATCGTGTCCAATTAAAGAAGCCAGGGACAAACCCTATGTTTCATATGACTCCAGACTCAGAAATATCCAGAAGAGGAAATTTATAGAAACCACTGATGGCAATTCAGTGGTAGCCTGGGGCTGTGGATGGGAGGAGAGATTCATTACAAATGGGCATGAGTCTACTTTTGTGGCTCATAGAATTGATTGAATTGTGGTGATAGCAGTATAATTTATATATTTATTAAAAGTCATTCAATTGCACACTTACAATAGCTAGATTTCATGTATGCAAATTAAATCTCAATAAGGAGGTTTTTTTTTTAAAGTGATGCTCTAATTATGTAATTGTTAGGATTTTAATCAAGAAAGGAGGAGAAATTGTAATTCAAGCCTGGCAGCGATCTCCATTTAGTCAGAGGATACAGCTTTTTTCTTTTTTTGAGAGGGAAGCCATCAACCCCTGAGGAATCCATTCAGGAAATTCTCAACAACCTTGTTAGAAAGGAACGTTTTACTCTATGTTTTATTCATGCCAACTGTTTCTTCAGAAGCTGTCCTGGCTATTAACTCCATTCAGCCATTCAACAAAAGTCATATAGAGTGCTATGTATTTGCCAAGTGTTATTTGTTAGACTGGAGGAGGATAGTAAAAAATGAAAAGACCTAGTCTGGCCTTTGACTCGCCAGAATTGCCAACCTGTGGCCCCATGTCAGAGTTCCTGCCTTCCTCCCTGTCCACTGCTATCCTGGCTTTCCTCGATTTCACAGCCGACGTCGGCCCTGTGGCCATTTCCTTCCTTCTTCAAGCATGATTTGTTCTTTTCGCCAACGTTTCCAGCATCCTCAGAGATACCCATGTGCCAGTCAGTGCTTACTCCTAAACCCCTTCTACACCTGAATCTTATATTGGTAAAAATAAGCAGATGAAGCCATTTGTGTTTACTTTTTGTCTCACAGAGGTAAGCGCCGTCCTGAAATTAACATCTGTCATTGCACACACTATATGCTATTCTTTCATGTATAATGCATGCCATTATTTTGCAGCTTTCGATCTTTCTGTAAATGTGTTGATGCCTACTAATTTCCCTACATTTTGTTTTGTTTTCTCGTCATGTTTTTTGCGGTTCACATGTAATTTTAACTTCTACCTAGTATTTCAGTAAGTGTATAAAGCACGATTTATTTAACTATCCCCCAGTACTAGGTATTTAGGTTGTATCAGTTCTTTTCTTTTCTGTTGTAAATAATCCTGCAGTAAATACTCATACTTGCTTCCTCATGTAAATACGGTTTTTGCAGGCTCAACATCTCAGAGGGGAGTTGTTGGGTCATAGGGTTATACCTTCTGCAAATTTTGGTAGATCTTTCCAAGTTTCTCTTCAAAAACTATCCAAATTTTAATCACAGGACCTGTGGATCTTTGTGAATGCCACGCTTGGTCAGAGTAAACTTTGCTTGTATTCAAGATAGAAAATGATGTCTCTTTGTAGTCTTTATTAGCCTCTTTCCGACCTTAGTGAACATGAGTACTCTTCCATATTTCTTGGCACTGTCAATTGCCTCCTCTGTAAGTTTTCTGTCATTCTTTGATTGTTTTTCTGCTACAATGCCTATCTCATTTTGATTTATCATATGCATTTATCTTTTATCAGTCGTTTTCATTTTAATATTCATTTATTTTTATTGGAAAGGCAAATTTACAGGGAGAAGGAGAGACAGAAGATAAAGATCTTCCGGGCCCGGGACCATGGCCTAGCGGTTAAAGTCCTTGCCTTGAATGGGCCAAGATCCCATGTGGTCGCTGGTTCTAATCCCGGCAGCCCCACTTCTCATCCCCACTTGTGGCCTGGGAAAACAGTCGAGGATGGTCCAAAGCCTTGGGACCCTGCAACTCATGTGGGAGACCTGGAAGAGTTCCTGGCTCCTGGCTTCGGATCAGCTCAGCACCAGCCGTTGTGGTCACTTGGAGAGTGATTTATCAGACGTAAGATCTTCCTCTCTGTCTCTCCTCCTCTCTGTATATCTGACTTTGCAATAAAAATAAATAAATCTTTAAGTAATAATAATAAAAAAAATCTTCCATCCACTGGTTCACTCCCTAAGTGGTCACAACGGCCAGAGGTGAGCTGATCCGAAGCCACGAACCAGGCACTTCTTCCAGGTCTCTCTCATATGTGCAGAGTTGCAAGGCTCTGAGATACCATGTTTTCTTCATTAATTAGCTGGAATACTTTTATAAAGAAATATTCATTTAAAAACTTTTATTTTGCATTGAATATTGCTTACACAGTTGTAACTGTGCTGCATGTCCACGTGGGCCTCTGTTTAGGGTGAGAGGGTCAAAGTATGGCGGAAGGGAAATGGGACAAATGTTTCAGTTCTTTTCTTTTTATTCTCCTGGTCTGCTGGTGGGAAGGAGCGGGGACTGATTCTTGCTGTCAAACTACATCAGCACCTGGAGAGGGGGACTATCATTTCAAGATGCCTTACAGACTCTTTTGTTTCCCCGATGATTCCTAAAAACAGTTTTAAGATTTTTTTTCGTTTGTTTTGGCTTGTCTATAGGGTATATCCCACTAAGAACATGTAACTGAATTATAGTATTTAAATATTTTTGAAATCATTCATATTTGTGTGGTTATACCATTAACTCGAACATAAACCTAACTAGTTTTTGAAACTAAAAGAATAAAAAAGAACCCTGTTTTTAGGAATCATAATGCTTGTGTTAATTGTTATATATGCAAAGGGACTCAAAAGAAAGATCACGTTGGAGTGGGTATTTAGCACAGTGGTCGGGTGTCTAGGTTCCAGTTACAGCTTGACTCCAGGTTAGCTTTCTGCTGACATGCACCCTAGGAGCAGATGACAGATCAAGCACTTGAGTCCTTGTCACCCACACTGAGACCTGACTTTGGCCTGGCTTGGCCTGGTTACCACAGGCATTTCAGGAAGAGATAGTACACAGAAACATGCACTCTCTTTTCCTATCTACCTTTCAAATAAGCTAAGTAAACAATTTTTAAAAAAGAATATTTCTTTTGCAAGAGTTAAAAAGAGTGACTGAGAGGAAAAGAGGGAGAGAGATCTTCTATTCATTGGTTCATTCCTCAAGTGACCTCAACAGCCAGAGCTGGGCTGGTCCAAAGTCAAGAGCCAGGAGCTTTTTCCTGGTTTCCCACATGGGTGCAGGGGACCAAGCACTTGAGCCATCCTGCACTGCTTTCCTATGGTGTAAGTAGGGATCTGGATGAGAAGTGGAGCAGCTGGGGATGAAAACTGGCACCCATTTGGGCTGCTGGTATTGCAGGAGGTGGCCTCATCTGCCCATGGCACTGGTCTCTCAGGAGTCCTTTTTTATTTTGAAGCTTTTAAGCTTATTTGTGAGAACACTAATACAAAGAATACTATTACTGTCATAGTCACTTCAATACATATGGCCCCTGATTTCTGACTTATGTGACAGTTCAACTTGTGGGTTGTTATTGTTTACCTTGTAGTGGTATGAAAGTGATACACATGCAGTGGAAATCACACTTTGAACATTCCCTTTCCCTGGGTTGGTGGTATCCGGTGTGAGGCTCTCTCGGGATGCGGGGAGGAGGAGTAACCTCAACTCCGAGTTAGCTCTACGAACCTGAAGGGAAGACCAATGCTCCATAGCAGGTGCTGGCTGCTTAGCAGTGTAATTTGCCTGCACCGAATGCATTCTTGGGTATATGGAGGATCATCTATATTTGACACAGTATAATCACATTTTAAATAGTGTTTATTACAAAATTTTTGCATTTTTCTCTTTACAATTTAAGGTCAAAATCCACTTATTAGAGTACTCTTTTCAATTGTATCACAATTTATATTTCCAGATCCAGCAGTTAAACTTGAAGTTGCCATTGTATTTTCACTTCATCCATTTTTTTTCTGTTAAATAATCAATTTAGGGGTTGCCATTTTGACATCGTGAGCAAGAGCTGCCATCTGTGACTCACATCCTAAATGGGCACTGGTTCAACTCCTTGCTAATGGCCTGGGGAAAACTCTGGAAGATGGCCTATGCCTCTCATGTGGAAGACCTGGATGAAGCTCCTGGATTTGTCATGGCCCATCCCCTGTCATTACAGCCATTGGGGGAGTGAATCAGTGGATGAAAGATCTTTCTTTATTCTCAATTCTTTCAAATTAATAAACAAATTTAAAGTAAATAAACAAAAGTTAACTTTGAAGCACTCTGCACAAATTTAGTTACAATGTTGCAAATTGTCACAAACTCAAACTATGTTGCTTTCTTCCCTAAAACTCATGAAAGGCTTAACAATTTT
The DNA here is from genome assembly GCF_017591425.1 of Ochotona curzoniae. NCBI lineage: Eukaryota > Metazoa > Chordata > Mammalia > Lagomorpha > Ochotonidae > Ochotona > Ochotona curzoniae. The sequence continues at coordinate 16,492,764 of NW_024467096.1, read as the reverse complement.
GTCAACAGCAGATATAATGACACAGTTTGCTTCAGCTGTAACTGTGCAATATTAACCTTATGGTGAGATGGTGGTAGCCAAGTTGATCATTACCTATTATGGGGCTTGCATTTATCACAGCCCTGTCTGTAGACACAATTCACTGCAATTGGGCAGAAAATAGGCACTGTGTGTCCTTTTTGCTAAGCATCCCTATTGTGAACTCTGGTGTTTCTATTCCATTATGTTCTAGTATATTCTACTTCATTTTTACAAAAGAGCAGGTTGAGAGCCACTAACTTGATTTCATGACCCACTAATGGATCACGACCTGTAATTTTGAAAAATAACTGCCCCAGGCTTGGTCATGTTCACAATATTACAATTTTCTCTTTGTTACTGTGGAAATTCTCTTAACTTATTTGAGTCTCTGCATCTTTAGTCTCCTTTTTTTGTGCTCTTTGATTTCCACTACTACTTAGTGATCAACGCAGTTCACATTATGAAAATCACGAGCATGTGTAGGTCGTGACGTGGATTTCCTCGCTTTCCAAAGGGAAAAAAATCAGCCTGCCTAGCTAGGCGGAGGTTCAGTCCTTTGACATTATTTATTCTTTCTTCCTACTTACCTTCCCTCCTTATTTCTTCCCTCCCTCCCCCTCTCTCCTTCCTTCCTTTCTTGTTCTCCCTCTTTTTAAAGGTTTATTTTATTTGAAAGAATTACAAAAAAGAGGGACAAAGGAAGGGAGAAGGAGAGAGAGAGGAGAGAGAAAGGTTCACTCTCCAAATGGCTGCTCTAGCTAGAGCCAGGCTGGCCCAAAGTCAGTTTCCCATTGGGTGCAGGGGCTGAAGCACAGGGCCATCCTCTGCTGCTTTCACTGGCCACAGTTAGGAAGCTGGATGGGAAGTGGAGCAGCTGGGACATGAACCGGCACCAACATGGGATTGCAGGCAGAGGAATTGTCTATTACATCACTGTACTGGCTCCTCTTCTTACTTTTAAGATTCATTTATTTGAAAGAGTTTATAAAGAGAAGGAGAAGGAGATACAGAAAGAATCTTTTTCATCCTCTGGTTCACTCCCCAAACAGCCACAAAGGCCAGAGCTGGGTTAGTCTGAAGTCACAAGCCAGGAACTGCATTTTTAAAAGACTTTTAAAAAGTCTTTATTTTCACCTGCTGGTTGAATCCCCAAGTAGCTGCAATGGCCTGAACTGAGTGGATGAAGCCAGGATCCAGGACTTTCTTCTCGGTGCGGGGACACAAGCACTTGCTCTGCCTCTCCTACTTTCCCAAGCACATTACCTTGGAGCTGGATTGAAAGTGAAGCAGTTGGGCCTCAAACAAGTGCTTATAGGAGATGCTAGAATTGATGGTGGAGGCACTGGCTCCTACAGTAAGTCTTATCCTTGGGTCTCTACATTTTTTTTTCCTCTTCTAATTATAACTAAGTCCTGACTTTTTGAATTGTTCAATACTTGACAAAACCTACAGAAGGAGCTCATAGGATTTGTCCTGATTCTCCTGGGTGATCTATAACAAGCTGCCCTAAACACAGTGGCACAGTACAGCAATTATCTGACTGTACTTGCGGAGTCTGTGGGTCAGTAAATTCAGAGAGGGCATCACAGGGTTGGCTCCTCTCTGCTGCGCAATGTCTAGGGCCCCTGCACCATGTCATATGGCCAGAAGACAGGGTAGCTGGAGGGGGAGCGGAGGAAGTACTCACAGGCATGAGGCCTAGTGAGAAGGACTAGAGGCTGGCTCTGCTTGGCATACACAGGGCCTCCACTTATGGCCAGGGGTCCTCCCAGTGGGGGGGACTGGACTGTCAGGAGCATGAGCAGGCCAAGTTACACCATTGGAAGCTTTGCCCACTCTCTGACTGGTCTTGGCATCTACCCAGTAGTGCTTCTGTCAGTTTCTGCAACTGAAAACCCCCAAATCCTTGCCAACTTAAAAGCACTAGCTCCATTTCATAGGCAATGCTTCAAAACCAGGCAGGCACACTGCCTTGTGGACCCCTGCTTTGGGTTCTACCTGTCTTCTTTGTCTTTGTTTTCCTACATCCTATCACACTGTGCGAAGCACCAGAGATACCATAATAAAGCAAGAGAGAGATGACGCCTACTCTGTGGGCGCAGACTCATGTGCAAATGGAATCCACAGTCTCAGATTTTACTGGCAGGTGTGTCAGCCTAGCCCAGCTGAGCACAGCCCAGACCCTGTCCTGGCTTTTGTGCATGCCAGCAGGTGCTGTGGTGTGGCCTAGCTCTGCCTGCCCCCAGGTCCGGCTCACACAAATGCTGCAAGTGCTGCAGCTTTGCCTGCCCCTAGCCCAGGCTCTTGTGTTCCTCAGTGGGACCTGTGGCCTAATAGGGGAGTTCCCCTAGTTCTCCTATCAGGTCTGCTCCAAGCCCTGGATCTCACATATGCCAGAGTGTGTATCATGGTCCTGCTTGACATGAGCTGCCCTCAGTCCCAGCACTTGCATGGGTGGGTGCTGAAGCCTGGCCCAACCTGGCCCAGCCCAGCCTTCTCCCAGCCCCAGCTCCTGAAAGTGTTAGGTGGGTTCCTTTCAGCTGAGTTCTGTAGTCCACCCTGGCTTGGCCTGTCACTTCAGCTGTCTTTGTACACCAGCAGGCGCTATGGTCCCACATACGAGTCCTCAAGTCTCTTACAGAATCTGCCCCCAGATCCCGTTCTTTTGCATTCTTGGTGGGTGCTCTGCTAAGCCTGACATGGGCCATTTCTTGTCCCAGCACTGGTGGGAAGGTAATATGACCCAGTTCAGCCAGGCATGCCCCCCAACCCCAGCTTTTTCCCCACATTATTATTATCTGTATCTGGGGTCCCGGAGAAACCCACTCAGAATCCCATACATCCCAGGGTCCCCGAAACAGGGCATGTTCAAGTGGTTTCAACAGTTCAACAGTTCTGAACTGCTGCCAATCTCGCCATTCCAAGCACTATGAAACCTCTCTAGAATCCACTGGCTGACATAGTCCATCTGCCCAAATTTTCACTGCCAACACATGGCTGGGGTAGTTGATTGATTTGTTCTGTTCTCCACCCTCTGTCCTCTACAGGTTCCAACAGGCTGCCATATCCTCCATGTGCACCTGGATATGCTGTCCACTGCTCCATCTGAGCCACTGAGGAAGCTCAGCTTTGACACTTGCACTCCATGGGCAGACCATGGAACCTGCACTTCTTTTCATGATTGGGTTCTGAGATCAGCAGTTCAGTTGAAGGGATCCCCAAATAAACCTTGTCTTAGGTAATCCCAGACCTGATTCTTGAGTGTGCATGCCAGTACAGTGTCCGGAATAGTCCATTGTCCCATTCAGCTTATGCATATGCTGGTGGTTGCAATTGCTGGGTCCGTTCTGTTTCCAGCCCTGTCTTCCACATGAACCAATGCAACCCCAGCTTGTGTGTGCTGGCGGCAAGGTTACTTAGTCCAGCTCACATCTCCCCCATGGACAGGTGTCTGCTCCAGACATGCTCTCTGGTTCCCGCCTGCCATAAACCTCCCTGTCCCAGCTTCCTCACCTATCTGTGAGCACAGTGGCCTGGACCATGGGAAACCCCAGAAGTCATTCCTCCCCCATCAAACATGCCCTCAGCTTCTCACACTCCAATGTATTCCCAGACCTCTGTCACAGGTAATCTGCACCTCCAACCCACCCACCCATCTAGGGGCTAGGGTGTCATGTCCCAGCCTGGCTTTTCCCACTTTTCCCACATACCTTAAAAAAAATAGAACAGTTAACACAAATTTGTTTAACCAGTCCCTGAATGCCCACCAGCTAGTGGCTGCTTTCCTCCCAGCAGTGTAACACTTGCCTAGGTACAAGGCAACCAAGGCAGTTACCTACAGCTGGAGCAAATAAATACATTTTTTTTTAGACACAATTTTTCCTCTTTGGCTCCATTTTCCTTATTTTTTTTTCCCTGATGATTTCCACCCCATCAGCCTTCCCTGTTTCCTCAAGCGTTCCATGTACCCAGCCCTACCCATTATTTCCACTTGAATTTTTCCAATTATTCCATGTTCCAGATCTTTCAGCTTTTCTTGCATTATTCCATGGCTTTTTTTTTTTTTTCTTGTGTGTCATTTAGTGCAACTGCCCTGAGACTTTGCTTCTGATTTGGTTCTTCCTCCTCAGCTGCTTATTTGCTCAATGGCGCCTTTTTGGGTTTCATCACTTTACTCGATATGTTGGGCTCAGACCTACTAGGCTTCGTGTTTACGTTGATCATATGGGAATAGAAATAAAGCTGCTGCATCTGCCTCAGGCAGGGAACGCTGGGCAGTGCAGGAGTGGGGACTCAGATCCCAGGCAGAGAGACCAGGAATTGCAGCCTCGCCACTCACTAGATGGGGCCTTGCCTGATCAACTGCAGGCCCCCAGCAGTCTTCTTCCTCCTGAAGACGGTAATGCTACCTTGTGGAAATACTCCAGGGCCTAGAACATGGTGGAGTCTTACTGTATGTTGATTACCTTAAATATATTCAATATTGAAGGTGCTTGAGAGCCCAGGAAGAATTCTGAGGGAGGGAATGACAAATGCATTATTAGGTGCAAATAGCACCCACAGATTTTTTTTAAATATTTATTTGAAAGGCAGAGTGACACACGTACATACACTGAGAGAAAAAGAGATCGTTCATTTGCTAGTTCACTCCCCAAATGGCTCCAATATCCAGGTCTAGGTCAGCCCTAAGCCAGGAGCCATGAACTCCAGCCTCCCACATGAGTGGCAGGAGCCCAGGTCCTTGGGCCATCTTTTAATGCTTTCCTGGATACATAAGCGGGAAGCAGCATTGGAAGTAGAACAGATGAATTTAAAGCAGAACTCTGATATGTATGTTGGCATCACAAGCAGCAACTGAACTGCTGCCTCACAGTGCCAGCTCCACAATAACTTTCCTTCCACAACTGGGATTTCTTCAATCTCCTGGCAAATGGCAAGGGTGGCCTTGGTGACCCTGGTCTGAATCCCAGCTGGCCCCTTGCTTAGGTCAGGCAGGGAATACCAGCGAGACAATTCACCCAATGATGAGTGAGAAATGCTAACTTTAAGCTCTTCCTTTCTTGTCCTCTGTGTAACACAAGCCTGAAGCCAATAGCACAATTCTCCCACAGGTGCCCAGTGGATTTTAACTCACAGCTTCCAGGGGGCAACCTTCCCTTTTAGGCAACCCATGCAGTTTTCCTCATTTCCCAGCCTTCTGGCCCCACTTCCCTTTCAAAGGAGGTCACTCCCCAGATAAGGCTCTCACACTCAAACCCTTATAGCACACAACTGCTGCTTGGGGCATCCAATGAGGGAGGCAGCAGCCATGACACCCTCATTCAATAGCTGCTGATCACAGTCACGCAGGGAACACCTCATTCTCCCAAAAACCCTAACACTGGGGATTTCTGGCTTTGTTTTTTTAAAGATTTATTCATTTTTATTGAAATGCAGATTTTACAGAGAGAAAGATTTTCTGTCCACTGGTAAACTCCCCAAGTGACTGTAATGGCCAGAGCTGAGCTGATTCAAAGCCAGGAATCAGAAGCTTTTTCCAGGTCTTTCACGTGGGTGCAGGGTCCCAAGGCTTTGGGCTGTCTTCCACTGCTTTCCCAGGCCACAAGCAGGGAGCAGGACGGGAAGTGGAGCAGCTGGGATATAATCTGGTGCCCATATGCAATCCAGTGCATGAAAGGCAAGGGTTTAGCCACTAAGCCATCACACCAAGTCCCCAGCATCTTTCATTTTTAACAATTACAGGATTGAAAAAATTAACGGAAGAAAAACATAAGGGAAAGTTTATGCCATAATCGCATGAGCTCAACACAAAGCTGTTTTTATTGCTTCCTCTCCCGTATCATACTCATTTTTCCTGTCTTTCAAAACTGAGACTTCAGTACTGCAATGTATCTCATCACTCCATTGTATTGTGATGGTTTATTTTACGCGTCATCCTGACTAGACCACCACAGGGTGTCCAGATACTGGGTCCAAAGTTACCCAGTGTGTCTGGAAGTGACCAGCCTTCCTTTAAATTAATAAAATAAAGCAGGTGCCCTTGCCTGATATGGTTGGGCCCCATGTAGTCAGCTGTGAGCAAAAAAGGCTGATCTCCCCTGAGCAAGAGAATTCCTCCTGACTGGTTGTCCTTCAGGTCAGACCCTGGCCTTGTCCTAGTTGGGCCTGAATGGAAACATCTCCAGCTTGTCTACCCACCCTGCTGATCTCAGGACTTTCCAGTCTGGGTGGCCATGTTAGCCAGTTCCATTTCATAAATCTTTGGAGGGTACAGGCTTGTGGCACAATGCTTGGGACAACCACATTCCATGCTAGAGTGCCTGGGCTGGAGTCCTGGCTCCACTCCTGATTCCAACTTTCTGCTGATGTGCACCCTGGGAGCTGGAGTGGGGAGTGGCGATGTCTAAGGATTGGGATTCTGTCACTCACATCAAGAACTAGATTGATGGGGCCTGCACTGTAGTGCAGCAGGTGAAGCTACCACTTGCAATGCCTAAGCCAGCATGCCACATTGGAGGACCTGTTCAAGTCTCAGCTGCTCTTTCAATCAAGACCCCTGAAAATGCACACACGGGAGCTCAGGTCCCTGATACCCTCACGGGAAACCCCAGTGCAGTCCAGGCTCCTGACTTTGGCATGGTCTAATCTCGACTGTTGCAGCCTTTTGGGAAGTAAACTAGCAGATGGAACAACTCTTCTTTTTCCCTCTCTAGGTCTCTTTGACACTGCCTACCAAATAAATAAGGTAAATATTTCTTAAAAGATCTTGATGAAGTTCCTGGCTCTTGGCTTAAGGTATCTGAGGAATGAACCAGAGGAAAGAAGATCTCTTTCCCTGTTTGTCTTTCAAATAAAATGAAAATAAATTATTCTCTTTTCCCAGATATACTGAATTAACAAATAATAATTGTATTTAAGGTGTATGGCATGACTTCTACAATACTATTCACTTACTTGAGAAGCAGAGAGACAGAGATAAGCAGAAAGAGACAGTTCTTTGTTCTTTCCTATTCTCTGGTTCAATTCACAACTGTTCATACTAGTAATGGCTGAGCTAGGAGCTGGGGACTCAGTCAAGGTCTCTGCCATGGGTTGCATAAACCCAACTACTTGAGCAATCACTGCTTCCTCCCAGGGTCTGTCTTGGCAGAAAACTGGAGTCAGAAACTAAAGTCTGCAATTAAACTCCAGTGCTTAGACTTGGGACATAGGCACACTCATTTGCATCTAACTTGCTAAGCTGAACCTCTTGCCCCTAATATAATATCAGGCTTTAAAACTGTAATACATAGGACCTGGCATGATAGCCTAGTGGCTAAAATCCTTGCCTTGCATATGCCAGGATCCCATGTGGGCGCCGGTTCTAGTTCCAGTGGCCCCACTTCCCATCCAGCTCTTTGCGGCCTGGGAAAGCAGTTGAAAGCCTTGGGACCCTGTACCTGTGTAGGAGACTGGGATGAAGCTCCTGGCTCCTGGCTTTGGATCAGCTAAACTCCAGCCACTGCGGCTGCTTGGGGAGTGAATCAATGGATAGATCTTCCTGTCTGTCTCTCCTCCGCTCTGTATAGCTGACTTTCCAATAAAAATAAATAAATCTTTAAAAAAAATAAAACTAGGGCCTGGTGCAGTGGCGTAAGTGGTTAAGGTCCTCGCCTTGCACGCCCGAGATCCCATATGGGCGCCGGTTCTATCCCAGCAGCCCCGCTTCCCTTCCAGCTCCCTGCCTGTGGCCTGGGAAAGCACCCCCCCCCCCCCCCCCCCCCCGTGGGAGACCCGGAAGAGGCTCCTGGCTTCGGATTGGCATAGCATCGGCCGTTGCGCTCACTTGGGGAGTGAATCATCGGACGGAAGATCTTCCTCTCTGTCTCTCCTCTCTGTATATCCGCCTTTCCAATAAAAAAAAAAACTAAAATTGTATATATTAAATCTGACTTTCCAGGAAAAAATCAATAAACTCTTATTTAAAAAATTTTTGTGTATTTGGCGGAGCTCAGGGTGATGGAGATGCGCTGGCTGCTCAGTGAGTCAGGGTCCCAGACGGCCACCACTAGGCAGATGTTGAGGCTCCAGGACAGGTGGCTGTAGTGTCCTCCAGGTTCGTGTCTGAGTCAGCATGGGTGCCGCAGTGCTGCTGGCGCTGGCCCTGGCTCCGGCCCTGGCCCCAGAGTACTACCTTACTGAGGCTGAAGAGCTGGAGAGTGTCAAGGGTAATGGGCGCAGCTGTGGAGGCTGCCGAGAGGGACAATGACATGGAAGATGCTAATAGAACAGATCTGGCAAAACACAACTTTGCAGAAAAGGAGCAGATGTTTCTGGACAAAATGGCTTCTCTGAAGAGGCAATTACAACAACTTCAAGAAGGTACACTACAGGAACACCAGAAGAGAATGAAGAAACTAGATCAGCAGTACAAAGAAAGGATCTGAAATGCAGAACTTTTCCTCCAGCTGGAAGCTGAGAGCCCAGAGCCGAGCCGTCGTCCTGGAGTTAAAGGAGCTGTGTGATCCGCTCCCTGGGTGAGGTTGGCAAGTGACAGCACCGAGATGAGGACCCAGCTGGGCCTGCTGCAGCGCCAGCTCCGTGATCGGAGGCTTGACTTTATACAGTGTTTCTCTTCCCCTTGACCCTTTTTCCGGAGTGGTTTTTATTTTTTATTTTGTTTTCTTCTTAATTTTTTTTAAAGATTTATTTTTATTATTTTTTTATTGGAAAGGCGGATATACAGAGAGGATAGACAGAGAGGAAGATCTTCCATCCAATGATTCACTCCCCAGGTGGCCACAATGGTTGGAGCTGAGCCAATCCGAAGCCAGGAGCCTCTTCCAGGTCTCCCACGTGGGTGCAGGGTCCCAAAGCTTTGGGCCGTCCTCGACTGCTTTCCCGGGCCACAGGCAGGGACTGGATGGGAAGTGGAGCTGCTGGGATTAGAACCGGTGCCCATATGGGATCCCGGGTGTGCAAGGTGAGGACCTTAACCACTGTGCCATCGCGCCAGGCCCTTCTTAATTTTTCTTTTACCTTGTTGGGAATAGTTCTTTGGCTTTGGAAAGAGAGAACACTGTTGTGGATGCGGAGGGTATGGTTGTGGCTGGCCATCTCCATCTCGGGGTCATTCTTTCCTGCCTTGGTTTCTTCCAGCCAGCTGTCACTGTAGGACTCTCTTAGTTACAGGAGTGTGGGGATTTGACTTACTTTCATTGCTTTCTCTTGTCTTTATGAATCTTTCTTCCATGAAGAAGTGCAGGAAGGAACACAATCTGTCATTCATTTTCATGTTTTGAATCTGAAAGTGGACCACATAGCTACTTCCCTTACTACGCCCGATTCACTGGTCCCGGAAGTTAGGGGCAGAGGTCCTAGCAAAAGCAGATTACTTCTCCAGGCTTTATTTATTTTCAAAGAAATAAATGCCTTGTGCAAAAACAAAGTTTTTCAATAGAGAGAGACAGAGCTAGAGCTGGAGATGGACAGCAGGAGAGCAAGAGAGTGAAAGAAAGAGATCGTCCATCTGCTCGTTCAATCCCCAAATAAACACAAGTGCTAGGACTGGATCTCGCCAAATGGAAGAGTCAGGAATGGTTCAAAATATTTGCAAACCACATACCCAATCAGAGGTAAATATCCAAAATACATAAGAAACTCATATACAGTTTTGAAAAGAAGAAATACAAATGACCTGAAAATCCTGGAAAAAAGCCCAACATCAATATGCATCAGAGAAAAGCAAATCAGAACCGCAATGAGAGCACTTCCCCTGTCAGGTGGTTAAAGTCCAGACCACAGAAAGTAACAGCTACTGGCCAGGATGTTGACACAGGCGAACACTCAGACACTGCTGGTGGGAATATAAATTAGTGGTCATTGTGGAAAACAGTGTGGAGGTTTCTCAAAAAGCTAGGAAAAGATTGGCCACATAATCTAGCAGTCCCATCACTGGGTATATATCCAAAAGACTTCAATACAACGTACCTAAGAGATAGCCAAGCCACCATGTTTATAGCAACAGTGTTCACAAAAGACAAAATTTAGAATCAATTGAGGCTTCCTTCATCAGATGAACAGATAAATAAAATGTGATATATATATATAAACAATGGAATTTTTAAAAGATTTATTTCTTTTTATTGGAAAAGCAGATTTACAGAGAGGAGGAGATAAGGAGAAAAAGATCTTCCATTCGCTGGTTCACTCCTTAAATGGCTGCAATGGCTGCAGCTGAGCCCATCTGAAGCTAGGAGCCAGGAACTTCTTCCAGGTCTCTCACCCATGTACAGGGATCCCAAGGCTTTTGAGCCATCCTCTATTGCTTTCCCAGGCCACAAGCAGGGAGCTAGATGGAAAGTGGAGCAGCCAGGACATGAACCAACATCCATAAGAGATCCTGGCACATGCAAGATGAGGATTTAGCCACTAGGCTATTGCACCAGGTCCACAAATACAGTATTGTAAAACTTTTTTTTGTCTTCATCAAACTAGTGGGTAAGACTGTTATGCTACTATATTTCAACTAATCTGTAATTTCTTTGTAATTTACTGCCTAAGGATGGTCATTTTTCTATTCAATTATTTTTTCCTCCTTTTAGAAATGATCTATTTTTAAAACTTGTATTTGAAAGATAGGTTTGCAGACAGAAGGAAAGACAGAGAGAGATCTCCCATCCCCAGGTTCAGCTCTCAAGTAGCTGCAGTGGCTTAGAGCTGAGCTGATCAGAAACCAGGAGCCAGGTGCTTCTTCCCGTCTCCCATGTGGGTGCAGAGGCCCAAGGCCAAGCTTCAGTTACCCTCTGCTGCTTTCCCAGTCCCTAAGCAGGGACCTGGATCAGAAGTGAAGCATCCAGGACATGAACTGGTGCACAAACATGATGCTGGTGTTGATGGCAGGGGCTTATCCCATGGCACGGGTCCTACTGAACTACTGTTCATAGTCATTGTCTGTATTCCCACCAAACCAAGGCCTTTTCCTTTTTTCCTTTTTAAACTTTTTATTCAGTTAAGTATTAAGTCTTTCACTGTAGTGTAAATCTAAAGTATGTTATCTCAAAAATTAAACAAAAAGAAAACAGGAGTAGAGGGAGGAGGGTGAGAGGAGGGGAATGTCAATGTGTTCTTACAATGCATATCTGCAAATTACACTGAGTCTGTTAAATATTAAAATGAAAAATATAAAAAGACTCATACAACTCAACAAAGCAAAAAACAATTAATCCGAGGGGAAAAAAATGGACAAAGGACCCGAATAGAAAATTTTTGCAAAAGTCATAGGCCAATGCGTGTGATTTGCTAATCATCACGAAATGCAAACCCAAATCACCAAGAGACATCAGTGCAGTCATTAGGACAGCTACTATTGAAAAACAGAGAGACCAAGTGCTTGCTGGTGAGGGGTCGACAAAGGGGAGCCCTGGCACATAGTTGGTAGAAACGTAAATTGGCATGGCAGTTATGGAAAGCAGAATATTAACGTACCAACAATAAAACACATGATCCAGTAAGTCTTTAGGTGTTTCTGTTACTGCGTTGTAGGAATTACATGTTCTGGGTATAAGTCAAAGGAAATAAAATCAGTAGTCAGAGAGACACCTGTAGTCCCACGTTCATTCTAGCATTATTTACAACAGCCAAGATGGGGAAGTAACCGAAGTGTCAGCTGAAGAATGAATGGTATATATCCAGATGATCAGTTGCTGGTCAACCTTCAGGAATTAAAAAAAAAAAAAAAGAACTCCTGCTACTGGTGAAGGTGTGGCTGACCATAAAGGCTGGTGTACCGTGGCCCCCTTCAATGCCAGTGTGCACTGCCTCTGGGCTTCTAACAGGCTTCCCTCACTTGCTCCCACTTCTCTGGCTGGTTCTGGAGGGTTTAATATATTTCTGTTCTTTGTGTAGCAGTCCCCTGTGAAGCAACTCTGCCATAGGCACACCAATCGGGACTTTCTTCTCTAGTCCCCCACTCGGTCACTCTTTAAGTCTGTGCTGAGCATTTACTTTGTGTGAGCCCTGAGCCAGGCTGTGGCTTACCAAGCATGCCACCGACTCAGAAATCTTGGGGAAGCCAAGTGAGTGAAGAGTTGGAGTATGCAGTAAAGGGATGCTGTCCCAGGAAGGATTCCTGCAGGGAAGGCCACCTGTGCTGAGATCTGAGGGAAGACTAATTCCTTCAGTCTGACGTTTCTCTATTCCTTTTGTAACCTTTGCATTGTTTAAATGTTCATTTATCTATGAACTTTTTTTCATTAATATTTTCTAAGGTATTTAATACTTCTTCTAAGGATTACAATGCACACCCTTAACTTCACAATAGCTCCTGCTGTATCACTTTCTTAGTGCCTTTTCTGTTACAACGGAATGCCTGGATCTGGGTAATTTATATAACGAAAGGAGTTTGTGAAAGCCAGAAAACCCAAGAATATGGTGCTGGCATCCTTTTGTTTTTATGTTGCTTCATCACATGACAGTAGGTAGAAAGGCAAGCAGGCACATGCAGAAGAAAAGCAAAGCAAGGAGTGGTCTTACTTTGTACTAACCTGCTTCCACAGCAACCAATTCAGTCCTGAAAGAACAAGAATTCAGGCTAACAAGAAAGGGAGGTGATCCTTTCTTCACCCCATGACTTACATCACACCTTCTCAGCTCCATCTCCCAAAGCTGTGGCATTAAGCAACGAAGGTTCCAGCACTGAGCGTTTAGGGGACATACCTGAACCATAGCAATCCAAAAGTAGAACCTGGAAACCACTCTAGCCTACTCACTCCTATCATTTTTTATGAAATGCACGTCACATGTCTTACTTCTATAAAAGGAAAAGGGCTGTGTAAAATGTAATGAAAGTTCAGAAAGTTCAGAAGCAGGTGTTTATACTGATTAAGCAGTTCACAACCTGGGGCCAGCACTCTGGAACACTGAGCGAAGCCACCCACCTACGTCACTGCCAACCCCAGGTACTCTGCTTTGATCAAGATCCTGTTAATGCCCCTGGGAAGACAGCAGAAGATGCACCAAGTGCCTGAGGGCCTGTTACCCCTGTTGGAGACATGGATGAAGCTCCTAGCTCCAAGAGCCGGCCTGGCCATTGCAGCTATTTGGGGAATGAAGCAGATAAAATTCTCTCTCTCTTTCAATATAACACTAACACACACACACACACACACACACACACACACACACACACACACACACACACACACACACACACACACACACACACACACACACACACACACACACAGATATTTTATATATCTGCCTCTTAAATAAGTTCTTAAAGTAATTTTGGCACAAAAATATTTTTTTGAAATCCATGTATAGTTCTCCCACAACTTCTTAGAGACCCTGCATACATTGAACTTTAAATCCCACAAGGAAATGTTGTCTTCTTTGCTTTAAACTGTTCTATGTGTTGCAAAGAAATTAAGAGAAAGTCTTTTATACCTATGCATTTATATTTTTTTACTCCTTCTTGAAAATGTGTTTCTATCAGTTCCTTTCAGTATAAAAATTTTCTTTCAGTACTTCCTTTCTTTCAATAGTGAGGTACTAAAAGCAAACTATTTTAGTGGGTTTTTAAAATGAAAATAAATGCCATTTTATGTTTTTTTTTAACTTTTAGAATTAAAGGATATACTCGCGGAATAAGTAATTCTGGGTTCATTTTTAGCATTTAAAAATTGTTTTACTGTTCCATTAGTTAATTTTTAAAAATTATTTTATTTGAAAGACTTATAGAGAGACAAGAGGGATGGAGGAAGTTAGAGAGATAGAGATAGATAGAGATAGATAGATAAATAGAGAGAGAGAGAGAGACAGAGAGAGAGAGAGAGAGATCAGGCAACCACTGGTTTACTCTCTAAATCAGTGTAGACTGCTATGGGTGGACCAGATCAAAGCCAGGAGCTGGGAAGCCCTTCCAGATCTACCAAGTTGGGGAAGGGGCCCAAACACTTGGGCCTTCCATTGCTTTCCTAGGAACAGAAGCAGGAGCTGGATCAGAAGCAGAGTATTTGGGACTTGGGCCAGTGCTTACATGTGACGTTGGTGGCACAGGCATTAATTTACTCCACTGTGACACCATCCTGGTTCCATAAGTTTCTATTAGAAGTCTTCAATTACACCAATCATCGTTCCATACATAGTGATTTCATGATTTCCTCTTTAGCTTTTATTTTTAAGGTGTATATAGTGATTTGAAAGGCAGAGTTACTAAGAGAGAGGGCAAGACAGAGAGATCATCCATCCTCTGGTTCACTCCCCAGATAACTGCAGTGGTTCTGACTTGACCAAATAAAAGCCAGGAGCCAGGAGCTTCACCTGAGTCTCCCATGTGGGTGGCAGGGTCCAGGGTCCAGGGCATCTTTCCCTAGCTTCTCAAACTCATTAATTCCCCTTTAACTTTTTCTGCAGGTTAACTAAAGTGTTTCAAATATAGTTTGATTGTAACCTCCTTGGATTTCACTGATTTTTAAAATCTATAACTATGCACCTTTTAATAAATTTAGGAAAATTTGTTATTGTTTACTGAAATGTTCTTTGCTTCATTCTTTCTTTCCTTTGACAACACTTACATTGGATTTTTCTTAATGCCTTGCAAGTTCCCAAAGCTGTTTATTATTTATTTATTTATTTTTTTAAAAAGATTCATCCATGTTTATTGGAAAGGCAGATTTATAGAGGAAAAAAGGCAGAAAGATCTTCTATCTGCTAGTTGACTCCTCCAGAGAATCTCTCACAGCCAGAGCTGAGACAATCCAAGGCGAGGAACCATGAGCTTCCTCCAGGTCTCCCACATGGGTACAGAGGCCCAAGGCTTTGGGTCATCCTCCAATGCATTCCCAGACCCAAGCAGGGAGCTGGATGGGAAGTGGAACATCCATAATGTGAACCAGCACCCATATGGGACTCTGGCACTTGAAGGTAGAGGATTATCCAATTGAGCTATCACACCGATGTATTATTTATATATTTTAGATTTATTTTTATTGGAAAGGAAGATCAGATTTACAGAGGGAAGGAGAGACAAAGGTCCTCCATCCACTGGTTCACTCTCTAAATGGTTGCAATGGCCAAAGCTGGGGCTGATCCAAAGCCAGGAGCCAGGAGCTTCTTCCAGGTCTCCCACATGGATGTTGGGTCCCAAGGCTTTAGGTCATCCTCTACAGGGATTTGGATGTGAAGTGGAGTGGCTGGAATAGGAATTTGCATCCATATTGGATTCTGGTACTTGCAAGCTGAGGATTTAGCAATTGAGACATTGAGCTGGGCCCTTATTTTTCTTAAAAAACATTATCCCCATTATTCTTTGTATGATTTTGAGTACATTTGGTCATTACTTTGTCACTTACAGGCTGCTATAAAAAAAACACCAACTTCAGACAGTCCTGTAGCTAAGTTAAGCTTCTGGATGCTAGTTCAAGTCCCTGTTGCTCTACTTATGATCCAGCTGCTTACTTCTGGCCTGGGAAAGCAGCCAAACATGGCCCAAAGACTTGGGCCCCTGCACTCATGTGGGAGACCCAGAAGCAGCTCCTGACACCTGGCTTCAGTGAATTTTGCATTTAAGATTATGTTTCAGCTTCAGAATTCCTATCTGGTTCATTCTCACTGTTTCATAATAGTTAATATTTTATATATTTACATTCATTGTGAATATATCCTCCATTATTACTTTCAATATAATTATAATAGCTTCCAAATATTTACTTGTTGTAACATTTTGAATTTTTTTGCTTAAAAATGGGTGATATTTTCAAACTGTATCCAGTTCTTATAAAAGCTTTGCTATAGAAATGAGGGGGGGTCCTGCTATATTCTCTAAAATATGTAGATAATTTTTCCAAACAGGTGGTAAATGTGATTGAGTTTGGACAACTCTCCTTGATAACAATTCATATGTTGTTTTAATTCTTTTTTTATGATTTATTTTATTGGAAAGGCAGATTTACAAAGAGAAGGAAAGACAGAGAAAAGATTTTCCACTTGCTGATTCATTTCCCAAATGGCTGCAACAATAGTTGCCGAGCTGATCCAAAACCAGGAGCCAAGAGCCTCTTCTGGGTCCCCTACATGGGTGCAAAGTCCTAAGGTTTTGAGTCACCTTTACTGCCTTCCTGAGCCACAAGCAGGGAGCTGGATGGGAAGTGGGGCAGCCAGGACACAGAATGGCACCCATATGGGATGATGGCACTTGCATGTGGTGGAACAGCCAGTTGAACCTTACGTTCTTTGCTCAAGTCTGTCTCATGCTGTTGGGCTCAGGAATCAGCCAGAATTTATAAACAGAATTCAGAGCCATCTCTTGGGCCTCTCCTTCCTAGAATTGTACCTTCCCTTCTTCAGCACTGGCCATTTCCCTGCATCCTGTCGTGTGGAGTTTTAGGCAGCAACACAGCCAGTGTTCTGTTATAGCTATGACATCTAGTGCGGGCTGTGGCCTACTTTCAGGCAGAAAGCTCTATAAATGGATTACCAGTCTTATGATGTCCTTTTTCTTCTGATTGTTGATTCCTCCCCAATATCTGCCTCCTTTTGTTTACATTCTAATGCCTTCAGGTTTTGTATCTTTGAATTTTGTCGAATTTATTATAATCTGTGCAAGGACTGTATGTGCTGGGGGTGAATCAGCTTTGAGTTTGAATCACATGCTTAGCATATATTTTCAGGGTATGGATTTATGAAAAGGGGTATGAAATATCCATTGACATGATCTCCAGATACATTTAATCAAAGATATTTCTTAAGAATATTAATGAATATTTGGGCCCGGTGCAGTTGCCTAGCAGCTAAAAAATCCTTGCCTTGCATTCCCGGGATCCCCTATGGGCGCTGGTTCATATCCCATGGCCCCGCTTCCCATCTAGCTCCCTACTTGTGGCCTGGCAAAACGGTCGAGGATAGCCCAAAGCCTTGGGACCCTACACCAGCATGGGAGACCAGGAAGAGGCTCCTGGCTTTAGATTGGCTCAGTTCTGGCCATTGCAACCACTTAGGGAGTGAATCATCCGATGAAATATTTTCCTGTCTCCTGTGTATATATGACTTTCCAATAAAAATAAAATAAATATTAAAAAGAATATTAATGAATATTTGAGGAATTTCCATTAGGCTTATTGTTTATTTCTTGCTTCATTGTTTTGACAGAAATGTTTCTACTATGAAGTAGTGACAAGGGTGGAAGTGTAAAACACTCTTAGAGGAAAGTGAAGATTTGGTAAGAATCACTCAAGCTAAAATTTCACACTGGGGACAAGCATTTGGACTGTTGGTTAAGATGCCATTTGGGATGTCCTCATCGGATCTGCAAGTGCCTTGCTTGATCTGGCCCTGCTTCCAGTTCAAGCTTCCTGCTAATGTACTCCCTGAGAAACAGCAGGTGCCACCTCAGATAATGAGTTCCTTCCTCACCTGGGAGACCTAGATCAGGTTCTGGGCTCTGAGTCAGAACCCAGTCCCAACTGTATGGCTATCTGAGGAGTGAACTAACGTCTGTCTCTCTCACACTGTCTTTCAGAGAAATAAAAAATAAACAACCAATTTAAAATGTCACATTATACTCCAGAAATATGTATCACTCTTACACATGAATCAAAAATGTTTGAAAAGTTCAAGGAAACAGAAATGCTAACCATTCTATTTGATCCTTGCTGACAAAAATGTACATTAAAATAGTCCATCTGGGGCCCAGCACAATAGTGTAATGGTTAAGGTCCTCGCCTTGAACGCACCAGGATCCCATATGGGCACCGGTTCTAATCCCGGCAGCTCCACTTCCATCCATCTCCCTGCTTGTGGCCTGGCAAAGCAGTTGAGGACAGCCCAAAGCCTTGGGACCCTGTACCCAATGTGGAAAACCCAGAAAGAATTTCCTGGATCCAAAAGAATTTCCTGGATCCTGACTTAGGATCAGCGCAGCACTGGCCGTTGCAGCTGCTTGGGGAATGAATCATTGGAGGGAAGATCTTCCTCTGTGTCTCTCCTCCTCTCTGTAAATCTGCCTTTCCAATAAAATATATAAATCTTTTTTTTTTTTTAAAATAATAGTCCATCTGGAGCTGGCGGTATGGCACAATGGAAGCTGGTTCTTGTCCCAGCTACTGCACTTCCCATCCAGCTCCCTGCTGATCCACCCGGGAAAGCAGCAGCAGATGGCCCACGTGCTTGGGCCCCTGCATCCATGTGGAAGACCAGGAGGAAAGCCCTGGTTTCTGGCATCAGTCTGGCCTTATGGGGAATGAACAGCAGACAGAATCTCTCTGTCTCTCCCTCTTTCTCTCTGTAGCTTTTAAGTAAACTCATCTAAAAAAAGAAAAAGAAAAAAGAAAGACAATCTACCACACTTAAGATTCCATATTTGCATTTCTGTTTTTTTTTAAGTACTACTTCAGCAGATGTTATGTTAGAGAACAGGTTTTACAGTAGACTTGGGTTTGAATCCTTACTCTGGCAGTTGCTTAGCTAGGAGAACTTGTGTAAATTACTTCTCTGAGTCATATTTCCCCACAAATCATCCATAATGTATCACTCACATGCAAACCCTGTAACTATTTTGGTGTGTTTATCTTTTCTAAGCACATATTAATTTCCCCCCCACATTTGGAACAATTTCCTAAAAACTTCAAGGCATCATTTTCCCAGACAGTAAAAATTTCTTGAAATAATATATATATATATATATATTTTTTTTTTTCTGTTCCCTTCTCCAATTTTTGTTGGAATTTAAACTTTGGAGTTAAGCTTTGCGTGTTGGGAGTGGGGTGGGGTTCTCACACTGTGCTCACATTAGAATCACACAGAAATCTTCGCAGATATGGACTCGGGGAGCCAGTACCATGCCTACCATGGTAGGTAAATCTTCATGTCTGGTGCCAACATCCTATATGGGTAACAGAGTCCTGCTTCTCCACTTCCAATCCAGCTCTCTGCTAACGGCCTGAGAAAGCCACAAAGGATGGAACCAAGTGCTTGGAAATCTGTATCTACATAGGAGAGAAGACCTGGAAGAAGTCCCTAGTTCCCAGCTTTGGACCAACCCAGCTCTGCCTGTTGTGGTCATTTGGGGAGTGAACCAGTGGATGGAGGATCCTTGTCTTTTCACTCTGTTTTAACTCTGCCTTTCAAATAAAGTTAATACATCTTACAAAGAAAAGAAAAAATGAATTCTGCTGGTTCTTAAACTTACAAAGACAAAACACCTGGGGTTGGGCTCTGAGTTAAGATTCCTGCCCCCATAGGACAGGCTTTGTTGCAGTGAGTTAAGGGGTTGAATTCCTAAAGGCCCCACTGGAGCCTGCACTGCTGCTTTCATCTTGCTAGTCTTAGACAACCAGAGAGGCTCTGCCTCTTCTCCCATCCAAGTACTAACCAGGCCCGACCCTGCTTAGCTTCTGAGATCAGATGAGATCGGGCGCGTCAGGGTGGCATGGCCGTAGACTGGCTCTGCTTCTTCTGACTCCCAGGCACAGGGACGGGACAAGCAGTTTTCAGCTGCCCCATAATTTTTTTTTTAAAAGATGTGTTTTTTTTTTTTTTTTTTGGTTTTGGTTTGTTTGTTTGTTGTTTTTGTATGAAAGGCGGAGTTAGAGAGAGAAGCAGAGACAGAGAGAAATGAGAGATCTTCCTTCTTTTGGCTTACTAGTCAAATGGCTACAATGGTTGGAGCTGGGTCAGTTCCAAGCCAGAATCCAGGTGCTTCTTTCAGGTCTCCCATGTGGGTGCAGGGACCTAAAGATCTGGGCCATCCTCTCCTGCTTGCCCAGACCAGTAGTAGGCAGGTGGATTGTAAGCGGAGCAGCTAGGACTCAAATCAGTATCCAAAGTGGATACTGGTGTCGCAGGCAAAGGACTGATTTTCTATGCCACACTGCTGGCCCCTAATTTTCATCCTGTAGATTTAAGTATTTATTTTGCTCTCGCTGGGCATTCAGTATGTTTTCAACTTGCCACACAATGCTGCAATAAATTCATTCCACATAAATCTTTGATTGCTGTTTAGATTATTTCCAATGGAAAGATTCTTAGAAGTGCGATCACTGGGCCAAAGGTAATAAAGATATTTTAAGGCTCCTGATAAGGACTATATGGCCAAACCGCCTGAAGAAAAGGTCACAGTAAGTTTTCTCCTGCTAACATGATCTCCAAAAGGCAAGGCTGATGCTTTTAGTTGAACTCCAAAGTGATCATTTTCAGTGAAGATAAGAACTTTAGTTACATAGGATAGAGTTAAATTGGGAATACTTAACTGTAAATTTCTCTTAAAAACAAGGTGGAAGTAGCAATGCAATATTTGGATATGAAAGAAACTATTTTTATTATAAATACTGAAATCTGTATCCTGTAGAATACAGCTTATGGAGAACAAGCTACAAGTGATTATAATGGGAGCCTGCAAGTAATCTTCAGCATTCTAGGTGAAGAAAAATCTGAATGACAATAGAGAGCAGAGCAGTGGGAAGTAAACTGGGCTCTGTCGATTCACGTCTGAGAAAATGAGACAAGCAATAAAAACGACAAAGTGAGTACGAGCTAGCAAATGATTTAAGGGGAAAAAAGCGAGATTTAAAAAACACATTGGTGAGGAAAATTGTACTAGGGAAAATGTCTATGTTCTAATCAAAATAGTGAGGGCATAAGGAAGGGATCTCTCGAGTCTCTGAAATCGCACTTTAAGGTGTCACTATTTTGAAAAACACAAAGGCGATGATGACTGGAGAGGGTTTTGGCTGTGTCCCAGGTAGGTGTGTCCGAGTTTGAGTCCCGGCTGAGTTTGAATCCCGGCTGTCCTTCCAATTCCAGCTTCCTCATCATGTACACCCTGCAGGGAGCAGCAGGTGGCGGCTCAAGTCCCCCCAGGCCTCTGCCATCATGGAAGATGCCAATTCATGTCAAGGCTCCCCGGCCATCGTGGGCATTTGTGGAAAGGAGCCTGCAGATGGCAGATCTCAAGGACTGCCCGTAAGTCTCCTCTGTTTTTCTGCCTTTCAAGGGGAATAAATTTAAAATGTAAGAACGCAACATTACCAGGGAGACTCTCAGAGATGCTCAGAGGGCAGGTTAGCACCAGGGACAGCTGGCCTGGGGACTAGGGGACACTTTACATCTGGCCCAGAACCCTGCAAGGCCTCTGCTGATAGGGAGGGTGGTGTTTCCAAGGGCTTCTCCGCTTCCCAGGTTGGGCTTCCTGAGGCTGTCTCTGTTCCCCAGTGGCCGTACGGTTCCTCACTCATCTTTCAACAAGCCCTCTCCCCCATCATATACACATACACAGGGCATTTGTTTATTCCAGTCCTGCTAGCATCTAAGGGTTGTGAGGAAGGGTAACATGACCCATTATGCCACATACCATTTTAAATCTCATCTCAGGTTTTCTTCTGAAAAGTCCTTTTGATCATTCCCTGCCTGAGGTTTCTCACCGGCTTTCGCTTCCCACAGGGCCCTTCCCCAGTCTCTCGGCCCTCCCCTGTCCAGTCCTCACTCTTCCATCCCTTAGGGGGCACATTCCCCCACCCTCAGCCCCCAAGAAAAATTAATTTCCTGCTTCTGCAAGTGCAGTCTGTGAGCCCTTTTTGGTTGCCTGAGCCCTAGCCAGCCCTTATGCCCTAGGGGTTTATCATGGTATTTCCTGAGACAAAGACGGCTACTTTCCCAAGAAGAATTCCGTGAATAGATCTTACCGCTGAACGACACCCCACAAAAGATGATTAGATCCAGCATTCTGCCTTCGGCTACCGATGGAGACACAGAGATTCAGTGCAGTGCCCCGAGTTCAGAGGGCAAAGCAGAGGTGAGCATCAGAACCCTGGTTTTGGATTTCTAAAGCACCGCCCTGGCTTTGCTTTCTGATAGGAATTAGTGATTGACCTTAGGCAGCCTGCTTTGGTCTGCTGTCAAAAACAGCAGCCTTGTCACCATTCTTTGTCCTTTTCGTTTCTGGTAACAGTTCTTAGGAGTAACTGAGTTGGACATTCAGAATTCCTTACTGCTGGATTAAAAGTGAAGTCATAGCACTACTAACTGGAAAAGCATCACAGAGCTTGTCAATGTCACACTGGCCCACGATCACCTCACTGGCCCCCCTGTATCCCAGCAAAATAAAACATACTAGACAACGTGTTTAAGCAGAGCTGGGAATAACACCAGTCTTAAACAGAATCTTATTTTCCACTGAGTTTCATTACTAATTTAATGGAGGAAAAGGCTTTGCCTAGAAGAGAAATACTATTCAGGAAAGCAAGAACAATGGCTGATACTGTGGCATAGTGATTTAAGCCACTGTTTGCATCCCATATAGGTGCCAGTTTGAATCCCAGCTGCTTCACTTCCCATTCAGCTCCTTGGTACTTTGTAAGCATTGAAATGCCTGCTTTTATTCTGCTTTAACTTTTGTAATACAGTCTCAGGTAATGGTACATTCTGATATATCACGTGTCTATTTTCATTAAGCAGAAATCATTTTCTTTGGCTCACAATTTAGAAAACCCTTCTGGGCCCGGCGCAGCGGCGCAGTGGTTAAAGTCCTCACCTTGCACGCCTGGGATCCCATATGGGCGCCAGTTCTATCCTGGCAGCCCCGCTTCCCTTCCAGCTCCCCGCCCGTGGCCCGGGAAAGCAGTCAAGGATGGCACAAAGCTTTGGGACCCTGCACCTGCGTGGGAGACCCGGAAGAGGCTCCTGGCTTCGGATCGACATAGCATCAGCCGTTGCGCTCACTTGGGGAGTGAATCATCGGACGGAAGATCTTCGTCTCTGTCTATCTGCCTTTCCAATAAAAAAAAATAATAAAAATAAATCTTAAAAAAAAAAAAAAAAAAAGAAAACCCTTCTGAGAGGCTGGTGCGATGGCTCAAGTGACTAATCCCTCACTTGCAAGCTCCAGCATCCCATGTGGGTGCTGCTTTGTGTCTCAGCTGTTCTACTTCTCATCTAGCTCCCTGCTGATGGCCTGGGAAATCAGTGGAGGATGACTTAGGTGCTTGGGCCCAGGTACCCACGTGGGAGACCAAGATAAAGCTCCTGGCTCTTATCTTTGAACTGACCAAGCTCCAGCTGCTGTGACATCTAGGAAGTCTTGTGCAACGGTAGAAAGCTACCCCTCAGGCCAGACCACAGTGAGAAGATGCTCATGGATCCACCATCTGACTCTCAAATTCAGTTTTACAGACTACTTGAGCCCAGGACAAATCCTCGCACAAAATGCATTACAGGAGTGCAAAGGCTAGTGTTTTCTTTCCTTACCTGCTAAGGACTGCTAATAACTGTGCTTAATTGTTCTTTTTAAATTTTAAAATAGCAACAACAGGGCCTGGCGCAATAGCCTAGTTGCTAAATCCTCGCCTTGCATCCGCCAGGATCTCATATGGGCAGTGGTTCATGTCTCAGCTGCTCCACTTCCACCCAGTTCCCCGCTTGTGGCCTGGGAAAACGGTAGAGGATGGCCCAAAGCTTTGGAACCCTGCATGTGGGAGACCCAGAAGAAGCTCCTGGCTTTGGACTGGCTCAGCTCAGGCTGTTGTGACCACTTGGGGAGTGAACCAGTGGATGGAGGATCCTTCTGTTTCTTCTTCTCTCTTTAAATCTGCCTTTTCAATAAAAATAAATCTTTTAAAAATTAGCAAAAGGACCCCAAAAACGCCTACAACTAAATGTTGTATTATTCTGAATGTGTATTATTCTGAACTGCCTGTTTAAATTAATTGCAAGCTTCTGATGAAAATAATGTTAGTTTTGGCATACTTATTTAGTTGTTCCTTTTTAAACAATTTGCTAATCAGATCAGTGGCTTTTGAGATCATTTTTTGATGTGACTGCTAAAAAATGTGATTCACAAAAAGATGATTTTTAGAGTCTTTTATTTAGAAGGACATTTTTCCAATTTGCTGAAAAAATTACAAAGGGGAAAATTCCCAGAGGAATATAGTGGGTACCTAAAGGTAAACATGGATTGCTCCTACTAAAATTAGAATCCAGCTACCCATTCTAGCAATGTCAGTGGTCACTGGCATTTTGACTAAGAAAAAAAATCTTAAATAGCTCATCTTGTTCAATACATTGATGGCTACAGCAACTGCATAAAAACATTGCTCAGTTGAATAATACAGCAACTTTCCAAATGTTATGGCCATTTGGGGAGTTATCTCTCCTCTTTCCATAACTCTGACTTTTGAATAAAAATAAAACAATTAAGGGAAAATGAATGGAAAGAAATTCATTTTCTCCTCTGAAAAAGGCAACTTGGGAATTGTATCAAAAACTCCTATATCAAATGGTGATTAAAAAACAAATTTTGGAATCAAAACTAAGTTTTTTGGAGTGGTTATATATCCTCAAATAAATTACCTCCAAAACTTAATTTCTCTCTGTAAAGTGGGGATAAGATCAATAGAACAAACAATACACTCAACAGGTAATAATATTAATAGGCTAGTGGGAGTAAGCTCATGCACCTGAGGGCTTAGAACTGTGCTAGAGGCAGCACTGCCATTTCATCAGTTAATATAAAATACAATAATAATAGCAATAATAATCAACTGTTAGAATGAGCAGCAGCCAGTATCTGCAGAAAATGGAATGGAAGCCAGGGCGGGAGTGGCCTCTCGGGCTCCCCCAGGGATGCTTGGTTGTAGATGAGTAGATCAATGCCCATTGCTTAGCCATTATCTAAGGTTGTAAGTTAGATGCCCAGCTTAGAGGTAACCCCTTCCAGAGTGTCTGCTGGAATTCCTTCCCCAGAACATTCCCAGCCTCTCCTCAGGCTTTTTTCTCTGTTTGACTTTATTACTAACTCCTGTTTAGATCATGTTTAGATCATGGATGCATCAGCCCAAGTCGCTCTTTATGGCTTTTGCTTATGTCCAAAGCATGAACATTGGCACTTCTCACTACAGTACTGCTTGGGTGCCTTCATGTGTCCCTCCAGAGTCATCGTGATCTCTGCCCCACGTGGCAGGAGGCTGTCTCTTACAAATGGTGCCCACGAGCTCAACTTGTCCTCTGCTTTTGGGCTTCCCTTTAGCATTAGGGCACTCTTGACAGGAGGGGAGGAGAATCATGATGTTTGTTCCTATAGCTCCTAACCGATCTACTCCAGTGAGCAGGGACTAGGTTCCACCAAGTCCAGGTTTCTGCGACAAGTCCTGTCCCACAGACTTCTCAGTATTAAGTGGTCTTTCCTATCATCCGGGCCAAGGGGTGTAATAGTTTCCTGTTGTTGCTACTGGCAGGATGTCTCAGTAGTCTTATGCCTTAGGCCACCCACACCTCCATTACTCTTTTTTTTAAGGAAAAAAAATTCTAATGATCTATTTGAGAGCCAGCTAGAGAC
This sequence comes from Ochotona curzoniae, assembly GCF_017591425.1. NCBI lineage: Eukaryota > Metazoa > Chordata > Mammalia > Lagomorpha > Ochotonidae > Ochotona > Ochotona curzoniae. The sequence goes on along the minus strand of NW_024467096.1, from coordinate 16,467,437 downwards.
AGAGAAGGAGAGAGGAGGCAGGAGAGAGAGAGGCTGATTCTTCCATCCACTGGTTTACTCCCCAGAAAGCTGCAAATGGCCTCCAGCCTGAGGCCAGGAGCTTTAGTCTGGTCTCCTACATGGGTGCAGAGGTCCAGGCACTTGCGCCATCTTCTGCTCCCTTCCCAGGACATTAGAAAGGATCCTGATCGGAAGTGGAGCAACTGGGACTGAACCTGCATCCATGTGGCATGCTGGCATCACAGGTGGCAGCTTTATTTGCTATGCCACAATACCAGTGCCAATTCTTTTTCTATTGTTAGATTTTTAATCTCCCTAATAGCATCATCTCTTTTCTACCAGGACATTGACTAACATGTGTACCGAAAGTTTTTAAGACTTATTTATTTTTATTGGAAAGTCAGTTATATACAGAGGAGGAGAAACAGAGAGGAAAATCTCCCATCCTCTGATTCACTCTCCGAGTGGTCACAATGGTCAGAGCTATGCCAATCCAAAGCTAGAAACCAGGAGCCTCCTCCCAGTCTCCTACGCTGGTGCAGAGTCCCAAGGCTTTGGGCATCCTCGACTGTTTTCCCAGGCCACAAGCAGGATACTGGTTGGGAAGCAGGGCCACCAAGATTAGAACAGGTGCCCATATTGGATAACAGCGCATGCAAGGTGAGGACTTTAGCTGCTAGGCTACTGAAAAGATTGTTTTGTTTGTTTGTTTTTTTTAAGATTTTGTGTTCTTATAACTCTTTCTCTTGGCTTTTTACCTATGTATTTCTATTAATTTACCTTAATCAATTTTAGCCATTATCTAATTGCTTCCCATTGAGTCAGTATCAGCTCTCCCACATCTCCTTCTCACTAATCAATTAGAAATCAATATACTTTGTTAAATAACATCGTGGAATGGAAAGACACCCTTTGCTCCTAGAAGGATGACTCCACATCAAAAAAAATGACTGCTATCCCTAAACTGACATATAATGTAAGGCAATCCCAATAAAAAAACTAACAACATTTTAAATGGAGCTTGACAAGGTGATACTAACCTTCATGTGGAAAAAGAAATGTGTAGAATAGCTATGAAAATACTAAGAAAGGAAAAAAACTACAAGTGGGACTAGGACTACCAGACATTAAAATGTAAATGCTTTCAGCAGTGCATACACAAAATAGTGGGGTATGCTCATATGAATAAACAGACCAATAGAAAAGAAAGTCCAGAAATAAACCCAAATACATAGGGAACTTTAGTATATGACAAAAGTGGCATCTAAAAATACTTGGCCAAAATGAGTTTTTTTAAATAAGTGATGCTGGAATAATTAGTTAGCTATTTAGAAAATAAAATTAGATCCATATGTCATACTATCCATGGGACCAACTTCCAAGTAATCTGAGATCTAAATGTAAAACAAACAAAAAAAAAATGGGGCTGGCACAATGGCTCAACTGGCTAATCCCCCACCTGCAAAATCCCACGTGGGCTCCGGTTCATGTCCCAGCTGCTCCAATTCCTACCCAGTTCCCTGCTAATGGCCTGGGAAAGCATCAGAGGATGACGCAAATGCTTGAGCCCCTGCACCCACACAGAGAAGACCAGGAAGAAGCTCCTGGCTCCTGATTTTGAATCAGCTCAGCTCCAGCTGTTGTGGCCAAATGTGGAATGAATCAGCGAGTGGAAGATCTCTCCTGTCTCTCCTCTTCTTTGTAAATCTGCCTTTCCAATAAAAATAAATAAATCAATCTTCAAAAACAAACAAAAAAATTACATATCCCATTTTAACAACGAGTGTATTTCTCTTTAAGCTGGGTATACAGAAAGGCTTTCAAAAAATAGCTCATATCAAATGGAATGAAAGAAAAGGCTGATAACCTTAATCATATAAAACTAAAAACAGAGCCCAGTGCAATGGCTTAGTGGCTAAATCCTCAGCTTGCATGCACCGGGATCTTACATGGGCACTTATTCATATTCTGGCTACTCCACTTCCTATCTCACTCCCTGCTTGTGTCCTGGGAAAGCAGTACAGAATGGCTCAAAGCCATGGGATCCTGCACCCATGTGGGAGACCAGAAGCTCCTGGCTCCTGGTTTTGGATCAGCTCAGCTCCAACTGTTGTGGCCACTTGGGGAGTGAACTAGGGGACAGAAGATCATTCTCTCTGTCTCTCCTGCTCTCTGTAAATCTGCCTTTCCAATAAAAACAAACAAACCACTGAAACGAAAAACAGCCAGCACTATGGTTATGCAGGAAAAGCTGCCAACTGTGAAGTCAGCATCCGATATGGGTGCTGATTAATGTCTCACTGCTGCACTTCAGATCCAGCTCCTTGTTAATGGGCCTGGGAAAAGCAGTGGAAGATAGCCCAAATATTTACACTCCCATCATCCTCCTGGGAGACCTGGATGAGGTTCCTGGCTCCTGGCTTCAGCATGGTCATACTTGGGAAGTTAACCAGCTGACAGATGATCTCTCTCTCTCTGTGTAAATCTTCCAAATAAATAATTCTTTTTAAAGTGAAAACTTGGGGTCAGCGTTGCGGTTCAGTACATTAACCCTGAGTTTACATGTCTGCCTGAAATACTGGCATCCATATGGGTAACCAATTTGACACCCGGCTGCTCCACTTCTGATCTAGCTCCCTACTGATATGCCCAGGGAACCAGAAAATGGTCCAGTCTTTGGGTCCCTGCACCCACATGGAAAACTTGGAAACAGCTCTCAGCTCCTGGCCCTGTGGCCATTTGGGAAGTAAACGTATGGTAAACCATAAAAAAATAAAAATGGGGCCCAGCGCAATAGCGTAGCAGTTAAAGTCCTTGCCTTGCACGTGCCAGAATCCCATATGGGTGCCGGTTCTAATCCCGATGGCCCTGCTTCCCATCCAGATCCTTGCTTGTGGTCTGGGAAAGCAGTTAAGGACGGCCCAAAGCCTTGGGACCCCGTATCCACAAGGGAGACCAGGAAAAGCTCCAGGCTCCTGGCTTCAGACTGGCCCAGTTCTAGCCATTGTGGTCACTTGGGGAGTGAACCAACGGGTAAAAGATCTTCCTCTGTCTATCCTCCTCTCTGTATATCTGTCTTTCCAATAAAAATAAATAAATATTAAAAAAAGGTAAAAATGTTTGTGTACAAATATTATAAACAAAGTCAAAACACAGTTAAAGCCTAGGAGAAAATATCTGCAATATAATATGTATTCTTGTTAAAGGATATCTATCTCTAAAATCTCAAGAATTCACAAAAATTTAAGAAAAAATTTAATTCAAAACTCAATAGAATGAACAAAAAACATGAACAGAAAATCTAAGAAACATAATGCCTAAACTCATGAAAAGGTGTTTCCCCATATTCACAATTACAGAATTTATAAATTTGAACGGAGATATGACTTTTTCTCTATCAGAATGGCAGAAATTAAGAACCATAATCACAAACCTCATTGTCAGGCTGTGGGGAAGCAGGCATTCACACAGTGCTAGAACACAAATCAGTAAAATCTTCATGGAGAATTTCACAATATACTTTTCCCTTTTTTACAATATACTCTTAAATACACATTCACATAGGCACTATTTTTATATTTCTTATTTTCCACTTTACTGCTTTATAGGTATAGGGCTTCCCCCTCTCCCAGCCTTTCCTCCCACCCTCCCTTCCCTCCCCATTGTTCTGTATTTTACAGTAATATAGTCCTTCAGCTTTAGTATCAACTCCTGGTTTGTGGTCTTTCCGTGTGTGATGATACTGTAGGTGTCAGCAATGGTAGACAGCCTAGTATTTTGTTGTCAAGGTATATTTAACAGTTATATTGGGGACCTGCTTTTATTGGGGAGCAGTGATTGTATACACTATTATTTCTTTTTTTTAAAGATTTATTTAATCTTTTAAGAAAGAATGCAAGGCGAGGACTTTAGCCAGTAGGCCATCACACCAGGCCCACGCACTATTTCTTTTTTTTTTTTTAAGATTTATTTATTTTTATTTGAAAGTCAGATGTTCAGAGAGGAGGAGAGACAGAGAAGAAGATCTTCCGTTGGATGATTCACGCCCCAAGTGGCCCTAACAGCTGGAGCTGAGCCAATCTGAAGCCAGGAGCCAGGAGCTTCTTCCAGGTCTCCCACGCAGGTGCAGGGTCCCAAAGCTTTGGGCCGTCCTCGACTGCTTTCCCAGGCCACAAGCAGGGAGCTGAATGGGAAGCAGGGCCACCGGTATTAGAACCAGCACCCGTATGGGATCCCAGCACGTGTAAGGCGAGGACTTTAGCCACTAGGCCATCGTGCCGGGCCTGCCCATGCACTATTGTTTTTAAAGATTTATTTTTATTGCAAAAACATATCCACAGAGAGAAGAGAGAGAAGGATCTTTTGTCAGCTCATTCACTCCCCAAGAGGCCACAACAGTTGGGACTGAGCTGATCTGAAGCTAGAAGCCAGGAGCTTCTTCTAGGTTTTCCATGCAGGTACAGGGTCCCAAGGTTTTGGGCCATCCTCCACTGCCTTCCCAAACCACAAGCAGGAAGCTGGATGAAAAGTGGAGCAGCCAGGACACAAATCAACACCCATACAGGATCCTGGCAGATGAAAGGCGAGGATTTAGCCACTAGACTACTATACCGGGCCCTGAATGCACCACTTTTTCTGTTCCAGTAATCTCACTTCTAATAACAATCTGAAGTTAACCCTCTAAAAATGTAGATATACATACATATAAGGTCATTCACAGCATTGCTGTTTGTTTATATTACCACATGACATGCTTATATAATTGAATACTATGCAGCTGTTTAATAGTTAAGAGCTCTATGAACTGAAATAGTGATTTTCAGCATCTATTATTAAGAAAGCAAAATGCAACATTCCTAGTAATATGCTACCTATTCTGTAGAAAAGAATATAAATGGAAAAATTACATGTGTATATGTTCAGTTGAGGTTTTTTTCAGTGTTATAAAATTTATTCCATGTTTTTTCACAGGGCAACCCAGAACTGAAGACCGGTAACTGCGGGGGTGAGCTGGAAATGAGCTGGACAAAACAGAAGTAATGAGAAAGCAGAACTGTTCTTACTTTACCCTGTGTTTCTTTAGGCATGTTAATATTTTACATACTCAATAAAAAACAAAATCAACAAAAATGGAAAACTAAAGTAGAAAAAAAAGAAGACGAATGAGCTAACCATATCTCAAATAAGAACAAAACTGGAGGAAAATGAAACTCCAGTAGCTTTACTTTTCATTTTTTAAAAATTTTGTTTTTGATGATGTTTACATAGTTGAGAAGGATGCATTCCCATGTGAACCACTGATTAGGGTGGGAACAGTCGAGGAATACGGGAAAATGGATGAGACCATTGTTTACAATTTTCTTTTTCTCCTTCTGTATCTAGGAAAGAGGGGAAGGAAGAGAAGTTGAGCCCAGTATCCTAACTGCATCAGTACCCGGGGATGCAGAATAGCCACTCAGTGTCATCCCAGGGACCCTGATGTACTCCAGTAGCTTTTAAAGCACTCTATTTAGACTTTACATACTTGTGCCAACTGGGGGAATTTTTTTTTTAATAGGAGAGGGCCCTAGGTAACAGGCTTCTTTTTCCAAGAAGCATGAGTAATTCTATATTCTAAGGTTGAGCACATAAGTAATATTGGGTTCTCAACACTAAAGGAATTCCAAATAGCAAAGGTGGGAAAGAGAACGAATCCTGTAGTGTTTTATTGGGATTAGAGGTTATCAATATGAACTTGTGATTTTTAATAGAGCACTGGATAGATACAGACATATACAGATTTGCATGCTTGTATTTACATGAATCTATTTCCTAGCTCTTTCAACTAAAAGGGTCTGGAGTCAGTGATTATCTAGTAGCGATAAGCATCTCTTGCTTGCCAATCTTGGTTTTTAAACACTGTTCTCAACTAAAAAGCACCAGGTCTCCTTATTTAAGGGACTGATTATGGGACTGAGATAGAAATGCAAACCGGAACAGTATCAGAAGTTCATATATACACTGAACATTGAGGGGGCTTCTTGCTGGCCAAACCTGGGTCAATTTAGGTAGTAACAGCCTTAATGATAATAGACATATACAGTGCTTCAATTAAGACTCTATTAGTGCATGCTAATACAGTAAGTCGAGGAGAAAGGAACGCTGTGGCTTATACTTGGAAACCAACTGACAAGTTGTGCTTTGACAAACACAATAATAATTAATTTAGAAAAGAATCAACTGGTGGCTGAAATTTTAGGAGATAACTATGATATTGTTTCAAAGGAAACCAAGAAAAAACAACTTTACAATAAAGAAACTTGGCATATACCAACATACTACCATACCCAGAGGTAATGTCCCATTAGCAATGGGACAAAGCAACATTCTATGCTTCTTGATACAATGCAAAATATCACCTGAACACAGTATCACTCTGTGACATTACTGCAAGAAAATATATATCCTCGGGGCGCCGTGGCGCAAGTGGTTAAGTCCTCACCTTGCACGCCCGGGATCCCATATGGGCGCCGGTTCTAATCCCAGCAGCCCCGCTTCCCTTCCAGTTCCCTGCCTGTGGCCCGGGAAAGCAGTCAAGGACGGCCCAAAGCTTTGGAAACCTGCACCCGCGTGGGAGACCCGGAAGAGGCTCCTGGCATCGGACCGGCATAGTATCGGCCCGTTGCGCTCACTTGGGGAGTGAATCGTCGGATGGAAGATCTTCCTCTCTGTCTCTCCTCTCTGTATATCTGCCTTTCCAATAAAAAATAATAAAAATAAATCTTTAAAAAAAAAAAAGAAAATATATATCCTAAATCTAATGAAGAAACCTCAGACAAATCCAAGCCAAGGAGAATTCTACCAAATAGATACCATCTACAATGTCAATGTCACTGAAAATAAAGACTTCAGAATTCCACAGATCAAGAGAAAAGACAATCATAGCAAACAAATTCAGGATTTTCCTTTGCTCTATTGTAATAAACATGACTGACAATGATTAGTATCATGTATATTATCAATGTTTATTTTTGGGTATTTTTAGCATTCTTCTGGGGCTACACAGAAAGCTTTTCTGGTTTGTTTTTAAGAAAGTAGCTACAGGGGCTGGCACAATATGGGCATCAGTTTGTGTTCCGGCTGTTCCACTTCTCCACCAGCTCTCTGCTTATGACCTGGAAAAGCAGCAGAGGATGACCCACGTCCTTGGGACCCAGCACTCATGTGGCAGACCCAGAAAAGCTGTTGGCTTTGGATTGGCTCAGCTCTGGCTGTTGGGGCCATTTGGGAAGTAAATCAAAGGATGGAAGATTTTTCTTTTTCTGTCTCTCCTCTTTGTAAATCTGCCTTTCTAATAAAAATAAGTCTTTTAAAATTTTTTATATCATTTTTTAAAAGATTTATTTATTTATTTATTTTTTAAGATTTATTTTTAGTATTTTTTTTATTGGAAAGGCGGATATACAGAGAGGAGAGATAGAGAGGAAGATCTTCCATCCAATGATTCACTCCCCAAGTGAGCGCAATGGCCTATACTATGCCGGTCCGAAGCCAGGAGCCTCTTCCGGGTCTCCCAAGCGGGTGCAGGGTCCCAAAGCTTTGGGCCGTCCTCAACTGCCTTCCCTGGCCACAGGCAGGGAGCTGGAAGGAAAGTGGAGCTGCCGGGATTAGAACCGGCGTCCATATGGGATCTCGGGCGTGCAAGGTGAGGACCTTAACCACTGCGCCACCGTGCTGGGCCCAAAATTTTATATCATTTTATGACACAGTTTCATAGGCTCTGGGATTCCTCCATATTGTTACAGTAGTACAGAGCATATCCAGTCATGATTCCTTCATTGTGGGTATGGGCCATGCAGAGAGTCCAGCATCTTATTTTCCAGATAAATTCAACATTTTCACTGGGAGACCATCCTTGGTCTGAAAGTAGAGCTGATAGAAAATCATCTCCTCAGGCCCAGCAGCATGGCCTAGTGGCTAAAGTCCTCGCCTTGAACATACCAGGATCCCATATGGGCGCCGGTTCTATCCCGACAGCTCCACTTCCCATCCAGCTCCCTGCTTGTGGCCTGGGAAAGCAGTTGAGGACGGCCCAAAGCCTTGGGACCCTGCATCCATGCGGGATACCCAGAAGAAGTTCCTGGTTCCCAGCTTTGGATCGGCTCAGCACCGGCTGTTGCGGTCACTTGGGGACTGAATCATCTGATGGAAGATCTTCCTCTCTGTCTCTCCTCTCTGTATATCTGACTTTGTAATAAAAATAAATAAATAAATCTCTAAAAAAAGAAAATCATCTCCTCCAATGAGATGTCACTACATAACTTCAACAACAGGAAGAAACATCAAAATTAACAACATCATAAAGTTAATTAACATGGTATTGAGTGACCAATATGTTAAAAAAAAAAATGCAAGTTCTTAACCACATCCTGTAACTACTTCCTTGGCATCTCAATTTTAGTATATACACAACCAGTGCTATAAACCTTTTTTTTTCTTTTGAGTTTAACCTAAATCAGAGTGGCACAGGAGCAGTGGATCAACAGGAACACCCATCATGTATATAACAGCTGAGTACAAACTTAACATCAAAGTTTCTGTGCAGTTACGTCTTGTTCAGCATTAACAGTTACAAATTGATAAAGTATTTCAGGGAGAAAATTAAGCCACAATTCAAACTTTGCAGTATATAGTGATTAAGCATGGTTTTATAGAACTTTGCATTGTACCAATTGAAGAAAAGAAAAGTTTTAGGCAGGTGAGCAGGGAAATCCCCAACAACCCAGTGCATGAGGAAGAATTTCACTCTACATCCTACCTTGTAAAGTCCAGGAGAAGCAAACAGGGAGCCTGACCAGTAAGTACAGGCTGAATGATTATAGGCTAGTTGGCCTTTTCCCTGGGTGTTCCAGACTTTGTCTCTCTCTACCTGAAAAGTCAAATTCGAAGCCTGATCAGTAAGGTACAACCTGCGTGATTATCAACTAGCTGACCTTTATCAGTCTCTGTCTATCTGAAATAATTTTGGGGCTCAAAACCAATCCTGATGGTCAGTATAAATAAATCTTAAAGAGACAAAGTAGCTGCAAACTAAAGGGGCATCTTGCTGCATTTTATTCTCAAATGGTCCAGAGAATAGAAGGAAAATGTGGTTAACGCTAAGCATATGAGGAATCTGGAACTATCTGCAGTATTGCAGTCTTCCTGAAGGTCTGACATTTCATTTATGCTTATTGCACATATGTGTGTATATACACATACCTAGCAATTTTTTTTCAAGTCCATTTAATGGGTCTTGGGAATCCCTATTCTTAAAGTTCTCCTTGTGATTTTAACGCATAACCTGGTTTAAGAATTTCCCCTGGTTCACAGACATTTTGCAGCACAAGAGATGAGGATAACCACCACCCATGTACCTATTACCTAGCTTTAAAAAAGCAAAACACAGATGTAATCAAAATTCAATTGTTTGCCCCTCCAACTCTTATTCTTTTTTTCCCTCCTTTCCTAGAGGTAATCATTCTCATCATCATCCTAAATTAGGAATTTGTAATTCCCATGCATATTTTCATACACTCATACTATACACAAACATCTGTACCAGCGTCCCAGCTGCTCCGCTTCCCTATCCCGTCTCCCGCTTACGGCTTAGGAAAGCAGCAGAGGATGGCTCAAGTCCTTAGACCCCCTATACCTAGAAGATCCCAGGTTTGGATCAGCTCAGCTGTGGCCACTGTAGCCATCTGGGCAGTGAACCAGCAGATGGAAGACCTTTGTCTCTCCCTCTCTGTAACTCTGAGTTTCGTGTAGAGAAATCTTAAAATAATAACAATAATAATAACTACTTGCAATATGGCCTTCAAATTGACCCCCCCCCCCAAATTAGAATTCTAAGGTACAGAGTATTGCTGAAGGTGCAGAGCATCAGAAACAGTCACCTGTTGCCACTAGCATACTTACTAGCACAATGACTCCGGTAAAGCTGAAGAAACAGGTCTTGTGTGCTGCCTGGCAATCATTCTCCAAAGTAGTTACTTCTTATCTCTCTCCACACCTCCAATTGTTCCGTCTCCACCCCAGGTCTCAGGTGATAACCTTGCCTTGTATTCCCTGAGAAAACAGAAGCATTCAGAGCATTGAAACATTCCTGCTGCTCAAATCCTTACATTTGTACCCACAGACTTACCTTTCTATTACCCTGAATGACTGTGCATGATCTAGAAGGAAATGAAAATTTGACGACTGCAAGATAAAAAGCATTCTCATCATTTCACCTAGCAATTTCTCTTACAAAATTCTACATACACACATAAACATGCACAATATGGGATGCAGGCACTACAGACCCAAATGGGATGCTCATGCTCAGATGGATGCAGGCACTGCAGGCAGAACATTAGCTTGCTAAGCCACCAAGCTGGCCACCGCAAATAGATTTATTCCTCTAATTACTCAGGAATTGAGCTTACACACATTTAAATTTCATATTCTATGAATTGGTCCATTCATACTCTTTGCCCATTTTTTCTGATAACTGTCTTTTTCTGGTTGATATATAAGTTCTCTTTCTACAGCCTGAATAATACATCAGTGTTTACCTTATGACTGTACAAATATTTTCGCTGTTGAGTCCATGATCATTGCTCCTTTCTTGTATGACCATGTGTTTTTCCTAGAGTTAATGATTTCCTTGTTTTTCCATTTGCCTAAGTTTCTATATATTGAAGTTTTTTTCAAATGTGCCAACATGCCTTCCATCCTGTCAGAAAGAATTGTGCATACATATAAATGAGTTCTTAAATTTTTATATCCCTCCAAGTTTTCACTCTGGGTCACCTATCTTTTGTTCTGGTCTGTGATGTTCTTTCTCTGGATGGTTGTTGCATTGCTGACATTCTGTATTTTTCTATTCATAGTTTCCTGGACTGGATTCCTTATTTCCCAAATCCCTTATTTCCCAAATGCCCATGGTTTTGTTGGCATTTATCCCCAAAGCAGGGATGGGGGAATGTCCCTGCAAGTCTTTAATTGGTGATCTCGTGAGGTCTAAAATTCTAGACTGGAAATCATTTCCACTTTGTTTTTAAGGCACTGCTCTACTATCTTGTGGTATCCTTTATGTTCTAGAAAAACATTCCCATTCTCTTTCCAAAACTTTGTATGTGGCCTGTTTTTCTCCCAGATGCTTTTGTAATTTGAGCTCTACATTTCATAATGATGTGCTTTTACTTTTGTTGTTTAGATTTATCTATTTATTTAAGAGAGATATTCCTTCTGCTGTCTCACTCCAAAAATGGCCACAATGTTCAGTGTTGGGCAGTTCTGAAGTTAGGAGCCAGGAGCCTTCTCTGAGTCTCCCAAGGTGGCTGAGCCATCTTCCAACTGCTTTCCCAGGCCATAAGCTGAGAGTTAGATTAGAACCATTCACTATGTTGGGCCTTTCACAAACCTGGAAAATTGAAATGTGGAGATTCAGGTCTTTGATTCTGAGAGTTGTCTTGTTTTGCATTATTTCTTGTTTTTATTTTCTCAAACATATTTGTCAATTGACATTTGGATTTGATTTTGGGCATGGAGCAGATACTTTGTGCCTCTGTGCCTTTGCATATATTCATACTATTCCTTTTCCTATGGAAGTTACTTCCTTACATATCTTCTCCTATCCTAGCAAATATCTAATTATATTTCAAAATCCGCTTCCAGCATCAGTTCTTCCATGATATCCTCGTTTCCCAACTTCAGATTGAATGAGATGCACTGTTCTATGTTTGAAAATTCTACTGTGGCTCTTCTAATGTCATATTACAATCTGTTTATACACCTGCTATCCTCTACCCACCACATCGAATATCCTCAGTGTTTAGCATTGCAAAATTCCAAGGATCAACAAACTAAAGCTCGACCGAGGGTGGGGGAGCGCTGCTGCATGTCAGACACCATGCAAGAAAGGTGCCATCACATACACCTTCATGTAATTCTTAGAGCAAACCTCAGATGGGCACTGCTTATTCCACAAATACCACTTGTGTCTCCATTGCAGGCTGGGTTTCCTACTGGTTAAATGGGATCCACCGAGGCAAGAGGCAAGGTCTCATTCCTTCAGAAACTCACCATGGAACCAGCAAGACAAAACAACTTCTCAGAGGGTTGTAAAAATTTGAGATAAAATTAGCACACCATTAACATTCACCCATTTAAAATATACATTCTAGTAGTTTTTAGTCTATTCATGAAGTGATACCGTTATCAGAAAAGTTTTTTTTTTTACTTTTTAAAATTTGAATGAATAAAGTGCTAGCTATCCAGGTGCCCAGACAGGGCAGGAAGCAGAAATTCGCCAGGGGAAGAAACGCATTCCAGAGAAAGGCTGCTGTATGTATATAAGGGAAGAGTTCTGAGACAGCCAAGTATTTGGGAAGTATGAAAAGGGCAGAGGGTTAAAAAAAAAAGATTGTGCTATTTTGCCAGTAAGGAAGGACTCAGAAGCCGGGAGAGGTGAAGCAATTTAAGTGAGGTCAGACCAACTGTCTACTGTGGATTCAAGGAAAAGTATCTAAGAGGCACTGCTCCACCACCAAACCATTCCTGATGGACACACAAGATGCTAACACAATCCTCCCAGAAACGCTGCTGTCAGTTTTGCCTCAGTTTTCCAATAAACAGGCTATTTTTTCTAATACTGTCTGGAAACATTGGTTATCCTGGACATCAATGTCATTTGAGCAATGATTTTCACTGTTGTTTGGTAGATTCCAAGGGTTAAGGCCACTATAACGGATGGCAACATTCTGGTCACAAATATCCAGCATGAAGAGTTCTTGCTTCAGGAATACTTAGGCTAAAATGCACTTCTCAGGTGTTTTAAGCCACCGGTATGATTCTGAAGAAATTCTTCTGCCTCTGCAAGCTTCAGTTTTCCTTAGTGGGATAAGAAATCTTGTCTCAACCACTGTACCGCCATCCTGCCCAAAAGGATCACTGGGAAATCACAGGAATCCGTACTGTCTTAAACTCGTTAAAATAGGGCTAGGTTACACATACTTGAAAAAATCATTCATCAGGGCAGTGATTTTTTTTTTTTAAAGATTTATTTCTTTTTTTTTACTGGAAAGTCAAACTGACAGAGAGGAGAGACAGGAAGATCTTCCAACCAACAGGAAGATTCACTTCCCAAGTGGTCGCAACGGCCAGAGCTGGCGCTGAGCCAAAGCAGCAGCCTCTTCTGGGTCACCTATGTGGGTGCAGGGTCTCAAGGCTTTGGGCCATCCTCAACTGCTTTCCCAGACCACAAGCAGGGAACTAGATGGGAAGCGAGGCCACTGGGACACAAACTGGTGCCCATATGGGGTCCTGGCACGTGCAAGGCAAGGACTTTCGCCATTAGGCTACCGCCCTGGGCCCAGGGCAATGATTCAGCCTAGCAGTTCATCTGCTGGTTATGTTTCACGTCGGAGTGTCTGAGTTTGAGTCCCAGTTGTGGGTCCCAAATCTTCCCTCCTGCTAATGGAGACCTAGGAGATAGCAGTGACTGCTCAAGTGATGGGTTCCTGCTACCCTTGGGGAGACCTGGACTGACTTGTTGCTTCCTGATTTTGGTTCAATCCAGCCCAGCCCTGGCCATTGCAGGCATTTGGGGGAGTGAATCAGGAGATAGAAACGCTTTGTCTTAAGTAAATAAAGCAAAAAGTAACATATACTATAAGAACGTCTTTAAATGTCTGGTCTCATTCAACCATTTCTAAAATCTTAACTTTTAATTAGGCTTAAATTGATTCCAGATCCACCCAGAGCTCTAAGTGACCTTCATTTCAGCTCTTTGGGCAAGAAAACTCAGGAAGAAACAGGTAAGAGGTGCATGCTGTCACAGAGGCAATGACTTCTGGATTTCTGGTTTAGCATGGAGAGACTGTCCTCTGTGGTCTTGGAAGGTATCTCAACTTCTTCCCAGTTATATGACAAAGCAACTCTGCATCCAAGATAAGAAACTGTGGATGCTGCAAGCCACAGCACTGGAGAAAAACTGTCCTCTGCCACAGGACTGACCCCTTTCTGCAGCACCCACTACATATAAAATGCCAGCAGGACAGAAGACACGCAGTACGGGAAGCAGCAGTTGTTTCTTAGGAAAAAAAAAAAAAGCCGGACCGTTACTGGTCAAACAGAGCAAGAACTCCTGAGAAGCCATCTCCGCCAAGCATCCTTAATTACATCTGCTGCCCACTAGAGCACGCATGTGAAGATGTTTGTGGTTTTGCAGTAGGACCAAATAATTAGCATGTCTGAAAACATAGTACAACAGAAAACAGTTTTACTAACTTTTCAGAGAGGAACTAGATCAACTCTCTGCCACTCTCCTGCCTTTTACAACATGCAGTTTTAAATTACTGTAAATAGCATGAGCAAACGGGCAGTTGTGACATAGTGAACTGAGCTGCTGCTTGCGACGCTGGCCTCTCATGTTGAAGTGTCAGTTCAAGTTCCAGCGTGGCCTTCAATCCCTCTTCCTGCTAATGTCCCTGGAAAAGGAGTAGATGATAGCCCAGGTACCTGGACCCCTGCCCCTCCCCCTGTGAAGACCAGGAGGCTAGCTGCAGCCTGGCCCACCCCTCACTGTTTGGGGCTTTTGGGGGAATGGACCAGTGGATAGGATCTAACATACGCACTCTGCCTCTCCCTCTGCCTTTCCAATCAATCAATCATGTTATGAAAGTCTATTTTTAAAAAATGACTACGCACTGGGGTGTCTGTATTAATAATCTTTAAACAGTTCCCCTTCTACTGAGGTTTATGTACAAAACAAGTAGGTTTCTACATTTTACAAGGGAGGTATACAGAGCTAACCTACCTACTAGTTTGAAAAATAATGGCAAAGTCCATTCCAAATTCCAGTGCAGTAAAATCAATTCCTCATTAGAGAGGAGGAAGTCTGCGAACGTATGAAACAAAAGCAAGAACCTAGATATTTGGGTATCAATAGTTATCTTCTCTTCTGGACAATTATTCAAAATCTCCTTCCCCCAAAGTTTTCTAGAGGTGGCTGTTGGGATCAATGGTTAAATGTTAAATGCCATCTGGGGTGCCGGTATCCCAGAGCTGCTTGGAATACCTGCACTCCATATTGCAATGTCAAGGTCTGAGATCTATCTGGACTTCTAGTCCCAGCTTCCCAACTAGTATCCTGGGAGGTTTCAAATGGTGACTTAAGTAGGTGGGCTTCTGTCACACACCTGGACACCTGCCTCCTGCTAGGGACTCCTAGCCTGGCTGAGTCCATTGTTGCTAGCTAGCATCTGGGGAGTAAATCAGGGAATCCAAGATGAGTATTTTTTTTTTTCTTAAGTATTTTAAGCTCATGACTTTCTCGGGCAAAGAAAAAAAAAAAGCAGTGTGTGTGTGTGTCCTGTGCCCTCGGCCTTATCTGTCACATAGCCCTCACAACAGCCCTGTGGGATTGTTGCTTTCCTTTTTAAAACACTGCTTATTTATTTGAGGACAGGAGGGTAGGGAAAGCAAGGCAAGAAGGGAAGAGAGCAAGCACAGAGGCTCCCATGCATGGGTTCACTTGTGGAATGTCTCTGCAAAGGCCTGGGCTAGGCAGAGAGCGGAAAGCTCAATCCTGGTCTCGCAGGTGGGTGGCAGCCACCTACCCTGAGCTCTCACCATCTGCTGCCTCCAAACTCTGCATTAGCAAGAGCTGGAATCAGAACTCAGACTCCGGCACTCTGTCTCATAGGCGGTTCTGGCATCTTAATTTCAGTTAAGATCAAATGCTCATCCCTTTCTTCCTTTTAACAAATGAAGGAATCCAGGCTCAGGGATGCTGGAAGGTCCCCAGGTTGCTCAGCTGGGGTAGAAGGGAGAAAGGTGCGCGGCCCCGCAGAGCCCGTTATCCTCCGCAGCTGCGTTTGCCAGATGAGAATCACCTGTGTCTGCTGGTGAGCAAACACGAAGTCCAACATCACCTCCACGCTGTGCACGGGGCAGCTTGGGGAAAGCCAAATGTCGTCCCTCTATTTGCGGCTTCTCCACGCATCAACACCCTTGTCCCCACAAAACTCACCAAATCCCGATCAAACCACCAACCACTCAGGGATGCTCAGGGCTTGGGATTCTCTGCCGTTTCTCCTTTTAGTTCTTTTTCTCTCGCGCATGGAATTGCATTTACCGGCTGCGACCAGGCTCTAACCACCAGGCTTCCCAACCGAGCGCTGGAACGGCAGTCCGCCTCCAGCCAGTCAGTCGGACTCCGCGGGGGCTCGGAGACTGCTTTCATCCCATCCCTGCCTCCAGCGTCCGTCACGCAGTTTCCTTGGCGAGGAGGGACCTCCTTCCTCTCCCGGCCTTCGAAACAAGGCTCTAGGAACTGTACTACACAGCCTGGGAGCCCCGGCTTCCAGCCACCCTGGACGCCGCGCAGTCCCGTAAAGCGCGCGCCCGTTCCCCCGGCCGCGTTCGTTTCCCCACCCGCCGCCACCTGGCTTCTTGCAGCGGCCGCCCGGGAAGCCCTCGGCGCTTCCCAGAATAGGGAGCAGCTGCCAAGGCCAGGCTGCCGCCCGCCTTCTCCTCCTTCCCTGGCCTCTCGCCTTTCCTCACGGGTCGGGAAACTGAGGCCCGGAGTCGCGGTCACACCGCCGACGCCGCTCGGTCGTCCCGAGGAGCGGACGCGAGTCCCCCGAGCTAGCGAACGCACCGCGCAGGGCGCCGGTGTCTGCCGACCCAAAGTTGCAACCTCGCAGCCTGCCCTCGCCACTCACCTCCCCGCAGACACACCTTGCCGCGGGCCCGGCAGCCGCGCTCCCACATCCGGTCCACCTTGCGCACACCCCTCTCCGCGCGCCTTCGCAGCCCCTCAGCTTCCCGGCGCCGGTCGTCCCGGGCCGCTCCCCTCCGCGTCCTCCACCCACCGCACCTCGTGCGCTCCCACCTGTGCCCCCCAGCCACTCGCAGGCGTGCCCGTCAGAAAACCGTGACCCCTCTCCCCCTTTTTCCGCCCCGCCGGGCGCCCAGGGGCGAGGGAGCCCCGGGTGGATGGCCGCGGCGGGCGCGAGGCGAGGGGCGCAGCGGCGCGCCGGGCCGGGGGAGGGGGCGCTCGCTCGCCGCCGCTCTCGGCCGCGCACACGCCCGTACAAACTCTCACACAGACACACGCGGGGTGCGCTGCCGCCGCCCCGCCGCTGCTCCTCCTCCCGCCACCGCCTTGAGAGGGAGAGCGAGGGAGGCAGAGAGAGCGCTTTGTCCGCGCGCCGCCGCCGCCCGGCCCGGGACTCTGCCCCGAGGAGGCAGCCGCGCCGAGTCCCCGCCTCCGCCTCTGCCCCCGGGCGGGCCGGGCCGGCCGCGGTGGGGGGAGCCAGGCTGAGGGTGAGGGTGGGGGTGGGTGGCGGAGGAGGAGAGAGAGAGAGAGAGAGAGAGACGAGGGCAGCAGAGGAGGCGAGGAGCGCCGGGTACCGGGCCGTGGGGGGGAGCCACGGGCTCTCGGGGAAGACGCGGATGATGAACAAGCTTTACATCGGGAACCTGAGCCCCGCCGTCACCGCCGACGACCTCCGGCAGCTCTTCGGGGACAGGAAGCTGCCCCTGGCGGGACAGGTCCTGCTCAAGTCCGGCTACGCCTTCGTGGACTACCCTGACCAGAACTGGGCCATCCGCGCCATCGAGACCCTCTCGGGTGAGCACTCCGGCGCTGCCCTCCCACCCCCTCCACCGCCCCAGCCTCGCCCGGCTCAGGCCGGGACGGCGCCCGGAGCGAGGCCGAGCCCTCCGGGCGGCGCCTGGCGGGGACTCCGGCGTCCCCGCGCTCACTTCCACGCACCAGACCCTCAACTCCGGCCACCCGCCTGCCCGCTCGCTCCCGGGACAGTCCGTTCCTCTCTCCGCTGCCCCCCCCCCCCGAGTCCCGGGACTCATCCCCTCGCGCTCGGGGCCGCAGCGAGGGGTGCTCCCCGCGCCTCTCCGAGGGTCCCGGGGGCTCGCCCACACTCTGGAGGAGACCCCTTCGTCCTCCTGGTGCCCCGAGCCGCTCTCCGAGGCTTCCCCACCCCCACCCTCCTGGAATGCCGGGTCACCCCCACTGCCCTGACCTTCCCATCACTCCCCACCTTTGTCGGGGACCCCCTCCTCAAATCCCACATCTCCTCCTCCTCCCCTGGCCGGACCTAATCCCTTTTCCCTTGCCTCGTGCCCCGCACCTCTCGCCCTTAGGCGTCCGCAGAGCCGTACTCTGCTTTCCAGCCCCTCCCCACCTTGTTCCTGGCCCCCCGCTTTGGGGACCCCTTGGGGGGCACCCTGGTGAATCCCTTTGAGGTCTCGGGACTCCCCTCTCCTCGTCCAACCCCCGCAGGACGGCACCACATCTCCGCGGGTCCTCTCCCGAGCCCCAGTCCCCTCTTTGCTAGTCTCCCAAGCGCTCCTATTTTTCCCTGAATTTTTTGTCCGATTTTATTAAGAAGAACTCGGGGCTGGGGGCTTTCCGCCGCCCGTCCCCCCGCCTCCCGCTCGGCCAGAAGCACCTTTTTACGAGGTGCCCTGTCTCAACTCGGTGGGGGCCCGGGCTGAGAACCGGGAAAGAGGCGGCCGGGGGGCCCGCGAGCGCGCCGGAGCCCAGACGGGAGACGGAGAGCGACACACACACACACTCACACACATACACAGGCGCGCGCGCTCGCAACTCGCCCTCCCGCACCCGGCGGCGCTCGGAGCCTCGCTCGGCCCCCGAACCCCGGCCCGCGCCCCCCGAACCCCGGCCGGCTCCCCTTCCCCACGGGCGCGTGGGTGGGGGCGGGGCGGCGCGGCGGGGAGGCCAAGGTGACTGACACCCAGGAGCGGGCAGGACGCGCGGCTCCTGTCGGCAGCATACCCCGGGTGTTGGGGGGTGGGTGGGGATGCTGGGGGGCTTCGGCGGGGCCCGGGTCGGGGGACCCCCCGGGAGCGTAGGGCCAGAGAGGGGAGCGCGGCGGAGCCCGCGGGTCGCGGGGTAGCGGAATAGAGAGGTGGGGGCCGGGAGAGGAGCGGGGCCGCGCCAGCCCTGCAGCTTGAGTTTCATATGAGCTCATCCTTTCAAATTGGCGCCGCTCTTTATTAAATTTGTTTTTCCGGTAATGCCACCCACGGCTCTACCTGGGGTCGGATCCCGGCTCGCAGCCTCCTTCCCCACTTGGTCCCGAGACTCGGGGCGCCCACCTTTCTGCACACGCTGGGAACCGAGCTCCAGCCGGGGCAGGAGACCCCTGGAGGGCGCCCGAAGGCGGAGCCGGAGCTTGGAGTTCCCGTGCCTGCCCCTCCTAGACCCCCGTGGGTGGGAGCCGAGGAAGGTTCTGAGTGCTTTAATTTCTGTTTTAAAGGTAAAGTGGAATTGCATGGGAAAATCATGGAAGTTGATTACTCAGTCTCTAAAAAGCTAAGGTAAATACATTTTTCCCTTTTTTTTTTCTTTTGCGATTGGCCTTACGTATAAGTAAAAATACCCAGGTTTTGGAAATGTGTTCCTATGTATATGTATGTGCATATAAATATTTTTATAAATTTTAAGAAGAAGCTTTTTGCTTGTGTTATTAGTGGAGGCACATGGCTTAGAAAGTTACATTTTTTACTTTCATTATATAAGGTGTTTACTGTACTTGATGCCTATTTGGGGGTCGGAGTGGCGAACACTGGCCACTGGCCACGCTCACTCGCTAGGGCCGGTTCACTTGTTTATGCACAGGGGCCTATCCCCCACCCCCTACTTCCCACTCCCACCCTCACCCCCAGCACAATGGCCACAAATGCTTGTCAAGACTTCCTGTGAGATGTTAAGAGTAAATATTTACTGTGTCAGCTGAATTGCCCAACTCAACTTCACGATTAATTACTTTTCTTTTTTAGATAGTTTAATAGGGGAATCATAAGATAATTCAGGGAGAGCTCAATATTTTTGCATGGCAATCTAAAGAAGTGGGTTGTTTGCTACAAGCCAGACTTTTTAAGGCACTGGGGCAGCTGAGTGTGGCTTCTCAGCGTTTTGTTGCTGTTTTTAAGAAACGTTTGAAGCTGAACACATGCCACTGTGGAATCTGCAGTTACCTTTAAGCGCCTGGTTGTTAAGGAAGGAGTAACACGTTTTCTGGACCCTGGGTTTCCCCACAGTGATTTGCTAACAGGAGGGAGGAGAACATCTTTGTTTAAAGTTGATTGTGGACTTTAAATGGGGGCCCTTTATTACTCACTCTAATGTATTTTTTTCCTTCTGTGTGGCGTAACTTCGTTTATGTCCCATTCACATACATTTCTCCACCATTAGTCATGGAGTTGCTGAATTGGAGAGGCTAAGCCTTTCCACCTTTGCAGCTTGTGATAGGAGTATCATCAGGATTGAGGAGATGTCTACAAGAAACTCTCCTGATTTTATAAATGCCTGAATGTGTTGTTGCAGGCATTTTTAAAGCGCATGTGCACGTTTCCAGATATGTTTTATTTGAGGCAGTGTTCTGTTTGCAGTTCATTTTGTGACACACCAGAAAACTACTCAATACCTTAAAAAAAAAAAAAGGTAAAAATTGTGATTTTGCAATTCTTCCTGCTGTTGGAAAAGATGTATTGTGTGACTAATTGACTTTCAGTATTCTAAATTCATATACTTTAAATGATAGCATTTTTTTTTTTGCTTGAGAAATCCAAGTTGAAGCTTTCTGATGCAAGTATTTCTTGCAAATTTAAGGCACCCCACACACTCAAAATGTAATCACTATATTGAACATTAGAAAGAACTGCCTCGAATACCTGATGCATTGTGTCCTGCAGAGCTCTGATCCTCTGGACTTGGTAGCCCTTGCAAATCCTTTTGGGGTTCTAGTGAGTAAAAAAAAAAATCACTCGGATTTTAACTTGAGTTGATTGATGTCTTATTTCACGTTGGAATGTACACTATTTAATTTTTTATACGTGAAATACCAGTGTATCAAAATTTATTAACATCTATAACTTGCTATACTACTTGGTAGCTTTTTCTTTTAAAATGTTGAGATTATTTGCTGTGCACTCTAGTGTCATTTAAATAATTTTGTTCTGCTTGTGTGAAAGTTCAGAATTAGAGGCATGTCCCACGTTTTGAATATCAAATTAAAAAAAGAGCAATCCTGGATTCCTAGAGCTCTTGTTTTTTAGGACATGTGGGCGATATGAAATACTGAAGCGGTAGATTAAATGTGCTGTGTGTGATTCACTACTCTGAAGATGTTTAACATACCAAATGTATGCATAAGCTGCAGCTGAGAGGAGTTCTGCCCTTACTGATTGGGTGGTTTTAATCTCTTTTCCTTTTCTTTATTAGTTTAAAATGCAGAAATTAGCTACTTGCACTGCAGGCTGAGGGCGAGCTAGCTGATGGCTGGTACTATATACTACAGGCAGACTCTTGGGGTGAGCAGTGAAGTGTTGTCTCCTGTGCTGGGCACCACCACACTGTAGCTTTCAGAACTCCGGGTACTGTGACATTGGAAACCATGGCTTCTGTGTTAGGTGGTGACTCTTTCGGTGTTCTTTGGTTGCACTTCTGCTAAAATTAAAAAGTTAGGAGTAAATTGGTGGGCATTACGTCAGTTCTGTATATGGCTTTTATGTTGCTTGAAGAGAAAAATGAGAACAACTCCTCCTCATTAGTTGTTTGCTTAAAAAATTCACTCAGTAATTGAGTGCTGATTTTCTTTATATTGTACTGAATTCTCAAGAATCAGTTTTAACATGTTCCAAGTAGATTTCCTAAAACAAATGGTAATTTGGGAAAAGATCTTTTAAATCTTAGGTTAGATTATGAAATTATTGGCATGCCATTTACCTACCAGTAGAATCTTTTGTTACATGATGATTTTGTATGCATTGTTACAATACTCAAACTAGATACCATTTTTTTTTCCCTTAGGGGCACTCAAAAACAAAGTTTTTTCCTTTTTGCCACCTTATGTTTTATTCTTCAGTGCAAATCTATTTCTCATTCTAAGTTGGTCTCAGTCTTTTTTGAATAAAAATCTTTGGCTCATTCTTTTTCTACATAGATTTCTTGTTAATCTGTGAAGATCAAAGATTTATTTAAAATGAAGAAAACTTGTAACCTTTAAAATGCTATTAAAAGTTAAGGAAATTTCCCTGAAAGAAATTTGATTTTTGATGTTAATGGAAGTTCACTGTGAATAAATATATATGCAGACACACACATATTGTATAAATTGTTTTGAGCTAAGACATGGGGAAGCTTGGATGTACTTTTGTATCTAAAGTTGAATGATTCTGTGAGAAACAAAACTTTGAAAAATGTAATTTCTGCCCACCTCTAGGAAGTAACTAGTACATGCTGGATATGTTTTCACGGAGAAGTGTGAACAGTATGGGGCAGAGTAGGGGAAAAGCTATGAATTTGTCTTTCATGAGTTAAAAAATCAGTAATTGTGTTCTCTCCAATGCAAATGAATTTGGTCTCCTATAGGAATGTTAAAGAAAACAGTATCTCAATTGTATTTTGCTTGTATGTACTACATTGTGTATAGTTGAATTAAATACCAAAAAGAAAAAAAAAAACCATCCAGCTCAAGCCATCCATCTAACAAAGGCTTTTGCTGCATCAATTTTTAATTTTCTAGAAACAGAAAAGACTTTTTTTTAAACTTACAATCATATGGTAGCTTCCCATTTTAAGCAGTTGTCGAATTAGGAATGAATACTAGCACTTAATTGTATACATTGCATGTGTGGATATAATATATGTTAAAACAAAAATATGTGACATCACGCTATAAGATTACTTTTCATTTGGCTTTGGAGTTGGAACTTTAGTTTCCCATTTTTTGAAAGCTTGATGATTTTTTCATGTGACTCTAGGAAATATCATAGAGAATTGCATGTTTTAGTTCTCTTGAATAAATAAATGTTAAACAGAAATAATAAATAATAATTATTTGGTCAGTTAAGTGATGATGTAGATTTAAAATTCTACTTTATATTTTTAAAAGACTGGTCATCTAATTTTTTTTTTATCCTTACTTAGATATTAAAAACTAGTAAAAGTCTGTTATCAAAATGTTTGCAAATTCATCAAGCTTATCAATTTTAAATTGTAGTGTAACAATTTATAAAAATATTTAATGACTAAGCACCTAGACATTAACCCTAAAAATTAACTTAGCAAATTGTAGTACATTTGCCAAGTTATGCTTTTCAATAATCATCATGTTTCCTGGTATTGATGGCTGGCTAGAAGATGACTGGTAAGAGATAGTTAAGAATTTTTGGTTTTTACTCTATTAATCTGATTATTATTTATTAGAAGATGAGGGGAGATTTGTAATATTTGTACAAAATCTTTTTGTACATATGATCTAAAGTATGTTTCCTTAAGAAGGGATACTCTTAACTTTTAAAGTGCTTTTCATAGACATCAATTTAGAACTGATTTTCTATCAAAATTAGCATTTCAGTTTTTTGAGTGAACACATTTTTTTAATGGAGCTTACTGAATTTTTTTTAAGTATTGGATTGGGGAGGAACGTAAATGATACCGAATTACAAGTAAAAATAGCAATTTGGATGCATTTATTAAAAGTCAAAAAAGCTATGAAAGCCAGATTTCTACAGGAGCTATTTATATTTGATACTTAAGGCTTACTAAATGTTTGCTGTCCATGGCTGAATCACTCTTCCAGATCTGCTCATGAAACCCTCCAAAGAACATGAGCCATCGGTCTGAGTTGTAAGGGAATATTATGGAAGTTAAGTGTGTCACTTTTGTGACTCAGTGGGGTGTGTGCAAGTGTGTATGTAGGCTTTGTGGGGGATAGTAGTTTCTGAGATGGTATTAAGAATCAAGAGGAGAGGTTTCATTGGGTAACAGTTGCTATGAATTTCAGTACTAACAAGGCTAATGAAAATCAGTGATGGAAGCTGTGACAAAAGGAACCCGGTGCTGTGAAATGGCCTTAAGTGATACAGAGTTCCTGGCGGTGGTCCTGTGGGAGGCACCGGCAGCTCACAGGCACCTGTGGTGACTTTTCAGGGAACCCTACTACCATCCAATGCAAAATTCACTCTTGCTTCCTTTTAGCTTGAATGTCTCCTCTCAGAAGTGTTTCTGTGAAGTCTGGGATAAGCTGTGGTTTAAGTGTCAGAAAATTCAAGATTTGAATATTCATTTTCATTTAGAAATTCTATACTTTAGAAGTCAGTGTTAATTTGTATAACACAGATCCTCCTCTGGGTGAATCACTTTGTTAGAAGCGTAGTGTTGAAATTTCTTTGGAGGTTGTTTAAAAAGTTGAGTTATTAATTTCATGATAAAGTTTTAAAATTATATTTTAAACATTACAAAACTCTTCAGTGATTTGTTTTAGGGAGTGGTAAGTCTTGGCTAATCAATTATTTAGAAATTTTTACTCTGAAACTTCTAGTCAAAAGTATAACCTCCTAAAAGCTATGATGTACATCTTAACTTGTGGGGTAGGAAAGTTTTGTCTAAAAAAATATATGCCCGGATAATTTGTTGATCAAGTTTTGCCCTTATATTCAGATTCAAATTCAGATTAGTGTGGGTAGTCATTCAGAGCTGTGCCATTTTAGAAATAGCGCTCAAACAACAAACACCTACGGGTAAAGATAGCCTTTGCTCCTGTTTATCACCATTAAAGCATTTTCAATCTCTGACTTTATAATTCTCCTTCATGCTTACAAACTTATAATTTTCATTTGGTGGCATGGACGGTATGGGTTCTATTTTGGGCAACAAAATTGCAGAGTGCTCAGAGCATTATTTTTAAGGTTTTACTTTTCCTGTTTTGATTATGGATTTTAGTCTGGTGTCTCCATGAAATAGTGAAGAACGTTCTCTCTGTTGCTTTGCTGATGGTGGTGGGGGTGGTTTACGAGGGCTGTTTCTTTAATTTGGTCTAGTGTTTGATGGTGTATTGAGGTAGAGTGAGTAGACCCGTGAAAATGGATGCATTTGCATTATGAGCAGTCAAGTCTAAAAGCTAGCCTTAGGTTCATTGTTGGGCAGTTGTGTATCTGTTCCCCAGACCTCTGATTTCCCATGGATATTGCTTCCAGTTTGCAGATACGTTTTGTCTGTGTATTCTTGTCCTTTTGAGTGTTTCTCAGTTCTACAGCTTATTTCTTAAAATGTGAACATTAGGACTTCCCGTTTTTACTATCAAGGACATCTCATAAATAAAATCCGTATCTTAATAACTCAACAAACAAAAAGAGTCCTGATACATGTTGTAGAGTTCTAGTATTTATTTGTATTGTAAGAAATGTATCTAATGACTGGGAAATTTTGTAGGGTACATTGCCATGAGAGTGTTTTCATTCTTCTTATAGGCATATAATTAATACATCCAGAAATGTGAATTTTGTCTTAGAGGAAAGATTTAACTTTGGATGTATGTGTTCCTGGTGCCACGTATTGATGTGTAACGCTCACAAAGGCTTCACAGGGAGCTGTATTTTTATGTTCCTGGAACTCAAGTTGATATAACACTAATGCCATTCCAGCCTCTTCCACAAGTAATTTTATTTTAAGTAATAATTTATTTTTAAAAAATTGATATTGTCTTTTTTCAGGTGAGAAAAGTCAGACTAGAAGTTTAGTAATTTTGCCCAAGGCAACATGACTATTAAGTAATAGAGCTAGAACTCCAAGCTTTTTCATTTCTTACTCTAACGTCTTCCCCCACCCTGCTCCCCCCCGAGTCCTGCTTCATCTTTTTTTTTTTTTAATTAAAGTCAACTCAAGTGTTATGGTTCACAGAGTGTCAGGAGTAATGGATATACAGTAAAATAGATTTGTAAATTGACTGTCTTGGAATGGTTGGGGGATCTGTACTTTGTTACCTTTTTTTTTTCTCAGGAAAAAAAAAGGAAACAAAAAAGCTGTGTTGCCTCCTGGTTTCGCTACTCTTGCCTAAAGGAGGATATACCTAAGCAGGTTGTGTTCTGTTGCTTTGTGTTAGGAAATGTAACTTTGCCAAGGCAGACCAGGCAGAGTGAACTAGTTGCTGGAATCCCTTGGTGGGTTCTGCACAGGTTTCAGCCAGCACCTTGTAAGCAGGTGGGACTGTGTTGTGCTTTGTTTGCTGGGTAGAATCTGCCAGGTCTTTCCCAGGCTGGCCCCAGAGAGGGTGTCTGTCTCTGCTTCACGTTTTGTTGAGGCAGGGTCTCTTGCCTTTGCTGTGAGGGTGGCATAAGGATGAATGGGGGTGATCTCTATCAGGCTGTCGGAGTTCTTTCTTTACCATAGAATCACTTGAAAAACTTGCACTAAGTGACTGAGCCTGTGCCGTGCAGCTTATTTTCTCCTTCATTGTAAACGTCTCTCACTCGTATTGTCTCGTTTCTTTGAACTTTGGTTGACTGTCATGTTGAGGGGAGGGGAAGGAGGAAGGAATAACCAAGAAAAAAAATGTGAAAAAAGCTTATTTCCATTTTGCTGTGCATGTCATCAGGTTAGTACAGTGCAGAGTGGGGTGCGGAATTTCCCACGGAGAGAATGTAGCCTACAGAATAGCTGTTAGGTGCTAGGTGCTGGACCTGGTCCTTTGCTTGATCCTCCCAGGGGTCTGGGGAGAGCCCTCCCTAATCCCTCAAACAGGTGAGACTCTAAACGGCCCCTCCTTCCCCCAGACTATAAGGTATTGTCCTTGCTGTCGTTGTAATTTGAATGCAGAAACAGTATTTCAGTAATAGAGGAGGAAAGTGTGATGATATGAATGAACTGAGAAAAATAGAACCTTTGTATATTCTTCCTGACTTAGAACAAGAAACAAAATTTGAGTGTTTGTAACAGATGCTGAAAAACCTTTGGGCTGAAGTTCTGTGTATTAATTTAATGTAATTGAAAAAAAAACAATTAAAATGTTAGTGATTATTTGAAGAGCTTTCCTGAAGTAGCCCTTTAAGTAGAGGTGGTTGTAATTATGTGAAGATAGAAAAATGTTAAAAGAAATTATGATTTAAAGCTTAGTATAAACACATATACCTATATGTACTATAGAAAATGGATCTGTATTCTGTTTTGGGCCAAATATTTTGTTTTTAGATCCCTTAGATTGTGGGGGTAGGGAGGAGCAAAAAATGTAGGCTCTTTTGTTTAGGACCTGGAATGTCAAAGGAAAATTGTGGATTCTCACGTATTACTTTTTATAAAATGCATCCCCTTATATTAGAAAATGTTACATTTTTCTCACCCATGAAAAGTGATGGCATGAAGAGCAGAAACATTACTTGTGTCTTCCTGATACAATACTTTAAGCACCTTATGCATTTGTAACTTTTTGTTCAATGAAACAAGATTGAAGGTGTACTATCAGTGAAATGAGGTATGTAAGACGCATTCTTCTAGATCCAGAGATGATTTTTTTTTTATTGGAACATAAACAATTACTTTTCCCAGTCACAAGCTTCTGACAGGACTTAAGATCTCTGAAAAGATGTTTTCACAATTTATGGTATCAATGCAGAGTGGCTCGGATTCTGTGGACAGGCTTCGTGAAGCCCAGGACTTGTTAAGGAAACACGTGGGAGGGCCAGGCTTGATGGTTTCTGTTCCATCTCTCATTCCCTGCTGAGCTTTGGGGGCCTCACAAGGCAAAGTGGACAGAGCAAGTGTGATTCTTCCTCATTGTACAGATAAAATCTTGAAGTAAAATGCTTGATGCTCTTTGTTTTGGAGAAACTCGGAGGTGGATGATGAAGGATGATTCAGTGTATTATACACTGATGAAGCGTACTTTACCATATTTGATTATGAAGAAAGAAAGATGGAGGGTTGAGGATGCGGGGAGAAAGAAGACAGAATGGGGAAAGAGGCAGCCACAGAGCCCAGGTCACTGAGCCATTGGACCTCACGGTGAGCTGGTGCATTCTCTAATTCCAGAGATGTGGGAGGCTGCTCCTCACCATTAGCCTATGGGAGACAGGAAGTGGTTCCAATGGTGACAGCAGGACTGGGAGGCTCCCGTAACTTGTTCTGTTATTTGACATTTAAAAACCCTGTGAGTGTGTGGCTGGCTTGCTCCACAGAAGGTTTTGCATTTCTGTGCGGCTCTGTACTGGCCACTTTCTGTCTCTCTGTCTTGTACATTTCCGTGGGGATGGCTGGGAAGGGCTGGCAGGGCAGTGCCTGGTGTGCAGGCCTGCCTGCAGCCCTGATGCCCCTCGTTGGGTTGGCCGAGGTTTGGGGAAGCCAGGGAAGCGTGTGTGTGCTTGCTCAATGTGTTGGAATGTATGGGTTCTGTGGCATACGCTTGCTCGGAATGTGCAGCACACGCACGCTTCCATGCTGGTGGGGGTCAAACCCTGTAGGTTTTGTCAGTGGTCGATGAAAATTGGGGAAGGAATTTCTCAGTGCTCAGAGTTTAGGTTTTATTTCTTTTTACTCTCCTGAAGCACAATTGTATTTATTCTTTGTAAAAGAAAAACATCTTTTTTTTTTTAAACCATTAAAGGATAGAAAATATTTTGTGGATGCATAAATAGTCTGGCCTCTCTCCTGAATCCAGCTGGCGTCTTTTCCTTTTCTTTTTAAACTGATAGTAATGTCTTCAAATCCATGGACACTGATTTTGTTAATCAAGCTTTTTTAAACTCCCTGAATTGGGCCACTGCTACAGATGATGAAATCAAGATCTGGAGATATCAGATTGGAAGCTCCAATATTTCAAAATGTAGGATTTATTTTCCCTTTTACGGAATAAAGAAAAAAAAAGTAAATTATTTAGCTGGTTATTTTTAAAAGGTCTTTACACATTTTACGTTTTCTTTACAAAATATTTGATGCAGCAGAGATGCTGGTGCTCAGTTAACTTGAAATTGAGGAGACAGCAATTTGTTTATGAGGTGGGCAAGTTAAAAAGGGATTTGTTTTAACCATTGTAGAGAACTCAGGAAAGGTGACTGGTACCAAAAGAATTATTTCTACCTTGTAACAATTTTAGCAGGGAAGAATTGGTTCATTTACCTTTGTATTGATGGTTGATGTGTGATTTCAAAACAAGAATTTAGATATTAAAATTGCTTTGTGGATTTTGTTCACATATAATGCCTGTGGTCAAGGTGTTAATGCCTATTTTAAAATGTTCCAGGCCAAAGTCACATCTTTTATTTCTCCATAGTGGCGTTTTTAACACTACCCAAAATTGTGGGATTCTCAAAAGATGCTGAGTGGAAGGAGATGGATGTCTGTTACCCTGCCTTCCTTCTTCCCCACATTCACTGCTGTGTACCAAGGTTTTCATGTACCTCCTGGAGCACAGGACTCTAGACACGGAGTTCACTCTTGTTTAGGCCTCCAGTAGATCCAGAAATCTTTCTGAGGATAGTTTAGACTGCCTTTGTTTCCCCAGGAATGGCCTTCCATCTGGCACCTGCTCTTCAGCAAAAAATGCTTGCTTAGCCAACTATATGCCAGAATCGTGTGTCCTGAACAGCACAGTGCTTGCCCTTTGGGGACCTTCCCAGGAACTTCTTGGCCGATCATTGTGTCCGGCTCTTGGCAGAGCCATTATATTCAGCTAACTTGGAAGAGTGTGAATATAGGGATGTGAAACTCGTTCATTAAGAACACGTTTTGGCTTCAGGAGCTCCAAGCAAATTGGCCTTCCTGTCCCTTCTTCAAGGAGGGGAGCCCTTGTTTTTTGTGTATGTGTTGGGGTTCCCTGCACTGCAGGGGTAATAAACATTTTCAGCTGCTTGAAATGGATGTCCAACTGATCAGATTGGACATGAACTGTGATTATACTCTTAATACTTTCCCTGGTAACTGTCCTATATGTATGATTTTTGTTCAAAAATAGGATATTGGTTTTTTTTTAAAGTTAAGAAAACAGTTCTCTTCCATAATTTCTCACACTGTTGTAGAGCCCCCCTGAATAATTATGATGTTTGGCTTAGAGTCCTGCTCTCTTTGCTTCCTGCAGGCTGGTCTGCAGAGGGGGATGGTTTCCTCTCATGCATCCAGCCTTTGCAGTAAATGTTAACCGAGGTAGTTGTGTCCTTACCCAGGTCCAGGGACGGCAGGTGCCGTGAGTAAGTGATGGCAAAAGGACTTCTGGGGCATGAAGGTGGGGGAGCCTGTCAGTCGGCTCTTGTCAGCTACTGTTGTCTGGAAATGTAAGGCCAGTGTTCCCAAACCTGACTTTTTAAGAGAAGCCAGAAGTCAGAATTCTTAGGCTCAACCTGCAAATGAAGAAACACTGATAATAATGTAGACATTTTTGTAGATGCTGTGAAGCTTCACAAGGACCCAGCTGTGGGTTCATTCTGGCTCATAGGTTGCCAGTGTGCAGTCTCTGTCCTGTGAAAATCTGCAATGGCTAGGAAGTGGTGTTGGAGCAAGAGGGTAAAATCCTTCTCTTGATAAACTGGATGAACTAGTATGTCTCTTATCTAATGATAGCTGTTTGGAAGCCCTAAATTAAGTTAGGTTTCTGTTGTAGCAACTATCCTTCATCTACTTTTGTTAGAATAATTTTTGTTTTGTTCCACTATAAAGTACTCAATATTTTATCTCTGTGGGATGATCTCATTGTGTTTGTGTTCTGTTGAACCACCTAAAATAGTTTTTGTAAACATAGAATGTGTATGTGTTGAATATGTGACATTTTAAGTTTTTGTAGGTAATGCTGCATTACTCATATACATGAGAAAAAAATAAGCCTCTGCTTTCATATAATTGGAGTAACATTTTCACATCATTGTAAATTATACCATCATCATTTAAACATTCTTTTCTTGATGTTTTAATCCATTTTCTAAGAAATTTGATTCTTATGCCTGACAAACACTTTAAAAATAAAAGCTTGAACTATGGTTTTTTAAATGTCCACTACAAGGAAAATGTTTCAAAAGTATAGAGATTAGCAGTAGGAAAATTCAATTACAAAGAGCTTTGGTTATTATTCTACTTTCTTGTATTTAACTTAAAGACATATGGATTCTGCTCCTGGACTCTGAGTACAGTAAATACTCAGTTACGGCCGAACTAAAGAAAATTGCCAATTGCTTAAGGCAATGTTTTAAACAACAACAACAACAACAACAGAAAGGCAAAAATTGACTTTGACAGTTATAATTAGCATTTTAAAAATATATCATTGAGTTCTATAACTTACATGCATATGAGATGGCTCATTGTTAATCACCTTCTAGTGGTAAGGGAAGGCACATGCCTTGGAGAGCTTGCGCCAGGAAATCATCTGTGTTATGGGTAAGGTATCAAAGAGTGGTAAATAAGGCCTCCCTCATGTTAAACACAAATGGTTCCACAGCTAGGGCCTGCTCCATTTTGGAGTGGTGGCCTTTGGAGCTCTAAATGCTTGAGGTCTCAAGATGTTTGTGTCTTTTTTTTTAATCCACAGATACATCTTGAATGCCTTGAAATAGCTGCTCATTAAGTATTTTTAATGAATTAATTTAAATTGAAGCCATATGGTATCATTAGTAATCTACTTTTGTTTGTTCTCCCTCTTTCCTCTTGCTTTTCGTTTTTATTTTTAAACCAAAGGGGAAGAACAAAGGTAGAAAGATTTGCTTTTGTACAAATGGATTTTCTTGGAATTATTGACTAAATCCTTGCCCTTAGTGGAACAAAATATTTTTCATGGGCAGTTTGGGTATGAACTGTCTTTAAAATTCCACGTGGGAATTAAAATGAGCATTGGGAAGCAGAATTGCAGATTTGGTGAAACCAGAATAGGTTTTGCAATTTTTTTTTTTTTTTTTTTTGTGAAATAAGGACAGGACAATTCTTAGAAGATGCAATGTACTTTCTTGAAAGTAGAATTTTCCCTGTAGGTATTTCTCTCTGAATTCTAAATTGAATTGAAAATCTGCTAGGAATCACAGAAGAAAAACTTAGTTGGATGGGAAAAAACTAATACACCCTAATACAACTAATACAGCTATCCTATTATTGCAGTTTAATAAGTATATATAGGAATTAAACTTGTATATTTTCATATACAGGTTGAATATCTCTTACCTAAAATACTTAGTACCAGAAATGTTTTTGATTTTTAATTTTGGAATATGTGTAATATACCTGATGAGACCTTGGGGATGAGATCCAACTCAAAACATAGAACTCATTTATGTTTCAAGTGAACTGTATTCAAATAGCCTGAAGATAATTTTATACAATATTTTTAGAATTTTCAGCATGAACTTTTCCCAGTGTGGAGTTATCCAGTTGTGTCCTGTTGGTATTCAGAAAGTTTCTGGTTTTGAAGCATTTAGATTTCAGATTTTTAGATTATGGATGCTTAGTAAATTAAGAAGCAGCAGCTAAGGTTACTGTGGGAAAAAACAGAGAAGTGCAACAGTGATATCTACCAGTGGAAAAGAGAATTCATAGCCAGAAAAAAGGCTGATCTTCAGTTGCTTGCAAAGCATGATGATGCTGTCAGATTGTTTTGTGTTAGTAATTTATTAGAAATTTCTTTAAGATTTTTTTTTATTAGAAAGTCAAATTTCCAGAGGGAAAGAGAGACAGAGAGAGATCTTCCATCTGTTGGGTCACTCCACAAGTGGTTTGAATCAGAGCTGAACTGATCTGAAGCCAGGAGCCAGGAGCTTCTTCCAGGTCTCCCACGCTGGTGTGGGGGTCCCAGGTCACAAGCAGGCAGTTGGAACGGTAGAGGAGCAGCTGGGATAGAATCAGCACTCATAGGGGATTCTGAGGCATGCAAGGTGAGGACTTTAGCCACTAGGCTATTGTGCCAGGCCCGCAGAAATTTTCAAGTTTCCTTTATTTGAAAGGAAGGAAAAGAGGGACAGAACGATTTCTTAGTATGTGCTTCACTTCCTCTAAAGGCCTGTCACAGCTGGGACTGAACAAGGTTGAAGCTACAAGTTGGGAACTCAGTCCAGGTTTCCTGTGTTACGGCTTCAGCCATCACCTGCTACTAGGGTCTGCAGGAAGCTGGAATTGGGGATGGAGATGGGATTCAGACATTCAGATATGGCAAGTGGGCATCCCAGATGGGTCTTAACTGCTCAGCCTAATGCTCACGTCTATATTCCTAATCTGTAGCTGCGTACAGATTCCCTTCAAAACCAGCAATTAAAAAAAGACAAGCATGCTTATCTCACACATTTCTCAGAGATGGGAGTTTGGAGTAGTTTAGGCAGGCTGCTGTGGTTTAGCATCATTTAGAAATTGCAGTCATGGTGTCAGGTGGAGCTACAGTCATCTGAAGGCCTCAGCTGAGGCCAGAAGATCCGCTGCTCTGACTGCCCCCGTGGGTGCTGGCTAAAGACTTCCCAGGTCTCTCCCAGTGTAACAGCAGGCTTTCCCCAGAGTGAATAAACCAAGAG
Source organism: Ochotona curzoniae (assembly GCF_017591425.1). Lineage (NCBI taxonomy): Eukaryota > Metazoa > Chordata > Mammalia > Lagomorpha > Ochotonidae > Ochotona > Ochotona curzoniae. Next base: position 16,434,131 of record NW_024467096.1, on the reverse strand, counting down.
CAAGGGAGAGTGACACCATACAGCCTTTCTGACCGAGTCATTGAGTTGCGTATCATCTCTTCTGCCTTATGTTGTTCATGAGACATGAGATGCCAGGTCCAGTCTGTATCCCATAGGATGCGATTACTCAGAAGATGAAAAATAGGTGGTGCAGAATTAATGGGAGTCAGATTAGTACAAATCAACAAATCAGAGATACTTGCCTAATTTGGGGCTTATAGTGAAAAAATAATTTCTTTATATTAATATCTATAATTCATTCATTTGGACATAAAACTTTTATTCCTGGTAAACAGTAGTAAAAATAATTAGTAATTACTTAATCCTTTTATAATTCTTATTACTTTTTTTGATAGGCAGAGAGATTGAGAGTTCCCAACCACTCAGATGGTTTGTTCCTCAGAAGATTTGTTCAACAGACTTTGCTGAGCTAGAACCAGAAACTCAATCCAGGTGTATGTGGGTGGGCTGTCACCTGACGCTTCCCAGGACCCACAGCAGCAGGAAGCTGCAGTTGAGGGTTGGAACTGGGACTTGAACCCAGGTACTCCTATAATGGGACATATCTTAACCAGTAGGCAAGGCAGCCACCTCCCCTTACTGATTTTTTCTTTATTAATTACATTGCATTATGTGACATAGTTTCATAGGCTCTGGGATTCCACCAACCCCTCCTGTGCCCTCCCCCCATGGTGGATTCCTCCACCTTATTGCAGTATTACAGTTCAAATTAAGTCAAGATTCTTTCATTGCAAGCATCTACCAAGCATAGAGTCCAGCATCTTATTGTCCAGATAAATTCAACAGTTTCTTGGGGAGACCATTTCTGGTCTGAAGGTAGAGCTGGCAGAATATCATCCCAATCAATTAGAAATCCCAGCACAACATCAACAACAATTTACAGCATTATGGAATTAATTGACATGGTATTGAGTAATCAGTATGTTAAAACAATGCAAGTTCTTATCCACATCCTGTGACTACTTCATTGACATTTCAATTTTTGTTTGTACACAGAACCAGCTTCTATACACCTTAAAATGGCTCTAGGGTACTATTCAGCTGTCTCGTGTCTGTTTTCAGTTTAGTATTTAGCAGTTTATTGTGTTGAAGCATAATTTTGCTGAACTTGGCAGATTTTAGGATAGTCAACCTGGCTTATAACTCTAACAAGGCATTTGTCAACAGTTGAGGTACAGAACAGTGTTAGGAGGGGTGTGCAGAGAAATCTTCGATTCCCTAGTGGGGAGTAACTAATCTTTGAGTTTTACCTAGTAAGGTATATGGGGATCTACGCTGACCATTTCCTGTTTGGTTCTAAGCTTTCCTTGTATTTCTCTATCTATTCTATTTTTGGGAGTGGGGGGCCTTTGGAGCAACACTGATGGTCATTGCAAGAGAGGGTGGGGACCCAAAGTTGGAACTAAGTAAGGACCAGAAAAAGCTCCTCTCCCTACTCCCGAAGGAAGTTTACTATTCTTCTGTTTCTGCAGACCACTCAGGGCTCCTGGCTGTTGTTCCGATGGGCTTGGATCCTGTGAGGAAGGATTTGGGCTCCTTCCATCCCATGTGGTAGATCCCAACGGGGCTGGGTGACCTCGGAGTTCTTGGCCTCCAAAACCTTACTGATTTTCTACAAAACCCACCCATTTATAGATCAGAAAGTTGAGGCCCAGATGGCACATTTTTAGTATTCAATCTCAAGGTTTATTATCCTTTTCCATCCTTCTGTTCTTTCTCCTGAAGAATCATTCAAATGACTTTCCTTTGAGTAAACCATGGTGTACTTGTTCCTTTTCTTTTTTATCTGGAAGAGCTGGTTTTTTTTTTTTTTAAATATCTAATTGAAAACTGTAAAACGCTGTTCTCGTATCAGTAAAGATGTTTGTCACTTTTCTCTCAGCAGCAAGAGTCCTTTTTGCTATTTTTATAACTGGGTGAGGTCTCATTGCTCCAGAATTGTACCCTACTGTGGTTAGTCTGGTCTACAAGAAGAAAATATAGTTATCCTTTAAAACCATTGGTTTTCTAAGAAATATGCCATTTACTATGCCAAATTTTAGTAAATCTTTTCAGGCAAAATGCAGTGGTCACCCTAGTTGCCTCCCGTCCACCCCTTAGAAATGCAAAGCATTGGGTCCTCGGTTGTTGGGTTATACGTTAGAACAGTATTGCTGACATTTCTAATGGCACATTGAAGAAGTTTGGTAGTCTTTTTGTTACTGTTGGTGCCCAATATTTAGTAGATCTTTGTTGGTGTCGATCCATTCTACGTGAACGTCTTACCAAACTCTTCGTTTTTGACGACAGAGTGTCCTAAATGACTTTAGCTATGGGCACATATGTTAGTAGTTGTGTCTTTGACTTTTTATCAAATCTCAGTGCCGTACTTCATTTGTACTGTCTATTCCCATAACCCAACCTTTTCTCTTGAAGGCTCTGATAACATGACAGTTCTAGGAAGTGAGAAATTATTTTGGTTGCTTTTGAACTTGGGTAGACTAAGGCTTAGAGGATGTCAGAGTCCTTCAGACTACCCCCTCCGTAGGAAAGATAGGTGCCTGTTGTTTTTAAACCCACCTGGGATAAATATAAGAGTGCGTGACGTTTATATGTTCAAGTCAGCTAGAGGACCTGGGTTCTCCAGCAGACATCTCTCTGGAATGTGGAATGCTCTGAGGAGCAGCTTTTGATCTTGCTGTAGTTAAAATCTGTGTTGTATTTTTTCCACAAAGTAGTCAAATAATTATATTCAAAGATTTTTTTTTTTCCTTTTTAGAGGGTTTAGTGAGAACCCTTAAGAGTGGAGACACTGAGTTTAAGCTTTCTTTTAGATGATTGCAGACTTCCTGAATTAGGAAGTGAAAGGTAAACACAAACAACGAAATCGTTGAGCTTAGAGAAGCAGTGTGACGTATGACTTTACACTATTATTAGTAGTAGTATTGGTTTTAATATTTTAGTTGCTTGTGGATATGCACGCCAATTTCTCACTTTTTCTTTGACTTTTCTTGTTGGTATAATTCCACCCTTGAGAGAAAGGAGCAGGGACTGTCAGAGGCCGTCTGGTGGGACTGAGCCACATCCAGGGACCTGCTCAGGTCTCAGGTCTCAAGCCATTCTTCTTGAATTTGCTTCACAGTTTTGTTTTGTTTTTTTTTTTTCAAGTCAAGTCAGGCAGTGTTTGGAGGTAGACAACAGTACGAAGAGAGTCTTCTAATTGGCCACCACAGCCTGCTTCGCAGTTCTCTTGAAAGTGCCACATGGGTATCTCTACCCACAAAACCTCATCCCAGAAGCTTTGTAAGAGCCCCAAGTAGGATCTTACCCCTGTGGGATTCCCTAGGTGTGTGGGGATAGCTCTAGTATGTGCTATCAGCCTTTGGAAACGTTCAGAAATGCCTATGAGCTATAGAGTTGATACTTGAACCTGAGCCATTCAGTGTGTGTCCAGCAGCCCTAGGAATCAGAGAAAACAGCTAGGCATTTTTTTTTTAATCATAAAGTGCATCAATCTTTTCTCTGAAAACACGAGTAATATCATTTCTCTTAATTTGTTGAATATTGTTCCATTCTTAATATGAGGTAAGAGCTGGTGTTAAATATATTGAGACCTCATTGATTAACTAAGATAAGAGTAGTCAGTGATAATCAGTAGAATGTTTGGGCAGATTTAAAAAAAAAAGTTTTCAATTAAATATTAGAACCCGAGTAAACTGACAAAATGTTGCTAAACCATGCAGTTAAACCTTGTTGCATATAGAAAATGATTTATGCTTAGTACATCAGTTATAAACTTGTATAAATACTTCTGAAATGTGTTTAAACAGCACAGTCTCAAGTGGGTTAATTCCCCTCTTAGGATTTTGTTTTTATTGATTCCTTTGTTGAATTAACCATGCTTTTAAAAAAAAAATTAATTCCAGTTTTGTCCTGTTATAATTAAGAGTATATTTTACTATTTGATGAACGCCTCGAAATGACTCATTTTATGTTTTAAATGCTCTTGTGAGACATACAGGTAGTTGATATCTGGGTAGTGTTCTAACCTGAAAGAAGTTGAATGATGCCTTCATTACTTTTGTATGACAGAAAATGATTAGAATGCATTAATTCAAAAGAGCATTTCATTGAAGTCATGACACTAGTAATTTAATTGACAGAAAATGAAAATAACTTGATTGGAGAACTCACATGTAGTAAAATAAAAATTTTTTGGTGCTTTTCTGGGACATATTCACAAGAGCCTAATAACCAATAGTGCCTTAATTTGATACTATTTTAATATTTTTAAAATATTTATTTATTTTTATTGGAAAATCAGATATACAGAGAGGAAGAGAGATAGAGAAAGATCTTCAATCTGGTGATTCACTCCCCAGCTGACCACAATGGCTGGAACTGAGCTGAACCGGAGCCAGGAGCCTCTTCCGGGTGTCCCACATGGTTGCAGGGTCCCAAGACTTTGGGCTGTCCTCAACTGCTTTCCCAGGCCACAAGAAGGGAGGGAGCTGGATGTGAAGTGGGGCTGCCAGGACATGAACTGGCACCCAAAAGGAATCCCAGTGCATGCGGTCAGGAGGCTACTGTGTCAGGTCCCTATTTTAATATTTGATCATATGATTCTTTGTTGCCTTTTATTTGCTTATTTTTTCAAAGCTTCTTTCAAAGATCTGTGCTGCCCTTTAAAAGTAAAGTAGGTTGTAGTGGGAGGTGCAAATCTGTGCTCCGTTAGCACTCACAAGTTACCTTGGCATGTAACTTCTCCATTTATTTCAGTTCCAACAGCAAAAAAGTGTCTGGATGTTTTCATCTTGAGAAAAGCTTTCGCTGCTGGATAGTTTTCTGTGTTGGGGATCTTTAGAGAGTCAGACTTCCTTGGTGGTATTCAGTCTCTGTGTTCTCCATACCTAGTTGGTAAAGTTGCATTTGGGCTTTGAAATTTAACTGCCAGATCTTTCTTTCTTTCTTTCTTTTTTAATTATTTATTTATTCACTTGAAAGGCAGAATGACAAGAAGAAAATGAGAGCTCTTTCATCTGACCTCCTTTCTCTACCTGGGTGCACCTGTGAGATGTATTAGGCTTAGATTTCAGATTACAGCTGGCCATCATTATCCCCCAGGTATTCAGCAAATGCCTCCTGTGTGTGTGAAGCATTGGACTGTTATAAAAAGTACAAAGGTAGACAAAGCCTGGAACTTGACTGCAGCCTGCAAGTCCAATCAGCCTGTGGTTGCAGATCACTCGTATAATGTCTGGGGCCAAGGTCCAGACGCAGTCTCATGAGGCAGGGGGTAAACTGCATTGGCTTAGTAAAATCTGCTCTAGACAATGGAAGACTGACAGCTGGGTGGTCCCCTTGGACATCAGCCAAAGGGCCTCCACTTTGTGTAAAGGTCCCCCAGGTCCTTCTGAAGAGCCCCCCACTCATGTTCTCACTGTTACACAACTGCTGCCATTTGACTGTGTGATTGATTGTATACATGGCAGTCATAACTGCCAGTCCCTTCACTCTTGGATGAAGAAAGGGGTGACTTTCTTATGTAACCACCCTCCCCTTAGTAAGCATTGAAATGAATTATGCCTGATTTTATCCTCTCAGGGAATGGTGTGTTCTGATACACCATGCTGGCTGTTGTCATTAAGCAGAAATTATTTTCTTTGGCTCACAATTTAGAAAACCCTCACCTGCCAGCTCTGGCATCCCATGTTAGTGCTGGTTTGTGTCCCAGCTGCTCCACTTCCATCCAGCTCCCTGCTTATGGCCTGGAAAGCAGTGGAGGATGGCCCAAAGCCATGATACCCTGCACACGTATGGGACACCTGGAAGAACTTCCTAGCTCTGAATCAGCTCAGTTCTGGCCATTGCAGCCCTTTAGGCAATGGATGGGAAAACTTTCTTTGTTTTTCCTTCTCTCTATAAATATGCCTTTCCAATTAAATAAGTCTTTAAAAATAAAACCATGAAATTTTAGGCCCTCCTTAACATGGAGCAGTCTAATATTTTTATAATTAAAATTAAGCTAAGACTAACCTGTTGAACTAGAGGAGGTATAGAGAAATGGTTCCCAGTGTGACCCTTGGGACAGTAGCACCCATACTTCCTTGGAATTTGTTAGAAATGCAAGTTTTCCTGTTTTGTGGCACAGTGAGCTAAGCTGCTACCTGCAATGCCAATATCTCAGATCACAGTGTCAGACTGAGTTCCAGCTTCATTTATAATCTAGCTCCCTGCTGCTCTGCAATAGGTGATGACCCAAATACTTGGGCCCCTGTTACCAGAGTAGGAGACTTGATTGGAGCTCAGGGATCCTGGATTTGACTAAATCAGCCCCAGCCACTTGCTGTGCTGATTTGGGGAATAAACCCCCAATTTCATCTTCAGCAAATGAAAAATATTTCCCTAACTTTTTCTATCCCCTCTTCCCTTCAAAGAAATAAATATTTTTAGGAAAAAAAAATGCAAGTTTTCCTAGACCTACTGAATCACAACTCCCCAAATGGGGTCCTACAACTTGTGGCCTAATAAGGCCTTTGGAGGCACACTCGTGAGAGCCATTCATCCAGAGATAGTTGTTCTCAGAGCTGACCAGGGCTTATGACCCAGTTGGTCTGGCATGACGACTACCATAACTATCTCTAAAAATGTTTTTGAGCCCAGAACTCAATGCATGTCTCCCCCAGGGATGGAAGCCACTCTCCTCTGCTGCCGTCCCAGGTTGTACATTAGCAGGATGCTGGGTTAGAAGTGGCATGGCTGGGACAACACTGGACACTCAGATATGAGATGGGGTGTCCCACATGGCATTTTAACCACTATATCAAACATCATTCCATAGCTCTTTTTTGTGTGGGGAGATGTCCCACATGATACTTGTATGCAGCCGGAGTTGAGAACCACAAGTGCAGGAATGGGACAGAAATTTGGAATGCACTGCCAGCTTATCCCCTGTAACTTCTTCCTCCTCGAGGTTGATGAAGGAAATCACCTTCGTTTGTATTTTGCTGAGTCAGGTTTGTATGGACCCGACGGCTACTGCTTTCCACTGCATTATGTGAGCAGAAACTTGGCTGTAAAAGTAGGTGGTTTAAAACCAGTGATATTTTCCCACAGGACAATGTCATTTTGGCATGTTTAACTTCCTAATCAAGGCCTTGGCATCAAATAAATCATAGATGAGACCAATAACATGTCATAAAATCAATGATACATTATTATAAACCTCCAAAGTCATGTAAAATAATAGGATTGTGCCCTAAGTCCTATAAAATTGGAAGGAATGTACTGTGTAGCATAGGAATGCCTCCAGTGTTGAAGAACAATGCATGCAGTTATAGGAGCGTTGTTTCCTGAGTCTGTTATGTAATATAGGTATGCTTGAGAAAGTTTGTGAAGAATGGAATTATAAGGTAAGTTCTTATTGTCCAACTACTCACAAATTCCAATATTTGGAATGTATTCTACACATTTTCCATAAACTCTTTGAAGAAATCCTTATACTAATGAACACTATATGTGCTCTTGGAATTTGGACAGATTTGAATAGCCTGAGCCTCTAAAAAATGACAAGTAAATTCTTGTGGCCTCGTTTTCCCACATTGCACTTCCTGGGAGAAACCTGGAGGCACATAAAAGCTCGGGGCCACTGTCTGCTGCTGTGAGAGGTAGTGAACATGTGGCTGTTTCTTTCCTGTTGTTTTTATTTAAAAGGCAGAGTTTCAGAGTAGGACAAGGAGAGAGAAAGAGATCTTCCATCTGCTGATTCACTGCCCACGTGGCCCCAACAGCTGGTACTGGTCACATCTGAAGCCAGAAGCCAGGTGCTTCTTCCAGGCCTCCCACATAGGCAAACGGACCAAGCACTTGGCCATCCCATTAGTAGGGAGCTGAATCAGAAGTGGAGCAGTTGGGGCTCAAATTAGTGTCCACATGAAATGCTGATACTGTGGCTGGAGGCTTAATGTGCTATGCCATGGTATTGGCCCTTGAAAACTTTTTTTTTTTCCAGTTTTACTTTTATTTTATTTGAAAGGCAGAGTGAGAGAGAATGAATGAATATGAATGAATATCTCTTTCTGTTCATCCTTCAAATGCCTGCAACAGCTGAGGCTGGGTCAGACTGAAGCCAGGAGCTAAGAATTCATTCTGATTCTTTCACAGGGGTGACAGGGACCCAACTACTGAAACAGTCACCTGTTGTTTCCTGGGGTCCTTTTAAAAACGTTTTTAATTATCTTTTCATTTACTTGAGAGGCAGAGAGACAAATGATAGACCTACTTTTTATATAGATTTATTTATTTTTATTGCAAAGTAGGACATACAGAGAGGAGGAGAGACACAGAGAAAGATCTTCCATCCATCTTTGTATTGGCTAAGCCAATACAAAGCCAGGAGCCAGGAGCCTCTTCTGTGTCTAGGGTGCAGGGTCCCAAGGCTTTGGGCCGTCCTTGACTGCTTTCCCAGGCCACAGGCAGGGAGCTGAATGGGAAGCAGAGCCACTGGGACATGAACTGGCGCCCATAAGGGATCCTGCTGCATGCAAGGTGAGGACTTTTAGCTGTTAGGCTGCCATGCCAGGCCCGATATGCCTACTTTTTAAAGAGAGGTTTTTAAGTCGTTCTGCTAGGGGTGGTCAAGTTGGCACAGGCTTATAAGTGTGTATGGGTAGATGGCGTGGACTTGTGGCTGAAGATCCCGTTCTGGAAGGCTGTGCTGCTTACTGCTCATGTGGCTGTCTGAGCTGCTCCCCTCTCCCCCCCAAAAACATAAGCATGTAGACATCTAACTCCAAGGAGTCAAAGAATTGAAGAGATTCATATCAGCATAGGGAGCTTTCCATAAAGTCATTTTAAGTAGTTGGCATAGTGATTAGTGAAGCAAAGCATGGAGAATTCTTTCTGTCTCTTATCTAAGTGTTGTTCTGGTGGGGCTGGAACAAGCAGGGTATAGAAGTGTTTGTCACCTTGCGAATCCTTCCTGGGGAGGTGGTGTGACATCTACCATCTGCGTTGCTGGGCGAGTCCTAAGAGTGCGTCAGGTTCGCTGTGTGGTGTTGTCATGTCTTTCCTGGAGTTCAGTTTGCATTTTGACTCAGAGTGCATTGTCAATGGGGGGGATCTTGATGACAAAGGTGTTGCTCAGTAACTGAAGTTGTGTTTGGACCAGACTATTGTAGCAAAATTTTCTTGGCAACAGTGCATCCTTGGTACTGAGCCCAGTGGTTGATAGTTTTGTCCCAATGACTACAAGTAACCGCAAGTTCACAATGGCTCAGGTTATACAGATGCCCTGTTCTAGAAACCAAATGCATGTATTGCTGGAGAAAATGATTACCTATAAATTAGACTCATTTTTTTTTCCTAATTCAGAAAACCTTGTTTTAAAAATACACAATTCTTTACAAACAGTTCTTTAAACTCTGATAGACTTGGTAATTCAAACAGGACTAATAGAAAAGAAAAAAAAAACCCAAGTTTTCCATGGAGTCATAGAATCCACAGAATGCATAGATCTGAGGGATCATCCAAGGATTTTCCCTGCTTGTGGGAATTCACACACAGATCCAAAGCCATTTCTGGTGTTGGAGTTGTTTTTCCTCCTCACAGTATAACGCCTAAAAGTTTTTTCAAATAAAGCTAAGTTCAAAAGCAAAACAAAAAGATACTCATTTTGTAAAGGAATCACCCAGCAAGATTACTTAGTCTCATCTTTTTCCATTTTGAGACACACTTTTAATAGCAGTGGTGTATATCATAGCAAGTCCATCTCTGGGTTTGTACCTAAAAGAATTGAAAGCAGGGATGGGAGTAGATACTTAAAAAATTGTTTTTAATATTGATTTATTTATTTGAAATGCAGAGTTAGAAGAAGGGAGGGAGAAAGAGAGGAAGAGATAGAATATCTTCTTCCATCTGCTGGTTCTCTCCCCAGATGCTGTAACAGCTGGAGCTAGACCAGTTCAAAGTTAGGAGCCAGGAGATTTCTTTCAGGTCTCCCATATGGATAGCCAGACCCCCTGATCTTGAGCTATCTTCCACTGCCTTTCCAGGTGCCGTAGCAGGGAGCTTGGAAACAGAGGAACTAGGACCAGAAACAGTGCACATATGGGGCGCCAAGTCACCAGCTGCAGCTTTAAATGCTATCTGCCACACTCTGAGAACAGATATTTGGACACATTGCCCATAGCCAAAAACTTTCAGCAACCCAAATATCCCATCAGCAGATGAGTTAGTAAACAAAATGTGGTCTGTATATACAATGCAATATTGTTCAGTTTTAGGAAGGAAGGAAGTGCTGACATGGGCTGAATATGGATGAATTTTGAAGACAGGATGCTGAGTGAAATAACTGGGATACAAAAGGATGTATGATTCCACTTATAGGTTATACAGGGAATAGTTAAATACATAGACACAGAAAGTGAAAGGATGGTTGCCAGGTGGAGGGAAGAAGGAGAAGTTACTATTTCAAAGAAATAGAGTTTCTCTTTGGAAAAATAAAACTTCTCGAGATGGTTGGTGATGGTGTATGGAGGTGTGAATGTGCTTAACACCATATCTAAAAATGGTTACTATCTTATGATTATCAACTCATTTGCCAGTGGGACATTGGGACTGCTTTTGTCTTTTGTTTATTGCAAATGGTGTTCAGATAATACTTGTTCTGGTCCCTGCTTTCAGTTCTTTGGAGCCAGAGGTGGGATTGCTGGGTCATATAGGGTGCCAGTACTATATTGAAATATGCCTGAAAAAGAGACAAAGAAGGAATTTAATATTCTTGGTTGCAGAATTATTTACAAAAATGAAGAGTACTTTGTTTTCTTTTTTCTTAAGACTTATTTGTTTATTTGTAAGCACTACAGAGAGAAGGAGACAGTCTCCCTCCACTCTTTGGTTTACTTCCCAGGTGACCAAAGTCTTTCAGATCTTTGGTTTGGGTGACTGGGCTCCATACGTTTGGACTATCTTCTACCGTTTCCAGGATGTTAATGGGGAGCTGGGTCATAAGTGGACAGCCAAAGGTTGAACCAGTGCCCATATGGGATGCCAGCATCATAGGCGGTAGCTTTATTCACTATACTACAATGCCAGTCCTGAGAATTGTTTTGTTTTTGAATCTATCTTTATTTAATGAGAGAAAATTTTGGAAAAAAAAAAAGATGAGGTCCTGGCACACTGGCTCAGCAGCTAAATCCTCACCTTGTATGCACTGTGGTCCCATTTGGGTGCTAATTTATGCCCTAGCTGTTCCACTTCCCATCCAGCTCCCTGCTTGTGGCCTGGGAAAGCAGTGGAGGATGACCCAAAGCCATGGGACCCTGCACCCACGTGAGAGACTCAGAAGGAGCTCCTGGCTCCTGACTTCGGATTGGCTAAGCTCTAGCCATTGCAGCCACTTGGGGAATGAACCAGCAGATGGAAAATCTTTATCTCTCCTTCTCTCTGTAAATCCGCCTTTCCACTAAAAATAAATAAGTCTAAAGTAGTAATAATAAAAAAAAACATGGCCTCCAAATAGTCAAGACTTTGAAAGGCTTAAAAAAAAAAGCACTGACAGAAATAGAGCCCTGGCTATTCACTGATATTTGAATAATAATGAAAATGACGAAAGGAGTATCAGCGTGAGCCTCATCTAGTGGTGACTGCTGTTAATTATGTCTCTGACCATTAGTTTTCACATCAATGAAATACAGTTAAAGGCTCCTCTATCTCCAACATTGCTGCTTGGGCTAGAATTCTGTGAGTCAGTGATACATCCTTAGTTAAGAAATACCGGCTTAGGAACAACTGCCTCTGTGGAAATAAGAAGCCAGCACACCTGCGATGTAAGGACAGCCAGGTCTCCAGCACCTGTTCTTACCAGCTCCAGCCTGGGGCTCTTTGAAAATACATGCTGTTCTGTTGGCTAGACCAGAGCTTCCCAGAGTTGGCAGGGTCCCGTGCCTGCTTTGATACCAGACCAGTGCTTTTGATGCACAATTGTGATGTCAGAAGAAAGCAGCTTTAACACTCTCTCAAGGATGTGAGTGCTCTCCCAAGTTTCTCTCTCTCTCTCTTTTTTGTTATATCAGGAAAATGATTGTTTGGTGCTGCTGGTACTGTGGCATAGCATGTCGTCGCTGGCTGTGGTGCTGACATGCCTGTGGTGCTAGATGCCTGTGGGTCCCAGTTTGAGTCCTGGCTGCTCCAGTTCCAGTTTAGCTCCCTGCTGATGCACCTGGGACCTTGCTTCAGACTAGCCCAGCTGTGACCCTTAAGGCCATCTGGGGAAGTAAACCACCAGTGGATGCAAGATCTCTGTCTCTTCCTTCCTCTTTCTGTAACAGTGCCTTTTAAATAAAATAAATAAATCTTTAAAAAAAATTACCAGGGCTAGTGTTTAAGTTGTATAAATATTGTTTCTTATTGACTTTGAAATATGTGATTTGGTACTAAGTTGATCCTTCTCTTTATGTTTCCTACAAGCATATGTTGCCACAGCTTTGCTTTTATTCCCTTCAATTTTTAAGGAAGATTTTATTTTTATTTGAAAGGCAGTTTTACAGAGAGAAGGAGAGTCAGAGATTTTCCATCGTCTGGTTCACTCCCCAAATGACAATTGCTGGAGCTGCGCCAATCCGAAGCCAGGAGCTTCTTCTGCATCTCACACATGGGCTCAAGAGCCCCCTAGGTCATCCTCTGCTGCTTTCCCAGAAAGTTGCAGGGAGCAAAGTGAAGCAGACTGTTTGAAGTTTATCTTTGTTACATTCTAGTGTGTCACATGTGGGTCTGTTAGATGAGAGAAAGTACAGATGATGTGAAAAATAGAGGTTCTTTACTGAGCTAATTGCTTTACCTGAGTTATTGCCGACTTCCCACAAGCCTGTAGTGGTAACCTTCTTCCTCAGAAGGGGCATTGAGGTTTGGGGAGTTTACCACTCTACCTAGTCACCAGCAGAAATGGGTGATGAGCCTCAGAACTGAGCTTCTGAATCCAAAGCTGCGTCCTTTAAGGTTACACCACGATTCTTGATAGAAGATATGTACCTGTACACTTTGATGATTTAGAACTGCAAGTTTATCTCCAAAAGGGCTATCACAGAATACGTGGCCCTGTTTGTAATCCCTGGCATGTATGTAATTCTGGGATCTGAGGACTTCTGTAAGAGTTGAGTTCTGTTCATGCTACCAAGACCAGAGTGTTAAGCAGCACTCTCAGCAGGATATTGTGGCTGAGATGGAAGAGGTCGAATCGTGGGCTGCAGGCGGCTGGTGAGGTGTCTCGTGTGGTCTTGGTCGGTTGATCTGTGGGATCTGTCAGGAATGCCACTGATAGAGATTACCTGTCCGCTGCTTGTTGTGTTTGCAGCTGAGTTGTACTGGGTGTGCGTCTATTTTGAACTTCTCTTCTGACTCTCATTTACCATGTGCTAGTTCTTGGAATTTATCTTACTTTCCTAATCTGTTAGGCCTTAACAAGTCAAGGAAGCAGTATAATCCTAGTTTAAATTACTAATTGAGAATGTATTTCCTTTGTGGACTGTTTCTGTGTTTTTTCTAAATCTAAAGAGGTGCTGCTCCAAGAATAAATGAATGGATGGGTAGAAGAGCTTGAAGATTTTTGAGAATCATTGCTTATGTCCTTGATAAAATCTCTACAAAATGAAAATATATACATATTTATTTTTTCCACTTTGAGTGTTGAGGAAAAAAGCAAGTTTTCTGTGCCAAAATTGGTTAGGCTTTAATCTTCTATAGCTGATGAGTTTTTAGGAGTCATAGTTGGATGGTGTCTGAACCTACTGATATGATCGTGTATTCAAGCGCATGTCATTGATAGTAATGTTTTCAGTCAGATGGTATTCTATTTGAAAAAGTAAACGTAGGTTTGATGATGTTCAGAAATAAATATGCATTCCCTCCTGTCTGTGGATACTCAAATAATCCATGTTGCATATAGGAATAACGTATTCTTCACATCTGCTTCCTGTATCTTCCTGTCTTCAGAGAGCTGCATGATCGAAGTTGCCCTTCTTTATGTCTTACATGAGGAATTAGAAATGTGGACACTTGTATCCCAGAACTAGAGCATATTTTTTAGAGTGTGTTTTTCCAGAGAAACTGTTATGGGGATACTAGGTTCTATGATCCCATAAACCATTACAATAGATAGGATACATAAATGCATTTAGAAATCATGATTTTTCTTTTTAAAATACTTTTGGAAAATCACACGTACAAAGAAGAGAGACAGAAAGATCTTCCGTCCATTGATTTACCCCCCCAAGCGGCTTCAGCAGCTGGAGCTGAGCTGAGCTGAGCTGAGCTGATCCAAAGCCAGGAGCCTGGGGCCTCTTCCAGGTCTCCCATGCAGGTTCAGGATCCCAAAGCTTTGGGCCATCCTCGACTACTTTCCCAGGCCACAAGAAGGGAGCTGGATGGGAAGGAGGGCAGCCAGGATTAGAACTGGCACCCATATGGGATCCCGGCACATTCAAGGCGAGGACTTTAGCTGCTAGGCTTCTGCTCTGGACCCCATGATTTTTCTTAAGTGTTCATGGTCTGATCGTGTGTTTTCTGTACAGCCTTCCTTAAGATGGACCTTTCTGTTGAGAGGATTGGCCTCCAAGGGGTGGTGGTTCACCCTAAAGACGCACACCGTAGAGACAGGACTTCTGTGCACTGAAGACAGCAGTGAACCAGTACAGTGGTTCTGTCTGTCCTTTTGTGGCGTATAGTCTGATGGGAAAATACAGACTGTCCTTGGGAGGACATGAACCAATCCATCATAGACTCTAGGAACTGAATCCTCTACAAACGGGAGGTATTTCAGAAATGCACACGTGAGCCTTGGTTTCTCCCACACTTCTGTTAGCTTTTCTTTTCTTATCTTTCATTATCATTATTTTATTTCCTTTTAAATATTATCCATACTTTTCTTAGTTTAACATTACCCAAGGAAAGAAGACTTTGTAAGTTGCTCAGAATTGTTGTTACCAATAAACTTTAATTAAAAACGTGGTGTGGGCAGTTTGCTTCCATATAGTCATTGATTGTAGAGCAATTCTTATTGGCCTTTTCTGCAATAAATTCTTAATAAATTCTTCTGCAATAAATTCTACTGTGTTGTAGACATTTTTAAAAGATAGCATTTTTTTTAAAGATTTATTTTTATTATTTTTATTGGAAAGGCGGATATACAGAGAGGAGAGACAGAGAGGAAGATCTTCCGTCCAATGATTCACTCCCCAAGTAAGCACAACAGCTGGTGCTGCACCGATCTGAAGCCAGGAGCCTCTTCCGGGTCTCCCACGCGGGTGCAGGGTCCCAAAGCTTTGGGCCGTCCTTGACTGCTTTCCCGGGCCACAGGCAGGGAGCTGGAAGGGAAGCGGGGCTGCCGGGATTAGAACTGGCGCCCATATGGGATCCCGGGCGTGCAAGGTGAGGACCTTAACCACTTGCGCCACCGTGCCGGGCCCAAGATAGCATTTTTTTTTTACTCAGCTACTTAGTTATTAATTTTTCTGCCCCTTTTTCTATTTTAATTAAAGCAAATGTCAGGGTTTCTTACAAACAATGAGAAACTTAGCTAATGTCAGGGTTTCTTACAAACAATGAGAAACTTAGCTAATGTCAGGGTTTCTTACAAACAATGAGAAACTTAGCTGTCTGCTGGTTTTATTCCTGGTTTTAGGTAGAATGGAGCAGATTTTACATGCTTAGTTACACATGAAAAAAATCAAGGAAGGGTAAGAAAAATGATAATATGTTATCAGAGTGGCTGGTGGTGGGGACTGGAAGAAAGTCAAATTTTTCTTTGACATTCTCTTGGTTATGCAAAGTTTCTGAAAGATTAGTTTAATTTACTAGGCTGTTTGAAGAGATTATATTCTTAGCAGGCACCTTAAAGCTCTTTGTTACACATAGCCTGAAGCCTAGTCACTTCTCCCTTGTCTGTGAGTGGTTGCTCTGTGAAATATAAAGGTGCTTTCAAGGTAAAATTATTGTATTTTGGGATTTGGGGAGACTCATTTCTGTTTAAAAACAAAAGTGATGAAACTGAACATGGTGTCAGATCTGCCTTGGGTGAGATTCCAACATACCTGGTGGTAAAGAGGCTTAGCCTGGTTTCTCAGATGATAGCCAGCCAGAGGTGGAAAAAAGGCAGGGAGGAGGTCCTGGGTGAGCCGAGGAGCTGCTTGTCTTTAGCCTGAGTTTTCTTGGATATTCCTGATATGTCGGACTCCTTGGCCTATGGAGTAAGATTTCTGATTGCGAGTAATAATTTTATTTTGCTGTTTGTATAAGAACAGGGGCTAACACTATATATTGTGGCATGTTCTCAAGAGTTATGACAGACTGTGAATACCTAAAATCATTGCATTCATAACATGTTAGAGGTGGAAGAGACCTGACTACCCCACTTTCCATTCAGCTTCTTGTTAATGTACTGGGGAAAGCTGTAAGAGATTATACAAATGCTTGAGTCCAATACTCTGGTTTCTCTTCAGATTGTATAAATTTGCCTTCTACAAATGCTGAGTCCCAACCACCCACATGGAAAGTCGGAAGAAGCTCTTGTATCCTCTCTTCGCTCTCTTCAGCCTGGCCCAGCCTTGGCTGTTGCAGTCATTTGGGGGAGAAACAGCACATGGAAGATCTGTTTCTCTGAAGTGTTGCCTTTCAAATAAAATAAATCTTGAGAGGCCCTAAAATTCATCTGAATTTGATAGATTGATTTATTACGGAGTCCTTCAAACATTAAGAACCCAAAGATACAGGAGGGTAACCACAATTTCAGATGCTCTCTCTGTCCGTTTCTTTTTCTCTCTGTTTTTCAAAACAATTATTTACATATTTTGACTTTATCTGAAACAGAGATGGAGAGACATACACACAAATATGCATTCTCTAGTTTCCTTTCCAGATGCCTGCACAGCCAGGGCTGGGTCACATGAAAGCCAGAACTCCAGAGCTTAATCTGGGTCTTTTCACATGGTGGCAGGGACCCAAGTACTTGAGTCATCGTCTGCTATCTTGGAGGATGTGCATTATAGCAGGAAGTTGGATTGAAGGCAGAGGAGCCAGGACTTGAATCACACACTCTGATATGGGATGCGGGTGTCTCAACCAGTACATAGAACACATACTTTGCTTTTTTTTATACTTCCAGGTCCTGGGCCCTGTTCTAGGAACTGAGGATACTGGAATAAAGCAGACAAGGAAAATCTTAGTTTCTTGGAACTGACATTCACAGAAAGGATATCTAGAGAGATTATTAGGATGCCAAGCTTCTTTGCTTTTTTCTTGAAATTGTGTTGATGTAGACCTTGCAAACCCCTTGAACAGATCTGAAGCTCTGATTATCATTGTCATTGCCTAAGAGGTAAAATAAATGCTGGCTGCAATGTTTGTTCAGTGCTCAAATATTTTGAAATGTGGCATGTATTGCAGAAAATAAATATGAGGAGTTACTGGTGGGGAGAAAATTGGGATGATAGTATCTCATTGTGACCAAGAATTTAATCATTAAGCTAACAGATTAGAATTCAAATCTCAGTACTCCGTTGGTTAACCTTGTAATTGACAAGCTGTCAGAGCTCTTTATATTCCATATTTTTTGGCTATGAAATGATATGGTTTTTTAAAAATTTTTTTAAAGATTTATTTTTATTATTTTTTTTAATTGGAAAGGCGGATATACAGAGAGGAGAGACAGAGAGGAAGATCTTCCATCCAATGATTCACTCCCCAAGTGAGCACAACGGCCGATGCTAGGCAGATCTGAAGCCAGGATCCAGGAACTTCTTCCTGGTCTCCCACAGAGTGCAGGGTCCCAATGCTTTGGGCCATCCTTGACTGCTTTCCCGGGCCACAGGCAGGGAGCTGGAAGGGAAGCGGGGCTGCCGGGATAGAACCGGCGCCCATATGGGATCCCGGGCATTCAAGGCGAGGACCTTAACCACTTGCGCCACGGCGCCGGGCCCTGAAATGATATGTTTTTTAAATGGAAGTTATGTTTTAAAAACATTTTTGTTGGAAAATATACATAAAAATGTACTCTTTTAACCATTCTTTTTAAAATTTTTTACTTCTTTTTATTATTATTGTTGTTGTTATTATTATCATTTTATAATACAGTTCCATAGGCGCTGGGATTTCCTAAATTCCTTCCCCCTCATCCCACAGAGTTCTCCTATATTACGACTATTAGTATAGTTCTTCATACACAGTCATATGTCCATCATTGTGGGCCTGAACAATGGCAGAGTGCCCAACATCCTATTGTCAAGATATAATAAACAGTTTCATTGAGAGTCCATCTTTAATCTAGAAGTAGAGATGCATACTGCATTGTATTGTTTAAAGATTTATTTTTATTGTTTTTATTCGAAAGGTGAATATACAGAGAGGAAGAGAGACAGAGAGGAAGATCTTCCATCCGATGGTTCACTCCCCAAGTGGCTGCAATGACTGGAGCTGAGCCAATCCGAAACCAGGAGTCCAGAGTCTCTTCCAGGTCTCCCATATGGGTGCAGGGTGCCAAGGCTTTGGGCCATCCTTGACTGCTCTCCCAGGCCATAAGCAGGGAGCTGGATAAGAAGCGGGGTTGCTGGGATTAGAACCAGAGCCCTTGTGGGATCCTGGTGCGTTCAAGGCGAGGACTTTAACAACTGCACTATCGCACTGGGCCCTGCATTATATTCTCACATCTGGATACAATAGTCTCCATTACACAGTTACCATACATCCCCTTAAATGAACACCACAATACAAAATCAGCAATAGGAAGAAAAACAGAAAGATACAATGCCATAAAGTTCTCAAGAGGATTTGCTAGTTCAGTAGTCCAAAAGTGTTGTGGATTCTGCCACTCCAATCGTGATGAAATCTTTCCAGAATCCACTATCTGCTATGGTCCACCTTAGAGTCTCAGTTTGCCAACGTGTGGCTGGGGTGGTTGATCAATTTGTTCTGTCCTCCGTCCTCTGCCATGGTACCAGGTGTCCTCTGGAGGCTCCAATGTACTGTCATATCCTCCATGTGCATCTGGATATGCTGTCCACTGCTCTGTCTGAGCAACTGAGGAGGCCCAGCTCTGATACATGCACTCCACAGTCAGTCCATTGAACCTGCAATTCTCTTTGTGGTTGGGCTTCTGAGTCCAGTGGTTCAGTTGGTAGGGAATCGCGCAAGAAACCTCATCTGTGGCTATTTCAGACCTGATGTGTGTGTGTGTGTGTGTATGCGCACATGTGCACCAATACAGGGTCAGGCACAGTCCGTCACCCAAATCCATCTACATACGCACTGGTAGTTGCAATTGCTAGGTCAGTTCTGTCTCCAGTCCCATTTTTTACACATGCCAATGGATGTTGGAGTCCAGCCTTATCCTGCCCACCACGTAATCAGCCTTCCTGCAAACCAGTAGGAGCTGCAACTTAGTTGGAGCGACCCATAATAATCCCCACCAAGCCTGCCCCCTACCCTGGCTCCCATGCTTGCCAGTATGTGTAGTTGACTGGTGCAATCTGTTCCATATCCCATTCGGCTCTCATACATGTTAGTGGGAATTGAAGCCCAGTTCATCCCAACCAGCCCTACTATCCAGTCCACACTGGTGCCAGTGGGTGCCACCATCTGTCTAGCCATGCCTGCGCCTGACAGAATTTGCCCCCATGCCAGCATCTGCCAGCTGATGCTGTGGCAATTCCCAACCCACCCACACCCACATTGGCTCATGCATGTACCAGAAGGTACAGTCATCCCAGCGTGGCTTTTCCCTGTATTGTTCCAATTTTAGTACATGTGTTGCTGAAATGAACACCTGGCTTTTCCCTGATCCAGCTCACATGTAGACCATCAGATGTTGTGATCCTGCCCAGCCTGGCCTGCCCCCATCCCAGCTTTCATGCTCACCAGTTGGAGTAAGGGGTCCCTACAGCCTTCCGACTGGGTTGGACCCCACCACTGCTTGTGTTTATCATGTGCTGGTTGGGTGCTGTGGCCCAGTCTGTCACAACCTGCCTCACCTCAGCATTTACTAGTGTGCTGTGGCTTGGACGGGCCTGGCCCACCCCCAATTCCAGCTCATGCTGGTGAGGGCTATGGCCTAGCCCAGCTCAGCTGTCACCCAGTCCCAGCCCTCATGTGGACTGGCTGGTATTGTGTTCTGACCCAGCCTGACCCATTCTAGCACTCAGATTCACCAGCAGGTAATATGAACTGACCCAACGTGGCCTGCCAAATGCATGCTGATGGGTACCATATTTTGGCCTGGTCTGGGCTGCTCCCCATCTTGGATCTTGCACTCACCTATAGGGAGCGTATCCCAATGGAGAAGTTCCCCAAGCTCCATCAGGATCTGTCCCAATGCCAGATCTCATGCACACCGGTGGGTCCATGGACCAGCCTCCTGTCCTGGCAGGAACAGTGGCTGTTTCTGAATGGTCCTCACCTATTCCGGTTCTTGTTGTTGGGTTCTACATCCCAGCCAAGCCTGGTCCACACCCAGACACAGCTCATGCATGGCTCAGCAGCGGCACAGACTTAATCTAGCCCATCATACACTCACCCTGGTTCTTTTAAGTACCAGATGGTGCTGAAGTCTAGTTCAGTCTGCTGCATCCCAGACCCATTCTACACACATGCCGAGGGACCTATAGCCATATCCAGACCAGATTATATTCCCCACCCTAACGCTTGGGCTCACCACTGGGAATCACATCCCAGCCAGGGTGTCCCCTTTGCTTCCCAGCCAGGTCTGTTCCCATCTACAGATCTCACACGTGCCAGTGGTTGCTCTGACCTGGCCTGGCATAGCCCCTCATCTGTCTTAGCCTTTGCCTTTGAATGCTGTAACTTGGCCTGACCTAGCCAGCCTCCAGTCCCAACTCTCGCTGTTGGGTGCTGCAACCTGGCCCTGCTCAGTCGGCTCTCATTCCCGGCTCATATGAACCAATAGGTGTGATACCCTAGCCTGGCATTACCTGCACTCCAGCCTGGTTTCTTCACTCACCAATGGGCTAAAGTTTGCTTGGCCTTACCCGGTCTGCCCCCTTCCAAAACCAACCCACATATTGCCAACAGATGAGGCTACCTGCCCAGCTTGCCTGACCCCTAGGTCTGGGCTATGTGCTCACCAGTGGGAATTATGGCCCTGTAAGGGAGTTTCCCAGGTTTCTGCACTCAGCCCACTCCCAGACCCAGATCTCATATGTCCCAGCAGGTTCTAGTCCCTTGCCCAGCATAGCCTGCCCCTCCATCTTGACCTTTGTATGAGCTGGAGGATGTTGTGGGCTGGCCCACACTACACCCTGTTTTATGGTACACATGCAGGTGCTACAGCAGCTTGGACCTGCCCAGACTATTCTTGGCTCTGGTACCCATGAGTGTTGGTGGGTTCCATGTTCACATTTAGTTCAGCCCGTCACCATCCCAACTCTTGAGCTAAGCAGCAGGACTTGTATTTCCATAAGGTTGGGCCCGCTAATCCCCCACAGAATTTACCCCAAGACTTGGTTCTCTTGTGTGCTGGTTAGTGTCATGACCCTGCCAGATGTGACCTGTCTTCTGATCCAACAGTCAGGTACTGGGATCTAGGTCTGCTAGACAGGCCCCAAGCCATAGATTTCGTGTGGTATGGCATGTGGTAGTCAGCAATGCTGTGTGGTATAAGCCCATGTGGGCTGGTGAATCAGTCTGACCCATACAAATCTTCCCATCTCCCCTCAAAACCATCACATCAGTCCCCTCTCTTATCTGCAAGTACAATGGCTTTGTCATTTAATGTCCCTCAGAATCTATTCCTCACCTTCACATAAATGGCCTTATCCATGAATGTCCTTAGGTAGTCATTGATACGCCAAAGACCCCACAGCTCGCCACTGGGCAACCAGCGGGCGGAACCCAGCAGCTGCCCACAAACCCAGAACTCTCCTCCTCCAGCAGTGGTAGATGGGGAACTAGGTTCCCCAGCAGGCAGCCTGGTGCAGCATAGGTTCTATTAACAACAACCACTGTTGTCCCTGCAGTCTCAAAGCCTTTGCCACACCATACAGAATGGTGCCTAATATATCAGTGCTAGAGTTCTTGATCTGCTGGTTGTATCAGTCACTGCCACACCACACTATTGTCTCTATTGCTTTCTGGAGTCTGTGAGTCTCCAGGTGCCGCTCTGCTGCTGTTCTGTTCTCTCCTATTTCCTGGAATGTGCCCTTTCTGCTGCACGATGGCTAATGTTTCTCCATATGTTTAAACGTGTCCTTACCTTATTCTGCCATCTTGATTTTCTAACCATTTCCTTAAAAGAAGATTTATTTGTTTATTTGAAAGGCACATTATAAAGAGTGAGATCAATATGTCTTCTGCTGATTCACTCCTCAGATGGATGCAGTGGCTGGGATTGGGCCAGGTTGGAGCCAGGAGCTTCTTCTAGGTTTCCCACTTGATTTTCAGGGTTTACACTCTTGGACCACCTGATACTTTTCCAAGATTGTGAGCAGTGAGCTGAATCAGAAGTTGAGCAGCTGGAACATAAACTGTTACCCATATTGGATGCAGTCATCACAGGTGGCAGCTTTACCTGACACACACTCTCATAACCATTAAAAAAATTTTTTTTAAGGATTTGTTTATTTTTGGAAAGGCAGATTTACAAAGAAAAGGAAAGAAAAGTCTTCCATCTGCTGGTTCATTCTCCAGTGGTTCCAATGACCAGAGCCAAAGTCAAAGCCGGAAGTCAGGAGCCATGAGCCGGCTCCGTTTCTCCCACATGGGTGCAGGGTCCCACGGCCATGGGCCTTTTCTCCCCCACCTTCCCAGGCCATAAGAAGGGAGCTGGATTGTTAGTGGAGCAGACAGGACACAAAGTGACGACCACATGAGGTGCTGGTGTTCGCAGCAGTAGGAATGGCCAATTGAGCCATTGAACTGGTCCCACTCATAACCATTGAATGTGTACAATTAGGTGGTTTTAAGCACATTCACATCACCTCCATGCAGCTCCAGATCTCTTCATCTTGCAAAACAGAAACTGTACCCATTAAGCAGCAGCTCTCTGTTTCCCTTCTTTCCAACCTCTTTAAACCACCATTCTACAAACAGTTACTTTTTTATAAACGTTAAGATTTCCAGAAAATGTTAACTATCTCTGTAGATCAGGAGTCAGCAGATTGCAGCCCACTCACCAGATTTGGTCACTCGCCTGTTTTAGTAGGGTCCTTGAACTCAGAAAGGTTTTCACATTTCTAAATGGTTGTAAAAACAAAACAAAAAAATCAAAATTATGTCTCAGACAGTATGTAGCCCACAAAATCTAAAATATTTACTATCTAAATAGCTAAGATATTTACAGAGCAAATTCTCTCACCCCTGTTGTAGATCTGATCTTTTTTGATTATAGAGTCCTTTAGGAATTATGTATGTGTACACATATACACACACACATAGTCACATGGAAATGTGGGTATGTACGTATGTGTTCCAAAGAGTTTATGGAAAATATACTTTATCAGAAAATTATTAGTGGAAGTCATAATTTTTGCACCAAAACAAGCTGGTCATTTTGTACTGTTTTTCCATTAACTTTTGCTTTTTTTAGTTTAATTTCTTTGAATTAGTTAGAGGTGTCTACAGCCATACCACCCTAAATGCACCTAATCTCGTCTGAAAGAGTTAAAGGGGGGGAGAGAGGAACATATTCCTTCTGGTGCAGTACTCCGCCAGTGGCTGTAACATTTAGGGATGGACTGGGTGGCAGTCTGGAGCCAGGAGCATCGTCTGGGTCTTCCATGTTGGTGACAGGGATCCATGGGTTTGGGCCAGCTGTCCTTTGCATCTGTTAAGAGGGTTATGGGAACTTCTAGATCATTGTGCCTCAGTGTAGCCTGTTAGTTGTGGTGGGGGGAGCGGAGGTGAAAGTTCTTGGAGAAGTAAAATCTTAGCATGGTGAGTTGCAGCCTAGGGCTGCTGTTCATAATAGGTGTATAGTGATATCTCTGCCTTTGCAGCTTACTGCGGGGCTCAATTTAAAAAAAAAAAAGATTTATTTTTCTTTGAAAGGCAAAGTTACAGAGAGGAGAGACAGAGTAAGAGAGAGCTTCCATCCACTGGTTCACCCCCCCACACACATATGGCCATAATGGCCAGAGTTGGCCCAGTCTGAAGCTGAGAGCCAGGAACCTCCTCCAGGTCTCCCACATGGATGCAGAGGCCCAAGGACTCGAGCCATTCTCTGCTGCTTTCCCAGACTGTTATTAGCAGGAAGCTGGATTGGAAGAGGAGTAGTCAGGACACGAACTAGTGCTCATCTGGGATGCCACTACCACAGCAGAAGCCTAGCCTACTACACCACAGTGCTGGCCTCATTCAGTTTTCAATAATGCCTAATTGCGCTTGTTAAGGAAGCAAGAATGAAAACAGATTTGAGACTTTCCTCTCAAGACAGCATTCTGAAACATAGGGCATGTGGCTTATTAACTTCTGAGTATAATCACGTTAGCAGAGGATTGTGGACCTTTTCTTCAAGCTGGGAAATTTCTATTTGTTACCTTGTTGAATTAATGAAACCTCTGATCTGGTTCAGTGACCTGTTCAAATCCAGAAATTGCTTTCACAGCAATCTCCACAGCTGTGTGTGTGTGTGTGTGTGTGTGTGTGTGTGTGTGTGTGTGTGTGTGTGTTTAACCATTTAGCAGTTTGCAAATGATGAGTATTTCTCTGATATAGCAAAGGGATGCTTCCTTCTTGGAACAGAATTCTTAATTATTCTTGGATTTGTTACACAATCAAATGAGTGCAGGTTTGGAAGTGTAAAGACCTCTAACTCTGAGGCTCCATGCATGTGCCTCACAGTCATGCCAACACTAAATCAAAAAGAACACACTGAGAGTTCATTATTTCACCTAAAAAGTCAAGTGCCCCTGGCCCAGAGCAGATGGTCGCGGACTGTGCTTCTGAAACTGGCCACACCAGGGGTGTTTCTGCAGATGCCCACCATCCTTAGCAATCTGCCTACTTGCAGTTCTCCTTTGCTCCACTTTGCTGTTTTTTTTCTTTTAGGATTTATGTATTTTTATTACAAAGTCAGATATACATAGAGGAAGAGAGACAGAAAGGAAGATCTTCCGTGCGATGATTCAATCCCCAAGTGACTGCCATGGCTGGCGCTGCACTGATCCAATGCCAGGAGCCAGGAACTTCTTTCCGGGTCTCCCACTCAGGTGCAGGGTCCCAAAGCTTTGGGCCATCCTCAACTGCTTTCCCAGGCCACAAGCAGAGAACTGGGTGGGAAGTGGAGCTGCTGGGATTAGAACCGCACCCATATGGGATCCTGGCGCATTCAAGGTGAGGGCTTTAGCCACTAGGCCACACTGCTGGGCTGGCTCCAATTTGGTCTTATAGATAAACTCCTCTAGATACAGATTTTGTTGTCCTGCATTGAGCCACTAGACCATTTGGTCTTTGCTCCTGTTGCAGTGTTTGGGGATGATAATAGAACCGAGAATTGTGCAAACGGCATTCATGGCAGAGGGAGAATCCTCATGGCATGACCCATGCTGATGTGTTAGTGCTCATTGTGGTGGTTTAGAGTGTGGTATTAGGGATTCATGCTTTGTGCCTGGCTGGAAGCTGCGGGTGGATGCACGTAAGAGGGACCCTGCCATTCTATGTGAAGCTGGGCGGAAACTGTGAGAGCAGTCCAGCAAGCCAGAAAGCCAGGGGAGCAGACTCGAACCCCTCTGCTGAGCAGGCCATGAAGCTGGCCATGGGCTAAACTAATGCTAAGTAGGACAGTTAGGAAAGAATGTGGGGACTCCAAGTGGGGCCTGTTTGCAAGGTTGGGCCTCTCAGAAAGAACAGGGACAGAGATGTCCCCAGAGATCAGGAGATGTCCACCAAAGTGACATTTGTGCATAAAATCTTATCTCTTGTTTGTTTTGGAGTGTTTAATTGACACAGGTTGTATACTTTAACATGTATGTGTTCTTATTCATGCACGCAATATGTGTTCTCACATTAAAAAGAATAGGGCCTGGCAGCTAAAGTCCTCGCCTTGAATGTGCCAGGATCCCATATGGGCGCTGGTTCTAATCCCAGCAGTTCCACTTCCCATCCAGCCCCCTGCCTGTGGCCTGGGAAAGCAGTCGAGGACTGCCCAAGGCCTTGGGACCCTGCACCCGTGTGGCATATCCAGAAGAAGTTCCTGGCTCCTGGCTTTAGATTGGCATAGCATCAGGCGTTGCACTCACTGGGGGAGTGAATCATCAGAAGGAAGATCTTCCTCTCTATCTCCCTCCTCCTCTCTGTATATCTGACTTTCCAATAAAATAAATAAATCTTTAATATATATATATATATATATATTTCAAGAATACATTAAGCCTTTCTACAAAAATAGAACTACATCTATCATGTACACCCTAGCTCAACATTCTGAATTCCTGGGAAGACTTTAACATTGTAGATGGAAAAACCTGACCGAGCAATTGTTTGTGCACAGATATTGATCCTTTTGGCCATCGGTTCTTGGACATGGAGGTGTGTATTCTTCTCATAAAGAACCAGGTACAGAGCCAGCGGTCTTTGGTTAGAGGGACAAAGTAGCAACCCTCATAGACTGCTTTGAGTTCTGCTGTTGAATATATAATCGCCTGTTGGTGGGAATGACTGGGAACATTTACCGCCCTTGCAAAGTCCTTGTCCACCTCTGCAAATATCCCTGCTACCCTGGAGAGGCCTGGCGTGTTCTCCTTGCCAGAGGTTGGGGGAGAATTCAGCCTCCCATGGTTTTTGCCAAGGAGAAGCATCAGTCCGTTTTCAGTATAAGTCCAAATGCTCAGAAATCCACGTAGGTAAGGGACACATTTTCTGCTGATGCTGCTCATGGGCCGAGAGGGTCTTTATTTTTTTTTTTAAAGATTTATTTGTTTTTATTGGAAAATCAGATATACAGAGAGTAGAAGAGACAGAGAGGAAGCTCTTCCATCCACTGATTTTCTCCCTAAATGACCACAACCCCCGGAGCTGAACTAATCTGAAGCAGGAGCCAGGAATCTCTTCCAGGTCTCCCATGCAGGTGCTGGGTCCTAAGGCTTTGGGCCATCCTTAGGTGCTTTCCCAGGCCACAAGCAGGGAGCTGGATGAGAAGTGGGGCTGCTGAAACACAAACTGGCGCCCATATGGGATCGCAGTGTGTGCAAGGCAAGGACTTTAGCGACTAGGCTACTGTGCCAGACGCTTGTATCAGTCTTTTATTTCCTAAATTTTCTTCATAAATGGCCTTCTTTCAGCAGGACACATTAGTGGGATAAAACCTGAATGGAAAATCATGTCATTAATTAGAACTACTCATTGAGTGAAGCATGTAACTTGATAGTAAGGGGGTCAGAGCTAACAGGTGGTTAATCCTTACTGCGTAGCTTATTCCTATGTGTTCCTTAAGATGGACTTTAAAACAGCCATTGCCACACCAAGACTTCCAAGTAAAAATGTCAATTGGCTGTTCTTTGGTATCTGAGCTAGAAGACAGCAACTTGCAGCTCCCTGCCACCTGTTGGAGTTGGGGTACACCTTGGTGGAGGCTCTTCTCCATGAACAGCCTGTACCCCTCAAGCCTTGTGCTTGGACATGTCCGTGTTGCTGTGTGGGTGGTTAGTCACGGAGCTATTTTCAGCCAAGGCTGGTGTGGCTGTGCCCATTAATTTACATTCTGAGCTCCTGGTGGTGGAGTAAAGTGACTAGGAATCTCTGTGTTCTAGTGACTGCCTTGTGAGTGCCATGGTGTCATGGGAAGCCTTTTCCAAGCTTCCTCAAAATGAGTGGGTGGTAATATAACTTTCTTTAATAAGGAATATGAGTTTCCTGAACAGCACACTTTAGAGAAAGCCGTGATCAAAAAGGGCAATTCCAAGCAGAGATTGGCAGAAAAATGTATCTCAAGACTCTGTGAAGCAAGCCTTTGGTGCCCAGAGGTTGGGGTGAGATGCAAGACTAGGGCAAACTTTAGGGTCAAACAGACCTGTGTTGGAAAGTTAGCTGTGTGAGGATAAGCAGGTTTTTAATGTCTTCTACCCATTGTTTCCTCATCCAAGAAAAAGGGGGTTGGGGCTAATAGTTCCCTCTATCATTAAAAAGTTCCTGGCACCTGAAGTTCCTGGCATGCAGAGTGTGTTTTTAGCAGTACTCTCTTCTGGGGTGACCTCTTCCACTCTTCCCTCCCCAGAAGACGGAAGGACTTGTTCTGCTCGCCCAAGTCATGGTTTAAATTTAGCAAGATCTCAAAGCAAGTACATGCGTACGTTGTGAATGGTTTTGAGAAACATACCTTCTACCCAAAATGAGCTTTGCTTGGTTCAGTTTTTTACTTGTAGTTAAAAATAGGAATATACACTCAATTCTTAATTTTTTTTTAAATGGAGAATTTCTTAATCATCCTTAATCCTCGGGACCTGATTCTGCAAATGCAACCCTGGCTGGAGCTCTCCCAAGGGTCTTTTATGCTTCAGATCTTCTAACCTTGGTTTGCACATTTCTCCAAAACAAGCACATATATGCCTACACACAGACAGACACACGACCCAAATTTTGGGAACAATGTTAGAACAAACAAACAACAAGTTCTTAGAAAGAAGTGAGGTACTTAAAATAGTTTGATTTTCTAAATGATTAAGGGGCTTTTCCTGTAAGACTTGTTACTTATTGCTACAAATAGTGGCATGCCTATATGTCTAGAATGACCACTGGAGTTAACAGGAGTTAGGGAAATTGCCTCAAGAAGTCAGTTGTGGGGGCCTGGCGCGATAGGCTAGTGGTTAAAGTCCTTGCCTTGCATGCACTGGGGTCCCTTATGGGCGCCAGTTCTACTCCAGGCAGCCCTGCTTCCCATCCAGCTCCCTGCTTGTGGCCTGGGAAAGCAGTCGAGGACGGCCCAAAGCCTTGGGACCCTGTACCCACGTGGGAGACCCAGAAGAAGCTCCTGGCTCGGCAAGTACAGGCTGTTGTGCTCCCTCAGGGAGTGAATCATCAGATGAAAGATCTTTCTCTCTGTCTCTCCTCCTCTCTGTATATCCGCCTTTCCAATGAAAATTAAAATAATAATAATAATAATTTAGTTGTAGGGCCCGGCGTGGTGGCCTAGCAGCTAAAGTCCTCGCCTTGAACATGCCAGGATCCCACATGAGCGCCGATTCTAATCCCAGCAGCCCTGCTTTCCCATCTAGCTCCCTGCTTGTGGCCTGGGAAAGCAGTCGAGGATGGTCCAAAGCCTTGGAACCCTGCACCCACTTGGGAGACCTGGAGGAAGCTCCTGGCATTGGATAGGTGCAGCACCAGCCGTTGCACTCACTTAGGGAGTGAATCAATGGATGGAAGATCTTCCTTTCTGTCTTTCCTCCTCTCTGTATATCTGCCTTTCCACTAAAAATAAATAAATCTTTAAAAAAAAAAAAGTTAGTTGTACTGTCTTAGAATAACTGTCTACCAGAATAACTGTTGACCTTGTTGACTGTAAACTTACCAAAAAAAAAAAAAAAAATCACAAAAGCCTATGTAAGTCAGAGTAGGAATGTTTCATGGGGAAAACCTTCCAGGTAACTTACCTCATCTTGCCTTAAAAATGGAATTTTTCACCTTATTATTTAGGACAGGCAATCATTCTGCCTTCTCCTTACTCTCAAACACACTGTACCTGGTCACCAGCATTTCTGTAAGGGATTGTGACAGCTGTTAAACCTGGGAGATGGATGCACAGGATCTTTGACTTTCTTACTGAAAAAATTCCCCCATAGTATATTAGGACAGACTTTTAAAAAATAATTCAGAATAACTGAAATTCGTCTTGTTTCTACTATAATAATGGGGTTAGGGTCTAAAAGTTAATAAATCAAATAAGTGCAGGGATTCCCGAAGAGTACATACTATTTGAATTCTAATTTTCTCCTGAGAATTTCTAACCTCAGGCTATCTTAAAACCACCTTAACATGTGGGTACATATTATATTTAATTATAGCAGTGTGGCAAATTGGTATAACTGAAAGGGCAGAGGACTTGGAAGCACAAGGTGGCTTTCACGTTTACTGGCTAAATGGTCTCTTGGTACCTCCCCCAGCCTTTCTGAGCTGGCCTCTTCAGCTGTCACATAGGGACAGTCGTGCCATGCCTACTTCATGGGTCCTTGTGTTGGGGCTTTTGGTGAGTTAATCATTTAGCTAGGGTGTATCGTTTTCTGTTAAACTGGGAACTAGGACTATATCACCATAGAAATAATCACATAAATGATTTGTTTTTAGGTTGCTCATAGACAATTGAAGGGAACACATCATGTACCCTAGAAAATGAACAGAATACTTCTAAAAAATTCAATTTCTTCTTATTTTACACATACACACTGGGAGGAGGGCATACACTTGAGAGGTGGCGAGGGAGAGCAAGCGCTCCCGTCTTCTGCTCAACTTTCAGTTGTCCATACAGCTGGATGATGGAAATACATTCTAGCTCTCCGAGCGGCAGGAACCTAGTTCCTTGATGCATCACTGCCTCTCTCAGGGTCTGCACAAGCAGGAAGCTGGAGTCTGGACAAGTTGGACAAGTAATGTCTTTTAAGCATAGTTTTTTGGGGGGAGGGTGGGGAGGGGAAACAAAACAGCATCTAGCAGTCAGCTGACAGTTGGGGACAAACTCATTTTAGTACCAGGTTTGGTTATACCATCTGTCTTGCTCAAAAGCCATCAGAAGGATGTGATTAGTAATTAATTCTTTATATTCTATGAAAGCTAAAAAATCAGAAGAGTAGACTTGCTGACTCGTTGCTCTGCTCATGATGAGGAAGCAGAAACTCTGGAGTGGGGTTGGTGTTGTGCTTTTCCAAAGGCTCCTGGGGAGAAGCAAGTGTCTTGAAAGGGACTCCCCTGGTTCTCATTCCAACAGAGACTTGACCCTATGTATCTGTTAGTTCATCTCATTCCTGACAGAAGCAATTACTGCCATCATTTATGGAGCTCTTGCATGCCAAAGACTGTTCTGAGCATTGTACCTGTTTATCTCAGGTAATAGCCTGTACAGTTCTGTGACGTCAGTGTTCTTATCCTTATTTTACAAGTGAGGAAGCTAACGGCAGAATTTAAGTAACTTGTTAGGGTTCACCCGGGTAGTACATGATAGAGCCACGATTTGAATCTAGCGCTTTCTTAGCCATCACAATATACTGTCTGTGAGACTGATTTATTTATCTGTGGGAATGTAGGGCTTGACTCAGCTGTCATGTCTTGAAGCTGTTTTGACCTCCTTGGTCTGATTTTGCAGTAGAGGAGGAAAATAGGACATTGGGTACCCACTGCATGCCTCTGAAATCATGTGAGTGCTGGCTAATAGGCTCCAGCTTCCCTCCCTCATGTCCTGACCTGCCGGTCACTGCATTGTGTGAACTAGAATACAGAGGAGGCCACCATTCTTTGCTCTGATACAACGTACCCATCAGGAGCTTCTCCAGAAAGCTTACTACAGCATGGCGGTAAGGAGAGGTGAACAGCAGGAGCTTTAATCCCCATCTCCATCCTAAGAGGTTTATTCCCTCACTCCCACCCCGCATGCCTAGTCAGCAAAGGTGGGACTTCCTGGAAGGGAGGGCAGGAGTGACAAGAATTCCTGGTGAATGGGCGCTGAGAAGTGCTTAGCTTGTCAAATCACTTGCCCAAGAGTGCTTTGGCGTTCAGTGTGTTGGCATGGAGCTGTTATAGTGCTTGTTGGACCGACTGATGAGTGGCTGTGCTGAGAAAAAATGTTGTAAGCATTGAAACTCAAGGAATTACATGAAATAGAGACGTTAACCCACAGAAGAAGACCACCGTGAGAAAACAAGATGATAAAAAGAGCGGAATAAGGCCAGGGACTCCTTGACCCATTTGTTAGCATGTTTCTTGTCAATAAGTACTTTCTTGGTCTCCCTAAGTTCTTATGTGGGTAGGTCAAACTTACCTGTGTTGTTTGTGCCGTAAATATTGTCACTGAATTTTAAAGTCATGCGTTTGGAGACATTTTCTTCTACAAAGCTCTCTCTCGCTTTGTGTTTGTCTATTCCAACTTGTAATCTGCACTTGAGCTTTGTGTAGAAATGACACATTCCACACTGCTGCATTAAAAAGTGGCATTTTAAGCAAATTTTTCCTGTCTTTTAATTCAAAGAGAGGTCTTCCTTCTCCTGGTTCATTTCCCAAATACCTGCCACAGCCTAGGCAGGGCAGGTGTGAAGCCAGGAACCGGAAAGTCTAACCCAGTCTCCTACATAGGTGGCAGGGACCCAAGTGCTTGAGCCATCACCTGTTGCCACTCAGAGCCTGCACTAGTAGGGAGCTGTTGTTGGAAGCATAGCTGAGACTCAAAGCAAGGGACTTCAGTGTGAGATATGGCGATCTTACGAGTGTTTTGAGGACTGTGGCAAATTTTAAATTGCTTGAAAGTCTAGTAGATCATTCTGTTTTGGCCAGGAGCCCAGCTTTCTATAACCTTGCTGTTACAGTATTAGTTCTCCTTAACAATAAAGAGAAATAGGAATTGGGCCTTTTTCTAACACCACACTGGTTGAAGAAGTGGCTTAGCTGCAAGAGCTGAAACAGTCTCCAGGAGGCAGAAGGAGTAGACAGCTGTCTTTTTGGCAGCACTGGAGTGGGTTGGAGGAGCACTGGTGCTGTGGCCTTCCCTGGTAGGAATCACGGGTTTGCTGCTCTGGGGAGCCTGAGTGGTGCCGTCATGGAGTTATCAGGCCTCTCCAGGCAGCTCTTCATTCGCTTGTCTGCCATCAGTCATATCCAGGAGCCTGTGACATAGAAACGATGTTTTCTGCCATTCATCAGTAGATGGACCAGCCTGGGGTGCTACTGGCAGTGGATATTTGGAAGGACAGAAAGGGAAGACTGGAAAATAAGGAGCCATCCCGTTGTGATAAAATAATCTGCTGTATTCATCAGATATAGTTTTAGACACGGATGTGTGAGAAGTAGATTTTTGGGAAAGGATGGGTTAGAAAATTGTTCACTGTGGAAGGACAGTGAGTTCCTGACTGTTGAGGAGCTGGACTTTCAAGGTGCAGTGGGGAAACACTTCAGGAAAGACTTCTAATATGCCATATTTCCTGCACACTTTTGAGTGTCTTCTTTGGGACAAAAACCTCTGTCCTCAATGAGCTCTTTAGTGTAGAGAAGCAGCAAATAAGCAGAATGAAGATGTAAAATATTTGGGCCTTTTTGGTTCTGTAGAAACAGAACCCAGCTAGCTTATGTGGAAGGAATTGCTGTGAGGAAGTCTCTGGGTGCTGTATGTAGAACAAGTGTCTGCTCCTGGTCAGAATGGCCACAGGGACAGGGTTCCTGGCCTTGGAAACGTGGGCTCCAGGAGCCCAGCACTGTGCATGAACGAAGAGTCCGTGTGAGCTGCTGAGAGCCTCAGGCAGTGTCTGCTGTGCTCCTCCGTCTTTACAATTTCCCTGCTTCCTTTCATTATCAAAACTAATTTTTGAATGAAAATTAGCCTGTAGGGCCCAGCGGCATTGCCAGCGGCCAAAGTCCTCGCCTTGAATGTGCTGGGATCCCTTGTGGGTGCTGGTTCTAATCCCGGCAGCTCCACTTCCCATCCAGCTCCCTGCTTGTGGCCTGGAGAAGCAGTTGAGAACAGCCCAAAGGCTTGGGACCCTGCACCCACATGGGAGACCCGGAAGAGGTTCCTGGTTCGTGGCTTCGGATCGGCGCAACACCGGCTGTTGTGCTCACTTGGAGAGTGAATCATCGACGGAAGATCTTCCTTTCTGTCTCTCCTCCTCTTTGTATATCTGACTTTGTAATAAAAAATAAATAAATCTTTTTAAAAAAAATTAGAAAAAAAAAATTTGAAATGTGCTACCTTAGAACAGGATAGGACAAGACCACTTTCCAGCTGTAAGTTGAAGGGGAAATGAAAGTGTAAAAGAAAAGGAGGGAAGAGCTGGCATTGTGACTTAGCAGGGTAACCTGACATCCCATAGCGGAGCTCCAGTGCCAGCTGCAGCTGCCTGCCAGTGCACTTGGAAAGGCAGCTGATGATGGCCAAGCACTTGGCTCCCTGGCACCCATATGGGTGACCTAGAGGGCTTTTCTAGCTCTGACTTTAACCTGTGGCATTCAGAAAGTGAAACAGCAGAAGGAAGAGCTCTCTCTCCTCTTTCCCCCTTTCTTCCCCTTTTCTCCCCTTCTCTCTCTCTGTCTCTGTCTCTCCCCCTCTCTTTCACAGACAGACACGCGCACATACGCAGCCTTTCAAATAAATACATGCTGTCTTAACAAAAGAGAAATGAAATCATTGAAGAGGCTTTCACCTTACTTATGTAGGGTTTTGGAAAGAGGCAAGTTTACCTCCTTAAGCAAATGTTTCAGGAATTTGGGGTAGCAATCTTTCTAAAGTGAATTTCTCAATTTCCTGCCTCTTAAATGGACTCTAATGAACAGATTTAAATTGTAATATGTAGTTACCTTAGGCCCTTTTCAAGGTTTATAGGCCTGTTTATTCTTATTCTAAGTGGTTTCAGGCATCTTTGCTTTTTAGGTTCTGTGATTGTTCCTTGGATGTTTAGGTCTGTTACAGTGCCTGGCTGCTGGCCTGACTGACTGCCCATAGGGTCTCCCCTTCTTATTTGTACTTGCCCATACTGAAGCCACCTCCCAGTAAGGTGTGGCAGGAGCTTTGGGGAACAAAGGAACCCTCAGGGCATCTTGAGTCTGCTACCAGCTTGCCAGGTTATGCAAAAAAGTCATTTAACTACTCAATTTTCTCTTCTTAATCTGTAGCCTGGGAATATGAGCCTTTAGGGACCCAACTAAGGGAGTCAGAGACATGTCTGGAGATTCTCTATGGTGTATAAAATAC
Organism: Ochotona curzoniae; assembly: GCF_017591425.1. Lineage (NCBI taxonomy): Eukaryota > Metazoa > Chordata > Mammalia > Lagomorpha > Ochotonidae > Ochotona > Ochotona curzoniae. Next base: position 16,399,258 of record NW_024467096.1, on the reverse strand, counting down.
TTGCCAAATATAACCTACCACTGTTTCTCATACCAACATGCTGAGTCTCTGTTTTCTCTTCTTCCTTTTCTGCTTGTTCAGAGAGAACTAGAGGGTTTCCTGAAGATCATTAGATATGCCCTGAGGCTGGCAGGATCTACTTGACCAGTCCTCAGTCCCAGCTGTGGGATGTGCAATGACAGAACAAGATGTGGGCTGCATTTCCTGCTCTAAATGATAACGTCCGCTTGGATTCCATTGCCACGCAAGCCTAGAAGGAAGACTGCTCTCTGTGTTCTCACTGAGAGGATGTGGGGGCTCAGGAGTCATTTCCCTTCCAAGGGTCCTGGACTCCTCAGGGTCCGTGCAGGCCTCCAGTCCAAAGGAGCTGGGCTTTGGGAGGAGGAATATAGTGACTGCCTGCAGACAGCTGGTGCTTTGTGAGGGATAAAATAGCAAAAGGTGGCTCCTTCATTGTGGGTCTGCAGTTCTCACCTGGTAGGCAGTAGGCAGGACACAGACACAGATCTCAAGTGCGTGTGCTTTTGTGACAGGAATGAAATTATGCCTAACCATTTGTAAAGGTTGGCTTGAGCAAATTGAGGGATGAGGCTGAATATCCCTGATTTGGTCATGGCACAGCAGGTCCAGCAGTACACAAGTTCACCCGTTCATGTCCCTGCTGCTGTACTTCTGGTCCAGCTTCCTGCAAATGGCTTGAGAAAGCAGTAGAGGATAGCTCAAGTTCAAGTGCCACTGCACTAACATGGGACACTCAGGAGACACTCCTGGCTCCCAGCTTCAGACCAGCTGAGCTCCAGCCATTGCCATCATTTGAGGATGGAGTATCTCTCTCTGTGTCCTTCTCTCTGTAAATCTGCCTTTCAAATAAATAAATCTTTTAAAACAAAGGGAGGAAGGAAGAAAGGAGGGGAGGAAGAAAGGAAGGGAGAAAGGGATCCTGGTGTGATGGCTCAATGGCTAAATCCTTACCTTGCAAGCACCAGGATCCCAGGTGGACACTGGTTCATGACCCAGATGCTCAACTTGCCATCCAGCTCCCTGCTTATGGCTTGGGAAAGAAGTAGAGCATGGCTCAACACCTTGGGAAGCTGCACATGAGAAACCCCAAAGAAGCTTCTAGCTTTAGATCAGCTCAGCTTTGGCTGTTGTAACCATTTGGGGAGTGATACAGCATAGGAAAGATTGTTCTCTGTCTCTTCCTGTCTCTGCAAATCTAATCTGCCTTTCCAATAAAAATAAGTAAATCTAGGGACCTGGCGCAGTGGCCTAGCAGCCGAAGTCCTCGCCTTGAATGTGCCAGAATCCCATATGGACGAAGGTTCATGTCCCAGCAGCCCCACTTTCTATCCAGCTCCCTGCTTGTGGCCTGGGAAAGCAGTTGAGGACAGCCCAAAACCTTGGGACCCTGCACCCATGTGGGAGACCCGAAAGAGCTCCTGGCTCCTGGCTTTGGATTGGCTCAGCTTCAGCTGTTACGGCTCACTTAGGGAGTAAACCATGTGATGGAAGATCTTCCTCTCTGTCTCTCATCCTCTTTGTATATCTGCCTTTCCAATAAAAATAAATAAATCTTTGAAAAAATAAATAAACCTAAAATTATTTCAAAAGAAAGAAAAAAAATGCTATCTCTTTACAAGTTTCCTTTGGCCAAGGTTGTTACTGAGTGAAAGCCTCGAAGTGGATGTGTGGTACTCCACCACTAGGGGGCATTTCTGTCTCAGTCACATGATCCAAATCCACAAATTGCTGAATTGGAAGCACTCTTCAACCACCTGCAAATTCGTCCTTATGACTTCCTTTGTTTCTTTTTGTATGTCAGATGGACTTAAGTAACTATTTTTTAAAGTTTTATTTTTTACTTGAAATTCATATTTATAGAGAGAGGAAAAGACAGAGATTATCCATCTGCTGGTTCACCGCCCAAAAGGCCACAATGGCCAATCCTAAACAGGTCCAAAGCTGGAAGCCAGGACCTTTCTCTCCAGGTCTCCCATGTGGGTGCAGGGTCCTAATGACTTGAGCCAAGCTCTGCTTCCTTCCCAGACCATTAGCAGAGAGCTGGATCAGAAATGGAGCAGCCAGGACCCTAAGTGACCATCATATGGGATATTGCTCTCACAGGTGGAGGATTAGTTTGTTACACCACTTAAGTAACTATATTGACCTTTTAAAAGTATTTAAGTTAACTTTTTAAAGACTTAATATACGCTTCTTTATTATCACTCTCTTGTTTTACACATTAACTTGATTCCTGAAGTAATATTATGTCGCAGAGATTGGTGGTTTGTCATCAGCCTTCAGGTCAGCTCTGCCTCCAACATCTCAGCTGCTCGTTTCTGTCACTTGTGAATGCTTTCACTGCCTCTGTTGTGGGGCTGCTGTGCTGCCTCTGGCCTAGAATGCTTCCCTTAACAATAAAGATAGTCTGGGACTATTGATTTTCTCTCTTTTTTTAAGATTTCTTTTTATTGGAAAGTCAGATTTACAGAAAGATGGAAAGACAGAGGAAGTGGTTCACTTGTCACATGGCAGCAATGGCTGGGGCAGTGCCAGGCTGAAGTCAGAAGCCGAGCTGCTCTGGGTCTGGTGTGGGTGCAGGGATCCAGGCACTTGAGCCGTCTTCCACTGCTTTTTCTGGCCATTAGCAAGGAGCTGGATCAGAGCAGTTGGAATTCCAACCAGGCGTGCTGGCACTGGAGGCCAAAGCTGCACCTGTCATGCTGCAGTGCCAGCACTTCAGCTTTTTTGTTGTTTGTTTGTTTGTTTGTTTGGTGGGTGAGAAGGAGCCGCACATGCTTTTGTATAATACCAAGATGCTACTACGAATATAAAAATCCTTTTGTTCTCTTTCCTCAAGCTTAGGAAATTCTTAGTCTGTCACCTGAGTAGAAAGATGAAGCAACTCCCTACCCCCTTTTTAAGGCACAGGAGGCACAAGGACCGAGGTTCTGTTGTCCGTTCAAGTTTAGTTTAAGTTCCTGGGAGAGGATTGAAGAGTGCAGGTGTTAGAGTTCTTGCTGCTGATTGTTGCAACTACAGCAGGTCATTCCAAACTCTAACCACCTCCGGTGGATTTTCCTACATTTTTACCTCAACACTGGAGTCTTATTCCTCATTTCAACAATGTTATTTATTTTTTTTTAAAAGATTTATTTTTATTATTTTTTTTTATTGGAAAGGCAAATATACAGAGAGGAGAGACAGAGAGGAAGATCTTCCGTCCAGTGATTCACTCCCCAAGTGAGCGCAACGGGCCAATACTATGCCAATCCTGAAGCCAGGAGCCTCTTCCAGGTCTCCCACGCGGGTGCAGGGTCCCAAAGCTTTGGACCGTCCTCGACTGCTTTCCCAGGCCACAGGCAGGGAGCTGGAAGGGAAGCGGGGCTGCCGGGATTAGAACTGGCGCCCATATGGGATCTCGGGCGTGCAAGGCGAGGACCTTAACCACTTGCGCCACGGTGCCGGGCCCCAACGATGTTATTTTAAAATATCTTACAATTCTTTTCACAGAATATTTTTACGATTCTGATTAGTTATATTGAAAAATGGCTCAGTCGTCCAATAAAATGTCAGGTATTGCATACTTGTTCCTTTCTTGAAGATTTGAGAAGCACATGCCATCTTAAGACTCTGAGACATACTGAAGCATGGATATCTGTTAAATTTGGTGTTTTGTAATTTTGTTTACTTATTTGTAGAATGTGTTTTTACCAGTCACAACTGTTAGTATCTTACAGGAATGAGATTGTATTTTGTAAGATGGTAGTGGTCATAGGAAGTTGTTCCAGAGGTTTTTAAAAAGTATTGTAGTAGCATAAGGATTTTTTAAAGATTTATTTTATTTTTATTGGAAATTCAGGTTTACAGAGGAGAGACAGAAACATCTTGTCTCCACTGTTTCACTCCTAAATAGCCACACTGGCCAGAGCTGAGCCGATCTGAAGCGTCCTCCACATCTCCCATGAGGATATAGGGTCCCAAAGCTTTGGACCATTCTGTGCTACTTTCCCAGGCTATAAGCAGAGAACTGGATGGGAAGTGGAGCAGCCGGGACATGAACCGGTGCTCGTATTGGATCTTGGCACTTGCAGGCTGAGGATTAGCCAGTTAAGCCGTTGGCGCTGGACCCATCAGGATTTCTTCTGAACTTAAGTTGTGTGAGTCTGTGATTTCAGCTGTGGAGAACAGAACCCTCAGGAGCTTGACTGAGCAGGAAAGAACGTCTTAAGTTATATGGTTAGATCACAGGATTGTTGTGGGGCGAGGGGATGAAAGAACAGCCTGTAGGCAGAGCATCCTTCCAGAAACCCCACAGAAATGTCTGCCAGGGAAGCTGCTTCCTCTGCCACCTTCTAGAAGCTTCCACCAGAACTGCCCCTGCCAAGATGTGAAACCACTTAGTCCACAGTTGTGTGTGTCTGCCCTCGCAGGAAGTGGCTCCGGGAAGTTTGTTTTCAATCCTGTTTTAGAAGGGATGGATTTTACACTGTGGCGAACTATCAGATGTAGACAGAAGGCTTAAAAAGACTCTGGGCAGCCACTGTTGGCAGACTTCCAAGAAGAGGGTTTTGTGTGTGTGTGTGTGTGTGTGTGTGTGTGTGTGTGTGTGTGTGTAAGAAAGCCTAAGGATGTAGGTCAGAAAACTGTGCTGTGTCCTGGCCTGGCCACTTAGCTGTCTATGACCTTGGACACACACATTTTCAAACTGCTATGTTCTTATCTCTAAAGAGGGCATAACAATTCCTGCTTAGCTAACTTGCAGACTTGACTCGGAAGGTAAAATGAAAGTAACGGATCTGGTTATACCTAGTATTGAGTCAGTTAAAAAAAATCTTTTTCACATCCCAGGTTTGTATCTGTATGAGGGATTGATAACTTTCTCTGGAAAGAACCAGATAGTAAATATTTTTTTGCTTTTGAGCCACATGGTCTCTTTCATACCTACTCAGTTCTGCAGAAACAGCTATAGACAACATGTAAATGCATCAGCGTGGCTGTGTTCCAATAAGACTTCATTTATAGACACTGAGATTTGAATTTTATGTAGTTCTCATATCATGGAATATTGTTATGTTCAACTTTTAAACAAAGAAAAAATAAATTCTTGCCTTGTGGGCCATTTATGAAACAAGCAACAGAAGTGGGTGTTTTGGCCTAGCAGTTAAGATGTCCATATCCCATATTGGAGTGCTGGGATTCAATACCTGGCCCCAGCCCCTAGCTCCAGCTTCCTGCTAATGCAAACCCTGGGAGGCAACAGGTGATGGTTCACGGAGTTGGATTCCTGCCGCCGATGTGGAAGACGTGGGTTGAGTTCCCAGCTCTAACCAAGCCTAGCCCCAGACATTTCAGACTTTCATGAGCAATAAACCAGCATATAGAGGCTTACTCTTTCTGTTTCTGCATCTCAAATAAATTTTAAAAACAAACAGGTAGTTGGTGAATTTGGCAGATGAACATGTCTAATGATTCATGGTGATCTAGACCACCACCCCTAAAATATTTTCAAGTATAGGGTTGTTTTTGCCTGTTTGAATAAATATGGGGTTTTTCTGATAAAACTAATTAGGGAATTGTGGCCTTCATTGCTGTTCTAATTGGACATGACCATAGTTTCCTATTGGTTAGCAGAAATACATTTCTTAGTGGTTGTGTTTGATAGCACAACCCTGTTGAGGCAAGTGTGCTTTGGGAAGGCTGTGTCTACTCCCCAGCCATCAGGTTCTTAGAGCCTCCACATTTCCCCACATCTTAATCTGTGATTTTTTGGGGGGGGGAAAGGAATGGGTCAGTCAGGTCCCTTTATGGAAAAGGTGAAGTTGGGTTTGTTGCCATCTCCGTGTGCGTGTCTGCAACCCCTGTTTCATAAACACACTGTACTCCCGATTGTGGAACCTTCTCCGCTTAGATTTACAGCTTTGTTGCCTTACATGAGATTTTATTTCCCCCTCTGCAAAATATCGGTGTATGTATCTTTTTTTTTAATTTCAAGACTATTTAAAATACTTTTTGAAATTTTTATTGGAAAGTCAGATATGCAGAGAGGAGGAGAGACAGATCTTCCGTCTGATGATTCACTCTGATCTTCCGTCTGATGATTCACCCAAGTGGCCTCAATAGCTGGAGCTGTACTCAATCTGAAGCCAGGAGTCAGGAGCCTCTTCTGGGTCTCCCAAGTGGGTGCAGGGTCCCAAGGCTTTGGGCCGTCCTCAAGTGGTTTCCCAGGCCACAAGCAGGGAGCTGGGTGGGAGGCAGGGTTGTTGGGATTAGAACCAGCACCCATAAGGGACCCCAGCATGTGCAAGGCAAGGCCATTAGCTGCTAGGCTACCATGCCAAGCCCATTTCTATCCTTCTTAGAGGTGCAGAAACAGAAGTGTTTTCCTAATCATCCAAGCTCATAGAATTTTCTTCAGTGAGCAAGACTGAGCCACTTGGGTTAAAAGCAGGCCGTGAAAAGCAGCTGCAGTGGTATATTAAAGTAACTTGGTTTAGAGTTCCTTGGCTCTCTGGCCCTTTTCCGTACTTCAGATATTCCCATGTCAGTCCTCCCTGCAAGTGCAGGCAGAGTAATAGATGGTGATGTAGATACAGTGACATCCAGAATGGAGGGCAAGAGTGACGGTGGGCACTGAGAGGGGCTGGTGAAGAAGCAATGAGATGGCCTGCAACTGGGGAGGAGAGATGCAGTGTGCCTTCTGGGTGCACTGGGCCCTTGGTGAAACCTGTGGGGAGCAGTGTTCCTCTTTAGTGTCTGTGTGTTTGAATGACTTTTCTTACTTGCCACCCTATAGGCCAACTCTGGGGCTTAGTGATTCAAAGGAACTAGATTTAATTTTGCTTTACATGTATCCCTTTTATTTGGACTTTACTAAATATAGCTGGAGGGGAGGGGAAGGGTGAACTGTGTGTAGAGCAGAAGTTAAAGCACTCCAGTGTTTTGGCAGCTTTGGGACAGAAAAATAAAACTTTAAACTTGCTTTCTATTTTGAGGCCATCACAAGATGTTTTGTGCTTACGTTCATTCCTAAGTCATAAACAGGGATAGGAGGGGCTGGGAATTAAGTTATCTCTTGAAAAATATTAATTCTTATCTCTTGAAAAATATTAATTTGAAATTGAGTTAAAATTAGCCAAGAGGGGAAAGATAGGAAGAAATAAAACATTGGACTCAGCCTATTTGGAAGCAAAATAATAAACACCTCGTAGGGTGCGGGGAAGAGGCATGCAAATGTCCATCCAGTCTTTGGCCTCTGCTCCCTCAACAGAGCCTCATTGTCTCAGAGGAGGGGGCAAGGTTGCCGGCTGAGAGAACTGACTTGGCAATAGTTGCTTCCATGCCACAGGTCAACCTGCAATCTCAGAGTCAACGTGATTTCCAATTAACAGGCAGTGGCTGTCGTACTAAGCACGGCTTTATCGTCATTATCACATGAGATGCTGTAACCACCTAGTTTTAGGAATCATGGAGAAGATCATGATCTCCAGAAAACTCCTCCCAGGGCTTGGAAAGCTCCCCTCCCCAGGCGAGACTCCCATTCCTGACCACCTCTGGGTACTTTGCCAGTTGGTCTCTCCTCCCTGTCAGACCTTTCCATTTTTGCTGAATTTTAAAACAGTATTTATGAGACAGAGAGAGACAAAGATAAGGAGAGACAGAATTCCTGTCTGCCAGTTCACTCTCCAGAGACCTGTCATGGCTGGAGGAAACCTGGAACTCAAGGTTATCCCAAGTGAATAATTAAGATGGAAGTACCTGAACCACCACTGCTGCCACCCAGAATCTATATTAACAGGAAACTGGAGCCAGGAGTCAGGTGGGTATGGTATCCAGATAATCCAGAATGGGCACAGACGGGCATCTTAACTGGTGCCTCAAGCACAGGTCCAACGCTGCCTTTTCCCTTTTGCTGAATAGGGAGAATGCTTGCCCCTAGGGAGAATGAGCCGTCCACCTTGCGCATACCCCTAGGTTCCCACTTGCCTCTCAGGACATCCTAATGGGTCTTCCTGAAATACTCAGACTCCTCCAAATACCCACAGTAGTGCCTCCCAATGCACTCACCAGTTTTCCATGCTTCAAACTGATTTGGCATTGTGTTAAGATTATTTGTCAGGCCCAGCACAATGGCTCAATTGGCTAATCTTCCCCTTGCAAAGTGCCTGGATCCCATATGGGAGCCATTTCATATTCCAGTTATTCCTCTTCCCATCCATCTCCCTACTTATGGCCTTAGAAAATGGTGGAGGATGGCCCAAAGCCTTGGTACCCTATGTTCGCATGGGAGACCTGGAAAAAGCTTCTGGCTCTTGACTTTAGATCAACTCCACTCCAGCTGTCGTGGCCATTTGGAGAGTAAACCAGTAGGTGGAAGACCTTCTCTTTCGCTTCTCTCTATAAAGTCTGCCTTTCCAATTAAAAAAAAAAGTTTTTTAAAAGTATTTTTCATATACTGCTTGTAATAGAGCTGGAAATATACACACTTAGACACAAAGATAAAATCACTAATTTCTTAATTCCACTTCTTAGGGTTGCTGCTAGCATTTTTGTAATGTCCCAACTCTACAGCTGAGAGTGATGTAGCACAACTTGATATCTGTAACTATAAAAGGTTGCCTGCATCCCATAGTGGCGTGCTAGTTCAAGTCCCAGATGTTCTAGTTCTGATCTAGTTTCCTGCTTTTGTGCATCCTGGGAGCTAACAGGAGATGGCTCGAGTACTTGGGCTCTTGCCGTGCATGTGAAAGAAGACGATGAAGTTCTGGGCTCCTGGTTTCTCCCTGGCCTGGCTCTGGCTGTTGCAGACATTCAGGGAATAAAGCAGTGCATGTAAAATCCACCTGTATCTTTGCTTTTCAAATACAGTAAAAATAATATGTTGGGCCTGGCACAGTGGCCTAGCAGCTAAAGTTCTTGCCCGCTTCCCATCCAGCTCCCTGCTTGTGGCCTGCGAGAGCAGTTGAGTATGGCCCAAAGCCTTGGGACCCTGTAACTGTGTGGGAGGCCCGGAAGAGCTCCTGGCTCCTGGCTTTGGATTGGTGCAGCTCTGGCCATTGCAGTCACTTGGAGAGTGAACCATCAGACAGAAGATCTTTCTGTCTGTCTCTCCTCCTCTCTCTATGTATCTGGCTTTGTAATAAACATAAATAAATCTTTAGAAAAAAAGTTAGAAAACAATGCTAGTGCCTGGGCTCAATTTCAGACCAGTCCAATTGGAATCTCAAGTTGCGAGCTGTGTTTTGTTTGCTTGCTTTTCAAAAAGCTGTTCAGGTGATTCTAATGTATACCTGTTTCTGAGAATCAGTGTGGGTAGAGAATGCTTCTTAAGAAAGTAAATGCTGTGTCATTACATTGTTGGAGAAGTCAGGAGAGGAGTAGGATTCATCTTGAGAGTGAGAGGTTTTGGCAGGGGTGAGAATAGCTGGTGCTTTTTTCTGTATTTTATAGGTACTTTAAAGTACTTGGAGAAGGTTCATCCTTTAGCCATTATTAAGAAAGGATCCTTTGTGCAACTTAAATTGCCCAGACTTTTCACCACCATCTCAAAAGCTTTCTCCTAGAATAGGAATCCAAACGGTATGCAGCCCGTGCATGTCACCTCTATAACATGTTCCCCTCTATGACAACTGGACTTCTTCCCTGTGAAAACATGATTAAAGCACACCTCATTTCAGATACGGTATTTCCCACACTGGTTCCTTTTTTTTTTTTTCATGTGTTCACACACACACAGCAACACGTGCTCAACCTCAACAAAACCAGCACCAGTAAACAGTTTTCTTCTGCAAACTCTTCTAATACCAAGAAGCAAGGTACCCCTGTAACTTACTATGTGGAAAAGGGAATTCTGTTGTCTGGCTCTACTGTGGAAGAATCCCGCACCTTACAATAACACATTAGTCACTCCGTGCCCTTTGAATTGAATGCAAGAAATGTTCTTTTGCTAACTTGTGCTTTCATGTTCTGAAACACACTTGCGTGTTGTCCTATGGTAGAGTTTAAATCCAAACCCAAGTGTCTTTGTTGCAATGGAAATATTTCAATTAATGTTTAAGGTTGGAACATATAAACAAAACTTGGGTCCAAATTAGCTGATTAATCATTGCATTCCTGGGTGCAGGAAGAGTTTTGTTGCATTGTATCAGGGCAGGAATGAACATCCTCTGCCTGTGAGGTCCTTCCGTGGGAAAATCTGGGTCTTAACGTTGTTTGGTCCAGGATATTTTCCTTTTGGCAAGAGTAGAGTAACCAATACCACCACCGAGTATAATGTGCTAAACAGCCAGCTCTGGGAGTGAGGTTGAGGACTTCATACTTCCTGAGCAGTAGAGCTGGCCTTCTTGTTCTCTGGTGATGGCTCACAGCCTCCCCCACAGTAAGTGCAGGGGAGATGGGTGATGCTCAGCTGTGGATCCCAGAGGGAAGCCTCTATTCTTACTTTCATTCAGCTGTTAGGTTGAGTTTTCCAATCCATGGGGTCACCAACTTTTTTCATAGATCCTGCCCGGAACATTCCTCGGCATGGATTTCAATTTCTATCTCACCAAATTCCATTTTTCATGAACGCTGTGGGTTACCCTCACGCACCTAGTTCTTATATGTACAGAAATAAATTTCACATATTCGTTCTTCTGTATTCTTTAGTAAGGATTCATGAACCATATTTTTTTCCAGGGATTCCAGTCTCAGTGTTCATCATCAAGGAGAAAATAATCATAGCCAAATGAGAGAGATTGTCCTAGACTAAGACATGTACCGTCGTACCAGAGCTTCTGCAGAGAAATGAGTGTACATCTCTCCTGGTTCCAAAAAATAGATATATTTGAGACAAAATGCAAAAATACTTGAGGGATGCGTGTTTGGCGTAGTGATTCAGATGCTGCCCAGGTTGGAGCATCTGGATTCAAGTCCCAGCTCTGCTTGTCATTCTAGCTTTCTGCTAAAGCACACCTTGGGAAGCAGGTGGCAGCTCAAGCACTGAGTCCCTGCCACCCACATGGAAGACCTGGTTAAGTTCCTGGCTCTCAGCTTCAGCCTGGCCCAGTCCAGTTGCTGTAGGTGTTTGGGGAAGGAACCAGTGAATGGGAGACCAGTCTCTCTCTTGCTCTCTCTCTCTTCCACTTTTAAAATAAATTAAACTGGGGCCCATCACGAAAGTGTAGTGGTTAAGGTTTTCGCCTTGCACGTGCCAGGATTCCATATGGGCACTGGTTCTAATCCTGGCGGCCCCACTTCCTATCTAGCTCCCTGCCTGTGGCCTGGGAAAGCAGTCGAGGATGGCCCAAAGCTTTGGGACCCTGCACCCTCATGAGAGACCTGGAAGAACTCCTGGCTCCTGGCTTCGGATTGGCTCAGCTCCAGCCGTTGCAGCCGCTTGGGGAGTGAATCATCGAACAGAAGATCTTCCTCTCTGCCTCTCCTCCTCTCTGTATGTCTGCCTTTCCAATGAATATAAATCTTTTTTTAAAAAAAGAAGTGAATCTTTAAATTGTCTTAAATTCTTAAAAGTTAGGAAAAATGGGAAATGAACAAAAGGAAAATTAAGGTAGCATACTAAATAGAGCCCAGGGAAACTTTGATCAGAGGGATATACTTGATATATGCAAAAATTAAGTTACAATTCAATTCTGAACTTTCTCTTAAAAAAAAAATTATGTGAAAGTCAGATTTTACAAAGAGGAGAGGCAGTGACAAAGATCTGCCATCTGCTGGTTCACTCCCCAAATGGCTACAATGGCCAGAGCTGAGCTGCTCCAAAGGCAGGAGCTAGGAGCTTTTTCTGGGTCTCCCTCATGAGCTTGAAGACTTGGGCCATCCTTTGCCACTTTTCCAGACCATAAGCAAAGAGCTGGATCAGAATTGCAGCAGCTGGGACACGAACTGGCACCCATACGAGATGCCAACACCAGCAGGTAGAGGATTAGTTTGCAATGCCACCATACTAGCCTCCAGCTCTAAGCTTTCTGTTATAACAGAATGACAGAGCTTCTCCTCTGCTACCAAATTGGGATGTTGGGGGGAAGGTTTAGAGGAGCCTGCCAGGGATTTGTTCCATGCCTATCAGATAATTCTAATATCCTCCCAAGGTTCCTGCCCATAGTCGGGGACAGACTTGCAAACAGATTTAAACTGTGTGTGGACTGAGAATGTCTAGAAAGGTAATGTCCACAGAGTGGGAAAGCCAGCTGGGTGGTTCCTGGGGCCTGGCCAGCAAGGGAAGATCAAGAGTGGCTGAATGGCTATTGGTGACCACTGAAGTTTGAGGGTGGGGGGCAGTGATGGAAAAATAGCGATAATGGTGACATAAATTTATGAATACTTTTGTACATTTTAAATTGCTTAATTGTATAGTAAGTGAATTATGTCATTAAAAGTCATTAATTTTTAAATTTTTTAAATTTTAAACGACGCTTACAAAGCTGATCGGGGCGGGAGGGATCGAGGGTTAGGGAAAAGTGGGTATGATCATTGTTTCCAGGTTTTCTATTTCTATTTCTTGTATCTGGAGGGAGAGGGAAGACGAGGAGAAAAGCCACACCCAGCTTCCTGCACCCAGGGATGAGGAACAGCCACCCATTATTGACCGAGGCTCCTAATGTGGCGTGCGCTCCCAGGGTTCTGCCCAGGTGGTTTCAGTAGTTCTGAAATGTTGTCAATCTCGCCAATCCAAGGATGAGGGAACACTTTCAATGTGCACTGGGTGACACAGTCCACCTTAAAGTCTCTATTCACCCAGGTATTTGCTGTCATTGTTGGGCTGGGGTATATGTCCAATTTGTTCTGTTGTCCTTCCACTCTGATGGTAACAGATGTCCTCTGCAGGCCCCTATGGGCTGCAGTGTCCTTTATGTGAATCTGAGCCAGCAGTCCACTAGTCCATCTTTTCTGCTGAGGAGGACCAGTTCTCACAGATGGGCCCAAGGACCCGGGCCAGGTGACCCAGACCCCCTGAATCCCCCATTCCTGGGGCCCAAGGACCTGGCACCCATCTTGCAAGGGGATCCAGGCCAGGCAGCGTGGACCTCCCCACACCTGGGGCTCACGGACATGACACCCACATTGCAGACAGGGCCATAGACCTGGGCCAGGCAACCTGGGCCGCACTGGATCTTCTGCCAAGTGCTCATGGACCCGGCACCCACTGTGCAGGTTGGTCCAAGGACCTGGGCCAGGTGAGCTAGTTCTTGCTGGGCTCATGGAGCCAGCACCCACTGTGCAGGTTGGCCCAAGGACCTGGGCCAGGTGACCCAGACCCTGCCAGATTCCCCACTCCTCGGGGCTAATGGTCCCTACCTCACTGCCCTCAGAATGGCATGGCTTGCCTCACCTCAGCATCAACCTGCAGGTGCTTCAGCCTGGCTCAGTCTAGCCTGCCTCCAATTCCCGCTCCTGCTGGTTGGTGCTGCAACCTATCCTGGCCCAGCCAACTCCCTGTCCCAGCCTCAGTGTAAACTGATTGGTTGTGGTCCAACCCAGCTCCTCCTGCAGCCCATCTTGGTCCACAAATGTAGTCATTAATTTTTTTTTTAAGATTTATTTTTATTATTTTTTTATTGGAAAGGTGGATATACAGAGAGGAGAAACAGAGAGGAAGATCTTCTGTCCGATGATTCACTCCCCAAGTGAGCGCAACAGCCGATGCTATGCCGATCCGAAGCCAGGAGTCTCTTCCGGGTCTCCCACACGGGTGCAGGGTCCCAAAGCTTTGGGCGGTCCTCGACTGCTTTCCCGGGCCACAGGCAGGGAGCTGGAAGGGAAGTGGGGCTGCTGGGATTAGAACCAGCGCCCATATGGGATCCCGGGTGTGCAAGGCGAGGACCTTTAACCACTTGCGCCACGGCGCCGGGCCCTAGTCATTAATTTTTTGAAGAGTGCAGTTATAAAAGATGGTAAAATAACATAGTGGCAAGCAGCAGCTGAGGAGTGGAAGATTTAGGTCTTTTGCAAGTACCCTCTTCTCGAGGGAAGTGTCTTCACAGCTGCGATACTGTCAAGTCGTGTGGGACATACTGGGTGGGACTAGTCCCTCAGTTTCTTTCCATTGTGAACATTCAGTTTTTGACAGACTGCAGAAAGCTCAAGGGTATGAGGCAGTTGCATATTTGCTAACAGAATGCAGTTGCTTTCCATTTGTAATATATAGCAATATTGTGACTTAAAAATTTATGTTTTAGACCTAAGTGCTGAAGTTTTTATAAATAATATGCTGCATTATCTGATTAAGCTTTAAAATAGTCTTTGAGTAGGGTGCAAATGACGGAATATGCCCACAGATTGGTGAATGTTAAAGTCCACTTCATCATACCATCTCTCTATTTTTATGTTAGGTTCTGAACATTTTACAATAAAATGTTAGAATAGTTTTTGTCATTATCTGTTAACTACCAAAAAAAAAAATCTAGTGACGTAGCCAGGGTTCTTCGTCATGAGAAATGCTATTTGCAGCACTTGCCTCATTTGCTGATTTATGGGTGGCTTGAGAGACTGGAAGCCTGGGTCCTGGCTCTAAGTCACATTTGTAAGTAAGCATGAAATTCTAGTAAGGTCATCCACAGCTTCCTGAGCCTGCCCAGTGCCTCTCAGATACTGCCATGTGGGACTTGGGAGCGAAGTCACCTCTCCTGTGGAGCATAGAGGGGAGCGGGAGAAGGAAATGCTGCCAGGTCTTGCTCTCTTAAGGATACCTTGGCCTTTGCCATCCTTTGTCCTCTGATGGTCCCTGCTGTTCAGCAGCAGTTGAGTGCTAAAGTGCTTATGTTTAATATGTAATTGAGAAGAAAGTTAAACTTTTTTAACATGATGCTGAAGCAGGATGTTTATTCTTGGCTTCCTATATGAACTTGGAACCTGCTCAACTAATCTAGGCACACACACCCCAAAGGCTGTGCACAAAAAGAGGAGGAAGTTGAGGCAACACATATTTCAGGGTAAATGCCAGCCTCTGTCTCGGGACTTTTTTGTCAGTACACCTCTTTGTTTCCAGGAGACAGTGAAACTGAGTATTCATATTAGCCACATTTCCTTCTCGGCTGCTGAGCACCACTAGGACCCTTCTCATGGCAACATTTATGACATTAATATCCCAGGTATTGCATTACCCTGAATATACAGGTCCGTTGTAACAGAAGCTCCTTCTCAGGTTGAGTGAATGTTTATATGCCTAATATATGCTAGATGTGCATAGCTGGTTTTGGATTCCCAGCATTATCTTTCCTATAGAAACAGCACTGGTTTCAGAAACAGTGGTGGCTTTCCCGGAGTTCATGGGCTGCTTAGCTCAAGGTAAAAGAGGTGAAAGCACAGTGAAGTGTGGTTAAATGTTCCACTGCTGAGCCGTACCCCCCAGAGCAGTTGGAATCATTGATAGCACCAAGAGACCTTGATATGAGACCTTGATATGAGATCAGTATTTTCCTTAATAAATGTTTTGGGATGAGCTTGCTTGTAATGTCAGAGAAGCACCTGAGTGTCCGTATTATTTGGACCTTAATGTCAGACACAGTCCCAAGGTACAAGAAATTCATCAAATTCCCCTTCAGTAAGTCAACATTTCTCTAGAGATGGTCTTCTTGGATTTTGAATAGTGTAGGTGACCCTTCTGCCTGCTAATCTTATTCAGCCGTAGCAACAGCTTACCCCTTACTGAACACCTCTTCAGTGCTAATGACTTTGTATGTGTGTCTCATTTAATCCTCAGAGCAAATGCTGTGAGATAGCTGTGCTTATCCTTGTTTTATAAAGATAAAAGCTGAGCAAGGTCAGACATACAACGATATTTTAAAAAGTTCATGGATAATGTAATACAGAGAAGCTGACTTTGGTGCAAGAAAATTTTGAAATCCATGCTTATCATGGGGTCTTTAGAAAGTTTATGAAAAGTGCACATTATAAAAACTATAACTGGATTTCAATATTTTTGCATCTAGATAATTAAATGTATCCTTTAACCCTATTTTTCAATGAGCTTTTTGAAGTGTTTTTGCACACAACTGGTTAGTGCTGAATCTGGGAATCAAACCTAGGGTTTTTACTTTCAGAGCTGATGCTTTTTTCCCTGTGTGCTCTCTTGAGGCTGTATTTGGTAAGTCTGCTGAATTGATGCACACTTTGGATACTTAGACTTTAATGTGATACTAACTTTATTTACAAACATACAGACTTTATATGATACAAAATGGTTATGGATCTATAAGGAATATGAAAGGTGTTGAGTAGAGTAGAACCCTTTGGCCAAACCCATGGGCAGATACGTGAAGGCAGACTGCCTATACCTTCTTCTGTTGCCTCCAGACGTGGGGGCATTTTGTTGTTGTGACCCAGGGTTTCACAAGGGACTCTTGGAAACTAAGGCAAACCACTCACATTTCCTGTGGGAATGATAATTATTGTACTTGGTCAGTGAGATCCATAGGTTAAGGAGCGTAGTGTTAATAAAGATTAATCTCTTTAAATATGAACCAGTTAGCTTGAGTGGGTGGGTAAATGGAAATTGTCACAGACGGGTTAGGGTGCGTGTGCTTGTGCGTGGATAGATTATACCTGTAACCATTAGTTAAAAATCATTCAGCAATCATTTATTAAGTGTTTGCCACGTGCCTGACCCAATGCTAAGAACTCTGAAGGGTTAAAAAACAATAACAAAAATCTTTACAATGTACTTGGTGCAGATTTGATCAGGGGAAAGGACAGTACAAATACAGAAACTTTGAGCTGGTGGTATTTTGTTTTTGCTTTTGTTTTCTTTCATCATTTTATATTTAGCAGCTACCTTAGTGCTGGCACATCATAGAGGAGCTCGGTGAATATTTTTTTGAATGAATGAAAATGCTGAGGCACAAGACAAGTAGCATCTCTCCTGGCTTCATAGAAGAGATTGGATTTGATTCAACTGGTCTTTGAGTATGAATAGAATTTAAGGAAGAGGATAAAGTGGGAGCCAGGAGACATTGAGAATGCAGGAAAAGATTTGAGCAGTTTACAGAGGTTGGCATGGTGGTGAGTAAGGCCTCCTCCTGCAATGCCGGCCTCCATCATGGGTGCTGGTTTGAATACCTGGTGCTCAAATTTGCAGCCTAGCTCCCTGCTAATGTCCTAGAAAGAGCAGTGGAGGATGATCCAAATGTTTGTACCCCTGCCACTTGCTTGGGAGACCTTGAGGAAGCTTCTGGCTCTTGGCTTTGCTTGGCTCAGTCCTGGCCATTTAGCCACCTGGAGAGTGAATTAACTGGTAGATGGAATATCTCTGTAACTTTGATTTTCAAATAAATAAACCTTTAAAAATGTAGAGAGAATAGTTTGGGTGTAAATGCGCACAATGTGCTCCATAAATCAACAGTTTTGTGAAGCTAGAGATACATGTGGAAGCTGTGGAGTGTCTTGAGTGCTGAATCGAGACATTTAGGTTTAATTCTGTTGCCTTCTAAGCTCTGATCCATAGAGAAAGATTATCAGAAGAGGCCAACAGTGGATTGGATTGGTGATGAGGGAGGCCAGTTTGGAGGCTAGCAAGAGGCCAGGGCCATGGCATAATTGGCTTGAGCTTCTGTCTGTGATGCTAGTATCCCACATGGACACTGGTTATGTCCCGGCTGCTACAGTTCCTACCTAGCTCCCTGCTAACGTGCCTGGGAAAGCAGTGGAGGATGACTCAGCACTCACATGGGAGATTCAGAAGAAAAATCTTGGTTCCTGGCTTCAGACCAACCCAGCTCTGGCCATTGCAGCCATTTGGGGAATGAACCAGCAGATGGAAGACTCTCTTCTCTCTCTCTGTAAATCTGCCTTTGAAATAAAAATGAATAATGTTCTTAAAGAGGCTATCTAGGTATTTAGGGTTGGGTGTAAAGGACCTGAATAAGGATACTGGTTGAGGAAACTGGAAGAACACATTGGAGAGAGATCCTGAGGAAAGGAGAATCAAGTCTTGTTGAGTTAGTGACTGGGATACTCAGCTGATGAGGCTAAGGAAGCAGAATTAGCAAAGGTAGTCCAGTGATCCTCATCAGCGGATCTCAGAAGGACCTGCTGCTGTGGATTCAGGATGGGGAGAAGGGTTTGAGCAGAGAAGATTTTACTTTTGAGACACGGGGAAGGCATGAAGAAGTGGCCCCTTCATGGTGGAGGATGGGGTTTCTCTGGATTGGGCAGCTGTGTGATATTTGCATGTTACATGGCAGCCTGGTCCTACAAGGTAGGAGTAGCTATGGAGGTGGTGACTTTTTGTTCATAAGGAATGCTTTAGTTTTTTTTTTTTTTTTTGCCACATAATGCCCATCAACCTTTAAGCATCTTTCTCAGTGATGTTCATTCTCCCAAAATGAGAAAGAAAACCACATGCTTCAAGGCAACTAGAGAGAAGCTCAAAGCAGGGAACAGTGTTGAGGGCTGGGTAGGGTGGGCACAGGGGAAGAGCAGGCGTGCGGGTGCATGAGCTTACTGAGAAGTGGTGTCAGTCACTTGCAGCTAGCCCTGGGAAAAACAGATTCGAGTGTGGAGCTCGTGTGTACGTGTCTTCCTGGAGGTGAATGGTTGGTGTTGGGAAGGTCATTCTCTACCTACAATGGTCGGTTATAAGAGCCCCCTGAGAGACACAACATTCAGGAAGAGCTGGAACTTCATCTCACACAGCATCTTTCTTAAGACTTTGTCCCGTATCACTCATTCACCAGTGAGTTCTTCTTATAGTGAAGGGAGAATTAAAAACAGTCATTTCTGTGCCATAATTTGCTTTTTATTTTATTTTGTGTGTGTGTGCCAGAAGATAAAAGTTCCCATTTACTAGTTTATTCCCCCAAATCCTGCAGACCATGATTGGGTTAGGCTGAAGCAGGAGTTGGGAACCCCATCCATGTCTCCTGTGTGGATACCAGAGACCAACTTTAGTCGCTAGGCCACCATGCCAGGCCCATCCAGAGAGGAACTAATTAAACCATCACTTGCTGCTTCCCAGGATGCCTGGTAACAGGAGCTAGCATCAGAGGCTGTAAAGTGAAGCTAGGCACCCCACCGTGGGAAAGAGGCCATTAGGCTAAACGTGTGTCACACCCTTCCCCCACCCTTTTTTTTTTTCCCTAAGATTTATTTATTTTTTACAAAGTCAGATATATAGAGAGGAGGAGAGACAAAGATCTTCCATCCAATGATTCAGTCCCCAAGTGACCACAATGGCTGGTGCTGTGCCGATCCGAAGCCAGGAGCCAGGAACTTCCTTCAGATCTCCCTCACGGTTGCAGAGTCCTAAGACTTTGGACTGTCCTTGACTGCTTTCCCAGGCCACAAGCAGGGAGCTGGATGGGAAGTGGAGCTGCCGGGATTAGAACTGGCACCTATATGGGATTCTGGTGTGTTTAAGGTGAGGACTTTAGCTGCTGGGCCACTGCGCCAGGCCCTACCCCCACCTCTTTTTAAGATTTATTTATTTGGGATGGCAGTGTTACAGAGAGGGCAAAAAAAAAAAAAAAGGAGGAAGAGATGGAAAGACAAATCTTCCATTTGCTGATTCACTTCCCAAATGGCTGCAGTAACTGGAGCTGGGCTGGTCCAAAGCCAGGATCCAGGAGCTTCATCCGAGTCTTCCATATGGGTACAGGGGTTCAGGAACCTGGGCCATCCTCCACCACTTTCCTAGGTACATTAGCAGGGAGCTTGATAGGAAATGAAACAGCAGGGATAAGGACCATCAACCAATGGGGTGCCAACACCAAGGGCAGCTATTTTACCTCCTAAGTCCCAGTTCCAAACCCACCCCTCTCCTTTATTTCTTTAAAAGTTTTAAATTATGCACTTGCTAGCTTTAGAACCTGGAAAATGTATAGAAATGGCCAGTTTTCAAAAATGTTTTGCACTGAAAATCTTAAATTTTATGTGACTACTTCAAAGCTCCCTAGTATGTATATTCTGATTTCATTGACAAAATTAAGTTTGTCATGAAAAATTAGGGAAACTGTTTAGTTGTGTGGAATACAAAAGAGAAGTCATGTATAGACTACATGCTCCTCCAGTGTTGAAATACACAGAAAATCAAAATTTTTTTTAAAAAACTTCAATGTATTGATCGATTATAAGGCAAAAGGAGATGTATATATGAGAGAGAAAAACGAAGAGGTATTTCACCTGCTTGTTCACTCCCAGATGCCCACAGCAGCTGGAGCTAGGTTAAGCTGGGGCTAGAAGCCAGAACTGCCATCCTTATCTGTTACATGAGTGATGGGAACCAATTGCTTGGGCTGTAATCAGCTTCCTCCCAAGCACCTTAGCACAAAGCTGGATTGGAAATGGGAGCAAAACGCTCTCCCAGGCAAACAGCACAGCTCACTGCACTACAATACCCACCCCTGAACTGCATTTAATTAGTCAATTAATTTATTTTTTTTAAGATTTATTATTTATTTATTTATTTAATTTATTTGGATGGCTTTGGGCCATCCTCGACTGCTTTCCCAGGCCACAAGCAGGGAGCTGGATGGGAAGGGGTAGAGCGCTGCTGGGATTAGAACCGGCGTCCATATGGGATCCCGGTGTGTTCAAGGCAAGGATTTTAACCACCAGGCCATTGTGCCAGGCCCTGATTAGTTAATTTAAAATGCTTTCTCTAAATAAGGAAGTCTGCAAGTTTGTTTAGTAACAGTTCCTTTAGCTCCAAAATCTGGTAGTCCAATCGCTGTGCATGACTTAGTGATGGAACAGAAATTGTTACACACATGTTGATTCTTTTGGATCCTAAATATATATAATATATTAGAAAGGAAAGTTTGTAAGGAGTTAAGTAAATTGTTGTCCAACTATACCATGAAATGCTTAAAATTAGCCATTAAAGTGAGTGTTTCTGATGAGTAGTTAATGGATTGTGTGATGTACTTGTGAAAAGGTTTGCAGAACAGTCATAAACAGCATAATGATATTTTTGTGAATATTTTCATCAAACTGTTAGCAGTGGGTGATGGAATTACTAAATTTTCAGATTTCTTTCTTATCAGCATTAGTTTTACAGTAAAAAAAAAGTAGTAAATTTTTTACAGAATGAAGGGTGGGATTTTTTTTAAAGATTTATTTTATTGGAAAGGCAGATATACAAAGAGAAAAAGAGAGACGGGAAGAAAGATCATCTATCTCCTGGTTCTCTTCCCAAGTGGTTACAACTGCCAGACTGAGCCAATCTAAACCAGGGGCAAGGAGCCAGGGGTTTCCTCTGGGTCTCCCTCATGGGTATAGGGTCCCAAGGCTTTAGGCCATCCTTGACTGCTTTCCCAGGCCACAAACAGGGAGCTGAATGGGAAGTAGAGCAGTCTGGACACAAACCGGCGCCCATATGTGATCCTGCCAAATGCAAGGCAAGGACTTCAGTTGCTAGGCTACTGCACTAGGCCCATAAATAGATATTTTAAAAATTTTTATTTACAAAGCCTGACGCAGTAGCCTAGTGGCTGAAATCCTTACCTTGCATTTGGCAGGATCCCATATGGGCACCAGTTCATGTCTTGGCAGCCCCACTTCCCATCTAGCTTGTGGCCTGGGAAAGCAGTAGAGGGTGGCCCAAAGCCTTGGGACCCTGCATCCATGTGGGAGAACTGGAAGAAGCTCCTGGCTCCTGGCTTCAGATCAGTTCAGCTCCGGCCATTGTGTTCACTTGGGGAGTGAATCATCAGATGGAAGATCTTCCTCTCTGTCTCCATTCCCCTCTGTGTATCTGACGTTGCAATAAAAATCAAAATCTTTTAAAAATATTTATATGTGTGTATATATATATGTGTGTGTGTGTATATATATGTATGTATGTATATATATATATATATATATATATATATATATATATAAAAAATTTTTTTGGAAAGCCAAGGGATTTTTTTTAAAGATTTATTATTATTATTATTATTATTTTGGAAAGTCAGATATACAGAGAGGAGAAGAGACAGAGAGGAAGATCTTAGGGGCTGCAATGACTGGAGCTGAGCTAATCCAAACCCAGGAGCCTCCTCCAGGTCTCCCAAGCGGGTGCAGGGTCCCAAGGCTTTGGACTGTCCTCAACTGCATTCCTAGGTCACAGGCAGGGAGCCGGATGGGAAGTGGGGCTGCTAGGATTAGAACCGGCGCCCACATGGGATCCTGATGCGTGCAAGGTGAGGACCTTAACTGCTATGCTATTGCACCGGGCTCTGGAAAGCCAAGTTTTACAGGGCGAAAGAGAAGAGGGGATGGGATCCAATATCCACTGGTTCACTCCTCAAATGGCCACAATGTCCAGGACTTAGCCCTTCTAAAGCCAGAAGGCAGAAGCAGCTTCTGGGTCTCTCAGGTGGGTGGCAAGGGCCCATACGCTTGGACTGTCTTCCACTACTTTTCCCAGGCACGTTAGCAGGAAACTGGCACCCATGCAGGATGCCAGTGTATAAGCTACAATGCCAGCCCCAGAAGCAACTTCTAAAGGCAAGAATATGTATTGATTTCTGCAATTTCATAGAAAATGTATGTGTTGATGTGGCAGGACAGGTTGCTTACCTTTAATCAGCTGTTGTGATCATATCTGGACCTTCTCCGTGTTTAGAAGGACAGTTGTTGAACTGTGATGACAGATTTGAGGGTGACCGGGGAACGTAAGGGGACAGGGCTGTGACCGCACATGAAGAGCATCTGGATTGGCACGGCTGTGGGAGAGCCGAGAGGACTGGGAGCCTCTTTCCTAGAGTACTCTCTTC
This sequence comes from Ochotona curzoniae, assembly GCF_017591425.1. Lineage (NCBI taxonomy): Eukaryota > Metazoa > Chordata > Mammalia > Lagomorpha > Ochotonidae > Ochotona > Ochotona curzoniae. Next base: position 16,376,564 of record NW_024467096.1, on the reverse strand, counting down.
TGCCATTGACAGCTTCTTGTTAAAAATGTGAGTAGATATAATTTCTATAACCTTAAAAAAAGAAAGAAAATTGTGAGTAGGTGGATAGATGTTGCTGGAGGAAATTTGTGGATTGTGATCTGGGCAAGAACTGTTAGAAATCTTCAGCAAGGACCAAGTGGGATGGTATTGACACTGAGTTTTCTAGGACTGAGGCTTTTGGGAGGCGTTTTATGATTATTGTTACTCATAACACTGTTGACATGCTGGCATTATTATCCCTAAGTTACAAATGAAGAAACAGTGGCTCAGGGATTAAATAACTTACCTAAGGGCTCAAGTTTAGAAGCCAGTGAGCCAAGACTTGAGCTTCAGTGGGTTCTGCTCCAGAATTTGTGCCTTGTGGGTGGTGGACTGAATGTTCTGCTGAGTGAGGTGATGTTTAGCTGGGAGAACTGCTTTCCTATGTTTTGAAATATCTCAGATTTATAATCTACAGACATGAGGTGAATAGATAATACGTTTTCAATGTCAAAGGCAAATGGCAAGCATTGCCTGGACGATTCTTTCACAGTGCAGCTTTCTGATACCATGGAGTGAGTGGATCTTGCCCACCGAGAAGTAGGCATTCTCTTGTCTTTGCACACCTCATGTAACCAGGAGCCAGTGCAGTGATTCTCATTGTGAACCCCTTGCCATCAAATGGGAACTTTGAGAAATGCAAGTCTCAGGCCCCACCCAGATCATCTTCAGAAAGTCCGGAGAGTGGGACCTGCCACACAGGTGCTGGCAGGTCTCCTGGGCCTCCTGGGGTCTGAGCTAGAAGATCACGCTTTAGTCACATGCCATGTGGAAAGGGAGATACAGCTGACAAACCATTGAGTTTTGAGTGTCCTTTTAATTTTTGTTAGAGGTGTGTGCTTGCCTGGTTTGTCTTAGGAACAGGCTCTTTGCTGTCTGAGCCAAGCTAATTCATGTTCTTGGCTTGATGTCAGGAATGTTTTTTTACAACATGCTGCAGTTCTGTTACTTGCAGTAGTACCTTTGCCCTTCAAAGAGCCATCATATCCTGGCTAATTCCAAGTCTGATAGTAGCTCTAAGTTAACATTCTGTGCTGGGTAGTAAACAAAACAACTTCAAGTTTCCTCTTGAAATTACCCAGAGGATAAAGTGATGTTCATAAAAGATGGTGGTGTCTGCATAGTGCTGCTGCACCTGGGAGGAGGTGGCCTTGGTAGTTACCATGGAGATTCATGATAGACAGTGGCTGTGTGAGTGGGGCAGTTACCATGAAGATTCATGATAGACATGTATGAGTGGAGACCAGTCTCCATTGAGGAAAGCAATTGACCCCTTCCTTCATTGTTTATACTTCCAGTGCCAGTGTTGAATTGCTTATTTCAGCAATGGCTCCAACATTGTGATCATTAGTGTCTAATCAGTAATTGATTCTGTGCTTTAGTTCTGCAAGTGGGTTGAATCTTTACTAGATTTTTTAAAATAAGATTATTTATTTGAAATGTGGAGTGACAAAGAGAAAGATATTCTGTCTGCTAGTTCACTCCCAAAATGGCAGTGGGAGCCAGATCTGGGCCAGGCTGAAGCCAGAATCAGGTCTTCTGCATGAGTAGCAGGAGCCCAACTCCTCGGGCCATGTTCTGCCTCCTTCCCAAACGCATTGGCAGGAAGGTGAATCAGAAGCCAAGTAGCTGGAACTGGAACCAGTACTCTAAAATGGGAACCAGCGTTGTGAGTGGCAGCTTAACATGCTGTGCCATGGTGCCAGCCCCAAGTTGAACCTTTAAATGACTCCACTCATGCTCTTCCCCTCCTGGCATTTATTTCCAAGACCAGGAGACACTGGAGTGGAAACTCATAGGTAAATTCTCCTTTACAACATGATCTTGGCTGCGTAAAGGTTTGGGTTAAATTATTGTTCTCAATGAAACCAAGCCGGAAATGGGAGAAGTTCTTGAATTACTGTACCAGTTTTAAAATGAAATTAATGGTTGATAAGAGTGCCTTGTGTAATTTCCGAGTTTATCCATGACATTGAAGTTCTTTCTGTCAAGAACTTGGGGAACGGGTTTTGCAGAATGACACTTATCAGGCTGGCTTTTGAACATTACGTGGAGCAGGCCAGGCTTTCTGAGCAAGGCTGTCACAGTGCAGGCTGTGTGGGGAGGTTCAAGTGGCAGTTGGCATATTCTAAATGAAGATGTGGGGAATTCAGCTGCCACCAAATGTTATCTAGTAAAGCCTTGCCAGTGCTCCTGGTCTAGAATTTGCTGGCTGGGGGTTTTTTAGAAATAAAACAAATTCTGAAACTTGCAAGAGAAGTATGTATAACTGCTTATTGAGAGGAAAGAAAAATGAAAAGGTTGCTGTTTGACTTCCCGCAACAAAAGCAGTGGCAGGCTTTGTGGCGTGTTTTTCTGTTTGCTAGTTGCTGCTATTGGTGTTAAGGTGCAATGGTGCCCGTTTTCTGCCACACAGACAGCCATCAGGCCAACTCAGGTTCCCTCTCTGCCTTGCTGCTGCTGCTGAAGGCAGTCTGAAAGATATCTTTTAAAAAGTGATAGGAAAATGTGACCATCACATTTGTGACACTCCACTCCTTGTCCATGTCTACATTTTTTAAAAGATTTACTTATTTTTATTTAAAAGGCAGATTTACATTAAAAAAAGAAGCAGAGAGAGAAAGGGCTTTTATTTGCTGCTTTACTCGAAATGGTCACAACAGCTGAAGAATCTAATTTAAATGAGAGCTTAAAAAGTTACAACCAGGTGGTTGACTAAAACAAAAGGTTTCCCAATGACTTTATCCCAGGAATGACTCCATCATCCTGTACAGTCTTGCTCACAAAGATCCAACTGTCTCATACCCATCCTAGTGAGAGCTGCCATTTTTGATCCAGAAGGGACTCGGCGTTCAATTGGAATCAGAGTGCCTGTGCTGAAAAGGCCAGTTCCTCTGAATTCTGATTCCGTGGCTGGACTTTCTGATGTTGCCCAGAGAAATGACCATCATTAAGTAGATCAGTCCCTGCTTTTGTGAAAAAGGAAGAGGTGGAATTGACCCATCATTGTTGGGGATGTGCAGATCCCTGGGGACACTGGTGTTTGTAGCCAGCTGTGCTATGTGAACAGCTGCCATGAGCAGTCAGGTGGAATGCCAGCAAACAGTAGCTGAATGTTTTTGTGTTTTCTAGTAGGTTTTGAAATTGCCGTTTTTGGGGTTCCTTGTAATAGGGTACGTTCTTTGAAGGCTCGAGTGGTTTAGTTGTGGTTCTGCCTGAGAGAAGGTCCTCTTCATAAACCCGGGCTTCTTGGCTTTTTCAGCTAGCAAGGAATATGAAGAAGTGAGCCTGGCCTTGCCAGGAAGAGAACTTTCAGACCACCCACCTGAGCAGAGAAAGGCGAGGATTTCATGCTTGTTGTGCAGGTTGCCCACAGCCCATGCGTTTTATTGCTACCCCATGGGGCTTGCAGTGTTAAATGGGGTCGCCGATATTTCAACCTGTTGGGAAGCAGCTAGCCAGCCTGTGCGCTGTGACCTGATGTGTTTGCTTGGCTAGCTGCTTTGGGCGGTCAGTTTGTGGCTGGTGTTTTGTTTGTGAGTGTCCTGTTCTCTATGGTTTCCTGCTTCAGTGGATAAGGCTGGGAGTTGTGGGAGCTTAGGGGAGAGGACAGACAGAAGATGGTCAGACTCATTTCCTGAATCATTTTAGGCAATCTTGCCATCTCTTGGTTCCATTCTGGCTGGGCAGCATGTCCCACTGATGTGTCAGACCAACTTTCCCAACCATCTCGAGGATGGGAAAGAAAACCACATCTTGCTCTGTGTCTAAACAGGCAGAATTCTGTTCAGTCAGTATTTGTAGAGCCTCCCTGCTAACCTTGAACCCTGCAACTTCGTTAGTCTTGAAGAATTTGTTCTCTTCCCTGGCCTACCATGTAAAATTTGGGCCTATCAACACACTGCAGATGGGCAACTTTGATGACCCTTTGTCTGTAGGGCTGAGTGCCACAGCAGCTCTCCCTGAACTTGATTGACTATGGCCCCCAGTTAGGGTGAGGGGGAGTGTTCGTGGGAAAGGATCTGGGTGGATTGTTTTCTACTGCTTTGCCTTTAATCGGTCAAGTTAAAGCCTTGTGATCAGGGAAGTACAAAGCCATGCATGGGAACGAACTTGGCCTCCTAAGCCAGTGAGCTGTAGCTTCATCTGTCTCTCCAAGGTCAGGGGTTTCCAGGAGTTACTGCCTCTCCATGAAATAGAGTTAAGTGCCCTGATCTCAGTGGAAATAAGTTGAAAACCATGCAAATATCCAACAAAATGAAATTGGTGAAATAAATTAGAATCTCTGTTTATTAAGAAACAAAATTTTGGGCCTGGCATGGCCTAGTGGCTCAAGTCCTCACCCTGAACGCGCCAGGAACCCATATGGGCACTGGTTCTAATCCCGGCAGCTCCACTTCCCATCCAGCTCCCTGCTTGTGGCCTGGGAAAGCAGTCGAGGATGGCCCAAAGCCTTGGGACCCTGCACCCGCGTGGAAGACCCGGAAAGAAGTTCCTGGCTCCTGGCATTGGATGGGCGCAGCACCAGACATTGCAGTCACTTGGGGAGTGAATCATCGGATGAAAGATCTTCCTTTCTGTCTCTCCTCCTCTATGCATATCTGACTTTTCAATAAAAATAAATAAATCTTTTTTTAAAAAAAAAGAAACAAAATTTTAAATGCTGTGAGAAAACATGATCTGTGTTGAGTTTAAGAATTAAGATTCATGGGCCCCAAGCCCATGAATAACCCAGATCAGAAAGCCATAGTAAGTAACAACAGGAACTGGCCACTGGGACTATGTAAATGAGTAGCTTAGCATGGGTAGCCTAGCAGCTAAGGTCATCACCTTGAACGCACCAGGCTTCCATATGGGCACTGGTTCTAATCCTGCAGCCCTGCTTCCCATCCAGTTCCCTGCTTGTGGCCTGGAAAAACAATCGAGGATTACCCAAAGCCTTGGGACCCTGCACCTGTGTGGGAGACCTGGAAGAGGCTCTGGGCTCCTGGCTTCGGATTGACTCAGCTCCAGCCGTGGCCACTGCTTGGGGAGTGAATCAGCGGACTTGTGGGAGACCTGGTGAAGGCTTTTGGCTTCGGATCAACTCAGCTCTGGCCATTACTGCTGCTTGGAAAGAGAACTAGCAGAAAGATTTCTCTCTGTCTCTCATCTTCCCTGAATGTCTGACTTTCCAATAAAATTTTAAAAAAGGAAAAATAAATTTTCACCAAGCGAAGAGTCTCACCTGCTTTCCTCCCTGCACACATCTGGCCTCCCCAGGAGTATAGGGACTGAGTGGATGTTAAAAAGCCTCCTTCCTCCATTTCAGGCTGGACATTCTTGGTTTTCTGTGGTCCCTGGATTGTTGCTTAGGGTACAAGGAAATTGTGGTTGTGTCTTGGTTCTATTAAAGTCAGAATTCTGTGTAGTCAAGTTTTTGCTCTATTATTGAATCATCTGATTTGATTTGAAATACGATTGGGAAGAAGCAGTCAATCATAATTTTTTATGTTACGATTGCTAAGGCCAGCTGTGTAATTTGTGGGGCCAAGTGCAGAATGAAAACATAGCACTCCTTGTTCCAAACCGGGGAAAAAGTGTTAAAGGTTCCAGTATACTAAGTCTGACATGTCGTGGTATTTTATTTGCAGTTTAATGTCATTGTAAATAAAGAAAAAACTGTTTATTATTAGTATGAATTTTACTCTTTACTGTTGTATTGTGCAGTGCAGTTAAAATGCAAATATGAGAGTACTTTGTTTAGTTGTAGAATCATCAAAATCACAATTTATGTTTTATAGGTCATACTTTGTTTCTACCAAACAGTGGAAATGCTGCAGCAAAGAACTCGGCTTTTTTTTTTTTTAATATTTTATTTATTTGTAAGGCAAACACTTACAGAAAGGAAGAAAGAGAAACATCTTGATCATTCTTGTGCTGGTTCATTTGCCCAGTGGTCACAATGACCAGGGTTGGGCCAGGCCACTACAACGAGCTCAGATCTCCACCTGAGTCTCCCTCTAGGTACCGGAATCCAAGGGATTGGGTCATCTTCTGCTTTTGCAAGGAACTGGGCTGGAAATGGAGAAGCCAGAATGTAAACTGACACTCATATGGGATGCTAGCCTAGCACGTAATGGGTTAACTTGCTGAGCCTCCATATCAGCCCCAACTCAGCTGTTTTATTTTACTTCTTAATTTGTGCATGTTCTACCCACACTCTGCTTTTGGCTTGCTGATTAAGGACTAGTGGGAAAGGAGTGTGAGGTGCCTTACCTTTTCCTTTTATATCACATGAGGAAGTAACATGAATAAGAAAGGGTGTTACATACACAGTCCCTTGATCATCTCTGCTTCTCAGAGTGCCATTTGTCTACGTTCAAAGCAAGTTCTGGTTCAAGTGGGAAGTGTGACAAGGAGTGGCAACGGACATGTCACATGGATCTCTGCTCACACATGTGCTCTGCTACCTCATGGGTTTCTATGCACAACAGGAAAATTTGAAAATGAATTACTAAGAATTTTTATGGGGTGCAGCAGAGCATCACATCAAACAGGAGGCATTTCTCAGCACAGGTCACTACGTGACTGTGTGGATTACATGCCCCGACTCATTTACGTAGTCCCAGTGGCCAGTTCCTGTTGTTACTTACTATGGCTTTCTGTTCTGGGTTATCCATTTGCGTTGTCTGTAATCCCATGGGCCCTGAATTCCAGATTTTTTTTTATGATGACAAATAGTGTTTGTTTTTCGAACAAGGTGCTGTTCACTATTGATGCCAGTTCATGCGGTTAGTGTGTGTTTATCAGTCAGATTGGCCTGGGAATAGAAAAGAAAGCTAAATTTGAAAGGCTAGGCCAAAATTTAGAAAGTTTCATAAAAATCAAAATTTACAACAAGTAGCATTAAAATTGTTACTCTCTTGGCGTAGGAACTCTCCCTATGTTACTTGGATTTATGAAATCAGCAGTGGACGGATAAAATATTTGCAAACCAATAGCTGCTGAACTTTTCTCTAAGATTTTACATACTATGTGAGTAATTTTGCCCCTGGTGTCTTGAATATCACAATTTCTCATGAAGAAAATATCCTGATATCCCTCCGTTTGTAGTGAATTTTGGCAATCCTTTGAGTGAGTGGGAGCTACAAGCTTGGTAGTTAAGAACGTTAAGTCCTAGTTGGGCAGATCCAACTTTACTTCCTGGCTGTAAGTTCTTACTAGGTGTGTGACCTTAAGCGAGCCATCCATAGTTGTGAGCTTGTTTTTTTTTTCCTCCTGTGAAAATGAGTAGCCTGTTTGAATGATTGTACCTGACGATATACAAAAAAATGGGTTATACATGTTTGATACAACTAAGAAATTCAAACAATATTAACTGCTTTGATCATTAGAATACATGAAGAGGCGGGGGTGGTGGTTATGCATTTAAGGTTGGGAGGTGAGTAAGTCTGGTAGTCTAACCTATTATTCTTGAAAACTGAACAAATAGAAGTTAAATATAAAGGAGAAAATAATGTTGGTTGATACCAGACTGTGAGTGTTTTAATAGTGACAACAGTATCCTCAGCCAAGCACAGTGCTTAGCACATAGTAGGCAATAATGGTAACATAAAAATGGTAAGCAAAGAATAGGTAAATGTCTTGTTCTCATATTGTGTGACATGGCATGTACCTCTCTAAATCTGCAGATTATTTTCAAGCCTGTCAGAATTTGTGGGTACATGTAGCTTCTAAGTTTCCCCTTGGTTTTTGTTTTGTTTTTTAAAATTTACACAGTCTCTCTTGAGTGGCAGAGACTCAGGCCCTTGAGCTGTGATACGTCGTCGCTTGCCAGGAACATTAGCAGACAGCTGGCTCAGAAGCACAAGAGCTTAGAGTACGCAAGCCTTGGTCGCCCAGCGGCACTGCCAGGGTAGAGGCGAGCTGCCTCATGTGCGCTGACCTCGGAGCTGCCCCCATGGATTTGCCTGAATAGAACAGGAATCTGTATGATTGTAATTTTCTGCCACTGTAACCAGAGATTGTGTGTTACTAAGTAACCAGACTGGGAGGGTAGAGGTAGGAGAAGTAGTGAGATGTCTATTAGCCCAAATTTTAAAGCTTATGCGAATGTATAATCATTCACTGCTTTTTTTTTTTTGCTTTTAAGTTTTTTTTTTTTAAAAGGGAAGAATTACAGAGACAGTAAGAGGTACAGAGCTCTTCCATCTGTTGGTTCATTCCCTAAATGACTGCAATGGCCAGAGCTGGCTTTTTTTTCTAATTTAAAAACATGCATTTTTTAAAAGGATATTTAGGGTCTGGTGTGGCAGCCTAGTGTCTAAAGTCCTCACACATCACCACCTGCATGAATCTTTCTTGGTTTTTTTAGGATATTCAAGGCTTCCTCTATTCAGGAAGAAGCATTGTAAATGTGTGGGTTTTTGTTTTGTTTTGTTTTTTGCACTAGATGGCAGCCTTTTTGAGGGAAGGGTCTAGAAATATTACATCTTTGTGATCTAAGTCTGTTGTATTCCCTGGAAGATAATAAACATTCAGTTGCTGTCTTAAACTGCCTACAGAGGCTTTTGTTGAATACGTAACCACCACAAAGTGACACCAAAAGAAATATGCATGGATTTGAATTTTTTGGTATCAAAATAAGTTTAATTTTATTTTTCATAAGCTTCTTAATTATATTTCTAAATACCAGGGTAGAAATTTTTATGTTGGTAAAATTGGATGTATTTTGTCGTTTTTTTTTCAATTTTAAAAAGATTTATTTATTTATTTTTATTGGAAAATCAGATTTACAGGCAAAAGACAGAGAGAGAAAGATCATCCATCCTTTGGTTTACTCCCCAAGTGGCTGCAATGGCCAAAGCTGAGCTGATCCAGTGCCAGGAGCCAGGAGCTTATTCCAGGTTTCGCATATGGGTGCAAGGTCCCAAGGCTTTGGGCTGTCCTCAGGCCACAAGCAAGGAGCTGGATGGGAAATGGAGCAGCCAGGATACAAATCGGTACCCCTATGGGATGCTGGCACATGCAAGGCAAGGATTTAGCCACTAGGCTTCTGTGCCATGCCCTTGGATTTATTTTGTATCTTCTTATGCTTTTATTGAAAATTTCTGAAAGAAGCCTCATTACATTGCAGAGAAGGTAGTATTCTGTATTAGCAGTGGCATGATTACAGACTATGCTGCATTAGTGATGAGGGTAAATTTGTTGTAGCCTTTCTGGGAAACTATTTGTAAGTTTGGTAATGTAGATGTATTTTTCAACATGTTAATTCTGTTTCTTAGAATCTATTCTAAAGAAACAAGTGGCAGCACAGTATTAGAACATAAGCCTAATCCAAGGGAGCAATAACAGTTTTCTGGTATTATTTGATTCAAATCAAGTATAGGAGTAAGTTCTTAAGAACAGGGGATGATAAGCATAAATTTTGGGGGTCACTGTTTCCTATTCTCTACATCAGCCAGCCCATTGTCCAGTATAATGTAGACATTCAGTAAATACTTTTGGTGAATAGATAAGTGAATAAATCCTTAAAGTTGAGACAAAAGCACTATACACCTACACTGGTGTAACTATTATTTCTAATACTACCATCACATTTAAGAATTATTTAACATGCTTATTTTTCGGCCCAGCGTGGTAGCCTGGTAGCTGATTCCTCACTTTGTGTGTGCTGAGATCCCCTATGGGCCCCGGGTTCTAATCCAGGCAGCCCAGGTTCCTATCTAGCTCCCTGCTTGTGGCCTTGGAAAACAGTCGAGGACGGCCCAGTCTTGGGACCCTGCACCCGTTTGGAAGACCCAGAAGAGGCTCTTGGCTCCTGGCTCCTGGCTCCTGGCTTCGTATTGGCGCTACCCCAGCCATTGTGGCTGCTTGGGGAGTGAATCAACGGATGGAAGATCTTCCTCTCTGTCTCTCCTCTTCTCTATATATCTGACTTTCCAATAGAAACAGATAAATCTTTTTTAAAATGCATATTCTTAGTCTTGCTTTTTTAGACTTCAAATTATGCAAGTTCTATATGTACATATTCCTCATGCACAGTATTTTGTAGTCTCAAAGTGACTGTATGTTTTATGTTCTCTTTTCATCAAATCAGGAGAAGTGTCATTCCCATTTATAGCTGGGGATGATGGAAGCTTGGCATAGTCCCAGGACTATTAACTATCACTTCTGATTCCTAGTCCGATATTCTTTTCACTTGTAGAAGTTTTTGAAGAACTCTTAGGAAACAAGGAGTATCTCAAATGTTTATTAAGGGAGGGTGTGCATCAGTTCCAGAAAGATGTTGACAGATTGAAAGGAATTTAAAGAGGAGCCAACACTGCTGGAAGAAAGGACATAGGAGAGATGAAAGGAGCTAAATATGTATAGCTTGGCCAAAGGATGATTAAAGGGGATATGATAACAGTTCCGAAGAATGTGAAAGATATAAACATCATGGAAAATGTATTTAGAACTGATCAAAGCAGTATCTAAAAAGAAATAAAAATTAATGCTCAACATCAGGAATATCTGTGTTCCTGGTGAGGCTTGTTAGCTTATGAAGTGGACTCAAGAAAAATATCAGAAGCCCTACGCGAGACATTTAGGATCAAATTCTTCTGCCTAGATTTGGGGAGGGCTTCTCCAGTTCTAATTTTGATGGCTGAGATCATGTTCCTTCTAGCATGGATTTGCCACCCAGTTCTAATTGCACAGTTTTGCATATCAGGGTCAAAAGGGAGAGTCTCATTACAATCTGATAGAAGTCAAACGCAGGCATGTCCTCAGTGTTACACAGTCTGATGTTGCAGAGGCAGCCTGTGAAACCCAAATTGAATCTCGAAGAATTTGGCTGACTAACTTGGTCATCAGAAGGTGACCACTCCCCCCTCCATGGTGCCACCTGCTGGGAATTTTAGAGTGTGAGCAAGATGAAGAGGTGCTTCCATGCTTGTAATGAACAGGCCATATCACAGAGGCAAGTGGCATGTTCCCCGGGGAGGAGATGCAGTCGGCCAGCCCCTGAATGCAGACAGACATTGCACGCGTGAGTAGGGAATGATTTCGCACATGTGTATGTGAAACTGTGTGCAAGAAGCCTGTGATGTTGTCATATAAAATCTGAGGCCATAGCTCTAAAAGTTACCCACCTTTCATTGAGATGCTACCCCCTAATCATCTGTGTTAGTCAAGAGAGACGTACTTCTAACTGAATAAGAATTTACAGAGTGGTCTTAGAAGGAGAGCATGGTGCTTGGAATGGAATGGAATCCGAGTATTGAGACTCTTGGAAAGGACAGGAAGACACATAGATTTTGTGAAAGATTTTGAATCCACATGACAACAGATGAAGCTTGGCCCAGGGCCATCTTATACCAGAAGTGCCGAAGTGACTTCATCCAGGTACAGGAGCTAATTGCCTTAATGAACTGCTAGGTTTGATCTGACAAACTGAACAGGACTGAACAAGGTGCTGTGGGAGTCCTGGTGACACAGCACTGCCACGAAGAAGGCATTCTGGGTGGGAAGGAGCATGCCTGCCCATCAGCCTTACTGGAGTAGCCCAAGCATCCTACAGAAGTCTGAGCTGAGCTAGGACTTGAGTCAGCAAGATGTGTGCATATTGTTTGTGAACCTACTGCCCTAGTTTTGTGTTCACCGTTTCCATTTGTTTGTTCACTGAGCACACTTGAGAAACCCCTCTTTGGAGTCCATGATAATGGGATATGAGTTAGAACCATGGTGATGGGGATAGAGATGGAAGGTGGATTTTTAGAGATATTTAGGAAGCTGGTTAGCGCTATGCCTACAATCTGAGACTTCAGGTTCTAGGGCAGGCAACCTTCCTCTCTGCTGTGAAAAAGCTATTGTCTCCTTCCCAGGGGAGTGCTGTAGCACTGTATCCAAACAGACCATGGAAGGCATGGTGTCACAAAAGCAAAGATTGTAATTGATATTTCTGCTCTAAATCCTTTAAGATAGGTACAAATCATATTTAATGTGCATAGATTATCAAGGAACTTAAATGTATTTTCAAGTGCATGTATTGTGATAAAATTTGTGACATCTGAGGGATCTTAAAAACTAGTTCATGGAAAATTCATGTTGTTAAAATACTGGATGGGTTTTAATGTTTTTTTGCACCAAAATAAACTTACCTTTTCTTTTCTTGCCCCATCCCACCTCCATCTCTCCCTCTTTCTGTGGCACTCTGCCTCTTAAGTAAATAAAAATAAAACCTTTTTTTTAAAAAAAAAAAACTTACTTTAAAAGTAGAAAGATATTATAGACAAAGATCTTCCTTGTGCTGCTTTGCTCCCTTAGGGACCACAGCAGCCAAGGGTGGCCAAGCCAAAGCTAGGAGCTAAGAGTGCAACCTAGGTCTCCCATGTCAGGGGCAGGTACCCATGCCCATGAGCCATCATCCGCTGCCTCGCAGGGTGTGTGGAAGCAGGAAGCTGGATTGGAGGGTGAGCTGGGTCTTGAATCCAGGCACTCTGATAGGAAACACTCTGTGCCGAACACTTGCTCCCAAATACATTTGTCTTTCAATTCCATGTTCCATAAAGTTTTAAGAGCCTTCATAAAGCACATGAAATTACTATGTATTCTCTAGAATCACTAAAAATGTAGGGGCTGTATCTGGCCTTTGAGAGTGAGGTCTGCCTGTTGTCACTTAAGTGCTTCCCGGTGTGTGTCCATGTTGTACCCATTAAGCTGTAAGGGGCTACTGCTCTTACTTCCCTCTTGCAGAGGAGAGATTGGAGTTTGCATAATTGGCTCAGGGTCATGTGTTAAATGAAATAACCTGGACTTAAATTCATGCTGCCTCCAGATTCTGCACCACTGTGCTGTCCTGCTTCTCACAGGGAACTGTTGTTGGGAGTTTAGTTTGGTTTTAACCTGAACTCATATGATATCGAACCAAAGAAATTTGAGTTTACCATTGGTATAAACAACACTTAGATATTATTCTAGTCTTGCTACTTCATTGGGATGCTATAGACAAGTGTCCACATACTTCTTACTTCTTTGGAATCCTATGAAAATAACTCCCCAATATTAACATGCGTTTTAAAAGAATTTATTTGTTTGAAAGAGAGGGACAGAGCAGGATTTTTTGCTTCCACTGGTTTGCTCCCCAAGTGGCCACAATGGTCATGGCTGAGCCAGACCAATGCCAGGAACCAGAAGCTTCATCTGGATCTCTCATGTGCTAGGCAGAGGCTCAGACACTTTTGCCATCTTCTGTTGCTTTTCCCAGGCTATTAGGAAGCTGTATCAGAAGTGGAGCAGCCAGGATTCAAACCGGAGCCCATATGGGAAGTCTGGGGCATTATCTGCTATGCCACAATTCTAACAAAACATACTTTTTAAAAGTAGCTCTCTCTTTCTTGGGCCCGGTAGCCTAGTGACTAAAGGCCTCGCCTTGCATGCCCAGGATCCCATACAGGTGCCAGTTCATATCCCAGCTGCTCTGTTTCCCATTCAGCTCCCTGCCTGAAGCCTGGAAAAGCAGGAGGGTACAGCCCAAAGCCTTGGGACCCTGCACCCATGTGGAAAACCGGAAGAAGCTCCTGGCTCCTGGCTTTGGGTCAATGGTTGTGACTACTTGGGAGTGAATCAACGTTTGGAAGATCTTTCTCTCTGTCTTTCCTTCACTCTGTAAATCTGACTTTTTTTATTAATTACATTGTATTATGTGACACAGTTTCATAGGCTCTGGGATTCCCCCAATAAAATTTTTTGAAAAAGACTTATTCATTTAAAAAAAAAAAAAAGCAGCTCTCACAATGCAAGAGTGGACAGTCCCTGATATGCTTCAAATTTGATTCTATGCTCAGAAAAGTTACTTGTAGAATGGGTGGATACAGGCATTGAATGATTGCTATATGGATTTGTATTTGAGGGAAATATGTATAGGTTTGGGAATCAGAAGGCCTTGGTTTGAGTTCGCTCCAACCTTGGGCAAGGCCTTGTGCCTCTGAGTCTGCTTTCTCATCCAAATGGGGTTGATTCCTCTCTCTCCCCACCCTCATAGAGCTATTAGAATTAGGTAGGCTAGAGTGTGTGGCAGGAGGTCAACCTACATCACTGCGTGCATTTGCTCATCACTGTAGTGAAGTGATGAAGAGAGTTAGTTAGGGAGGGCTGCACTGGAGGAGAGCCGCTGGCTGGAAGAACCCAGGAGGATTTTCTTTGGTGGCTGTGTTAATGGGGAGATGTGCACCCTCTTGTGGTAAAGTAAGGGGCTAAAAGCATCCTTTGAAAAATACCTGAATGCTACTCTTGTTGGTTTTTAGTCACCAAAAACCCCTGCTCAGCGATGAATGTACACACACCCTTCACAAACAGATCCTTAAACTGCAGTGTGAGTAAACTGACTAGTTTTTACCCAGTGTTAATTTTTCTTTTCTTCCATATCTTTCCTTTCCCCCAGAGCCTTGACAGACCTTTTCTTTTCTGACTGTGTATGTAATTTGGGGTTTTCATGTGTGTGCAAATGCTTCTTGCATTTATCTCCAATATTCTCTGATTTAACTAAATTAAAAAATAATTGACCTGTTTGTTTGAAAGATGGCGTGAAAGAGAGACAGACAAATCTTTCGTCACTACATCATTCCTCAGAATGTCTACTATATCTGGGAGTGGGCCAGGCTGAAGCCAGGAGCAACGAACTCCTTCTGGATGTCTCACATGGGTGACAGAGGCCCAAGTACTTGAGCCATTATCTGCTGGTTTCCAGGTGCATTAACAGGGAGGTGGCTTGGACTCCAGGGAGCTGAGACTTGCATCCGCGTTCTCATATGGGATGAGAGTATCCCAGGTGGTGTGCTACAATGCTGGCCTCTGTGAAACCTGACCCAGGACCTCTGGCACCAAGTATATAGCAGATGCTCAGAAGAGAGTATTGAGCAAATACTAACCACGTTCTTAGCCACTGCTTCCTTTCTTTTTACCCTTTTGACCTTAGGATACCCCCCTTTTTCTTAGCATTAGTTTTCCTGAAACTGACATAAATGATTTGTGGAAGTCTGGCGTTTCAGTTTCCTGTTTGGTAAAATGAGGGGATGAGAACAGGTGACTTTCAAGGCGCTTAGTCTCAGGAAGTAGGATTGTTTTCTCTGGCAAAATCTACAAAGCTATGAAATATTTTATAGTCAAGAGCTTTACTGTCTTCTCCCCCAGCCCTCATTCCTAAGGGGGTAGAATGAGAAATCAGCAGTGTAAGCTGGAGTAGAAGGAAGGGCAGAGGCGGATACACACAGGATAAGAGAACATTGGGAGGTGGGGCATTGACAGGACAGTAGCAGCATTCCAGAGGGAAGCTGTAACATCCTGAGCTATGTGAGCATTTTTCAGAACTTACATAGCATTATCTGTGATTCGCACTGGGGATTAATCGGCTCAACATCCTTTATTCCCACATATTGCTTACATTAAATTCGAGGGAAATTTTTTCTCTCCAAATTGTATTTTTAATTGTCTTACTGCTAGCTGCTTCTGTTTCAAACCTAGCTGTTGAACAGCATGATTTTGCTTTTAGAGGGCCTTTGTTTTGTAATATCACACAGGAAGGCAAATGTTGGACACCAGTGAATGGTCTCTCTGGGATGTTTGGGCGGGGGGAGCACAAGAAATTTGCCAAGAAGATGTTGGAATCCTAATTTGGGTCTCAGTTTTGAAATGTTGGTGCTCATACCAATCTAGTCAACTGTCATTTGAATATCATACTAAGGAATATTTTAAAAACCTGTAACATTTTCCTCAGTTGGTCCACATAGTCTTCAGAAAAGCTGAATGAGTGCTCTTAGAAGGTGTAGGTTTGGGATTTGCTTGATTTAAACACAGATATTACTGAGTAAGGTAATTAAGACAATTCTGACTTTCAAGGCATCACGCTTCCAACACAGAGAATGCCCCATAAATGGCTATCAGAGCCACCTGTGCCATACTGCGGACCTGGGGATGTGCAGCCTTTAGTGCTCAGAGGCAAAGAAGAAAGTTGAGCATAATGATTGAAGGACAATAGGAGTTTTCCAGATGGGCAAGAAAGAGCAGCCAGGTGGAAGGTGGAAGGGAATGCACTCTGGGAATGGCAGGGCATCGGAAGTGATCCTTCATGTTTGCGGTCATGGGTTTGCTGACCTTGGGTTCTCATGAGAAGCTTGGTGGCTGGTTGTGGTGCACCCTTCCATGGAAGATGATGCGCCTGTAGGGTCCACTCTCATCTTCTCTGCCTCTGGATTCCATGCTCCCAGCAGTGGTTTACCAGTTTTTGACCTCTAGATCCCCTTACACTTTTACAAACCATTGAGGACTTTTCAAAAAGCCTTTGATGTTTACTATATCTGATGTTAAAAATAAGAATTTTGAAGTGTGTGTGAATTCACTTTAAATAATAAAACAATTATGTGTTTAGTATCAATATTTATTTTAAAATAGTTATATTTTCTAGTGCTAAAAATTGTAATAAGAAGCATTGTTCCACCTTTTTGTTTTTGCAAATCTCTGTGATGCCTTGTGTAAGAGAGGACATACAGATTTGGGTGTCTGCCTCTGCATTTAATCTGATGCAATATGTTATTTTGGTTTAAAAATATGAGGAAAATCTGGGCTCACTCAGAAATGTAGTTGGAAAAAAGAGAGTGTTTTGAACCTACTCAGGTAATTATGGGTGCTTTTTCCGTGATAATACACCAAAATTAAGCAAGTAGTTTTTTAAAGTTTAGTTGTCATGTAGTATCTGAAACCATATGAAAGAACTTTAGTATTCTGTTACATTAAAATCTTTAATGCATAATTGTATACTATTATACATTAGTAATTTGGAAAATGTTGGATCACTGGGTTATTCATCTCTTCCAAATGTTGATAAGTTTCATTGTACAATATTGAAATCACATTCATTGCTGTCAAGGCCAATCTTATCCCAAAAGTCTCTTCAGTACTAGGAAACTACAAGCTCACAATGGTTACTGCAAGTTTTCCAAAATTCTAAATTTTGTCTGCAAGGTCAAATTTCATCATTGGCAGCAATGTATTATGAGTTGTTTTCTTCATAGTGATAGGCTTGTTTAATTTATTTCATGAAAATGGCCATCAAATATGCAACACTGAATAATCATAGGTGTCAGTCCATAAAAATGGTATTCCCTAAAGAGAGTGGCTGCTATAGTTAATAGTGCAAACAACTTCCCATCACCCACTCCTGAGATGTCTTCAATGTTCTTCATGCATACTTTCCATCTTGTCACATACAGTATTCTGACAAATCTGTACTTCAGGGTCAGGAATTCCATGTAGATATCAAAATAACCAAAAAAAAAAAAGGCAAATGACATCTGGGTATAAGTAGGACGGAATTTTAGCCTTGGGGGCCCGGGCGCCACGGCCTGACTGCTGGAGTCCTCACCTTGAATGCACCGGGATCCCATGTGGGCACTGGTTCTGATCCTGGCTGCCTTGCTTCCCATCCAGCTCCCTGCTTGTGACCTGGGAAAGCAGTCAAAGATGGCCCACAGCTTTGGAACCCTGCTCCCTCATGGGAGACCTGGAAGAGGCTCTGGGCTCCTGGCTTTGAATTGGTGCAGGTCCGGCCATTGCAGTCACTTGGGAAGTGAGTCATCTGACAGAGGATCTTCCTCTCTCTCTTCTCTCTATATAACTGATTTTGCAATAAAAATAAATAAATCTTTTTAAAAAATAGAATTTTAGCCTTTGGGACCCTCAAGCAGCCAGGGGAACCCGAAAGGTCTGTAGATCATACTTTGAGAACTATGTAACTCAGGGTCTAGTTGTCCCTTAGTTTACAGCCTACTTCTGGCTCCTGTGTAACATGGAGAAGTAGAGGGAACTCACTGTGAATGTGTCCTCTCTGGTAGTAGCTTTCTCACTAACCGAGTTAATCTGCCTGATAGTTACATGGTAATGGTGAGACTCTACCTAATGTACCTGATGGAATGATTGGCTGGAAGATGACCAGAATCCTGTTTGCAGGTGGTCACCTCTGTTCATCTAGATGCCTGAGCTACCTACCTTTGGAACTTCTCCTTTGTGTTCTTTTGTTAGTAGTGTGTTAACTCTTTGAAGAGGTGATATATCTGTTAATAATTGAGCAGGGGTTTCTTGTCTGGCTAACCCAACAACTCTTGCTACCTGAGTCCAGTTGCTGAAGGAAATAAGAGGGGGAGAATGCCTGATGAAAGGCCACAGGGAGACACCCAAGAGTGATGAGTGTCCCTGGGCAGCTGGTGTGTAGCAGGGAAGTCTGAAGCCAGGGCTCTGGGGAGGGAAGGGTGGCAGTGACCTTGCATTTCACACACCACAGGTAGTGGTCCTAGTCGCACCTTGAACGACTTGGAGACATAGTTCAGACATACTGTAAGTGGCCTCTCTGTACATTCTTCTGTTCTAGGCACAGGTTCCCTGGGCTGCTAATACATCTCATTAGTTTGTGCCTGATTTCTGCTGAGAGGTAGGCAGTGCACTGCAGAAGAGAATGTGAGTTCTGGAATCAGGCCTCTCAGGGCTAGTGTCCTGGCTCCATCATAGACTGGTTGCATGGCCTTGGGCCAAGAGCTTTCCCTTCTCAAGCCTCTGTGGAGTCTCTGAAACAGCACTACCAGTATCTCATCGGGGGATTGTGAATGTTAATTGAAATGACATAGGGTAGATCCTTAATAACAGCCAATGCTCTGGGCAGTTGTTGGCTTGTTAGGACTCCAGTTGCAATGCCTATGTCCCACATGATAGTGGCTAGGTTCAACTTCTGGATCTGGCTGCAGCTTCTTACTAATGGAGCACCTGGGAGGCAGCAGTAATGGCTCACCTAACTGGGTCCTACCACCCATATGGGAAATCTGGATTGAGTTGCAGCTTTCATTTCTCTCCTCTCTTAATAGACATTTAGGAATGAATCGCAGGCAGAGGATATTCATTCATTTTCATTCTCTCTTCGCTTTCTCACCTTTAACTCTACCTGGCAAATAAAACCATAAAACTAAAAGAACAAACTCTTCTTTTTATAAAAATTTATTTCCTTTCCCTAGACCAGCTTCATTTATCTTAAACACTGTCATTTAGTTTATAACAAGCCCCTAGCTATTTCTCAAAGCCACCGTTGCTTTTCTTCTTTATGAAGAATTTGACTTTATATGAAAAAGTAAGTATAGTCCTAGAAAATTGTGATGCTCTTGCTTCTCCAGGGATTTGCTATAAAACTGTGAGGTCTACTTTCACTGTTTCCAG
Source organism: Ochotona curzoniae (assembly GCF_017591425.1). Lineage (NCBI taxonomy): Eukaryota > Metazoa > Chordata > Mammalia > Lagomorpha > Ochotonidae > Ochotona > Ochotona curzoniae. Next base: position 16,357,286 of record NW_024467096.1, on the reverse strand, counting down.
GGATGCCTAGGTGCTGTGTGATCCATAGCCCTGTCTTGTTGTTCACCAGCTCAACCACTTTCATGCTGTGTCTGCTCAAAGTGAAGAGGCAGGAGGCCATGCGTGAAGCAGCTGGCACACAGCCACTTACCCAGTTCTCAGTCCGACCCCCCACCGCTGTCTGCCCTGTCCTGGTAAAGTGCTTTGGATCTCCCTTGCTGTTCTTAGAATCCCCATTGTTCCTGGAATTTCTTTTATTGTTTCTACAATCTGGGTGGCTGTACCTTTTGTTTTTTGGGGGGTTTTTTTGTTTTTGTTTTTTTATCCATCTGAATGAGTTTCATAAAACCTTATGGTCCTTAAATGAATGCAGTTTCACAGCCACCCGTGAAACAAGCCTATTCCATGTTATAGATCAAAGAACCTATTACTGACACAAAAGGACACCAGCCATCTGGGCATCCCCCCTCCAGAAGGCAGGCCCCATCCTAATCTTTCCTTGGCTTTTGACTTGCTGTGTGGCCTTTGTTTCGTGCTCCAATGATAATATCTACCTCCCAGGAATGTTGTGGAGTTCAACAGATGCTAAGAACTGTTCTTCTTCAAGGTTGAAAGATAGGTATCAGATTTGCTACAGTGCCAGAGAACTTAAAGCACTTTACAGGAATCTAATCTGTGCTTTATCTTCCTGAGGTGGATAAGTAGCAGGTGTTCCCATTGTGCCCTTAGACACGTGCAGCTCCCAGAATTATTTTGTCAGCACCACACTCAGCTGTCCACCAAGAGGAGGCTGGACACAGGCTGAGGGCTCTGCTGAGTGGGTTTGGTGTCCCTTCATTCCTTCTTCAGTTGGTAAATGCCCTTCTACTTCTGGTTAGACACAGAGACTTCCTCTGACCCTGGGTCCCTTGCTGGTTAGTCTTGTTTTGGACCCCAGTCCCGTTTCTGCATCTTTTCTCTCTTGGCTGCTCTGCAGCATTTAGCACTAGTAATGACCACACCTTTCCAAAGCTTTGTTGTGACATTCTGTTCTCAGAATTCTGCCTTTGTGAATAACCAAATTAAAATGGGTGTCTAACTTCTAGTCCTTCCCTCTTGACACACTTCTTAGATTATTTTGAGATCATAATGGCTTAACCAATATATTTTCTATCAATACATACTTATACATATGTATTTATAGAGTACAATGTGATGTTTCAGTATACGTCTATATTGTGTAAAGGTCAAATTAGAGTAGCTAATCCTTTCTTTGTGGTGGGAACATTAAAAACGTCAAAAACAGGGGCCAGTGCCATAGCATGGTGGATTAAGCCTCTGCCTGTGGTGTCAGGCACTGGTTCAAGTCCCAGCTTCTCCCGTTCTGATCCAACTGCCTGTTAATGTGCCTGGGAAAAGAGTGAAAGATGGCCCAAATCCTTGGGCCCCTGCACCCACATGGGAGACCAAGAAGAAGCAGCTCCTGACACCTTGCTCCAAGATGGCCCAGGGCTGGCCATTGTGGCCATTGTGGCATTTGGGGAGTGAACTGGCAGAGGAAGATGGCTTTCTTCGTCTCTCCTCTCTCTCTGTAAATCTACCTTTCAGATAAAAATGAATTTTTACAAAAACACGTATAAGGCTCGACATGATTCCCTAGTGGCTAAATTCTCACCTTGCAACTGCTAGGATTTTGTGTGGTTACTGGTTCATGTCCTGGCTACTCCACTTCCCATTCCAGCTGCCTGCTTGTGACCTGGGAAGGCAGTAGAGAATGGCCCCAAATCTTGGGACCCTGCACCCGCATAGGAGACCCAGAAGAGCTTCTTGCTTTAGATCTTCAGCTCTAGCCATTGTGGCTACTTGGGAGTGAACCAGTGGATGGAAGATTTTTCTGTGTCTCCTTCTCTCTAAATCTGCTTTGCCAATAAAAACAAAAAAAAAACAAAAACAAACAACACACACAGAAACACTAAAAATCTGCTCCTCGCTGTTGTGAAATATATATCATTAACTGAAGTCTTGTTGTATAAAAAAGAACACCAGAACTTGTCTTCCTATTAATGTGTTTATAATTGAATTTACTTTCTTTTTTTAAAGTTTTTTAAAAATTAATTATTTTTTAATAATGATTACATGATTGATCAGAGTGGGAAGGATCAAGGTTTAGGGAAAATTGTGTGAATTCATTGCTTCCAAATTTCGTTGTTCTTAAACAAAAGGGGAGAAACAAAAGGGAAAACCATTCATGACTTTCCACATGACCCTGTATCCAGGAATGAGGAACCACCACCTTCTATCAACCCAGAGTCTCAATGTGTACATATTCCAAGGGTTCTGTCTAGGTAGTTTGGATAGTTCTGAAATGCTGCCAATTTCATCAATCCAAGGATGATGTCACCTCCCAATATTCATTGGCTCCAACAGTTGAATTTACTTTCTCTCCTCTAACCTCATTGCCCACCAGAAAAGAAAAAAAAAGTTTTTTTAATTCTAGATGAACTTAATTCTGCCAGGGGTTCCGCTGACAAGCTCAAATCTTGGAGTCTTTGAACCTGTCCTGCCACTCACACCCCCTTCAGGTTGCTTTTCCTTGTGGCCATCCGTCATCTACCACCCATGTCAGCCCAGTGTGCTCAGCTCACTGGAAGCCTTCTGCTTACTTTCTCACCACCTTCCAAATCCTGCCACGGCCCTCTCATCTGAAACCATTGTACTAATGATTTCTGGCTGTACAGCAAACCCAAATAAAGCAACACAGAACAATCACCAGTTCATTAGATTCCTGATTTCTGCAGGTTTGGAATTTGGGGAGGACACAGTGGGTGGCTTGTTTCTGCTCCATGGTGTCTGGAGTCTCTGCCAGGAAGGCTGGGGTGCTGTGAATGCAGAAAATGAGAGAGAAGAGAGGCATACAGATACCCAGAGGGGAGGTCAGGCCCAGGAGGTTCCCTGCAGTTTCAGGTGACACCGAGGAGTCACCTCGGCCAGAAACTGTCAGTCCTCAAACAGGTTCACCCCAGGGTCACACATCCACGGCCGTCCCTCAAAGCAGAAGATGAGAGGGAAGTGGGGCACTCAGATACCCAGTTGGGCCTGGAGGGTCCCCTGAAGAGTTTCAGGTAGCACCAAAGAGTCACCTTGGCCAGGGACCATCAGTCCTGAAACAGATTCACCTCAGGGCCATGCATCCATGACCTCTCAAAGCAGAAGATGAGAGGATAGGGCAGAAGCCAATGGGCCCTAACGCCTCCCTTCCCCTACAACCTCTCAGGTGATTCGACTGTAGCTGTGCCGTGGCCAGGGGGCCCCCAAGTTCATGCAGAGCTGTGAGGTACCAAGGGTCACTTCCACAGGGTACAATTCCATTTGGGAGGAGGAATACTGTACCTCATGTCGTCTTCTCTTCTTAGGGGCTCACCTGAAGAAACATCACTTCTCCGACAGTGTACTTTCTCTTGAAAAGCGCTGCGTTGAAGCTGCATAGCCAGCCATTTCCTTGCTCATCTTTCAGAGCTGTGCAGTGAGGGGGTCAGAAGGCTTAGCCTTCATGCCCCATGTTGGGCGCCAGTTTTGCAGGGTCTCCCCCACAAATTCCTCTAGTACCCCGTTGTCGGAGGAGGTGAGCCTGCTGCCCGCCAACCAGCCTCCTAGCACACAAGAGACACACACACGCGGCAGGGATTCCATCTAAGCAGTTCTGGTTTATTTGAAAAATACAAACTCATATAGGAACAGCAGGCAGCCTCAGGCAGAAAATTCCAGGAATTCCAGAGGAGGAATACTGGGAACCAATTGTCATCAGCACAACTGAGGAAGGCCAGGGCAGGTGAGCAAGATGGCCATGGCCAATCAGTCTTTCTTTAAAACAACTTGACTGCCTCCCTGGTTCACTCCCAGGACTTTGCCCTTGGCCGCCATCTTGTTCACCACAGTGACCTTGACCGTTAGTAGCCATGTTGTTGAAACAGTGACCTATTCATCCCTGTGCCTCACACTGTGATATCTGAAGGCCCGCTGGCTCACATCTGAAGCTGGCTGTGATATGGAACAGTGGGCCTCCAGGGAGATGTAGCTGTTTGTACTTCTTCACAGCGTGGGAACTGGATTCCAGGAGCAAGCCTTCTTCACAAGTCAGAGACTGACCCTTTTGCAGTGTTTGTAGATGACTGGATTTCAGAGGTGATATAGAGAACCTCATCTCTCTAGGGCAGAGGTGTCAGAGTCCTGAGAAGAGCTGCATGGTTATGTTTGAGAAACTCAGTTCCCCACAAAATCCAGACCATCTAGACTGACGTAGGAGCCCCTCTACCAGCTGGCCCTACTGGCCTTTCCAATAGAACACTCATGGAACACTTTTCAACATGCCACATGTTGTACTGCATTCCCACCTAACAACTTTGAGACCTTAGGGAACAAAGTGCAGGCAGGCAGGTTAAAGCAGTTTTACCAAGGGTCACCCAGTTTAGTAAACAGCTGGGTGGGTTTTGAACTTGGAGCCTCTAACTTAAAGCTCTACTGTCTGTAACTACCAGGTCAAAAGCCCAGGTGCAAGAAGAGAGGAAAAAAGGAAATGGAAGTTATAAAAATTTATTAGAAACTAATTTTAAGCTCCGACCTTCCCATGTGTCCTATGAGTCCTTAAAAACTCGCAACTCAGGTCTGGTATGGTAGCCTAGCAGTGAAAGTCCTTACTTTGTAAGTGCTGGGATTCCATATGGGTGCTGGTTCGTATCCTGGCTCCTCCACTTTCCATCCAGCTCCTTGCTTGTGGCCTGGGAGAGCAGTCAAGGACCCAAATGGGAGACTAGGAAGAAGCTCCTGGCTCATGGCTTTGGATCGGATCAGCTCTGGCCATTGCAGCCACTTGGGGAGTGAAGTAGCAGACAGAAGATTTTTCTGTCTCTCTTCCTCTCTGTAAATCTGACTTTTCAATAAAACCTTCAAAAGAAAAAAAAGTTCACAACTCAAGAGAAATAAGACTTTTGTTGTCTAATGGCTCAAAACAACTCTGTGCTTGAACCTCCTTGTGACCCCAGTGGACAGGAGCACGGAAAATGAGCCCCTTGGTCATCCCTGAATTTTACTTAGTGTGCTTTCTTGGATGCTGTCTTTTTGCTTCTGACTCTCGTCCCATCTGTTCTTCAGTGTTCATTTAGGACTTACTATCCCCAGGCTATGTTTGCTTCCATCTCATGCTTAGCATGGCTGCACTTGGAGTTACTATGGTATGTCTCTCTATACTCTGGCTTCACAATGGAAATGGCCTGTGCTGACCTGCTTACCCTTCTGGGGTAACCTCCCAGCCTTGCTTGTAAGCTGTTTCCCTGCAGAATGAGTGTTCCCATTCTTTAAAATGTTCCCTTTTCTTCCCTGACACATGGGTGTAGCCAGTCCCCTGAGTTTTCCTGTACATTTTTCTAGAATGGTCTTCTCCTCATTCTGTGCTCATCCATCATTTGTTTCTGTGGGACCCTCACTAGCCTGGGAGCTCGAGCAGGGAAGATGCTGTGTGTCATACAGCTTGGAGCCCTCAGACTTGGGCTGACTCAGTGCCTGGAACACCAGTGCTAGTGTAGTCCATTAGTGGATTAATTAGGTTGGATGCCACCAGTGCAGACATTGGAGTGGGAAGAAGATGCAGTGATCTCAAGATGAAAAGATACGGCTTCTCATCCTACGCACTGTGGTATGCCCTCAGGCAAATCAGTTCTCTGGAACACAGTGTCCTTATTTATGAAATAAAGAAGTTGCCCTAAGAACTTTCCTGCACATGATGTTCTGATGAGTTGGGTTATCGCAGAGAACCGAGGCATGAGTTCTTACTTTTGAAGATGTGATCCTGTGTCATCATATCCCCAAGAAGCTTGGTTGTTTCATAATTTTGGTTGTGTCCCTGGTATGGGGTTGTAGCTTACTATGTTTGATGGAATCATAATCATGTCCACAGTTCACAAATCCTTTCGCCTTCCCACGTAAACCTCAATGGATCCTGATTCACCAGAATTAACATTATCCACTGAATTTTGTTGTCTTCTCTCTAGTTTAATCCATAAGAAATATTTGAACATTTTTCAACTCTTAATTAGCAAAGGCAGGCAGAGCGACATACCCTTCATAGACAAGACAGAACAATGTTGCAGAGGCTGATGGTTTTCAAGAATGGTCTTGAAAATACTCTGAATGTAGTGAGTTCTTGTAATTCATTTATAATTACATAGCTATAATTGTCTGAGCTTGCCTCTTTATGTTCATGTGTGCACATATGTGTATGCCTGTGTCTGTTTGAGTATTTGCATAATTACACAACAAATGCCCAGAGTTCTAGTCCCAACAGCCTTGACATAAAAAGGCTGTTCTTGCAGTTTCCCAGGAGCATTCTCTGCAGAACTAGGGGTTGTTTGCTGGAGCCTCTCCAGCTCCAACACCTTGACCCTCCATAGTTTTATTTCCCAAAGTCTGGATCATAGATGACTCTTGCTTTGCCTGCCTTCTGTCACCATCCTTCCTCCACATCACCTATTGGAAAGTGCATTGCATCTTCTACAAAAAATAACACAATTACGTAAGATTGAAAACTTAAAATGTCAATTACTACAATGAAAATAGACAAGAGACAGCTGAATAGTAATCCATAGCCATTTTAAGGTGTATAGAACTCGATTGTATATAAACTAAAGTTGAAATATCAATGAAGAAGTCACAGGATGTGGTTAAGAACTTGCATTCTTTTTAATATATTGGTTACTCAATACTATGTCCACTAATTCCATAACGTTATAAATTGTTGCTGATGTTATGTTGGGGCTTTTAATCGGGATGATACTCTGCCGGCTCTACCTTCAGACCAGAGATGGTCTCCTCAAGAAGCCATTGAACTTATCTGGGCAATAAGATGCTGGACTCTATGCTTGGTATATGCTTGCAATGAAAGAGTCTCAACTGAACTTGAACTGTGGCAATGCAGCAACGTGGAGGAATCCACCATGTGGGGAGGGTTTGGGAAAGGGTAGGGGGAATCCCAGTATCTATAAAACCGTGTCACATAATGCAATGTAATTAATAAAAAAAATGTCAATGTTGCCCTTTATAAAAGTTTATTTTGGGTCTGGCGTGGTGGCCTGTCGGCTAAAGTCCTTGCCTTGCACATGCCAGGATCCCATATGGGTACCAGTTCGTACCCTAGCAGCCCCACTTCCCATCCAGCTCCCTGCTTGTGCTCTGGGAAAGCAGTAGAAGATGGTCCAAAGCCTCAGAACCCTGCATCCACATGGGAAACTCAGAAGAAGCTCCTGGCTGCTAGCTTCAGATCTGTGCAGCTTTGGCCCTTGCAGCCACTTGGGGAGTGAATCAGCGGAAGATCTTCCTCACTGTCTCTCCTCTGTGTATATGTGACTTCCCAATAAAAATAAATAAATCTTAAAATTAATTTCATGGCTGCTGGAAGACATCAAAGGCAATGCTGCCTTAAGGTGGGATTAGATTCTTATAGCCAAGCTTTGCTTCATTTTTGAAAATGTTCATCAAGCTGAATTATTCTGATCCTGGTCTTGGTCCTATCGCTTTCCCTGGCAGTGCTTTCCACTCATGCCTCAGTTTCATCCGTTTCAAGATGGGGATCAACAAACACTTGCCACCTGGAGTCTCTGGGGACTGCCAAGGGGGCTGGTGAGTGGTGATGGGATTATGGATAAGTAGAAGCATGCCTGCCACCCAAAGGAAAAGCAGCTCACAAGCAGATGGGAGGCAGGAGCATTCTCTGCAGACTTGGGAGCCAAAGGGAGAGCCACCAAGGCTGAGTTTCCTCCAGGGTCTAAGGACACTGGGAACTTACTAGGTGAGTGTTGGTGACTTTTCAGGTGAGAGCAAGGAAGTAGGAGGAGGAAGATGGGTGCATGAGAGACCTACTTGAGGTTTAGCTTGGAAAACAGCATGAAAGAATGATTTTTAGACAAAGAATTGATTTCCAGTAACACTTTTAATACATTTGCTCAGCTGAGCAGGTAGAGAAATTAGAAGTTTTCATCCTAAGAATGAAATTCACAAAGAAGAAATAAAACCACAGGGAAGAAGAAAAGAATATGAAACTCTCCTTTCACATGTGGCATTAATTGGCTAAACATCACATACTAATTTTCTTGTTATTTCAAGTAAGATGCCTGGGGGCTTTTTATTCTATTGACAGGACCCAGGAGGTAGTAACTGGGAGTGCCTCGTGACGTCTGCTTGCTCAGTTGTATGCCTGCATGCGCACACACACACACATACGTGCAACTTCTAAACATCACTAAATGTCCTTTCTTTCTGTAGACCACACAATATTCAGGGCATTTGTGAAGCTTGTATCAGCTGTGCTTTGATGTGGCTTGATTGTGGGCTGCCTCCTCTTCCTCCAGCTAACTCACTGTCTGGTTTCAGAATGTGTTTCTGGTTATGCAAAGCCTGCCATGTAGCCCATGCTGAGCAGTTCTGCCACTCTGGAACTGTTTGCCAATCTGCAGAGTGAGGTCCTGATGTCTTTTGACCAAGGCTCTTCCTCAGCTTTGGAAGTCAGCTGGAAGCTCCTGGCCTGTGAATGAGCAATGGCTTGACTTCTAATGACCTGCCACTACTCTTTGATGACATAGCCACCCACTGCCCAGTTAATAGTGGACATGAATGATTTGCTGGGTTTTCAGTGGGATGTGTGATTTGCTCACTTAGCTCACGAGAGCCAGTGCACCTCTTTTTAATATACGTAATGTGCTGTTTTAAAATGTTTATTTTGATATGCTTAAAAAAGAGTTCTTCCATCTGCTGTTCACTTGCCCAAAAACTTACAGTAAATGGGTCTAGGCTTAACAGAATCCAAGAACTGCACTTCAGTCTTCTGTGTGAGTGGTAGGGTCCTAAGTGTTTGAGCCATCATCTGCTGCCTCCAAGGATATATCAGCGGTAAGCGGGATCAGAAGCAGGGTATCCAGTGCTGACTTGGTGGTCTAGTCTGGGATGTGGTTGTCCCAATCTGTGGCTTAACCATCATGCTGTAATTCCACTCCTGGCACCTTTCTTTTCAGCTTGCATTTGGTAATAGCCCGTTGGTTGCTTTAAACAGGTCATGAGAGCATTTACACCCCAGATACAAAGCTACACATTGCTTACTCCTGTCAAGAGCCTTTTGTTAAACATTGACCATCTTGCTCTCACTTCTTACTGACCTGGTCTGAAGGCCAAAGGCTCCCAGTGCCGTGCCTTGGGCTTAGTGCCTACAGTCTCAGGGTTCATGAGAGTTTACCCAGGCAGAGAATGTTCTCTGCAGAGGATGACACTTTAGAAGGGACAATGAGAAGTGCACACCTGCAGCTGTTCTCACACCAGCTTCTGGAGGTAGGCATAGCTGTGGCCCACAGACCCGCTGCAGCTGACCTCGCCTCTCTGGCTCAGTGAGTGTCTGTTCAGGTTCACTAGTTCACACTCCTGGTCACTTCAAGCTCATTACTGCCTTCTTCCTGGCCCTCAAAGAAGGGTTCATGCCATGGGTGTTTCTGAGCCTTTGGTGGCAACAGGTTCCCATGCACGCTGCTGGAAAAGTTGTCTTGTTATACCTCGATTCTAGCAAACCCAATGCAAACAGTTTCTGACACTATTGTTAATCAAAGATGTGTAGCATCTCAGAGTTCTACAGAGTGCTATCATGTTCCACTCTCTTTGTCTCACAAATGACAGTCTGCTCAGATCCTTGTAGTGGTCTTTGATGGCTGTCCTAATGGGTCACATTCCTCACCATACTAACTTAGGGCTCTGCTAATGTTCCTGCTTACTATTCATCTGTTTCACTTAGATATACCCTCTCTGCTGTAGCCCAAATACAGCCTGTTAACCTTTCTCTCTCTCTCTCTTTCTATTACTCTCTCTCTCTTTCTCTCTCTCTCTCTCTCTGCCTTCTCTTCCTGGGTCATCTCTGAGCATCAATCCTGCCATGGTCCATATGGAACATCACCTGGCATTTGTGATTGGGGTCTGTGGCTTCCCAAGAATGCGGTTGAGCTGTAAGAGATTGCTTGTTTAGAAAGTCTGGGAAGCCTCCAAGAGCCCCTCAGAGGGGTGGTGCTTGATCCCAAAAGATGCAGGATTGTTGCATTCTGTGTCACTGTTCTTGCCTCTGTTCTCTGTTTCATGAGTCTTAATCATGGCTATACTCTCCCCTACTCCTGCTTCAGCTTTCACTCAGATTTCATCCTGCCCATCTGCCAGTTCCAGCAAAGAGTTTTGGACTTAGCTTTCTGATATTTCCTGCTTTCTTTTTTGAACTACATTTATACCACTCCTTTATCCTTAATCATCTCAATTTTCCTCTCTGCTTCCTATTCCCTGCCGTTGAGTCTGAGGATCTGGAATTTTTTTCTATAAAAGGGACAATGATAAACATGCCAGGCCTTGTGGCCCATATGTTGTCTAAGCAGCTGCTCACCTTTGCTGTTGCAGCGGGAGCAGCTGTAGACAATAGCAAACAAATAGGGGTTTCAGGGAAACTTTACATAAATAGGCTTTAGGCTGGATGTAGACCAGGGAACCATAGATTGCTAATATCTACCTCAGGCACCTGTTAAGATCCTTTCCTGACACCTGTTCAGGGAGCCATCTCCCAGCCTGAACATGTGCTGTGCATAAATGCAGGCCATAGAGAGGTCACCTTGGGACATGGCCAGCTGGGAACCCTGCAGCCTCAGAAGTGAGAGCTCTCCAGAACACTGTGCCGTTCACCCTTCCCACAGAGGCGCACTGGTCCAGAACCGGGCAGAAGCCCTTGTGCTCCGAGGGCCAGTGTGACACAAAGTGGCATTTCCCACAGTTCAGCCATCTGTGTCTTATTTTCATGTTTTTGCCAAATCTCTATGACTTGTGCTGTGAATTACTTAATACCATCTTTCAAAGTGATCCCTCTTAAAGAAAAACTATTCTTCCTAGGAAAAAACTTTTTAAAACTTCAGTTTACTTCAGAAACAAATACTTTTTTATAAAAGAAAAAATCCTTTTTTATAAATAAGAGACCAGTACTGTCTGTCCTAAGTAGAAAGAAGTCGTGAAAACAAAACACTCTGAAAGCAAAGTGCCGCTGTTGATAATGGGAATTGGCTGCTTTTTGCACAGAGAAGCATGGAGATGTGAGTAAGGAATAGTGGTAAGCATGTTTGCCAACCTTAATGAGGAGAAATAATGGAGAGAGTACCCCGACAGACCAGGCAGGTGTCTCAGGAAAGAACTGAGTACGTTCAGTCTGGGTTTTGTGGCTGCTGAGTGTGGGCCTTCCCTTTCCCCTCCACCTACACCTTCCTGGGCTATGACTGGGTGGAGGGCATTTTGGGTGTGAAATGCCTCCTAGAACTTCACAATTGCCCACTTGGTGAAGAACAGATGAGGTTCCCCTAAGCTCCCCGCCCCCAGGGGGAGGACTGGGATTTACCCAGCCAGGTTATTCAACAAGGGCAAGGCTTAGGCACCTGCATGCTGGTTTGCTTCCAAAGACCTTTTTCCTTGTTCCATCATACATAAGTTCCCATTAAAAAAATTTTTTTTTTTTATGATTACATAGTTGACCAGGGTGGTAAGGATTGAGGGTTAGTGAAAAGTGGGTGAGATCATTGTTTCCTAATTCTCCATTTCTTCTTGTCTCTGGGTGAAGGGGAGAGATAAAGGGGGAAGCCACATCCAGCCTCCCAAATATCCCAGTATCTAGGGGTGGGGAACCACCATTCAGTATCAACCCAGGGTCCTGCTTGTAGTGCATGTTCTGAAGGTTCTGATCAGGTGGTTTGGATAGTTCTGAAATGCTGTCAATTTCACTGATCCAAGCATGACGCAACCCTCCCAATGTCTATTGGCTGACATAGTTGACCTCAAGTCTCCATTCACCAAGATTTTTGCTGTCAGTTTGCTGGGGTAGTTGTCCAATTTGCTGTTTCTTCCACAACAGTACCAGATGGGCTACCTTATTCTCCATGAGCATCAGGGTCTGCGTGCCCTGCTCTGCCTTTTACACTTGCAGGCAGGTCAGAGGACCTGGGCCAGGCCAGCTGAGTCCCACCAGATCCCCTGCCCCTTGGGTTCACAAACCCAGCACCCACCACTCAGGCGGGCTGAAAGACCAGGGCCAGACGAACCATGAGCCACCTCACAGGTAGGCCAGGCCCCCAAACCTGGGAAAGGCGATCCTAACCCTGCCAGATCCTCCACCCCCCGGGGCTCTCAAAACTAGTACCCACCTCACAGGTGGGGCTCCAGAACTCTGGCCAGGTGACAGGAGCCCTGCCGGATCCCCCCGCCCATGACAAGTCACCATTTTTCTTCTGCCCTCTCCCCCCATAGGCTCCTGTATGCTTAACTCCCTTAACAGTGTTAAATTTTCTCTGGTGATGTGTGCTGGGAGGTGCTTAGCCCAACTTCCCTTTTGAAAGAGGAGGGAGTAGTATAGAAGATGTGTGTAAAACTGACCAGTGCCAAATGGATTTCTTTATCCTTGCTACAAAAAGAGACCAGAAGATAAATGGAATTGCATCCATTGTTTTCAATGCTGTTTATGCACCTTCTGAAGTCACTACGTGAGACCTGTTAACAATAGTACCAAAATGAAAGGACCAGCGACACTAGTGTCACAGTGACCTTCATTCAGATTCTTGACCAATTCTCCAACCACCAAGTGGAAACAGTAGACACCTCATCTTAATTCATGTGGCATATGAAGTTAGATGTGGATTCTGCCTGGGCCAGGCCCAGTGTCAGGACCAGTGCAGCACCTGACACTTGACCAGTCCATAGCATGGGCACCCATTTAAAGTCTGCTAGCCTTGTCCTTGAAATTTGTGCAAACTCAAAATTCTCTTGCAATTTATGTTCCTATGAGAAATGTCCATATACAGCCCAAATCCAGCAGAGCTGAGAGGCCTTCTGACCATTCTTGAGAATCAGGTGAGGCAGTGTGCTTTATCACCAGGCATACCTTAGGGGGATGGATTCTGGTGGGCCTTGTTCTGCTTCGCCCCTTCACATTGGCTTAGCCCCAGGAATGTAAGAGTCGTAACTGTTTATGCTTATTTGCTTCTACTCCCTGTTTCCCAAGGCAGGGGTTTTGAACCCTATGACTCTGATGAATTTTGGTGGCTCCAATTTCCCAAAAAACCTAGAGACCTGAAGAGGCATTTCTGTGAGCATGAGCATCGTACATGCTCTGCCTCCAGTTACTTCCAGGTTTCTAGAACTCAGTATCCACCTCCTACTCTCCTACTGACTCACAGTGTTTCCCTTAGAAATTTTGTTTCTTATGGATGTTTTTACAAGTTCCTCACCATGGGGTTCTTTTCTTCTAGCCCTTACAAATCGTTTTCCTTGGCTCTCCACTTACAGTCTGTCCATCCATTTCTGACACTGAGTGGAGATTTTAAAGCTTTTCTGAGTCTATTCTCAGATTAAGCCACTCTTGAGCCCAGAAATTCTCCTTGCAAAGGTGCTTTTTCCACTTGGACAGCTCAGTTTCTGTGTCATTTCTGGGGAGGAAGAGGCATCTGTTCTGTCCTTGAGAAAGATTGTGTACTGCGCTGGAGAGGTCCCCACACTGGGGAGGTGCTCAGGAGAGGCCATCTGGCCCCACACAAGTGGAATAATATGCCCAAGTCACATGTCTGGGTTGTGGCTACATGCCCAACAGTCCTGATGCCTGGACCAGTTCTCTGTGCACAGCCTCCAGATAGCCTGGGGTGTCCTGCCTGCAGAGAACAGGCTCCCTCTCAGAGCCCCATGACTGTCAACTTTACAGGATGCCCGGTCAGAGGCAGAGTGAACCTTTCACATACAGATGACCAAAGTGGGTTGAGTTGAGAGGCCTGATTCTTGGGCCTAAAGAGCAGTTCTTCCTACTGTCTGTTCACTTGATTAGCCTCGTCACTGGAGCGAAGTACTGGATGGTCATGAACAGATCACAAGGAGGGTTTGGTCTGGCTGGGCAGCAGAGACAGCAGAGGGTTACAGTCGTATATGAGAAGTGCTACCAGGTGCTGCAGATATTAGCATCAAAAATTCAGGAAATACATCAGGCAGAGAAATCACTAGAATAAACAACTTTCTAAAGGTGTTATACTTTTGATGGAGACATGATTCATGAGTTTAAAAAGATAAAAAGTTTTGGAGTGATTTAAAAAATCAATCATGTTATTTAATCAAAGCTTCTGCTAACCTAAAACACTGATTATATTTAATGGAGCTGTTACTCTCTCAAGAATTGTGGTAAATACCTACTGGGAGTCAAAGAGTATTAGGATAGTAGTTTGAGACACTCATTTGGTTTGAAATAAAGAAGTATTTAATTTGTTAAGTGTGCCTTGTGAGCCTAGCTTGATGGCTTACTTATTCTTATCTTGCACGTGCCAGTATCCCATATGGGTGCCAGTTTATGTTCCAATTGCTCTGCTTCCCATTCTGCTCCCTGCCTATGGCTTGAGAAATGAATAGAGGATGACCCAAAGGCTTAGGATCCTGCGTCCATGTGGGAGACTCAAAAGAAGCTCCTGGATTTGGATCAGCTCAGCTCCAGCCGTTGCAGACACTTGGGGAGTGAATCAGCAGACGGAAGATCTTTCTTGTCTCTCCTTCTCTCTGTAAATCTGCCTTTTTTATTAAAAAAAAAAAAAAGTATACCTAGCAGCCACACACCAACCGTCAGTAGACTGTGTGTACACAGATTGGAAATGGGTGGCGTTGTACATACACACCAAGTTTCACAGTCACAGGGCTGTCTTCCCCGGTGGAGGAAGTTCAAGAGGAAGAAAATAGCTTCTGAAAAGAGAGGAAATGCTGGCTGTCCAATAGCTTCTCTCCTAATGCTTCACATGGTATCCATGGACCATCTAGAGTATGATGATTTGATCTGAATTCATCATCTTCACGATTCAACTCAGAAAAACAGGATGCCTTTGCCAGTCTGATTTCAGTCAAGTGGAAACTGAAAAGTTTAGCTTGCAGGAATACAGTAGTGTAGTGATTCTGCTTCGGGACAATGGCGATCAAGAGAAAAAAAAAAAGGCATCTATTTGTATTTGGCTGAAATATATATATATACACAGATCCACAATATATACTTATGTATGTAATATTCTAGATGAAATTTTTAAAAATTGGTTTATATGAACTAAATAACTGTGTTAGGTATAAAAGGGAGAATTTTCCTACTCTTTGGTGCATTTCATATAAAGAATATGTAGTACTTATTTCTAAAAAATAAATTTGTTTTGAGGTAAGCGTGGTGGTTCGGCGTGTTGGGCCCCTACTTGGGAATGCATGCATTTCATATTGGAGCCCCAGCTAGTCTGCTTCCACCTTCCTACCAATGTAGGACACAAACTGGCAACCATATGCATGCCGGTATCTCAGACAGCTACTTCATCTGCTTTGCTGCCCCTTAATAAATTTTCTAAAAAGTAAGTGTTTTTTTTTTTAATACTAGTTGAGAGCGCAGTGTAAGTGTTCAGGTTTGCAGAGGTATACAGAATGACTCTATAAAAAATTGTGAGAAAGAGCTGTGTGTAGTGTCAACACTCCACTCTGATTTCTCAACACCACCCTCACTGCCTTTCTTTCCTGTGTTTTGTCTGCCGGCCTTTGTAGTCTTACGTGTTACCTAGACCATTGGAGCTGGAAAGGGCCTAGGACAATTATCTAAAAGTGTTTCCATTAAATAAGCCACCCACCACTGCTTTTCCACGAAATGTGTCATGCCTTAAGCTTCTCTTACCTGCTGCTGAAGCATATTACCTTAACCACGTGAAGGTGTACCTCACAAGACTGTTTAGATTAAAGTTGCAATAACAAGTAGAGAGTTACTGCCATGCTAATTAACTAACGTCTGAATTAGGGCCAGAGTTCAGTTTCTCTGTAGTGGAAATAGACACTTTGATCTGGTAGTTTATAACATCAGTAGGATTCCCTGGGGGCAGTTCAAGCTTTCTCACTCACCACCCTGCACTAAGGCCTACACAGACCTCTAGGAAATGAATGAGCTCCTATTAGCTGTGCAATACCCTCTCTTCATAGTAAACTCTCATGAAAGTGCATCAGACCTTCAAACTGGACACCACAGGTTGCACAAGAATAACCGTGGCCCTGATGGAGATGTAAACTTATAGCTGCTGGAACAAAGTATCAGTCCAGGCTCTAGGGGGTGGGTGTGACGTCAGTTGAGTTGCAAACCTGTTATTATTTTTAAGCCAGTGCAAAAATACTATGTATGGACTTCTCGTCTAACTTACCTGTTGGCTTGTTCAAAATTGCGATGCAAACAAATGCAAGCTTTATTAAGATTCTTCTTTTTCAAGCTTCAATACCTGTTGCCTGAGGTCCATATTAGGACCGATTTTACTTCTGCTTACATTATTTTTGAAGCTGTTTTATTTTGCTGAGAAAATGAACTAAATCTTAAGCTGGGAAGAGTCTTTTGTAGCTATCGTCTGTCTCACGCGTGAGGCATTAGTCTGAGAAGTTAAATGACGGATGGCATTTCTCAGGTGACTTTGCTGTGTTGCAGTGAGGATCTCCCCCCTGGGCTGCAGTTCCTATCTTGTGCCTCTTGCTCTGCTTCTCTCTAGTGTTGAAATAATGGCAGCCTTTGGTGACAATAAAATGTTTTACTAGCGGTGGGTGGAATTATTGGATACATTTTTCTGTACAAAATCAAGGGTTTTGGCTTTTTCCTATGGGTATTTATAAATTAAAATCTTTTTATTTCCATGATCATGTTGATGGAATATTACAGATTTTGCATTTTTCACCAAAACACACTTATTAACACAGCAGTCAAGTTGTACTTAAATGAAAAAGCAGGGCCTGGCACAAAGCCTAGTGGCTAAATCCTCACCTTGAATCCATCAGGATCCCATGCAGGCACCAATTCATATCCTGGCTGCTCCACTTCCATTCCAACTCCCTGCTTGTGGCCTGGGAAAGCAGTAGAGAGTGGCCCAAAGCCTTGGGATCCTGCACCCATGTGGGACACTCAAAAGAAGCTCCTGGCTTCTGACTTCAGATCAACTCAGCTCTTGCCATTGCAACCACTTGGGTAGTGAACCAGCAGACGGAAGAACTTTTTCTCTGTCTCTCTTACTCTCTATATATCTGCCTTTCCAATAAATAAATAAATATTATATATATATTATGTGTGTGTATATATACACACACATATATAGTGTATATATATATATAAAGAATAAGCAGCAGAATGTATTGAATTAGTACCTGAAATTGTTCTGAATTGTTAACCTGAATCCACAAATGACTCTATAAAGTTTTGCAGTTTCTTTCCCAGTTCATTGCTAACTCCAGGCAGTGACTCCTTGGGTTGGGATTCCAGCTCTCCTGAGTGCATCAGGACCAAAGCTGGGAATGGGAGAGGCGAAGGAGTTTAGGGGTTTTGAGCCTCTATCAAAATAACCTTAATACCTACACTTATAGAATGCATGCTGTTTGTGGCATTATTTTGATGATTTCCTGAGGGCTGATGAAAGGGGACAAGTAAGAGGGCAAGAATTTCATCATAATAGCAATGGGACTGAGGACTGCTGAATCTCTTCCCGCCCTCTGCTCCATACAGTGAAAGGAGCAGGACTCTGAAGGTAAGGGCAGTCCTAGGCTGCATCCAGGGGAGCAAAGTTTGCAGGAAAAGGAATCTGAAGCTATGGTAGCAGAGACTTCCTGTGTCCCTCTGCTGAAGCAGGGCAGTCACTCACAATCCTCCAGCTTTAGTGGTGACTCCAATATGCAACTTCCTGTGAATGGGTACCACTGGAGCCTGCCCAGTTAATGGTGCTGGCGTGAGAAGAAACGATGAAAACCCAGGAACCAACTGAGACAGATGCTCTGTTTACAATCTTTGTAAGACAGGGAACTCTGAAGAACGTGTGAATCAGCAGCTGGAAAGAATTTTGTGTTTAAGCGCCACTGTTATTAACCCAGTTGTGTACATACATTCATTCATCAGATTGACTGAATGGCGGTTATGTATGCATCACCAGCCCGGAAGCTGTGTGTGTGCGTGTGGGACAGGAATAGAATGTGCATGGTTCAGGAAGGAAACTGCTCAGGAATATTGCATTTCTATTAACACCATGGGAAAAATTTCTCTGTGTAAAAGTCTTGTCCCCATAAAATTGTTTATATATTAAACCTGAATATTTGAAGTTATCTTCCCAGTAATTTGCCCTAAAAGAGTTCAGAATTCAGTCCTCCATGAAATACCTGGTTTTTGTTGTCTTTACCTAGTTTGATCATCTGTTTAAAAAATTGGCCACACCAGCAGCTTTTAAAATGGATTTCATTGTATTTGTGCACACCAACTCCAGGAGCAAATGACTTTCCTCCACCCCATCTACACTTTATATTGAAGATGTTAACTTGTTTATCCTGTAAAGTACTTTTGTTTGTTTTTTTATTGGTATGTGAGCTGTTCTCACAAAGATGATAAGTAACTTTCCTCGTAGCAAGAAAAAAAATCCCTTATCTCATCCCCTGTGGTCCATGGAAACATAATTGCCCTGGTGCTTTCTGATTCTTGTTGCAGCTGCTTGTTGCTGCTGTGAGTGGCAGAGGAAATCTGGGGACTGCAGGTGTCCAGCGGCTCATACCCAGGCCAGTCCTCGTGGTGCTGGCCGCAGGGTAGCAGGGATGCTCCGTCCTCCTATCATGAGGATAGCAGCTGTCCTCCTATCATGAGGACTCTGTGCAGAAATGGGAGCTTCAGAGCCCAGTGCAATAGCATAGTGGCTAAAATCCTCGCCTTGAACATGCCAGAATCCCACGTGGGCACCGGTTCTAGTCCAGGTGGCCCTGCTTCCCATCCAACTCGCTGCTTGTGGCCTGGGAAAGCAGTCGAGGATGGCCCAAAGCCTTGGGAGCCTGCACCCATGTGGGCGACCCGGAAGATCTCCTGGCTCCTGGCTTTGGATTGGCATAGCCAGCCGTCGCGGTCACTTGGGGAGTCTAACATCGGAGGGAAGATCTTCCCCTCTGTCTCTCCTCCTCTCTGTATATCCGCCTTTCCAATAAATAAATAAATATTTTTTTAAAAAAGAAAGAAATGTGTGTTTCAGCCCACTAAACTTATGAGCTGGGGGAGTAGGCCCAGCCAACTGTGAACTACAGATGGAGCAGTCTAAGGGTTGCTGAGCTCTCAGTATGTCCTCTTTCTTACATCTTAGATTGTTGTTCATGCAGGTTTTTTGTGTTATTCACTGCTGTAACCCAACACGTGGAATACATGTTTATTAGCCTTTAAGCACACAAGTGCTTTAAAACATTTTGATAGGGCCCGGCGCGGTGGCGCAGTGGTTAAGGTCCTCGCCTTGCACGCCTGGGATCCCATATGGGTGCCGGTTCTAATCCCGGCAGCCCCGCTTCCCTTCCAGCTCCCTGCCTGTGGCCTGGGAAAGCAGTCGAGGACAGCCCAAAGCTTTGGGACCCTGCACCCATGCGGGAGACCCGGAAGAGGCTCCTGGCTTCAGATCGGCATAGTATCGGCCGTTGCGCTCACTTGGGGAGTGAATCATCGGATGGAAGATCTTCCTCTCTGTCTCCTCTCTGTATATCTGCCTTTCCAATAAAAAAAAATAATAAAAATAAATCTTTAAAAAAAAATGTTGAAAAAAAAACATTTTAATATAAATTTGGAAAAAAAAAAGCCTTTCATATTAGAGATCATCCTGTTGCTCAAAATCAGATAAATGGTGTCTTAACCTTGTTCAGAGTACTTGGGTGTGGATGGTTTGGGTGGTTCATGACACTTGGCTTGGAATGTGAGCAAGATAGTCCCCTTGTAAGGATGGGAAATACCAGTTGATTTACATGGCAAGCTGTTCTCTGTGAGGGAGGCACAAGTGCCTTTCTCCCTTGGTCATTATCATGACTATAATAAGATCAACGTGGTCTATATCTGGAAGGAACAGTTTCTTCTTTCCAAAACTTAAATGCTGTTGCTGCTGTTGGCATACTAAGAATTCTCCACACTGTTTTCCACAGTGGCTGCACTAATTTACACTCCCACCAATAATATGTGAGTCGTGTTCTTTCTCCACGTCCTTTTCATTTTTCTTTTTCATTTTTGAAAATTTATTTGTTTGAAAGACAGAGTTATAGAGTCTTCGATTTGCTGGTTAATCCCCAAATGGCTATAACCATATCCGGTTAGAAACCAGGAGCATGGAGTTTGTTCTCTCTGTGTCATGTACCCACTAGGGCCCAAGCACTTACCCAAGCACTTAGGCCATCTTTTGCTACTTTCCCAGAAGTGAACAGGGAACTGGATTGGAAATGGAGCAGCTGGGATTCGAACCGCTACTTATATGGGATGCCAGTGGTTTTTACTGTCATGCCACAGCGCCAGTCCCAGTGCTGTTGGTTTATCACTGATAAACTGGAATGAAAGAAATCATATTTTCTGATGGCCAGTGTCTTCAGGAAGCACCTGTTTCTCTTCACATGGGAGCATGGGATTTGGGATGGAATGGGCCAGGGAAGAAAGGCAACAAGCAATCAGCAGCTGATGCTCTTGGGGAGCCTTAGTGATGGCTCAGCACAGACTCTTGCAGACCAGGCATGGGCTGAAGAAGAGCAAGGATAGACACAGGTATGGGAGGAAGGAGAGGACCAGTTCTCTGGGAATGAATAGATGAGATGCTAGAAGGATGGTAGACTTGTAGGTGGTTTGGACATGTGACTGTCACTTCACAAAGGTGATTTGTGTTTACCATGTGCCACACAAGCAAACATTAACACACTTAGATTATAATTTGTGTTGTATTGTGTTTCTGTATTTAATGTAATTGAGGCTTAAAGTATTAGGTGTAAATATTTGCTTTTACCCTTAGTGGAAGGTAGCAAGTAGAGAGCAGTGAAGGGTAAGTGGTCACACGATTTCATGCCTCTAGAAGCACTGATAGTTTTATTAACTGGACTCTTCATCACAAGAAAGTGAAAGCATGAAAGCAAACACCTTCATTTGTTCCTCTGATGAGACTTTGAGAAACTGAAGCAGAGTTTTGGCTCACAGGGTCAGCCTCACAACCCAGAACCTTAGCTTCTTGTACTCAGGTGCACATGAGCATCCTAGCCCTCCTGAGTACGCTTTCTGTTTGTCTGGGATCACTCCTAGAGCAGTACATATTTTGGGAATGCCCTTGAACTTGATCTTGGGGCTGACATTATGGCATAGCAAAGCAAATGAAACATCCCCTCTGGTCGCCAGTTGGAATCACAGCTGCTCTACTTCTGCTACTGATGTCTTCGGAAAAGCATCAGAAGATGGCCTAATCCCTTGGGTCCTTGTACGCATAAGGGAGACCTAGAGGAAGCTTCTGGCCATTACACCTATCTAGGGGGTGGACTGGAAGATGGAAGATATATCTTTCTCTCTCTCTCTCTCTCTCTCTCTTCTCTCTCTCTCTCTCTTTCTCCAATACATAAATAAATCTTTAAAAAAAATACCCTTGCTGTTGCTGCATGGGGCTGGTGTTAAGCATTCATGTGAAATGGGTTATTTGTCACACACAGGTCCTGCATGTATGTATAGCCCTTGGCCTTGTGCCAGGAGAGCCTGCTGGTCAACCAGGAGTCAGCTAATCCTGTGAAGGAGTTTACTAGCTAATACCTTTATGACTCTCTCTGAAGGGTGCTTAATCCCTGTAAGGAGCAGAAAATGAACCACTATGATGAAGTTTCCAAAAAAAACCCTTCCTGGAGAACATGGTTTTGGCCAGAATATCCATGATGAGATTGACGCAAGGAGGGAAAAGCTGAGCTTCCATTCTTGTTTTGTTGTTGTCTTTTTTTTTTTTAAGATGTATTTTGTCTTATTTGTTTGAAATGCAAAGTTAAAGAAAGGTAGAGAAAGAGATCTTGTATCTGCTGGTTAACTCCTTCAAATGATCATAATGGCCACAGCTGGACAGGTACGAAATCAGGAGCTTCTTCTGGGGCTCCATTTGGGTGCAAGGGCCCAAGCACTTGGACCATCTTCCACTGCCTTCCCAGATCATTAACAGGAAGCTGGATGGGAAGTGTAGTAGCCTGGACTCAAGCCTGTGACCATATGGGATGCTGGCACTGCAGATATCAGCTTTACCTGTTGCACCACAACTCTGGCTCCTGGAAACCCATTTGCTAATACCCATTTTCTTAAGATTTATTGGAGGGTTGGGAGACAGATCTTGTCTAGAACTTGTTAAATTGAAAAACCTAACTGAAATGGTAGATTTCATTATTGGCGAGTTGATAATTCCAAGGTGGCCTTTTAAGAACAAAGATTTTGGGCCCAGCACAATAGCCATGTTGCTAAGTCCTTGCCTCATGTCCGATCCCATATGGGCACCAGTTTGTATCCCAGCTGTACTGCTTCCTGTCTATCTCCCTGCTTGTGGCCTGGGATGGTTGTGGAGGATGACCCAAAATTTTGAGACCCTGCACCTATGTAGGGGATCCGGGGGAGGCTCCTGGCTCCTGGCTTCTAATTGCCTTGGCTCTGACCATTGCATTTATTCACTTATTTGAAAGAGGGTGAGGGGGAACCATACATAGAGAGTGAAAGAGATCTTCCATGCCGTGCTTCACTGCCTGGATGGCCCCAGTGGCTAAAGCCAGGAGCCAGGAGGCCAGGAGCTTCCTCTGGGTCTCCCAGGTAGATGGCAGGGATCCAGGCACTTCGGACATTTCCTAGTGCTTTTCCCTAGCCATTAGCTGGGAGCTGGATTATAAGTGGAGCTGCCAGGATTGGACTTTTTTCTCCCCACTCTCTCCCCTCTCTTTGTAGCTTTGCCTTTCAAATAAATAAATCTCTACTGCCCCCCAAAATAAAATCCCTTTACTAAAAACTGAATATGAGTCCAACAAAAAGAGAGACAATTCTAGATATTGAGTTCCTTTTCTTTTTTTATTAAGTTTTTCTTTTTTAATTTTGATGAACTTTACATAGTTGAGTAGGGAACAAAGGATCAAGGGTTACAGGAAAGTGGGTAAGACCATTGCTTCCATATTTGTGTGTGTGTGTGTGTGTGTGTGTGTGTGTCTGTCTGTCTGGGGTAAGGAGGGAGACAAAGGGAGAAGCCCTACTCAACCTCCCACCCCATCCCAGAGTCCCCGACATGGGGCATGTCCCAAGGGCACTGCGCAAGTGGTTTCAATAGTTCAGCAATTCTGAGTTGCTGCCAGTCTCACAATTCCAAGCATGATGAAATCTCTCCAGAATCCACTTGGCTGACATAGTCCACCTAAGGGTCCTCTGTTATGGTACCAAATGTCCTCTGTAGACTCTGATGGACGGCCACTTCCTCCATGTGCACTTGTATATGCTGTCCACTGCTCCATCTGAGTCTCTGGAGGCTCAGCTCTGACACCTGCCCTCCATGGTTGGACCTTGGAATCTGCAATTCTCTTCATGATTGGGGTTCTGGGATCAGCACTTCAGTTGGAGGATCTGCAAATAAACTTCATCTGAGGTGATCCCAGACCTTATTCTTGTGTATGAATGCCAGTACAGGGTCCGGCACAATCCGTCACCCCAATCAGCTTATACATTTGCTGGTGCTTGCAGTTGCTGGGTCAGTTCTGTTTCCAGCCCTGCCTTCCACACAAACCAATGAGTGTTGCAGTCCAGCCTGATTCTGCCCGCCTCACACTTGGCCCTCACGCAAACCAGTGGGAGCTGCAGCCTGGTCGGGGCGTGAGTTCATTTTCAAAGAGCTAAAATATTGCATCTCTAGAAAGTCAGGATGTTTTTGCTCTAAACTGCTGTGTGATGATTCAACTGTAAACAAGCCAGCTGGTCTCTTTGAATGGGAAATGGATGTTACTTCTTTTCTGGCATCTCTTTCCAAAAAAGAAACTTACAGAAACCTGGAGTTAAAATGAATCTTAACAGTCATTTTAATGCAAATTCCACTCACTGTACCCCCAAACCCAGTAGAGCAATTGCCCTTGTCCAGGACAATCATCACACCGGGTGTAGAGTGCCGAAGCATCACATAATCACCCCACTGTCTGCTTTCGCTTTCCACTTCTTTCAACAGCAGACAGTGAACAATCCCTGCCGCTTTCCCCAAAAGGGCAGTCAGAAGTTGAGTTAGCGCCTCTTAAGAAGTCAACATCTATTGATGAGCTGGTAGATTCTTTGAGACGGGTGGGAAGGTATGTGAAATACAAATTCTCAGACTATTGCTTGTTACTCTGGTGTGAAAACGGATGTGTCTCCCAAATTCCCGTGTTGAAATCCTGATGCCCAAGGTGTTGGTATTACAACGCAGGACCTTGTGGAGGTGATCCTTGCAGCCGACTAGCTCTCCTATAAGAGGGACCCCAAAGAGGAGCTTTCCCTTTCCATCCTGTGGGGATAGAGATGGAGCAGGCATTCACCAGATACCACATCTCCCAGAGCCAGGATCTTGGCCCTGGTGGCCTCCAGCACTGTGAGGCAGGCATCCTTCCCAGCAGAGAGGTGGAAGTGAGTTCTTGCTGCTTCTTCCTTCTCAACCTGATACAGGATGAAAGGTTCTGTAGCTCAGCCTGTATCGTCACTAAAGTAGCCCTAATAAAGCATGAGTACCTTTTTGTTAAATTAAAACCAAATATAATAAAAAGGTAAGGAGCTAACACAGGGACACAGCGTGCTAATCCTCCACCTATGCTGCCGGCATCCAATATAGGCTCCAATTCAAGTCCCTGCTGCTCTACTTCTGATCCTGCTTATGGCCTATAAAGCAGCAGGGAATGACCCAAGTCCTTGAGCCCCTGCTCCCATATGGGAGACCCAGAAGGAACTCCTGGCTCAAGTCCAGCATTGGAGCTATTCAGGAAGTGAACGGGTAGATGGAAGATCTCTTTTTCTCTCCTTTTCTCTGTGACTTTTTCTCAAAAATAAAATCAGCCTTTAAAAAAAAAATCTTTAAAAAGGAAGGTGCAGTAGCTAGAGCCTCTCATTTCCTTCATTGTTTGCTTCTCCCTGCTCTAACGTTTTGCTTCAACTGTGGCTCGCCTCTCTGAGGCTACTATAGTGTCACAACCATCCAGCCCCTGTATGACACTTCTGACCCTAGTAGTAGCCAAGAAAAAAATAAGGGTTTCTTTGGCAACTCCCCACGAGGTTGTTTTTGGTATTTCAATGACAAGTCTTTCTAATAAAATGTTTGTATGCATTTTCTTTCCAGATCTAGCGCATATTCTCAAAAAATAGAAAAAAAATCAAATCCTCATATTTCTTTTTTTTTCCTGATTTATTTTTTAAGTAAAAGCAAAAACAATCTAAGTTATGCAAAGCTATTAAGGCAGCTATTAGAACAGGTCTTGTTAAAAGCCTCTGCATAAAAAAGGTGGAAAGGGCTCCACTGTCCACCAGTGGGGATGGGTCAACATTCTTTAGAATGTCCATGCAGCATGAAATGGTGTGAGGAATGTAGGAAGATCTCCAAGATGTTAGCAAAAGGAGGGGAAAAGCAAGATGAAGGGAGTGTGCAGATAACTGTTACTGCTTTCCAAAGTAGCTGAGAGCCTTAGATGGGATTCACAGTAGGAAACTTTTTGCCATGCCTTGGTGAACACAGAACAGTGAACTCAAATTATAATCTTAAATGTTTTTATTATTTGCTGAAGTTTGTAGAAAAAGTGTTACAGGTTGCGGTTTTGTTTTTGCAGGAGCAGGAAAATTCAGATTCGAAACATCCCTCCTCACCTGCAGTGGGAGGTAAGCCCAAGGTTGCCCAGACTCTCTCTCCGTCAGCTACCTTTCCCCCACTCAGGATTACTAAAGGTCCTCAGATTTTCCACCAAGCCCTGAACCCTGTTTCTTCCTCTAGTACCCTGAGGTCCAGGAGCCTGTCCTGGGCCTGTCATTGTAGTTATCACCTAGTTATGCAAAAAAATGTGCATTAGGACCTCTTCTCTTCTGTCCTCTTGAGCACAACAGTGCCGAGAACCAGTAGACAAGCTGTGTACCTGGCATCTGGATTTTGTATCATGATTTGAAAACAAAAATGTAAGAACCAAAGTTGTGGTCCAGAGTAAGCCACCGCCTGCAGCACCAGCATCTGGTATGGGTGCCGTTTCACATCCCAGCAGCCTCACTTCTGATCTAGCTTCCTGTTAATGCACCTGGGAAAACAATGGAAGATGCTTGAAGTTCTTGGGCTCCTGCACCCATATTGGAGGCTTGAAAGATGCTTCTGGCTCCTGGCTTCAGACAGACCCAGTTCTGGCTGTTGCAGCCATTTGGGGAGTAAACCAGTGAGTGGAAGATTCTCTGTTACTCTGCCTTTCAAGTGAGTAAATAAAATAATCCAGTAAAAAACACAAAATCTTGGTTTGAGTGAGGTTTTTCCTTTTTAAATTTTAATTTATTTTACTGACAGGCAGGCAGGAAAAGAGAAAGAGAAAGCATCCATCTGCTGGTTCACTGTCTCAAATTGCCTGAAAAACAGCCAGGTCTGCTGGGCACCTTGAGCTCAATCCAGACCTCCCATGTGGGTGACTGAACTGTAACCTCTGGCCACCAGAGCTGGAGTAAACCTAGGCTTTCAAATTTGGGATACAGTTATTCTGGTTTTTTTTTTTTTGTAAGATTTATTTTATTTTCATTGGAAGATAGATTTACAGAGAGAAGGACAGAGAGAAAAATCTTCTGTCTGCTGGTTCACTCCCCAACTGGCCACAATGGCCAGAGCTGAGCCAATCTGAAGCCACAACCCAGGAACTTCTTCCAGGTTTCCCACACTGGTGCAGGGTCCTAAGGCTTTGTGGCATCCTCTACTGCTTTCCCAGGCCACAAGCAGGGAACTAGACTGGAAGAGCAGCTGGGACACGAGCCAGCACCCACATGGGATCCTGCAGTTGCAAGGCAAGAATTTAGCCACTAGGCTATTGCATGGGGCTGATGCAGCTGTTTTTGTTTGTTTGATGCAGTTGCTCCTAACCATGAGGCTAAACTCTGCTCCCTGAGTAAGGTTGTGTTTGTGGTGGGTTAGATGCCATGAGCAACAATTAAGATGTGTTTCCACTGTTGTAAAACTTGTAAGTTTACTACCTTAAAACAAAGTGAGATAGAATATGGAGAGTGGCTTAAAGCATTATTTAAAAACAAAACTACCCTATATTGTATTCCCCAAACCAAAGGAAGTCAAAATCACTTGAAAGGAAACAGGATACTTTACTTAACTTTTTTTTTCCTAAGACATTTATTTTTACTTAAAGGCAGAGCTACATAGAAATAAGGTGAGACAGAGAGATTGCTCTTCCAACTGCTGGTGAACTCCCCAAATGGCCACTCAGCCAGAGCTAAACCCACCAAAAACAAGAGCCAGGAGCTTCCCCCAGTTCTCCCACATGGGTGTAGGTGCCCAACTACTTGAACCACCCTCTGCTGCTTCGCAAGTCCAGAAGCAGGTAGTTGGATCGGATGTGGAACAGCTGCAACTAGAACCAGTGCCCATATGGGATGCAGAAGCTATAGGCAAAGAGCCAGCATGCTGCATCACTGCACCCGCCCCTCACTGGCTTTTTTTTTTTTAACATTGATTTTATTTTTATTGGAAAATCAGATATACAAAGAGGAGGAGACAGAAAGATCCTCCATCCATTGATTTACTCTCTAAATGGCCGCAACAGCCGGAGCAGCATCAGTATGAACCCAGGAGCCCGGAGCCTCTTCCGGGTCTCCTATGCAGGTGCAGGGTCCCAAGGCTTTGGGCCATCCTCAACTGCTTTGCTAGGCCACAAGCAGGGAGCTGGATGGGAAGCAGGGTCACCAGGACACGAATCAGCACCCATGTGGGATCCCGGCATGTGCAAGGTGAGGCTTTTAGCCACTAGGCTACCGCATTGGGTCCTTCACTGGTTTTTGAAAACCTTTTTATTACAGAGAATTTTGAACATGCATGTCCCAATACATTGTAAAATAAGCAGATTCCTGGAAGGAAAGCTGATTGAAGAATCATTTTACTTTCTAAGAAGGAGAAGTAAACCTCACTCTTATTTATTCCACTTCTTGTTTGAAGAATAGCCAGTAGGTTCAAGCCATCATGTTGAGTGATTGTTAACACTTAGCACGACTCTGAGATTCCGCCATGTCACCTTAGTGAACAAATCACTTGGGAACCAATTGAGAAATTCAAGTCTTGTATATTCACTTCTGACTTTTTATGGAAGGCCTCAGCTATCAATTTGTTAGCGCAGCTATCCTTGTTTTCCTTTAATTCATTTACTAAGGAATATCACTGCACAAAATTTTTATATGATGTTTTCTTCCCTTTTTGACATTAAGGCTTTCTTTTTCAGGTGTTGGATGGACTTTTGGCTCAGTATGGGACAGTGGAGAATGTGGAACAAGGTAATTATGAGGAAATCAACCAATTTGAGGTTTGGAAAGCAACCTTAGGGATATTATTTCTCATGGGTTGGATCAACTTCAGGGAGAAATAATGAATTCATGTAACGGGTTTCCTGGAGTTCATGAATGTAAGTCTGTGTGTGAGAGATATTTGTATCTTTCTGTTTACCTGAGGTTTTTTTTTTTTTTCAGCAATAGGATTTTCAGGCTTTTTTTCCCTGTACCTTGTAATGTGCTCAGGCACTGGGTAGGGCTGGGGTAAGCCTCATTCCTGAAATGTCACTGAGTTTACATTCTTTTGCTGCTTTCCTTTTCCTTGCTAAGAAAAAGATCCCTGATGTCTTGGACTGAGGGTTTCCCAGTGAGCAAGATTCCCACATGCAGAATCACTTCAAGAGCTTGTGGAAATGCAGGCTCCTTGCAGGAAGAGCTCAGAAATCTGTTGGAAATGAGCACCACACCCCACATTGGCTTTCATGTACCCTCAGGTAGAACCAGCATCCTAGGGACAGCATTGCTCTTGCCCAGGGTCACACATAAAATGCTAAGATTTTGTAGAAGAAAATTGTTTAAATTTGAAGCAGGGGTCTTGGGCGTGTCTTTTAAGACTGCCAGACCACAGCTATAGAGAACTGCTTGGGCTGTCTTGTACCTTGGCAAGTGTTACATTGCAGGGAGAAAAGCAGCCACTAGCTGGCAAGTGTTTTAGGCCTGGTTAATGCCAAATCTGTGTTAACTATACCAGTGTGCCAACATAGTTGCCTATTCTCTCTGTGTGTGTTTAAGATATGTGGGGAAGGTAGGGTAAGCTGGACCAGGACACACTATCCTGGTCCCAGGCATTCCACATCGCTGCACAGTATGAGGGCCTGCAGATTGCCCAGGAAAGGCGGTTTCTGGGAACGTGTTGGAGTGGAGGCCACTGAAGGCATAATTAACAAATGAGGCGTGACTTCTAGGGGCTCCCACAGAACCGACCACTTCCCTGTTGCTTAGGCTAGGATGCTGAAATAGGTTGGTTTAGTAGGGGGAACCAGAGGACATGTTTGGGTCATGCCAAGACATCAACCCATGTGAGAGGTCTGGGCTGGGCTGAGTAACATCGTCCACTGCCTGCTGGGGCTGGATGGCATGCCTGGCTGGGTTAGGCTACAGTACCTGTAGGCGTAGGGGCAGGGAGAGGGTAGGTCACATCAGGCTGGACCTCAGCACACACCAAAAAACAAGAACCAGACCAGGGGACAGATTTTGTAGGGGATTTGTGGGCTTGCCTCTGTGAGACTGCAGCACCCACTGGTTTGCATGAGAGCTGGGGGTAGTGATAGCCTGAGCCGGGCTGGACTGCAGAACTTACCTGACACTGTGGGAGCTTGGACTAGGAGGAGTCCAGACTGTGCCAAGCTGAGGTACCCATTGACACATGCAAAAGTCAGGACTGAGGGCAGACCATGCCAAGCAGGGCTGCCACACGTATAGGATCTGGGGCTAGAGACAAGCCTGGTAGGAGAATTTATGGAATTCCTCTGCCAGATCGAGGTGCCCACTGGGGAGCATAGGAGTCAAGCTCTAGGGGTAAGCCAAGCCAGGCAAGACTGCAGCACTTGTCAATATGTGTGTGGGCCAGATGCGGCAGATGCGGTGGTAGGCCTGCCTGGGCCAGGCTGCAACATCCACTGGCATGCACAAGAGCCAGGACAGGGTTGGGCTATGCCAGGCAGAGCTAGGCTGCAATTTGTGAAACAAGAGCTGAGACTGGAGTGGACCATGCCACGCTGGGCCAAAGCAGCCACCAGTACACAAAAGATCTGGGGCTGTGAGTAGTTCTGGTCGAGGAACTTAGGAGACTCCCCCATCAGGATGCGTGTTGGTTGAGTCTGGGGGCAGGTCAGACTGGACTAGGCCCTAGCACCTGCTGGTGCTTGGGAGAGCCAGAATAGGTGCAGGACAGGCTGGGCTAGGCTGCAGCACCTGCCAGATCACATGAGAGCCAGATATGGGTGTCAGCCAGTCAGACTAGGCCACAGAACCCACTGATTAGTGCCAGGATTAGGGGCTAGCAGCATGTCAGGCTTGGCTACAGTCCCCACTGGCACATACAAGATCTGGAGTTGGGAGCAGTACAGGTGGGAGACCTTGGGGAATTACCTTGCTATGTTGCAGCTCCCACTGGTGAGCCAGGGCTCGGGGCAGGACATGCCAAGAAGGACTATAGTCCTGTCAACGTACATGTGGACCAGGTCTAGTGCAGGCCAGGCTGGGCTAGTCTGCAACACATGGTGGCACAAGCAAGAGCCAGGCCAGGTTTGGGCAACAACATCTACCAGTTCACATGAGGGCCAGGGCTGAAGGTGTACCAGACTGCTGCACCTGGCTGAGTTAGCTGGGACTGGGGATAGCCTGGGCTGAGTCAGACTGCAGCACTTGCTGGTAAATGCTGAGACTGAGGGTGTGCTGTGCCAGACAGGCATGTGCAAAAACCAGGGCTATGAGCAGGCCAGGTTTTTCACAGGACAACTTTGGGGACTCTTCTGCTTGGCCATTGCTTCTGTTGTTGAGTGTGGGATCCAGGTCTGGGTATGTGCTAGGCTGTCATACCCACTGTTGCTCATAAAAACTGGAATGGATGCAGAGACCACAGCACCAAATGGCAAGTGCTGGGACTGGGTACAAGTCATGTAAGTCTGAACTGCAATGCCTCCCAGCAAATGCAAAATCCTGACGTGCAGTGGGGCTAGTTAGGGAACTGCGGGCGCTTCCCTGCTAGGCTGCAGCTCCCACTGGTGAGCAGAAGAGTCAGAGCTGGGGGTGGGCCAGGTTGGACCAGGTGGCAGCACCCACCATCATTGGTACAAGGCCCAGTCTGGAGAAAGGTTGGGCTGAGCTAAGCTGCAGCACCTGTGGGTGTACAGGAGCGCCAGGTGGGATTTGGGATGGGCCTGGCTAGGGTGTAGCACCTGCTGACACACACAAAAACTGGGGGTGGGGGCAGGCCTGGTAGGAGTCATTTTAGGTCACCAAAACTAGGTTATAACACCAGTTGGCATACCTGAGGACCAGGCTTGTGGTGGATTGGCTGGGTTGGCGGCAAAATTGACCGGCCAGCTACATCCACTGGTAAGTGTGGCGGCTGGTGCAGGTGACAGACCAAACCTGACCCTATACTAGCTGGCACACACGAGTCAAGTCTGTGGTTTCCACAAGCAAAATTTCTTGTGGAACTCCCAGACTGGACTGCTGGACTCAGACCCTGACCATAGTGAAAATCACAGGAGGTGTGGTCTGACCTTGGAGTTTATATATCAGACCTGGACCTAGTCCAGGACCTAGTCCAGGACCTATAAGGACCTAGTCCTTAGTAGCTGGACGCCTGTGCAGTGAACAGCCTGCCCAGATGTACATGGGGGACATGACATCCAGCTCATCTAAGCTGATGGAGGACATTTAGTGCCTCATCACAGGATGGGAAGTAGAACAGGTTGGGCAGCTGTTCAGGCAAAGCCTTACATGTCTGGGTTAGTGGATGCACCAAAGTGGACTTGGTCAGCCAGTAGAGCTTGGATTTTCTCAAACCTAGTGTGATGAGGCTGACAGCGTCTCAGAACTATCAAAACCACTGAAGCAAAACCCTGGGAACATTCTTTCCCACACCAGGGTCTCCAGGGCATCATCTGATGACTGTCCACCGTCCATGGGTGCTGATGTAGTTTGACAGCAAGGAGCAGCCCTATCTGCCAATTCCCCTGTGGACACAGGAGGAAGGAAAAAAATTTGTCCCACTCACCTTCCATACATCAACCCTCCCCACCCTAATTGGAGGCCCACATGGCCATACATCCCTCTCAACTAAGTAAACAATGTTAAAAATAAAAAAATTTAAAAGATGACTAGAAAAGTCGATTTCAGACTTATGAGAGGAGAGGTAGTGATATGTGATAAAAAATTATTTTTTTTGCCTTGGCTGAGAAAGCAGAACGCAGGCTCAGTCCCTTCTGACTGTAAATCCTTTGAAAAGCCACCTGCCCCTCACGGGCTCATCTCCACATATACAGAAGGGACAGGATCATTCTGTCCATCCTGACTCTCTAAATAGTGGTGACACCCAAAGAGAACCTGTCTGAAGTACTTGTGGACCGTGGAGTCGTCCATCATCTTAAAGGGTTGTTAGGAAAATCATAGATAATCTCACTTTGCAAAACTTTGCTTTGCATGCACAAAGGTGACAAAAAAAAGAGCTGAAAAAAATGGCATGGTTTCCAAGGACACAGTTTCTTAGTTCCTATTTCCCTCATGTGGGAAAGAATAATGTGTGCACTTCAAAGGCCCAGGGTATGCTCAGTGTCTGCAGCATGGCGATGCCAGAGGCAGTTCCTCCTTTTTGATTTTTAAAGATTTATTTATTTGCCATGGCAGAATTACAGAGATGGAGAATCTCCATATGCTATTTTATTTCCCAAATGTCCTAGTGGCCAGGGTTGAGCCATGTCAAAGCCAGAGCCTGGAATTCTGTCCATGGCTGACACCATGGAGGTACCAGGTGCACAGGCAGTTGGGCCATCTTCTGCTGCCTCCCCAGGCACAGTAGCAGGGAGCTGGGTCAGAAATGGAGCAACTGGAACTTAAACTGATGCTCAGATGTGATGCTGGTGGCATACAGTGGCTTAACTGCACCACAGCACCAACTCCAGCAGCTCCTCTTGAGATTAGCCCACAGGTCTGAAGTACCTTGAAGTTACTAAGCAAACAATTTTTTTCCCTGAAGACCTTAAACTTTTTTATGATCTCTTAAACTGGAGGGGTCACATTCTCACTTTTAGAATCTTAGGAAAAATTTATAAAAACCAGATAAATTGGTTATTTGCACAGGTTTGCATCATTTGAAGGGAAGATGCCATTGATTTCCTAAAACTCAGCATGGATCCAGGAGTAAAAATTATTGCATGAAAGAATTTTTATGTCACTTTTAAAAGCGGTTTTGTTATTTTTTAAAATTATCCATAACTATTTTAAAGGACACTTCCTACTTAGTCCTACATTTTGAGAAACAGATATTCTTGGGACCCAGGAAAATGGGCTCCAAAATTCTCAACTTGCAAACACTGGGATCTCATGTGGGCACCAGTTTATATCCCAACTGCTCTATTCCCGTGCAGCTGCCTGCTTATGGTCTGAGAAAGCAGTGGAGAATGGCCCGAGGCCTGGGGACCCTGTACCCACATGGGAGACCTGTAGGAGACTCCTGGCTTCAGATTGGCTTAGCTCCAGCTGTTGCAGGCACTTGAAGAGTGAACCAGTGGAGAGGGGATCTTTCTCTGGGACTCCTTCTCTGTAAAATCTGCTTTTCCAATAAAATAAAATAAAATAAATCTTTAAAAACCCTGATATTTTTGGGTAAGTTTGATGGTTTGAATTTAGAAAGATTTATCTGGCCTTTTCAATTGTCTTTTAATGTCTGACTATGAAAGAAGAGTCAAGCCATTATGAACCAAAACCAGCCAACTCATACCAATAATCCCTTGCTAACCAGTTGGGTATTTATGAACTTTCTCCTTTTAGCTGCATGATGTGGAATGGTCAGTTTTCTTTAATTGTTCAGTTACCAGGTTTAACTCAGACAAGGAGTTCATGCAGAAGGAGGCAAAAAATAGTGATGATTCAATCTATTAAAATAAAAGGTTTATTTTTATTTGAAAGACAGAGTTACAGGAGAAGAAGAGAGCGAGGGAGGGGGATAGAGAGAGATTTTTTTCCATCCACTGTGTCATTCCCCAAATGGTTACAATGTCTAGAGCTGGCCAGTCCAACGCCAGGAGCTTCCTCCAGTGTCCCACATGGGTGCAGGGACCCAAGGACTTGAACTGCGTTCCCAGGCCCATTAGCAGGGAGCTGGATCAGAAGTGGGGCAGTCAGGACTTGACAGGGTAGGGTGCCAGTGCTGCAGATGGAAGTTTAGCCTTCATAGCACAGCACTGGCCTTGTAACAGGTCAGCCTTATCAATGCGCAAAATTAAAATTAAAAGCATTTCTGTAATGGTGGTTATCAGCTGCTGGAAGTTGCAGTTTTAATGGGATGTTGATCAAAAGATACACAATTTCTAGCTAGCCTGGAAGAAGGAATTCAGAGGCTCTATTGTATTTCATGAAGACTCTAGTTAATAGCAATGCATACTTAAGCATTGCTCAGAGTGGTTTAAGTGTTCTTGCCACCAAAAAAAAAAATTAAAAAGGATATAGGGTGATGTTGATGTTAAATAGCTTTATTTAGTCATTTAACTATACGTATGCATCAGAACATGTTATGTATCACAGATAGGGATTTTTATTTGTTAGAACATTTAACCTCCCAATTAAGATGCCCAAGTCTCAGGGCTGGCACAATAGCCCAGTTGGCTAATCCTCCACCTGTGAGCTCCTGAATCCCATATCAGTGCCGGTTTGTGTTGCAGCTATTCCACTTCCCATCCAGTTCCCTGCTTGTGGCCTGGGAAAGTAACAGAGGGTGGCCCAAAGCCTTGGGACCCTGCCACCCACATTGGAGACCAATAAGAAGCTCCTGGCTCCTGGTTTCAGATCAGCTCAACTACAGCCATTCTGGCTATTTGGGGAGTGAACCAACAGACAGAAGATCTTTTTCTTTGTCTCTCCTTCTCTCTATAAATCTGGTCTGCTTTTCCAATAAAAATAAATCTTTTAAAAAATTAAAATCATGACAATTAAAATTTTAATCATTGAACGTGGAATAGACACAGCTATCCTGCTCCTAGGAATATTCCCAAAGGAAATGAAAACTGCATAAGAAGGGGATCTATAACCCTGTATTTACAGCAGCACAGTCTCCAATAGCAAAGACATGGAAACAATCCAGGTGCCCATTCAAAGAGGAGTGTTTAAAGAAACTGTGGTACATCTTCTCTGGAATATTACTCAGCCATTAAAAAGAATGAAATTAAACCATTTGCAACTAGATGGTCCCAACTAGAGACCATTATGCTCAGTGAAATAAATCAATCCCTAAAAGACAAATACCATATATTCTCTCTAGGATAAGGAAATCATCATGCAAATTAGAATATATAGTGATGAATCAATAGAGACTGCCATATCCAGATGTGAAGATAATGCAACATGCATCCCTACTTCCAAATCAAAGATGGATTCCCAATAAAGCTGGTGGACATGTGTAAACAATGGGATGATGGACTGCTGACATTGTCTGTACCAACAGTGTTGGGGCACACTTAAATAGCAGACTGATGGAAATATAACTCCTTATAAAGGACTATACTATTGTAACAATATGGGAAATATCAGGGGGTAGAAATTTTGGAGGGGAACCCCCAACTCTACAGAATTGTATCATAAAATTTAAATTTAAAAAAAGTGGTACAAGAAATTGTTCCAGACTCCTGAAGGAACAGCCTAAGAATATATATTTAAAATTATCATGTTTTTTTACCTGGCTATGTAGCCTAAAGAAATAGTTCAGAAGAACACAGAATCAGAGGATTTGGCAACAAAGGTGATATTTAGCAACCCTACTTTGAAGAGCAAATACTGAGAACAGCACACTTAGGAACAATTGAGGATTGGTTAGGTGAATCATAGTCTGTTTACTTTCTATAATTCTATGTAGACATTAAAAATGAAAAACTGGGCCCAGCGCAGTAGCCTAGTGGATAAAGTCCTCACCTTGCATTAGCCAAGATCTCATTTGGGCACCAGTTCATATCCCGGCAGCCCTGCTTCCCATCCAGCTCCCTGCTTGTGGCCTAGGAAAGCAGTAGAGGATGGCCCAAAGCCTCTGGGACCCTGCACCTGTGTGGGAGACCTGGAAGAATCCCCTGAATCCTGACTTCAGGCTAGCTCAGCTCTGGCTGTTGCCACCACTTGGGGATTGAACCAGAGGATAGGAGATCTTTCTGTCTCTCTCCTTCCCTCTCTCTGTAAATCTGACTTTCCAATAAAAATAAATACTTTTAAATGAAAAACAAAGTGTACCTGTTGTATACTCATGTAAGTGTGTTTATAAAATATAGCTCTGAGCTATATATGATGAACAAATTACCATGAATGCATGTAAATGCACAAAGATGAAAATAGTTCCGTGATTGGAATAATGGGGTTGTTTCATGCATTTTTCTCTGTAATTATTCTGCTTAAATAAGAAGTTGATTTTTTTTTTTCTGTGACAATGTCATTTTTACCTCTTCCCTAGTCAACACAGACACAGAAACCGCTGTTGTCAATGTCACATATGCAACAAGAGAAGAAGCAAAGACGTAAGTGAATTGGAGCTTGATTCCTTTTAGCTTCAGTTTTCTCTTTGGATTCTGTTGAGCCCTGGGTTATGAGACTTTTCTGAAAACATGCAGGCTGTGGAGGCCTGTCTGTGCTACCCGTGACGTGCCCTCGGATCTCTCCATATTTGTGGCAGACTATTTACTGATCACATGGGCGCTCTGTCTTGGAAGATGCTGAGTTTTAGCGTTATCATCCAGACCCAGGAGGAAGGAGTGTGTCTTGACCTGGTCAGGTCTGTGGCATCATATCCCGTAGTCTTGCTCTACCAACTGTCTGGGGTCCCTTCGGCTGGAGTTCCTCCCAGCTCCCTGATGAAGACGTTCAAGGCTGTTTCTGTCTACACTGAATGGATCTGACACGCCCGGTTTTCCTCCATGCAGTGTTGGGAGGCGCTCTGTCTGAGCGACAGCAGCAGGGAGAGTTGTTTGGGATCAGTTATTCTGTAAGTCTGAGTGTGGCTTCATTTTCCATACCCTCAGTTTTCATCCCAGTTCCTATTGATTCCACATTGTTTCTGCATTGCTTCAGTGGTGATTAATTTTGAGCTTAGCTATTAATGGACCTGGGATTTAATTTTTTTTAAAAAGCAGCAAATAGAAATATCTATCTGTAGGAGATCTTTGTAGTACCTGTCAATTCATCACAATTATGATGACTTTAGGATTGCTGTTATGTGACCATGTGCTGTATGGATATGATACAACTGTGGCTGTATGTTCCAGAACTGCGGTCATTTCCTTTTCAAGTTTTCAACAAGCATGAAGACATAATTACTCATCTTATGCCAGTGTTTTTTTTAAAGTTACTTTGCCCTGCAAAAATAACCAATTTTCTGTAAGTGTTTGTTCACATCTGTAAGCAGGGGATATGCCAAGAACTGTCATTTACAGTCCAGCCCTGCTTACCTGCTTGGACAGCTGTATGTGACATTATTCTGTTGCCTTTTCTGACTTCAGAAGGTGCTATTTGTAATAAATTCCAAAACCCTGAAGAGAAGCCTAGTAGGATTGGGATAATTCTGCTAAAAGCATTTGAAGAATCTGTCTACTTCATGTTAGATTTTTAAATGT
Source organism: Ochotona curzoniae (assembly GCF_017591425.1). Lineage (NCBI taxonomy): Eukaryota > Metazoa > Chordata > Mammalia > Lagomorpha > Ochotonidae > Ochotona > Ochotona curzoniae. Next base: position 16,319,585 of record NW_024467096.1, on the reverse strand, counting down.
GCTCCTGACTCCAACCACAGCCATGTGGGCAGTTGGTGATAGAACCAACTGGTGAAAGAGCTGCTGCTTTCTGTCCCTTTTATGTTCTCTCTGTGTGTCTGTCTGCCTTTTAAATGACAATAAATAAATAATTGTAAAGAAAAAACTTAATGACATGAAAAAATGTTTAAAATATGGTTCTGGGCTCAGCATGATAGCCTAGTGGCGAAAGTCCTTGCCTTGCACATGCTGCAATCCCGTATGGATGCCGGTTCTAATCCCGGCAGCTCCACTTCCCATCCAGCTCCCTGCTTGTGGCCTGGGAAAGCAGTCAAGAAGGGCCCTAAGCCTTGGGTCCCTGCACCCGCGTGAGAGATCTGGAGAAGGCTGCTGGCTCCTGGCTTCAGATCAGCTCAGCTCCGCTCCAGTCATTGCAGCCACTTGGGGAATGAACCATCAGATGGAGGATCTTCCTCTCTGTCTCTCTTCCTCTCTGTATATCTGCCTTTCCAATAAAAATAAATCTTAAAAAATATATATGGTTCTAAGACTGCTAACGGTCAGCGTGGATTCCCATATACCTTACTAGGTAAAACACAAAGATTAATTACTCCTCACTAGGGTATCAAAGATTTCTCTGCACACCCCTCCTAACACTGTTCTGTACCTCAACTGTTGACATATGCCTTGTTAGAGTTATAAGCCAGGTTGACTATCCTAAAATCTGCCAAGTTCAGCAAAATTATGCTTCAACACAATAAACTGCTAAATACTAAAATGAAAATAGACACGAGACAGCTGAATAGTACCCTAGAGCCATTTTAAGGTGTATAGAAGCTGGTTGTTTATAAACTAAAATTGAAATGTCAATGAAGTAGTCACAGGATGTGGTTAAGAACTTGCATTTTTTAACATATTGGTTACCCAATACCATGTCAAATAATTCCATAATGCTGTAAATTGTTGTTGATGTTATGTTGGGGCTTTTAATTGATCGGGATGGTATTCTGCCAGCTCTATCTTCAGACCAGAGATGGTCTCCCCAAGAAACTGTTGAATTTATCCGGACAATAAGATGCTGAATTCTATGCTTGGTAGATGCTTGCAACAAAAGAATCTTGATTTAATTTGAACTGTAATACTGCAACAAGGTGGAGGAATCCACCATGTGGGGAGGGTGTGGGGAGGGATTGGGAGAATCCCAGAGCCTATGAAACTGTGTCACATAATGCAATGTAATTAATAAAGCACACACACACACATATATGGTTCTAATCATTAGAAAATAGTACATGCAATACTGATCAACTTTAGTAAAATTTCTATTTAGGAAAGACATATGATGGGTTAGAACTTTTGTATCTGTGCTTATATGTTTCTGAATAATCACTAACAAGTCAGTGTCATATTTAGAATGAGCAGACAAGGGTCTTAATTGCATATCAGCATTTGCCAAGAGGTTTTTTGTTTGTTTGTTTTATGAGAAGTCAGCCTTGAATGATGGAAAAGAGCAGAGTCAGAGTGCATAAGTGTATCAGATCTGGCTGATCTTGAGTAGCGCAGTGTGGTTACTTGTCTCCATGTCCACTGCGTGACCTGGGGGCATCTGGATGGCGGCGCGCTCAGTGCTGTTTCTGCGATGCCTGGCTTCAGGGAGATCCGTCTTAATGTTGCTCTCTGCTGCATTTCAGAGCCATTGAGAAGCTAAGCGGGCATCAGTTTGAGAACTACTCCTTCAAGATTTCCTACATCCCGGATGAAGAGGTGAGCTCCCCTTCGCCCCCTCAGCGAGCCCAGCGTGGGGACCACTCTTCCCGGGAGCAAGGCCACGCCCCTGGGGGCTCTTCTCAGGCCAGACAGATTGATTTCCCGCTGCGGATCCTGGTCCCCACCCAGTTTGTTGGTGCCATCATCGGAAAGGAGGGCTTGACCATAAAGAACATCACTAAGCAGACCCAGTCCCGGTACGTGCCTCCGGGGCTTCCTTTGCTTCCTTCTGAGGGGTCCCCTGAGTGCTGGTGGGTCTCAGCCACCCTTGGTCACTTGCTCACAGCAGCACTGGGGGCTGTGCTAGATGGGACAACGGCTTCATTAAACAGGATTACTAACAGACTAACATGAGCCAAGGGCTTTGGTGAGCTTCATGCTAACGGACTAACAGACCCTGAGAGGCTGCAGGTTGGCACTGATGACCTCACAGCCAAGGACTGTTCCCATCAACTAACAAATGCTCATGAATGTCTATTTCTAAAACAGCACAAGTGCGGGGCTCTGTGGGGTCCTAGAATCCACTTCTACCTGTCCTTCCGCTGCCTCTGAGTCAGAGTCCAGGAGTAGCCATTGTTTGAGGCCGCTTTGTAGTCTCAAAACGCCACAAGATGGTAGCCAAGGAGTGGCTGCTACATGAACAAGAAATAAAGCACACGGGTCTCATGTGTACAGTTTGTCCAGGGGAACAGAACCAGAGGTAGGAGTTAGCAGATAAGGTGACTTGTGGAGTTGCTGGCTTTTGTATCTTCATAACACCGCAGCACAGTGTCATGAAGAAAGCACAGAACTTGAAAACAATTGTTGATATTCAAATTTTACAACTTAAAGGCCGAATGATGGGGGTGGCAGCAATCTCTCTAAGACATGGATTGCTTCTTCTATAAAAAAGAACTAGCTGTGTTTTGCCAAGATTATTAAGATTAGTACAGCCAGGATGATTGGATGAAATGAGAGAATACTTAAATCAGGCAGTACCAAGTGAAAGTGATTTTTATTTATGTCTTTTTGTTCTAAAAATTGTTTCAGGTGGCTTAAATGCATTTTTCAACAAGTGTAAATACCGGTGAGGTTAGCTCTGAGTGTTGTGTGCGTCCATTTTTATTAGAAATAGGACAAAGATTCGGCACTGGGCTTTCTGACAGCCAAAGCAGAAAGGGATGTCATCAATTATGTGATTTTGAAAGTTCACAAAAACAAGTAAGACCACAACTACCCGGCGAAGTCTGATAAAGTCATCAAGCTTTTGAGCCATTAGTTTTAAGAGCCTGGAAGGAGGCAGGCTGCCAGTGGAAAGGAGAACAAAAACTTAGAGGGCAGGCCTCTGTTTTCTCTCCACACTCAAATATAGAAAGCTTGCTTGATTTGGGTGTTTTGATTTGGATTAACACACGGCTCTTAAAGGCTGCGATCAGTTGAGAGTCCGGCACCGCGCCAACGTGCAGCGTGATCCTCACTTTATCCTTCACTCCTACAGCCCCTGGAAAAGGCGCATAAAATACTTCCCTTACCACAGCAACTTCGTTACCAAGTGGGCTTGCTGCCTTTTTTTGCCACAGTTAGAACCATTCCCTTCTAGCTGAGCCTTTCAGGACTAGAGTCTGGCACAAGGCCCCCTGCTCTGCTTGCCTCCTCCTTGGAGAATGGCCTTGGTTGCAAACGTGCTCGTGACGCTCTCTTGTCTGTGTCCTCGCTGTGTGCTGGTGGGTGTGCCTCTGCTTTGGGAGTAGGGTTCTAGCTCGGGTGGCCTTGTCCTTATAAGTCTTGATTCTCTTTCTACAGGGTAGACATCCATAGGAAGGAGAACTCTGGGGCCGCAGAGAAGCCTGTCACCATCCATGCCAGCCCAGAGGGGACCTCTGAAGCATGCCGCATGATTCTGGAAATCATGCAGAAAGAGGCTGATGAGACCAAACTGTGAGTTTGCATACAGGGCCCAGATGACTGAACAGACAGTAAGAATAGATGCCCTTCATTCAGCCAAATATGTATTTTTTTTAAAAGATTTATTTATTTATTGGAAAGTCAGATATACAGAGAGGAGGAGAGACAGAGAGGAAGATCTTCTGTCCGATGATTCACTCCCCAAGTGACTACAACGGCCAATGCTATGCCGATCCAAAGCCAGGATCCAGGAACTTCTTCCAGGTCTCCAACACGGGTGCAGGTTCCCAAAGCATTGGGCCATCCTCAACTGCTTTCCCAGGCCACAAGCAGGGAGATGGATGGGAAGTGGAGCTGCTGGGATTAGAACTGGCGCCCATATGGGATCCCAGGGCGTTCAAGGCGAGGACTTTAGCCGCTAGGCCACACTGCCTGGCCCAAATATGTATTTTTAAAACTTTAAGTCAGGGGGCGCAGCATATGACCTAGTGGCTAAATCCTTGCCTTGCAATTGCAGGGATCCTATATGGGCACTGGTTCTTGTCCCAGCTACCCCATTCCCATCCAGCTCCCTGCTTGTGGCCTGGAAAAGCAGTGGAGGACAACCCAAAGCCTTGGGACCCTGCACCTGTGTGGGAGACCTGGAGAAGCTGCTGGCTCCTGGCTCCTGGCTCCTGGCTCCTGGCTTCGGATCGGCTCAGCTCTGGCCATTGTGGCCACTTGGGAAATAAACCAGAGGACGAACTATCTTTCTCTGTTTCTCTCTGTAAATCTGCGTTTCCATTAAATATAAATAAATAAATCTTTTTTAAAAAAGGAAAAAACAGGGGTTAGGATTAAACACATACCCCAGCCTTTAAAAGAAGACAAACACTTTAACTCTGGGATACACATCCCATAACTGCTCCAGCTTCCTGCTAATGAAGCTTGAGAGGAAGTAAAGGATGGTTCAGTTATTTGGACCTGTGCTACGCATATGGAATACCTGGATAGTGTGTTATGAGCTCCTGGCTTTAGCCTTGGGCCATCTCTGGCTTTTGTGTTTGGGTGGTGAACCAGTGAATGGAACATCTCTCCCTCTATCTTTCTGTATATCTATGTCTCTCTCTCTCTCTCTCTCTCTCTCTCTCTCTCTCTCTCTCTCTCTCTGCCTGTAAAGTAGATGAGAAATAAATTTAAAATCTTAATAAGGGATTGTATTTAAGAAGTTTGTTCCCTTGGGGCTGGAGTTGTGGCAAGCACGCTAAGCTTCTGCATGAGGTACTGGCATCCCATGTTAGGTAGTGATTCAAGCCTTCCCTCCACCTCCTATTCTACTTCTGATCCAGCTGCCTGCTAGTGGCCTGGAAACTCAGCAAGACAGCTCAAGTTCTCAGGCCCCTGCACCCATATATTGAAGACCCGGAAGAAGCTCCCAGCTCCTGAATTTGGGGACCAGCCCAGCTTGGGCTATTGTAACTATTTGGGAAGTGAAACAGCAGATGAAAGATTGTCTGTGTAACTCTGCTTTTCAAATAAATTTTTAAAATTACTAATTAAAAAAAAAGAAGTTTGTTCCCAAGTGGAGTACAGTGGAAAATAGATCTTTGACATTCACCCGTGGCTGTTTTGCTGCCGTGTGATTCTTCTGGTGACCCTAACCTGTGACCCCATTGGTAATAATTATAGACACATAGACTCATGCTGTCCGGTAGACTTTCTGCAGAAATGGAAATGTTCTGTCTGCCCTGTTCAATAAAATAGCTACTACCACATGTTGCTGTGGAGTAATTAAATTGTGATTAGTGCAACGAAGGAAATGAGTGTTTTGTTTTAATTAGTTCAAGTGTCAATAGGCATGTGTATGGCTAATGACTGCCATATTGGACAAGGCAAGTCCGCAATCCCTGTTGTCACCAAATCCATCCAGTGCTGTTCTAGAAAATTTTTTTTTCTTTCTATCATGCCTTAGAACTAGATGACAATTCAAGCTGACTTTTGGCTTCTACGTTACACTTCTTGCTTTTTTTTGTTTGGTTCTGTAATTTCCTCGCCTTTCTTTTTTTGAAAAACTTGAGATTCCATAGTGTGGTAAGTGTTATGCCAATCTTAATGCCTAATACAGTCTGTGTGCACTAATGGGTGGTAGTTAATAAATAAAGAGACTACTGTCAGCTTGGGAAAACGTGTTTATACACAGCTATGGTAATTTTATGAGGAGCAGTGAAAGATATATTAAATATAACATTAATTTAGCAACTTAGCATCATGAATATTTCAAAACCAAGAAAGTAAAGGTAGTCTTTAAAAATAGATTTATTTCTGTTGGAAAGGAAAGGCAGATTTACAGAGAGAACGAGATACAGAGAAGATCTTCCGTGTCTCCCATGTGAGTGCAGGGGCCCAAACACTGGGCCATCTACTGCTATCCCAGCCACAGTAGCAGGAAGTTGGATAGGAAGTGGAGCAGCTGGGACCTGAATTGGTGCCCATATGTGATCCCAGCATGTCCAAGGCAAGAATTTAGCCATAGAGCTCTTTACAGGGAGAGCTCTGCAAATCTGTTTTCAGATTTCCTTAGGAACCCTGACCTTTCTGTTGTGAATTATTTTCTCTGCATGGACTTTGGAAGCTCCCCCTAATGCTGTCATTTGGTTTGAAAGCGCCCCAGCTCATACAGATTGAGAACTTTATAAATGGCCCCCTCCTCTCCCGTGATCTAACACAAGCAAATTGCAAAATTCTAAGTAGTCAAGACTACTGATGCATAGATAGAATTTTTTTTATTGGAAAGGCAGATATACAGAGAGGAGAGACAGAGAGGAAGATCTTCCGTCCGATGATTAACTCCCCAAGTGAGCGCAACAGTCGATGCTATGCCGATCCGAAGCCAGGAGCCTCTTCCAGGTCTCCCATGCGGGTGCAGGGTCCCAAAGCTTTGGGCCATCCTCAACTGCTTTCCTGGGCCACAAGCAGGGAGCTGGATGGGAAGTAGAGCTGCCAGGATTAGAACCGGCGCCCATATGGGATCCTGGCGCGTTCAAGGCGAGGACTTTAGCCTCTAGGCCACGCCGCCAGGCCCATAAGGAGGAATATCTTTGACATAACTTTTCTAAGTACATTGCTGAAGACGCCAAAACTCCTGAGCTAGACCCAGGTCCTGCTTGGAAGGAGCTTGCGGCCCACTGGTTAAACAAATGATAACCCCCCTGAGTAATAAATTGTGATGTGAGAAGTGCAACTTTGGGGAAATGCTGTGTCTAATGATCTGTGTAAAGGACACTCCAATCCCAGTTTCAGAGGGATAGGGGGATTGACGTGTTTCAGAAAGGGTGCTCTGTAGGTGACAGAACCCAGAGGGGACTGAGTAAGAGGTAAAAAAAAGAAATACATGACAACAGGGATCCTGGCTTAGCCAGTTTTCTGTTGCTAACCCCCTGGATCTCTTTATAAAGAGAACAGGTTTGGAGGTGGAATGTCCAGGAGTGTCAGCAGCCCCTGTATTTACCTTCAAGAGAATTCCCTGACCGCATCAGCCCCCCATGGTGGATCCTGCGATAATGAGAGGGCATTCAAGAGGGAGAGATTGTGGGCTATGAGCACGGCAGCTCCAGGAGCGCAGGACTTACTCCTGCTCTTACATCCCATTTGCATTGCACAGAAACTCACTGCTCCGGGTCTCCATTAATCCCTTCTTCTTTTTTTAAGATTTATTTTTGTTGGAAAGGCAGATATACAGAGAGGAGGAAAGACAGGAAGATCTTCCGTCCAATGGTTCACTCCCCCAAGGGGCCGCAATGGCTGGAGCTAAGCCAATCCAAAGCCAGGAGCCAGGAGTTCTTCCAGGTCTCCCACGCGGATGCAGGGTCCCAAGGTATTGGGCCATTCTTGACTGCTTTCCCAGGCCACAAGCAGGGAGCTGGATGGGAAGTGGAGCTGCCAGGATTAGAACCAGTGCCCACATGGGATCCCAGCGCGTGCAAGGCAAGGACTTTAACCACTAGGCTATCGCGCTGAGCCCCATTAATCTCTTCTTAGGGCAATGCCCTGGAGAGACACTGCTTCTTCCATTGGGCTCCATCACCTAAGGGTTCCTCCAACTCAGTACCACCACTGTGGGAAACACCAGCACATGAATCCTTGGGGCTCAATTGCATTGAAATCATAGCAGATCCTATTCTTTTTCATTCATTTTTCAAATATGTACTGAGCACCTACTGGGTGTGTCAGGCATTGTTCGTTATACTGGAACTCGGCAGTGAACAAAGCTGACAAAATCCCTGTTCTCAGGGCCAGCATGATGGCTCAACTGGCTAATTCTCTGCCTGCAAAACACCAGCATCCCACTTCTTGCCTACTACACTTCCCATCCAGCTTGCTGTTTGTGACCTGGGAAAGCAGTAGGGGATGGCCCAAAGCCTTGGGACCGTTCACCCACGTGAGCGACCCAAAGCACCTCTTTGCTCCTGGCTCTGGATCAGCTCAGCTCCAGTCATTGCAGCCATTTAGGGGGTGAACCAGCAGATGGAAGATCTTTTTCTCTGACTTTCCTCTGTAAATCTGCCTTTCAACTAAAAATAAGTGAATCTTTACAAAACAAGTGAACAAACAAAAAATTGCCTGTTCTCAAAGTTACTTCATTGTGATGCTTCTGTTCGCCTTGAGGAAATAATAATGCACCTGTTAGATACTTTGGGCTCAGTAACAGAAAACAAGTCCTGCAAGCCCTCAGATGTGACCATTATGTTGTGGAAGATTCACCTGACTTTGGGGCTCAAAGCCACAGGATGCTTTTCTGCACTGCCTTCCTCAGGGCGGGTTATGCTGCCTTGGTGATGCGAGTGTGGTTATAGTGATTTCAGAAATTACATCTCCACTGGAAAATATGAAAAAATGAAAGGGCATATCTTCTTTATATCTTTTCTTAAAAACTTTTCTAAGAATTGTGATTTTTAAATATATGTATGTATAGCAGCTTCATCATTTTGAAGTACACTGTTCAGTGGTGTGAAGAGTATTCACAAGGTTATTAAAGTGAGATCTCCAGAACCTTCTCAGTTTGGAAGCCCAGACTCTGTACTCCTTGAACAGTTCTGCTGCTTCTACCTCCCACCCACCTCTATCAGAACCATTCCTTACCAAGTCCAGTTCATGTGAATTTGACCACTCCAGATATCTTGTATAAGTGGCTTCATACAAGGCTAATTGTTGATGATGGGCTCATTTATTTCACTTAGCTTAATGTCCTCAAGATGCACCTGTGTGGAGACCTCCCCAAGGGATCTAAATCTGAACAATGTTCCATTGTTAAACTGCATTTTGTTTATTCATTAATCCACTGATGGGCTTTGGGGTTGCTCTAGCTCTTGGTTGTTATGAACCGTAATCCTGTGAACCTGGGTGTGTAGATCAATAGAGCTTCACACTCCTATTCTCTTTTTTTTCCCCCATTTACCTTAAAAAGTTAGTATAAAGATTTAATTATTGCTTTTATTAGAAAGGCAAATAGATCTTGAGAGAGACAGATATGCCTTCCAACTGCTGGTTTGGTCCTCAGATGCTGCGGTGGCAGGGACTAGAGTAGCCCAGGGCAAAGCCAAGAGCCTGGAACTCCATCTAGGGCACCCCTGTGGGTGGGTGCCAAGGACTCATGTACTTGTACCATTTCCCACTGCTTTTCCACTTGCATTATCAGGGTGCTTGATTGGAAGCAGAGCAGCCAGGATTCAAACTGGCATTCCATAAGGGATATCAACATCGCAAGCCCCAAGCTTCATCCTCTGCCACAATACCAGCCCTGCATTTTCTCATGGAAGTCGAACCATCCTTGTACCCAAGGAATAATTCCCACTTGGTCGTGGTATATAATCCTTTTCATAATGCTGTGGATTTCAACTTGCCAGTGTTGTGTTGAGGAATTTTATGTCATTTTTTAATTATGGATGCTGGTTTGCTTGTGGTACCTTTGAGTGACTTTGGAATCTGAATAAATCTGGCTTCATAGAATGAGGATGCAAAAACATTCTCTTCAGCTTCTTGGAGGAGTTTTAGAAGGGTTGCTAATAATGTTTGGTATAAGGTGAGCTTTACGGTACGGTGAGTTAAGTGGTTGTATGAGACATCCACATCTCATACTTTGGGGCCTAGTTCAAGTCCCAGCTACTCTCTTCCAATTCAACTTCCTGGTAACATGCATTCTAGGAAATAGCAGGTGGTGGTTCATATTGTTGCGCCTGTGCCACTTGTGTGGGAGAACCAAATGGAGTTCTATGCTTCTCGCTTTGGTGTGGCCCAGCACCACTACTGCAAACAATCAGGGAGTGGGTAGCAGATGGAAAATCTTTCTCTCGCCCTCCCTCTCCCTTTCTGTCTGTCTCAGTTTCTCCTTTACTCGGCCTTTCAGATAAATAAAAAGTAAATAAACTTTTTTTTTAATGTGAAGCCATTTGGTCCTGAGCTTTTCTTTTGTTGGGAGGTTTTTAAATGATTATTCAGATTTTCTTTTATTTATGATTCGATCTTAGAAGGTTGTATATTTCTAGAAACTGATCCATTTCTTCTTGGTTATCCAATTTGTCAGCATATCTATTGTTGGCACAGTATTCTTATTCTTTCTGTGGCATTGGGTGTAATGTTCCTTATTCATGTCTGACTTTAGTCATTTAAATGTTCTTTTTCTTAATTTAGCTAAGGTTTCCTAAGTTGCTTGATCTTTTATTTAAAACACCAACTGTATCATTTTGTTATTTTCACGTTAGCTTTGCTGTAATCTTTATTTTTTCCTTCCTCATACTAGCCTTGGGCTTAGCTTGTTTTTCCTCCTTATGTCTTGAGGCATAAAATTAGGTAGTTCCATTCAGATTTTATTTTGTAATATACACATTCGCGAAATAAACTTCCCTCTTAGCACTGCTGGTGCTGCATCCTGTAAGTTTTGGCCTGTTGTCTTTTCATGTGTTCCAGGTATTTTCTAACTTCCTTTGGCTTCTTTGACCTACTTAGGGTGTATGTGTGTATTATTTCATTTCCATGTAATTATAAATCTTACAGTTTTCCTTGTGTTGTTGATTACTAGTTTCAAACTTTCTATAATTTCAGTCTTCTTGAATTTACTGTTACGGGCATTGTGGCCTACTGTTTTGCCTATGGTAGAGAATGTTTTCTTCTGTTATTGTGGAGTGGTTTGTATTGGGTCCGTTCTTCAGCTCCTGTGTTTTTCTATTGTTCTTCTGTCTGCTAATTTAATTATTATTAAAATGGAGTGTTAAAGTTTCCTATTTCATAATATTGCTTTCTATTTCTCTCTTCAATTCTGTCAAGTTGGCTTCAAATGAGTGTATTTAGGAGTTCTGTGTTTTAGTGCACAAATGCCAATAATTGTTACATCACTTGAATGCTCTCAGATTATTACATAATGTCATTCTTTGTTTCCTGTAATAAGTTTTTTGGTGGTTGTTGTTAGTTTTTGTCTGATTTTAGCATATCATAGCTGCCCTCCCTCTCTTTTGGTTGCCATTTGTGTGGAATCTTATTTAACCTTTTCCTTCAGTCTCTGTCTAGATTTTTCTTAATTGCTATTTTATTTTGAAATATTTACATAGTTGAGAGGGATGCATGCCTGTGTGGGCCTCAGGTTAGGGTAAGAAGGTTGAGGTATAGAGGAAGGTGAGTGGAATAAATATTCATTTCTTTTTCTGTTTTTTTTTTTTCTGTATGGAGTGGAAAAGAGGTTTGAGGAGGTGGAGTCGCTCCTTGCTGCCAAACTACATCAGCGTCCAGAGATGGGATAGTCGTTTGATGATGCCTTAAAGAGCCCAATGTGAGGAAGCGTTTTCCAGGGATGTTACTTGAGTGGTTTTGATAGTTCTGAGATGTTATCAGTTTCATTGCTCCATGGTTGAGAAAATCATTTCAAAGTCTCTTGGTTGACAACATCTATCTTAGTGTCTGCACAGACCCAGACACTTGCTGCAATGTTTGGTCAGGAGAGCTATCCATCCTTCTCCACTTTCCATCCTCTGACAAGGCACTAGATATCCACTCCTGGCCTAGATGAGCTGGCTGCCATGTCCTTTGTGTGCGTCTGTGTATGCTATCCCTCTGTGTGGGCATCAGGAACCAAGGAGCCCCAGATCCAATATGTACACTCCAAGGTCAGACCACATATCTTAAAACTTCCCTGTAGTCGGGGTTTGAGTCAGCAGTCTAGTTGGGGAATCCCCCAAGAAACCTCTCCTGGAAATTCCTCAGACTTGACTTGTGTGTGTTCCAGCCAGTGCAGGGTCAGATTCAGTCTACCACCTGCACCAGCCAACACACATACCAGTGGATGCGGCCAGCTTTTCAGATACACTCCTAGCCTGGCCCATACCGCAAGCCCCACCACCTCTCCCCTGGCCCCAGGCTCTCTTTTTTTTTTTTTTTTTTTTTATTTAAAGATTTATTTTTATTATTTTTTCATTGGAAAGACAGATATACAGAGAGGAGAGACAGAGAGGAAGATCTTCCGTCCGATGATTCACTGCCCAAGTGAGCACAACGGGCCGATACTATGCCGATCCGAAGCCAGGAGCCTCTTCCGGGTCTCCCGCGCGGGTGCAGGGTCCCAAGGCTTTGGGCTGTCCTCGACTGCTTTCCCGGGCCCCAGGCTCTCTTACACACCCATGGGTGTTGTGGCATAGCTCAGTCTGCTCCACCCCCAGACTCAGCCCACATGAATGCCAATGGGCTTGGCCGAGGCTGCCCTCAATCCTGGCTCTCGGGCTCACTAGCAGGAGCTTCAGCCTAACAGGGGAGTTCCCCAACTTTCCCTATCAGACCCACCTCCAGCCAAGGATCCTCTTGTGCACTGGTAGATATTTGGACCAGCCTAACTGGCCTGAACCCATTCCAACTCTTGCCAGCAGGTGCAATAGCCCAGATCTGCCTAACCCACTCCAGACCTAGCTTTCTAGTGGACCAATAGGTGCTGCAGCCTAGCCCATCCCTTCCTGTACCCTGTGGTTTATCACAAATGCCAGTGGAAGCTGGAGCCTAGCCCAGTCTGGCCTGTCCCTGCACCTAGCCCACACACATGCTGAGGGGTGCTGAAGCCCTCTTCAGTCTGCTCTGCCCACTGTCCTGACTTTCGTGCTCACCAGTGAGAGTTGCAGCCTAGCAGGGTAGTCCCTGTAGTTCCCCCTCTAAGCCAACTCCCAGCCCTAGATCTTGTGCATACCTTTGTGTGCTTCCATCTAGCATGGCATGGCCTGCTCCCAGCCCCAACTCTCGTGACGGGTACTGCAGCCCAGCTCAGCCTGCCCTCAACCCTGGCTCTCATGTGAGCTGATAGGTACAGTTGTCTAGCTCACCATTGGCCACACTCCATCCTGTTTCAGCCCAGCCCCACCCCAAGGCCTAACTCACACACATGCCAACTAGTGCTACAGCCTTGCCTGGCCTGATCCACACTCAGCCCTGGCTTTGTGCTCACCAGCAGGAATTGTGGCCTAGTAGAGGAGTTTCCCAAGTTCCCCTACCAGCCCTGCTTCCAGCCCAGGATCTTAGATGTGTTGGCTAATGCTAGATCCCTGCCTGGCGTAATCTGCCCCCAATCGCAGCCTTTGCATGTGCTGGTAGGTGCTGTAGCCTGGGCCAACCCAGCGTGCTTCCAACCCCAGATTCCATGTCAGTTAGTTAATGTAGTTGTGCCTGGCTTGGCCCTTTACCACCCCCAGCTCTCATGCAAACCAGCTGTTACTGCAATCCCACAGAAGTGAACCCACAAATTCCCTCCAGAATCTGCACCCAATCCTGGTTTTCTGATGAGCTGCTTGATGCCATGGCCCATCCCTTGTCCTGATACTCACTGGTGAGTACTGCTGCCTACCCCTGCCAGGCAGGCCTCCCCTCCTCCCGCAGCATTCTAGCTTTCCTGTGTGCCAGCAGGTAGCAGGCGATGCCACTTAATCCAGCCCAGATCTTCCTGTGTGGCCCTGCTCTCACCTCGATGTGCCTTCTGCCTTCCCTTTTCCAAACCTCTTAAACCCTAGTTTACCTGCAAGCCTAGTGGCCTGGCCTGTAGAAGTCCTCCACAGTCATCCCTCACCTGCAAGTGCAGGGGCCCATCCTTGGAGTTCCCCAGAAGTCATTCCACACCTGCCAAACACCCCCTCAGTGGCCGCACTCCCACTTACCCCCAAATCCCCATGCTCAGGCAATCTACAGACCCAGGAGGAGCTTCCAGTCTCCAGGCAGCAGGATCCACCCAGGCCGCTGTGCAGGTCCCAACCGTGACCTTAGCTTTAAAGTGAGTCGCTTGTAGTCAGCCTAGTCAGATCCTGAGTTTGCTTTTTAATCCACTCAACTCTTACGTCTTTTACTATAAGGTGATGAGAGCATTTACATTCACATTCACTGCTGATAGGGAAGGATTGCCTGTTGCTATTTTGTTCATTGATTTTTGTATGTCTTGTGGCATTTTTGTCTCTCTCTGCCTTCCTTTGTTGAAATGGGATAGTAATATGGCTTGATTTCCTTTTGTGTATGTTCTGATAGATTTTTTTGTATTTGATTTTTTTGTGTGATTACCATTGCTGCTACAAAAGCCATCTTAAGGTTACAGCATGCTCTTGTCTGTAATAACAAGTCAGCTTCCATCACAGGTAGAAACACTTCTGCATGACCTCTACAACCCCTTAAATTATATTTTTATGTTGTGTAGCCATTGACATATATGCATAACTTTTAAAATGTTTTTTCTAACTTTTGTGTACCCAAATTACTCTAGCATAGCTTATTATATTTTTCCATGTACAAGGGACTTCAACAAGTTTATGAGAAATGGAATTAAAATTGCTTTGATATTGGAGCCAGTGTTGTGGCATAGCATGTTAAGTTGCTGCCTCTGATGCCAGCCAGCATCCCATATGGGTGCCAGTTTGAGTCCCAACTTTCCATCTCCCCAGTGATATGCCTGGGAAAGCAGCAGCAGATGGCCCAAGACGCGGGACCCTAAACACATGTGGGAGACCTGGATGAAACTCGTAGTTTCTGGCTTCAACCTAAGCCATCCCTGGCTTTTTCAGATAGATAGATAGATAGATAGATAGATAAGGAGAGATGCATAAATTTAAAAACGTATTACTTCTGGAAAGCTATGTTAGCTACCACTCATTAGCATTAGTTACAGAAGTCACCTGACTGGTAATGAAGTATATTGATTGCCTTTGTCCATCTGGGAAAGTTTTAATTTCTCCATTTGAAAACCAAATTATTTTACTTGAAAGTGTTACACAGAGAAAGGGAGAAACAGATAGAGAAATCTTGCATCTACTGGTTCACTCTCCAGATGGCTGCAACAGCCAGAGCTGGGCTGTTTCAAAAGCTGGGAAGAAGCCAGGAGCTTCTTCCAGGTCTCCCATGTGGATTCAGAGGCCCAAGGCCTTAGCTATTCTCTGCTGCTTTCCCAGGCCTTTATCAGGGAGCTAGATCAGTGACAGAGCAACTGGGACTTGAACCAGCACCTATATGGGATGCTGACTTTGCAAGTGGAAGATTAGTGTGCTATCGCACCGTGCCAGCTGCATAATTTTTCCATTTTGCCAGGTACAGTATTCATGGTTAGCAGAGATGGGGTTTTTTCCCTCTCTCAACATTTTAAAGCTACTCATCATTCTACTGACTTCTGGATAGAAAATTTCCTACTGAAAAATCTGTCAAGAAACTTTTGGAAGCTGCTTTGTGTGTCACAAGTTGCGTATCTATTGTTGCTTTCAAGAGTCTATCTTTGACTTTAGACAGTTGATTATAGTGAGTCTCTCTTCCCTGTGGATTTATCCCAGTTGGAGTTCTTAAAGTTTCTTGATCTGTTTGTCCATTTATTCTCCAAGGTTGGGAATTTGACCACTTACTCAGATAAGCTCTCTCTCCTGGTTTTATTTTCTTTGTCTGGGATTCTCATTACACATTATATCGGTTTGTTTGATAGTGTCCCATAAATCCATTAATTCTCCTCTTTCTTTTTTATCCCTTAACTTGATGATTTCAAATGATTGACCTTCAAATTCATTGATTCTTTCTTATTAAATGTTGTTGAACTTCTTTATATTGTTTTCTATAATTCCTCTGTTAAGTGTCTCATTTCATTCATGCATTGCTCTCCTGATTTTATTTAGTTGCGTGTGTTCTCTTTTAGTTCACTGAACATCTGCATGGTTATTTGGTTCTTTTAAATTTTCTGTCAGGTTATTCATGCTCTTATAATTTTAGAATGAGTTTTTTGGAGTTTGGTCCCTTGGATTGGACCGTGTTTCTCTATGTCTTGGTAGGCCTTGTGATTTTGGTGGTGGGTGTTGGGGCAGGTGGGATTTTGGCAGATGAAAAAGCAACCACTCATTCTGCTGGCTTCATGCGGGGGTGTCATCCTCTAGTCAGCCTAGCTGGGGCCTCTCCAGCCTTTCCTGTCTGCTAATGTTCCCAGTGTCTGTAACTGTGGAACTGCAGCTCTCGCATCCAGTTTGCTTCTGCTTTTAGCAGCTTAAGTGATCAGAGTCAGTGACACAAAGGCCATTCATTCAGAAATTTTCCCCCAGAAAAGACAGAATGTTGCGTGCATGATCCAGTCTTTTGTTGCCATGCCAACAGAGGACCCCAGCCCTTCTAGGTTGTTCTTGATTATACCGTATAGGGAGAGAGGCATGACTGGTGACCCAGGTTGCAGTTTTTCATACCTGTTTTGCTGGAATCCCTTGTTGATTTTACAGTGACCTCAGTGTCACAGCTTTTCTCTTGATCTCCACAGTTGTCACAGACGCATCTTGGTCCATCTTGGGCTGTAGATTTGATGTCTCCTCAGGACAGCAGAGGGGCCCGTTTCTTCCTTGGCTACCACTTTGATGAAGTCATTCTGCCTTGTGCCTTTTCTTAAGAGCAAGATGAAACTTCCCGCACTCATGACCACAGGTTTTTCTTCATACCCCATTGTCCAGATCTGCCTCGTGAACTGCTTCAGAGGGTAGGTCAGAGAGTACAGTGACCACTCAGCATGTTCTCAGCTAAAATTCATGAACTGGAGTTGAACTAGAGTCCACTTGGTACCTGAACAGATTCATTTCTGTTTGTAAGAAACAGGGTAATGACTCCAGGAACGCAACCATTGTGATCATCCTGTATGTTCAGTGCTTGTTTGTCTGTTGCAGAGCCGAAGAGATTCCTCTGAAAATCTTGGCCCACAATGGCTTAGTTGGGAGACTGATTGGAAAAGAAGGCAGAAATTTGAAGAAAATAGAGCACGAGACGGGGACCAAGATAACCATCTCATCGTAAGCTGCTCAGATTTGTTGTGTCTGATAATAGAGAGCTTGCTTAATACTTCTGCTGTTTCTCAGACGTGGGAATATATAAGTGAAATAAGTGTCATCATCAAAAATAAACATGTAAAGATGTTGTCAGATTTTTCTAGCATGGATGTAGTGTAAGTTGCTAGTAAGATTTAACGAGTACGGTACGCCAAAATGTGTTGTGACAAAATCCGGTTGTCTCCTATGTCCACCAGCAATTCATTGTGATTTTTTTTCCTGGAATTTTAATTTTTTTCCTGTTGATAGCAAGTATTTCTTTTTTCTCTTTCTCGCAATGGCCAGATTGCAGGATTTGAGCATATACAACCCTGAGAGAACCATCACTGTGAAGGGCACAGTCGAGGCCTGTGCCAACGCTGAGGCTGAGATCATGAAGAAACTGCGTGAGGCCTTTGAGAACGATATGCTGGCCGTTAATGTAAGTGATGTAGGGCTCTACTCCTGGGTGGTTTCCTAAGAGGCTTAGTGTGAAACCATTAAAATCATAAACTCTATAGACTGTAAAATGAGGAAATAATTAGGACAGAAAGTTTGGTAGGGAAAGCAAGATAGAAAAGGGTTATGGCGGTATAGAATCATACGGACCAAGAAGACTGGAAAGCTACTTACAAAAACGAAGATGGGGGTGGCTCTGTGATATCACAGTTTAGCCTCCACCAGCATGGAAGCATCACATATAGGCACAAGTTCAGAACCAGCTTCCTGATAATGTACCTGGGAAAGCAACAGAGAATGTCCCACGTGCTTGGATCCCTGCACTCACATGGGAGACCCAGAAGAAGTTCCTGGCTCCTGCCTTTGGACCAGCCCATCTCCAGCAATTGCGGCTGTTAAGTGAGTGAACTGGCAGATAGAAGTTCTCCATCTCCCTCTCCTTGTAAATCTGCCTTTCAAATAAATAAATCTTTTTTAAAAAAATGAAAGTAAGTGATAAGCCAGCTGGGCTGGGCAATCTGAATCTCCCAGGTGAGTGGCAGGAAGATAACTGCTTGAACCAGCACCTGCAGCCGCGCAGGTGCACATAAGCAGAAGCTTAAACCTGGCACTCAGGTGTGGGATGCAGGCCTCCTGATCCTGTGCTTACGTAAACCAACTTCAACACTTGTCAGCTCACAGCCCTTTTAATTTGAGCCGAACCATATCTATTCCCCATCCCTCTTGGAGGACTTTGTAGCGAATCTCTGCCCTAGTATAATGTTTCCTAAAGGAGTGGCTGTTGACAACAGCCTCTGGGGGGCCACACCCCAGATCCCTCACTGCAGCACTGTCCCCGGAGCTCTATTTTCTTTTTTTTTCTTAATTTTATTTTTTATTGGAAAGTCAGATTTACAGAGAGGCGGAGAGACAGAGAGAAAGGTCTTCTGTCAGCTGGTTTATTTCTCAAGTCGTCACAACAGCCAGAGCTGAGCTGAAGCCAGGAGCTTCTTCCAGGTCTCCCACATATGTGGGTGCAGGGTCCCAAGGCTTTGGTCCATCCTTGACTGTTTTCCCAGGCCACAAGCAGGGAGCTGGATGGGGAGTGGAGCAGTCGGGATACGGACCAGCACCCATATGAGATCCTGGTGGATGCAAGCTGATGACTTTAGCCACTAGGCTACTGCGCCGGGCCCCTGTCCCTAGTGTTCTTGGCTTGGGTTGGTGCCATGGCCGCCCTCACTCCCACTTGCAGCCTGCCTTTCCTGTGGATCACGGGCCCATGAGACTCACTCCTCATACTTGGATACATTCATCTGTGGAGGACTCCCGACACCTTAGGGCTGTCTCCTTCTGGAAACGCTACAAAGGGTCCAGAGGCTCCCAGCATCTGTAGCTGAGCCTGTTGCTCAGATGCATTTGTGTCTAGAATCAAGTTGAGCACTCTTGTTGGACGAGTAACAGAGTTACTATATCAGATGAGGTGAAGACAGTCAAAGATAAGGTCCTAGGTGACCGCAGGCACAGAGGAGCAAACAGAAGATGTAGGAAAGCTGGCTCATGTCCAGGAGGCAGGTTGAGCCCAGGCTGGCATGGGTGCCCGCATTCCTCCACCTCTCACGGCCCATGTAACTGGAACCTGTCTCCAGCCTGCGGGAGCGTCTCTGTGTGTAAAGGTGACACCAGCAAACAAGGCCATTGCCAAGCCCGCAACTTGATAAAGGAGACAGTGAGCCGTGTGGAGCCTGGGTTGTGGAACCCAGAAATGTAGTGTGTAAAGTTAAAAATCTGATTTGCTTAAAATGCAGTCATTTCACATATATTTATCAAGTACTTACTGCATGCCGGGCAGTGAGAACACAAGTTTGTGTCTGCCAGGGAACTGTGATCTGAAAGGTTAGACCATGGTAAGGAGTAGGCAATTGAGAGGCCGTGTGACAGGCGCTATGTTAGCAAAGCAGAGGCCTGTGTGCGGGGATACCTGAACTCGGGTAAAGTCCACCTAGCGAGGAGGCCTTGGCCAGGAATGGAACGAGAGAGGTGCTTCTTTGCAAGGCAGATTGTGTGCGTGCTGGGCAGGGAGGTGAGGGTGAGTGTGGGGTGTTCAGGGAGGCTTAGGCAGGGTGGGGTGAGGGCTTAGCAGGGTGCCCTGGGTGCTCAGGGAGAGTCCTGTTGGCCTGTGGAGATGTGTGGACCTTCCCAAGGGCAGCAGAATAGCTTGGAAGGAATGCCATGGTCACGCTGGGGTCAGTGCCCTGTCCCCCTCTGGGGTGCAGCCTGCAGAAGATAAGGTCCACAGCCCAGTTTGAGCCGATCGGGAGAACAGATGCCACCCACACGAGAGCTGCAGGTGGAGCCAGGCAAGCTGGGCCTCTCTGGCCTCCGCGCCTCATCACTTTTCTCCATTTCTGTCCCCAGCAACAAGCCAATCTGATCCCAGGGTTGAACCTCAGCGCACTTGGCATCTTTTCGACGGGACTGTCCATGCTGCCTCCACCAGCAGGGCCCCGCGGGGTACCCCCCACTGCCCCCTACCACCCATTCACTGTAAGTAGCTCAGACCCTGAGTTTTTCCCACACTCGGGGCACCTCCAGGCAGCAGTGTTGCTCTGCCAAAGCCCAGGCTTTCGTCCAGAGGCTGTGCTTACAGGCGATGACAGGATGCCACCAGCACTGCTCAGGACACCACACTGTCCTATCAATACAGGCTGTTAAACACGCTGTGAGGGTGCGTCAAGAAGTGTGTGGCAAAGTGGAGTTAAAAGTTAAGTTTAATGATTTTGAAGTTCATGAACAGGCTTGCCCCTCCATAATATGCATTTTCTGCAAACTTTTTGGAGACTCTTCACATATGTCCTGTCCTGGAAAGAAAGAAGCTACTAGCAAACTCATTAACTAAAGGCCTGTTTGCTATGTAAAAAGAATCTGTTAGCTCAAGTAGCAGTAGGTATTGGTTATTGATTAGAATAGCAGAGTACCTGGATGAATGTATAAGTACACACACACACACACACACACACACGCATGCATTCATACAATTCCTGCCTGTGTTTATCATTGAAATGCATTGTTGTATTAATAAGTGTTTTAGAAGAAGGTACTAGATAGCTTGGGATCTAACTACTTAGCATTTAGTAGTTCTCTATGAATAGTTATTGTTTGAATCCATTCACAACAGAGAAAGGAAGGTAAATTTTAAGTTTTCTGCTGGGTCCGGCGCAATAGCCTAGTGGCTAAATCCTTGCCCTGTATACACTGGAATCCCATATGGTTTGTATCCTGGCTGCTCCACTCCCCATCTAGCTCCTTGCTTGTGGACTGGGAAGGCAGTAGAGGATGACCCAAGGCCCTGGGACCCTGGGCCCACATGGGAGACCTAGAAGAAGCTCCTGGCTCCTGGTTTCGAATTGGCTCAGCACCTGCCATTGTGGCCGCTTGGGGTTCAGTGAGCCAGTGGAATGGAAGATCTTTCCCTCTCTCTCAACTTCTCTCTGTAGATCTGCCTCTGCAATAAAAATAAATACATCTTTACAAAAAGATGAAAATTCAAAAAAACAAAGTTTGCTTGTTGCTTTTATTTCACAAGCATTCATACCAAATTGGAACTCTGGGTACTTGACAGTTCTTTTTGCAATCCTAATTCATCTCACCATATACTGCTAATTATTTGAGTGAGCTTTCTTTGTGAAAAAGTTTATGCTGTTTACGTGGGAGTAGTCAGGTGGGCAAAGCACTTGGTCAGGACTTAGACGTTGCATTGTGTGAGTTCATTGTAGCTTCTTTTTAAATTTTTATTTATAAAATTTTTAAAATTTTGTTGGAAAAGCAAATTTTCATAGGAGAGACAGAGGAGAAAATCTTCCTTTTATTGGCTTATTCCCTAAATGGCCACAGTGGCCAGAGCTGAGCTGAGCCAAAGCCAGCGGCTTCTTCCAAGTCTCTCACGGTAGGGCAGAGTCCCGGGGACCTGGGCCATCCTCCACTGCTTTCCCAGGCCGTACACACAGAGCTGGGTTGGAAGTGGAGCAGCCGGGACATGAACTGGTGCCCGTAAGGATGCCGGTGCGTTCTGGCAAAGGATTAGCCCGTTGAGCCACAGTGCCAGTTCCCTTAAAGGTGGGATGAATCCACTGTGCTCTTCTGTCAACCAAATAGTGAAATGAACTGATGACTTCTCCGTAGTCCTGTTCACAGGCAGCACTTCTGAGTCACCTCCGAGGCTGAGGGGTAGAACCCCACAGAGAGGCCTGTGTGTGTGTGTGTGTGTGTGTGTGTGTGTGTGATAGGAGGGACCATGGCAGCTGTTAAGTCCTGTGGCTGCCCAAGGCATGAACCGCTGGGAGCTTGAGACTGACCCAGCAGGGGACAGCAAAGGGTGCGAGGCTGCACTGCTGGCCACCTGGCAGTGGAACTGAAGGGCAGGAAGAAGCAAAAGAAAAGAAACCATTTCTTAAATTTGCAGTTTAAGTTAAGGTCTGCCTACTGTAGCCTGAGGAGGTAAATTTAGCTTTATTGGGAACCAGCCATGGCTGTTTACTTATGTTTGGTCTGTTTCTATTTTTCTACAGCAATGGCCAAGGTAATACATACAGCAGATACTATATGACCTGTAGGGTCTGAAATATTTTTATTCAGTGTCTTGTTTAGTTGGTCCCTGAATTAAAACAAGATGTTTTTTGGATAACCAGTTTTTTAGACTTGCAAATAGGTTTTGCCAGTCAGCCCCTTTCTGAGGCGGCAGACACGCTAAAGTGTCTACTAAAACAGTAGAGTAGCTATTTTATTATATAGTACCTGTTCTTTATAAAGCAGGTTTAAATGGAATTCTCATTTTAATAAAAGCCTCGTAGCTCTGAGCTTGACTCCGTGGATCAAGGTTAGACCCTGATCCAGAGCACACAGTTGCCTCGCCTCTCGGAGGAGACATGATGGGCCCGCAGACGCTGCCCTCACTGCACACCTGTGCAGGACCTGGGAGTGTCGCACCACAGGCTGTGGCCTGCTCCAGGGCCCTTTTCAGTGGTACTTCAAATTCTTCTACTTTCCGGTCACATAGGAAATTCAGATTGAGAGATTAAAAGGGTATTTTCGGATTGCTTTAAGATATACAAATATATATATATTTAGAAGCCAGTTTCAGAGAGAGAGAAAGAGATCTTCCATCTGCTGGTTACGCTGCCCAGTTAAAGCCAATACTGGGCCGGACCACAGCCAGGAGCTTCATGCAGGTCTCCTAAGAGGGATGCAGGGATGCAGGGCCCCAGGTGCTTGGGTCATCTGCTGCTGCTTTCCTCAGGCCTCAAGCAGGGAGCTGAAGCCGGAGTGGAGCCGCTGGGATATAAGCCAGTGCCAGTCTGGAACGCAGGCACCAGGAGTGGAGGCCTTCACCGCCTGGGTTGCTCCTGCACAGCACAAGCTTGTCATGTGTTTGTTTTAGTCACCAAGGGTCAGGAAGTCTATGCATCTCCTTATAGCTGGCGTGGCGTACACTGGTTGGTCTGTGGAATTCTTGATGAGTATGTGTGTATGAAAATACTATTTTTCATAGTTTTCTTGGTTATAAAAGTAATGCATGTGTAGTATTTATGAAGCAAATAATACCAGAATATAAATTACAAGCTGTTTTCTTAATCTCAACCAGCATTCCCAGGTATATGCATGTGTTTATTGTTCCTGTGTGTTAGATATTTCACGTTGCAGTGGAAATTCTTGGTGTATGTGTTTTGGCTTCTCTTACCCAGTTACTTCTCAAATAAATTCCTAGAAATCTCAATGTATGTCAGAATGCTTATGGAAAATGAAATGAAAAGCTAAGCTTGCGGGACAGGCGTTTAAGCTGCCGCTTGGGACACCCGTGTCTAATTTCAGAGTGCCTGGGATCGAGTCCTGCCTCTACCTCCTCCGTTCCAGTTTCCTGCTAATGTGTACCCTGGGAGGCAGCAGATGATGGCCCAGGTACTTGGGTTCCTGCCACCCCCATGGAGCCCTACACGCGGTTCCAGGCTCCTGGCTTCACCTGATGCTTGCAGGCATTTGGGGAGTGAACCAGCAGATGGAAGAATTTTCTTTCCTTCCTTCCTTCCTTCCTGCCTGCCTGCCTGCCTTTCTGCCTTCCTTCCTCTCTCTCCTTCCTTTCCATTGAGTCTTTTGAATAATGGAACAAAAACTTATTTATTTTACTGCAGAACATTTTGAAATCCATGTGCGGCTTTTTCATAATACATACATTCAGTGAACTTTTTGAAGGTTCTTCCTCATATGCACAGAATTTAGAATTTTCTGCAGCAAAAGAAACATTTTTTTCATCAACTTTTTGAAGTAGACTCGTAGAATTGCTGAGTTGAAGAGTGCATACATTCTACATGCTGATGGGCAAACACCCTCAAAGAATGTCTGACAGAAACAAATGCTCCATGCCTGTTGATGCTCCCTTGTCGTCTGATATTTAAAAATAGACTTTTTTGGTTAGTGAGAAACTGAACAATTTGGGATGCTTTGGCCTTTTTCCTGCTCTTTAATCGGTTGTCACTGCATTGTGGATGTGGTTTGTCCCCTCAGGTTCATCCCAGAGTGACCGTGTTGGGTCGGTGGGAGGCAGCTGTATCTCATGGCTATACTGATGCTGTCTCCTGGGGGTGGGGCAGGTCTTGGGGACTGGACTAGTTCCTGTAAGAATGGGTAGTGGTCAGTGACCCAGCACCTGCCTGCTGCCCTCTCACATACCTGTTTCTGCCAGCCCACGTCAGGTGCTCAGCAGGACCCTGCACTTCCAGATCAGAGGGGCTCAATAGACCCAGTGCAGGTGTTTTTGTTAGAGCAACAAAAGCAGATTTAAAGCCAGTTGGCCCTGTGCACTTTGCTGGGCAGCCTGTGGAGGAGCAGCGTGGCTGAGGCCGCAGTGCCAGCGTGTCTGCGGTGGACTTCCTGCACAGCCTTGGGTCAGCAGTTTCTCTGAGGTGACCTGGCCAGCGGAGGGACAGCCCCTATAGCAGGGGCTGTTGGGAGGATTTACTGAAGAACCAAAAGCCTGCACAGTGGAAACTGCTGGGTGGTTCTTACTGGCTTTTTTTCATATTAATGATTTGTAATCCTTTATGAAGGCTGTGAAACGCTTGTTGTGTTGTAAATAGTTTGCACCAATTTGTCATTTCTCTTCGCTTCATTTATAGTGTCTTGTAACTAGTAATTTCTTTCCCTTTTTTTGTGTCGAATGTATGAAGTCAGCTGTGACTGCTTGTCTTCAGCCCTCCTTTTACTCAGTTTTCCTCCAACTTCCACACCCTAGGCAAAGCCTTGTTACATGTACACATTTTTAAATGCTGTCTCAGCACATTTGTAAAATCAGATTGTCCAGAAATATAAATGGAATCATGCCACATAGAGTGAGTTATAAGAATTACATAGTTATTTACAAGATATTATCTATCTATCTTTCTGTAACTAGGCCTAATTTTTCTTAATGTCTACACAGTATTCCGGTGGTTTCCTAATGAGCCCTTTGGAGACATGTGGGTTGATTCCAGGTCTTCTTACTACAAACAGTGTCAAAACATACATCCTTTGGAGTCTTTGCAAAAGTGATTATATACAAACAAATTGGGCCAGGCACAATAGCCTAGTGGCTAAATCCTCTTCTTGCATCCGCCAGGATCCCATATGGGTGCTGGCTCATGTCCCGGCTGCTCAACTTCCCATCCAGCTCCCTGCTTGTGCTCTGGGAAAGCCTTGGGACCCTGTACCTGCGTGGGAGACCCAGAAGAAACTCTTGGCTCCTGGTTTCAGATTGACTCAGCTCCAGCCATTCCAACAGATGGAAGATGTTTCTCTCTGTCTTTCCTTCTCTCTGTGTATCTGTCTTTCCAATTTAAAAAAAAATCATTAAAAATGAATATATATACATAGCTATCATCTGAAAGTAAATTCTCTGACTGGCATTATTATACCAAAAGGTATATGAATTTTAATTATTCAGAAATTTCTCCCAACAGAAGTCTTGTAGAAATGTTCAGAATTAAGGTAGTTAATTCATAAGCCTGACATTTAAATATTTTTTTAAAGTTCCTTTTTAAAAAGATAGTTAAATCAGTGATGTTTCCCTTTGAGTTTCTGGACTTTGGACATCACACCACAAAAAAAAAAAAAAAAAAGCTTTCTTGCATCCAAAATTGTAAAGAAAAATTGTCCCGTGTTTTTTCATACTAATTTTTCATTGTTGGCTTGATAGGAATTGCTTGTCTGTGGAACACAGAGAGAATTTATCTCGACTCATACTTTCAACAGAATTCTAACATTGTTTTTCCCCAGGTAGATGGCCAGTGTCCCAGAACTATTTATTGACTGACATACCGTTTTCTCATTAAAATGCCAACTGTGTTGTAAGTTCACTTCCCCAAATGCCCACAGTAGCCAGGGATGGGCCAGGCCAAAGCCAGGAGCCTGAGATTCCATCCGGTTCTTCCACAGGGACAGAAGGACTTGGCACGTGGGCCGTCTTCAGCTGCCTCCTGGACGCAGTAACAGGCAGCCGCGTTGGAAGCAGAGTGGCCGGGATAGAAATAGGCCTCGCAAAGGGGATTCCGTGTTGCAGGGGGCGGCCTGACCCACCTCACCCACAGGCGGCTCCCTTCCCCTCACACAGGCATGGCCGTCACCCGATCTCGCACATTAAGTTTTTCAGATAAATGTGGTTCCAGGCTGATTTTCTTTTTTTCTTTTTCTGCAGAGAATACTTTTTATGTTGTAAGGCTTTGGGTTTTTTGGGTTTTTGTTGTTGTTGTTGTTGTTTGTTTTTTGCCTTTTCTGGTATTTTGCCATTACCCTTAGAATTGTGGATCTGTAGATTGGAGCTTCTGTTCAGACTGTGTCATTTCCTTCTGTATGCTAATTCTAATTTTACCTGTCTCCATCCACTTCTTCACACTCTCCTGGAATTCCTCACTTGACAGACAGTAAACTTTGCTCTTCACACCTCTCTGTCTTTGGGCTTCATGTGGGTTCACCTCCTGATACACGTTTGGGCCTCTCAGCAGAGTCTGTTCTGCCATTGACGCCTCCTCTGCCAGTAGGTTCTCCGCTCATCCTGGTCGTAACTGCCCAGATCACCCTAGATCTCCGATTAGTCTTCTCTGCTGGCAGGTGACTCCCATGTTGTCCAAGTGCTGACTCCCTAGAAAATCAAATCAGACCTTGCCCAAGTTCTCCCTCCTTCCTAGATTAACTCACTGGGGTTGTCTACTTGCCTTACTGAGCCTAGTTCCTATCTTGGCTGCTGCTGAGTCTCTGTAGGTGGCTGATGAGCTGTAATGGCATATTCATGTACTTTAGTAAACTCAGGAAAGAACTTAGATGCCTGCGATAGGAGGAGGGGAGTGATTTTTAATCCCATACCTGACAGGCCTCACCTGAGCCAGTGCAAGTGGCTGCTGTGAAGGGAGACACTTTGGCAGGTGGGGCCACTGCACCTTCCGAGTCTTGGAAAGCCGCCTCCATGACACAGGTCCCTCTGACTGAGTTCCCTCCACTTCCCTGGGCCCCGGTCACTCGGTAGTGACCCTGAGGTGACTGAGATATTTGAATGTGACTCGTGCACCTGGAGCTGGCTGCTGCACCTCCCCTTCCACCCTTCATTCTTCCCTGCACTGCACCCCACATGCCCTCCCCGACTAGTGTGGCTGCTGCAGGTCTCCCAGGCCCAACTGTGTGGAGATCCCTTGTTCACCACACACACCCCATCCATCACAGGGCCCAATCCCAGAGTGAGGCAGAAATGAATCCAGGAATGCTGGTGCGGGGGTAACCCCCTCTCATGTCTTTCAGTTGGCAGAGGCTGGGGGAGCACCTGCCTGAGACACCTCCCTCCGCAGTAACTCCCGTTCCCTGCCCCGGCTGCAGCCCTCTGCAGACCCTCAGAAGTAAAGCAGCTGCTGCTCGCTGGACAGGTGGACTTCCCTCCTGACCTTTCCCGCTCCTTGGAATGTGGGCCAAATGTCACTCAGCAGCACTGGCTTTCTTGAGATCACTGCTGGGTGCTCTTTCTGGTCCTACCTAGGAAGTAGGCTGTGAGAACCGCCTGGCATGAGATTGTGAGCTGCATGTGGAGGGTCAGCATTCTGGGCAGCAGAGGGTTTGCAGTCTACTGTCCACACTGAATGCTGGTAGCCCATGTGATGCCCGATGCCGGGCTCCTTCACTGCTGCTACCTTCCCACAATGTGGATCACCCTGCAGGGTGCCCGTTGTGCTTGGAGTCAAACCCACATCCTACCACATCCAAACCACAGCCTACAAGGCATTGTCTCTGTCTCTGCCACTCTGCGTGTTGTTCCTTGCGTTCACTGTGTGGGGAACCCCTCTTTCACAGCCAGCCTCCCTCTGTACCGTGCCCCCGCCCCACCTGTGAAAACCCTGTCTGGTCTTCCCCTAGCCACGGCCGCCTTCCACACCTCCTTGCACCCACCACCCAAGCAGAACATGTGTTTTGCGGTGGCAGCGACTTTCTCTCTCCTGGTAGCTGCCTGCACAGCACCAGAAGCGGTACTGCCACCAGCAGGAAGGCGGCCACCTGTGGGAACGAGTCCTTACCACCGCCCTGTGTGGCCAGCCTGGCAGCCTTGAGTCCATTGGTGAATGAGAGCCAGAAAGGTCAAATAAATGATCCCAGCGTGCAGAGCTAGTGTCGCTGGCTCAGCCCTCTGGCTGCAGTGAGCTCCTGCCGGCTGAGTCGAGGTTCTTCCCTCTGATGATTTTACAGCTATGATTTGTGAATCAAAAGGAACTTGTCCTATGTGTCCTTCATAGCTCATTAAAAATCTCTCTCTCAGATGCCAAGTGCAAAGTCTGAACAGGATGTAGCATGTGTAATCAGGAGTGTGTGACCCCAGCATAGCAACCACACTGTAGCCCATCTAGTCTGGGTCTCCTGTGATTATGAAGGGAAAAGGCGAGTCAGGAATGCAAAGGATTATTTCCACTAGCAGGGATGAGGGAGCCTGCTCTGGGAGAAATGAGGGCAGAAGTGTCCCTTTCCAGGGTGAAGTTTTGTCTGAGGGACCAGCGGGGGAGAAGCAGCTGAGGCCGATGCTCTCCTCAGGCAGCTGCAAGCGCTGTGGACATCTCACCTACGGTCCCTCCAGCTGGTATCAGTGTGCCCTCTTGTGGGACTATTATGCCACTGCAGCCCCTTACCAGCCTCAGCAGTGTCACCCTGTAATTTCCCCCTCTGTCCCTGTCGGCCTTTCTAAGCTCAAAAGGGGAGAAGTTGCATGTTTTCCCAGCATTCTTTGCCAGGGGTTGTAATCTGCAACTGGAGACTCAGCAGGTGGAGGATGGGCATGTCACTGGGAGATCTGCTTGGAGACTAGCACCCAAGTCCCAAGTCTCGCACATGCTTGGCAGTGGAGCCACCTGCCTCCAGGGGCGAGTTTGCAGGGATGGTTCCTCCTTTTTTGTCATAGGAATGTCAGGGTCTCCTTGGCCTTCCAGAAAGCACAATGAACTGGATTTTTTTTTTTCTGACTTTGGTCAGCATCCCACCCATATAACTATAGAATAGCAGATGTGTCCTAGAATCACAAGCCTATGGCTGGGATTAAGAGGTTAAGAGTTGAAGTATCCACCACACTACCTAGTACCTAGTAGGTATTTGGTACAAAGCAATGACTTGAAAATTCCATGTTCTGATAGCCCTGTTGTCTTCTGCCCGTGTCTGCCTTCCTATCCTCTCCTTACACTCACACGTGGCACATGTGTTGCATTTCTTTTGCCTTGTCTCTTGATTGCTTTCTCAGTTTCTCTGCTCTCAGTCCATGGGATTCTCTGCTGGAGTGGACTGATTGTGTCCACACTCCCCCACCGCCCGGGCAGCTCAGCCACCTGTCCCGAGTGCGAGCTCTGTCCCTGAATCTACTGACCTCCAGCATTGACAAGTCACTGCCCCATCTCCACGGCCAGGGGCAGGCCAGGGGAGTACGTGCTCGCACTCCGGGTTCACTCCCACAGGAGCTGCTGAAGCCTGAAGCACAGCCCGCCTTAGGAGTGATGGATGCTGGACCCAGGGGGCCACTGCGTCCATGCAACTTTGGGCCAAGATTTCAGTATCAGGGCAGCGGGTGGAGCTCTGGGTTGCAGAGGACAGGCGCGTGGACGCTGGTGTGGGCAGCCCGTGTTACAGGTGGGCCTTGTGCCCCGCTGAAGATGGGACGCTCACTCACTGCCTGATGGTTTCTCTCCCCCTGCAGACGCACTCCGGCTACTTCTCCAGCCTCTACCCCCACCATCAGTTCGGCCCGTTCCCGCACCATCACCCTGTAAGTGCCCCTCCATGCAGCCCCACCCTGTGGTTGGCCCCACGCAAGCTCTGGCTCTTGGGGTTTCAGATTGCCCTGGATGCAGTGTGGCTGAGAGCTTGAGCACACCTGTCTGTTCTTGGGGCTGCCCTGTGGGACAAGCCTGCCAGCAGGTGGCAGGAAACACATGCAAGTCCACAACCAGGAGATCAGATCAGCCAGTGCTGGGCTGGACAACAAAGATCAGTAAACAGCATCAGGCAGTTGAGGTCTTGCATTCCTGCGAATCCCTGTAGCAAGGACACCTGGCAGCCTTGCTCAGGAGGGTGTTCTCTGCCTCACCGTGTCCCCAGGCAGTCACCCGTGGCCTGCCCAAGACAGGTCTGACTTCCTCGTGGGAATGCCCCACAGACTGGCCACCTACCAGTTCCCTCTAAAGGCCAGTAATTTCCGCACTCCTAGGACAGCCAGTTCCCACGGGGTGCATGACAGGTGCTGGGGGGGTGGCAGCTGGCCAGAGAACCCTTGCTGGAGCTGTGTCTTCTGTCTTGTCTGCCCTAGTACCCGGAGCAGGAGATCGTGAATCTCTTCATCCCAACCCAGGCAGTGGGTGCCATCATCGGGAAGAAGGGGGCACATATCAAGCAGCTGGCCAGGTTCGCCGGCGCCTCCATCAAGGTAAGGCCGGCCTCGGCTGCCACCACGCTTACGCCGGCCAAGCCTCATGCCCTGGATCGTCCACTCTGTTCTTCCTTTTGTTCCTTTTGGGTTCCACTAACAGTCATGGTAGAAAGAACTCTTGTGACAAAGGATCCAGCCCAGTGCCATGGCTTGACCATTGCTGCTCTTCTGCAGATGAGGCACAAAGGGAGCTGGAGTTGTCCCGAGCGGGGTTGCTGGCGGGAGCAGAAGGGCAGCTGTCAGTGCCTTCCTGCTGGCCTTGGTCCCTGCCACATCCAGAGGGAATTCTGGGAGGCAGAGGGAACTCGGGAAGGCAAGGATCGGTCCTGCAAAGCTGACTGTCCCTAGGAATGGGGCTTTGGGAGGCAGGCCTGGCTGGGAGCCTCCCTTCCCACTGCCTTCCCTGCAGGGAGAAGCTGAAAGGGGAGGGCTTTTTTGCCCTGGTGCTGCTTTAGGTCTGGCCATCAGCTCTGACTCCCAGGCAGAATGCTGAAGCTCTCTGGGAGAAAGCCACAGGCAGCCTGGGGGTCTACACGAGCATGCATCCCCCTCAGGCAGCACTGGAGGCCATGAAAAGGCAAGCGTGCTGCCAAAGACAGGGTAGAGTGCCGGCCCAGATCTCTCATTAAAACCTCTGTGCAGAGATCTGAAGGGAGCCCTGACAGGTAGGGCCTGCGAGGCAGCTGATGGCCATGGTAGGCAGCCGCACCCCACAGGCGTGCCCTGCTCAGCCTGGTCGCTGTGCAGCCTGGAGGAAGAGCCGAGAGACTGGCTCCTCCAATCCCCCGTGGTTCCCCTGAGGGAGGCAGAGACTGGGTGCAGGGCAGGGTCAGGACTTGTAGGTGCAGGGCTGGCTGGGACAGTAATGTTCCATTTACTGGGGCCCAGGTTTCATGAGCTTGCCAGGGATATTTGATTTGCAATCCAATATTTTTTTCTCCCCATAACAACCCAATGGCTCTGCCAGAGTCACTCCAGCCAGGCCTTTAGGAAAAAAAGGAGAGAATGGATCCGTGCCCTCGGGCACTCACCCCCTGGACCCACAGAAATCTTGGTCACCTGTGCCTCAGTCATCCACAGACCACACTCATGAAGGCCAGAGGGTCCCCTGAAGATCCTCTGGGAGTGCGCTTTGGATATAGTCGCAGTGAAACTGAGTCGCCAGTGCTGGGCCCCTGTAACAAGGACACCTGGCAGCTTTGCCCAAGAGGGCAAGTAATGGAACCCTGTGCAGGTGGAGGCCTTTTTTGGAGCCCAGGGCTGAGGCCCAATGGCCCAAAGGCAACAATGGTGCAGATGCCATTGGTGTCAGTGGAGGCTCCCAGGCTCCCAGGCTCCCTCCAGCCCGTCTCGGCAATGGCCACTTCCTTGAGCCTCTGGAACACTGGGACCTACACCTATAGTTTTCCTGCGCCTGCTGATAGGGATTCCATCCATGTCAGTGGCTCACCAGGCAGGCATGTGGGGCTGGGGAGAGGCACCCATGTGCCAACCTCCCTTCTCTGCTTCTGCATTAACATTTTAGATGCCTGGTATACTTTTCATCCATATATTTCCTTTAAAAGTTGGGAGAGTGTTAAGTCAGGAATTGGAGAAAAAGAAACGAAGACCTCATTAAGAACAATGCTTTCTGGATAGGTTGAGTTGTTACAAAGAAATCAGACAGCCATGACTTGAATTAGGAAACTCTGCAGCCTCAACATTTGACAAATCTGGGAGGGAGGTCCGGGGGCAGGGGGTGGTCGGCAGGGCCGGGATAGCAGCTGGCTTGTCCTCCTTCCTGCTCTGGCACTGACATTCCTATGGCTCATTTGCTATGGGTATGGCTACAGGTGTTCAACCCCAATGTCATCTGCCATTGATTGCCTGTGGGAGCGGATTAGAACCATGGTGACCATTCCTGCAAGGGCGATCTCAGTTTAATGCCTGTGTGGACCCTGCCTTCCTGCCCACTGGGCCCTAGCTGGGTTGGCAGAGCCGGTACCCTCTCCAGAACCACTGACTCCATGAATTTGGCCCAGTTGAAGGGAGGCCAGTCCTTGTGGTGCTTAGAGCAGCACCCTGCCCTGCCTACCACTGACCTGTTTCTTAGTCTTCCTGGGTGGCCAAAGACCCAAATTTCACAGAGCCTGGTATACTACAAGCCAGGGTAGAGACAGCCTGGTGTCAGAGAAAGCCATGCTCTGTTGGTATGTGCGCCCTCCACATCGACAAGAAAGAGGGGCATAAGGAGCACGAGCAAGCATTGGTATTTTCCCTCTTTCCTTGTGAACTGCAGATTGCTCCAGCAGAAGGCCCGGATGTCAGTGAAAGGATGGTGATCATCACTGGACCACCTGAAGCCCAGTTCAAGGTCAGTGCCAAGGATATCTCCACTCTGCAGGCTGTAGGCACCAAGGCGAGGCTCTTTTGGGAGACCCACACGTGTCCCTTCCTGCTACTGTTCGCTGGTCTGACTCTGCTCTGCCCTGTCTTCCTTCACTGCCCTGGACAGGTAGGTTGTCTGTGCTCACTTCAGAGGCACCACTGGCACACCACTGGTCCTCTCCCCTCTCATCTAGGCAAGGATGCCCTTCAGGCTCTGGGGCCCTGGCATGGTGACACAGCACACAGGAGGACACAGCACAGTTTGTAGAAAGTTCTTCGTGAAGGGCATTGTTTTGTTCTTGCCCTAGGAACATGATAACAAGTTTTGGGGAGGGGGGGTTAAGTTTTTTTTTTAATTGAAAAGTCAGATATACAGAGAGGAGGAGAGACAGAGAGGAAGATCATCCATCCAATGGTTTACTTCCCAAGGGGCCGCAACAGCTGAAGCTGAGCCTATCTGAAGTCAGGAACCAGGGCTTCTTCTGGGTCTCCCATGCAGGTGCAGGATCCCAAGGCTTTGGGCCGTCCTCGACTGCTTTTCCAGGCCTCAAGCAGGGAGCTGGATGGGAAGCAGGACCACCAGGATTAGAACCGGCACCCATATGAGTTCCCGGCACTTGCAAGGCGAGGACTTTAGCTGCTAGGCTACCAATGCCAGATCCAATGAGTTTTCTAAGTAAAGTCAGGAAAGGGAGGAGGGTGTTGTGATACAGTGGGATAAACTGCCTGGGACACTGACATGCTGTGTCCATGAGCCCAAGATGGAGTTCTGCATCCACCTCCCATCAAGC
Organism: Ochotona curzoniae; assembly: GCF_017591425.1. NCBI lineage: Eukaryota > Metazoa > Chordata > Mammalia > Lagomorpha > Ochotonidae > Ochotona > Ochotona curzoniae. The sequence goes on along the minus strand of NW_024467096.1, from coordinate 16,286,100 downwards.
TTCCTACTGAGGTACTCCTTGGGAGGCAGCAGGTGCTGGTTCTAATACCTGGGTCCCTGCCATTCACATGGGAGAGCTGGATGGGGTTCTTGGCTTCATCCTAGTTCACCAATGGCTATTGTGAGTGGTGGAGGCAGGAAAACTAGTGGGTAGAAAATAAACTTTAAAAATAAAAAAGCCCACACTTATGAAAAAGCAATCCTTGCCATTAAAATGTTTAAAATTTTTTTTAAGATTTATTTTTATTATTTTTTTATTGAAAAGGCGGATATACAGAGAGGAGAGACAGAGAGGAAGATCTTCCGTCCAATGATTCACTCCCCAGAGGGCTGCAACGGCTGGAGCTGAGCCAATCCGAAGCCAGGAGCCTCTTCCAGGTCTCCCATGCGGGTGCAGGGTCCCAAGGCTTTGGGCCATCCTCGACTGCTTTCCTGGGCCACAGGCAAGGAGCTGGATGGGAAGTGGGGCTGCCGGGATAGAACCGGCGCCCATTTGGGATCCCAGGCGTGCAAGGCGAGGACCTAAACCACTGTGCCACCGCGCCGGGCCTAAAATGTTTAAAATTTAACAGAGAACATAAAATACACCTGGGGCTCGGTGCGGTGACCTAGCAGCTAAAGTCCTCGCCTTGCACACGCCAGGATCCCATCTCTGCACTAGTTCTAATCCCAGCAGCCCTGTTTCCCATCTAGCTCCCTGCTTGTGGCCTGGGAGGGCAGTCAAGGACAGCCCAAAGCCTTGGGACCCTGCACCCGTGTGGGAGACCGGAGGAGGCTCCTGGCTTCAAATAGGCGCAGCACCAGCCGTTGCGCTCACTTGGGGAGTGAATCATTGGACGGAAGATCTTCCTCTCTGTCTCTCCTCCTCTCTGTGTATCTGACTTTCCAATAACAGAATAAAATAAATCTTAAAAAAAAAAAATACACATGGAGCTATTCAAGAACAGTAACCTATTTACAAATTGATAAAAAAAAAAATAGTTATTATCCATCCAGCAAATGAGGAAGCATGACCCACTTTGCCTGCTGAAGCACGGGGGGGCGGTATCCTAGAAGACGTGCTGAGAGGCAGAGGGGGCACAGAAGATACCTGCACTCGGGGTGATGAGCCTGTGGACAGGCCAGGTCTGGGGAATAGGGAAGGAAGGCACTGGAAATGACGCAGGGGCCAGTCTTGGGGTGGCATGGAAATGACTCACACAGATAGTGACCGTGGCCACATGGACACTCAGCTATAGACTGAATCACCTCATCTGTCCTCGGTTCAGCCAGCCAGCCACTCCTGGCTGTACTGGCTCTGGAATCACCATCAGCCAGCAAGATGAGGCTTAGTCACTCTGTCACCACCACCTCACCTCCATGACCTCCACTGAGCCTGGGTGATGCTCAGCTACACACTTCTAGGTGCAAGAGAAAGTGGACATAGATGTGTGGCCCAGCCGCCTTGCCGATCTGGTAGGACTGGAGCAGTGTGCCCAGTCTGGGCACAGAGGAGACAGGCTGCAGCTTCCTGTGTCTGGCCCTAGTGGATTTGGGTAGGGGGCTGCCAGCAGCCAGCACCCTCTGGTTCCCTTGGCATTACTGGCAGCCTAGCCTGGCACCCAACCAAGTGTCACAGCCCTGTCTGCTCCTCTAGGCCCAGGGGCGGATCTTTGGGAAGCTGAAGGAAGAGAATTTCTTTAACCCCAAGGAAGAGGTGAAGCTGGAAGCCCACATCCGCGTGCCCTCTTCCACAGCTGGCCGGGTGATCGGCAAAGGTGGCAAAACCGTAAGTGTGCGTGCTTCCCGCCCACGTCGCGCCCCTCAGGCTGCCTTGGCTTTGTCCCGGCCAGCGAATGGTCAGGGTGTTCAGCTGACGAACCAAAGGCTCTTTTGGCCTCTGAGCTCTGTGAGGCAGGAGAATGCCAGCAGCACTGTGGGGGCCCCATGCTGAGCCCAGGCCCCCAAAGCCTCGCCCTGTGTCCAGCAATCCCCATCTTGGCTCCACAGCAGTGGCTGAAGGCCTCTGCTCCATAAAGACACGGAAGCCGCCTCCTGCCTCCTTCCTGCCTGCACACAGCAGCCAGTGGCGGTGCCAAGGAGGTCGGGCAGACATGGAGCTTCACGCCCCACTGCTTGCAGGCCTAATGTCCCACACACTATCCTGAAGGATGCCCCAGGACCCTGACTCAGCCCTGTCTGTGAGCTGGCTCCTGACCCCTCTGTCTGCAGTAGTGGGGTTCGGGGGGGGGGGAGAAACACAGTCTGCTTCCCACCATTCCCAGGGAACCTCAGAGTACCAGAGTGTGAGCCCTGAAGCTCGTGGGAATCAGAGAGGACTTGCCCCCCCGGGTGGGATTCTGGAGTCCTGAGAGAGTAGACAATATGTGTAGGGCTTTGACATTTCCAAAGCCAAGTTCTAGACATGGTAAGTCAGCTTTAGGTGAGAGAAGAGTCTCATGGACTGTAGTCTGCTCCCTACCACCAGCACTGAGTCAGCCTCCCAGGGCACACACGCCGAGTCTAGGCAGCAGCGAACACACAGACCATGAGGGCCTCCTGTCCCCAGCCCTCCCATGTCCTTGATTATTCTAGAGACTGCCTCCTGCCACAGGACCAGAGGCTGGGCATTCCACCACCACCTTGTGGGAGAGAAGCATGGGCTGGAGGCTTCCAGGAGGTGGTGGCCAGGAGCAGCATCAGCATGACATGGAGGAGGCTGCTGGTCAGCTAGGAGGAGGGGCAGGCTCGCAGGCCCCCAGAGCGCTCGTCCAGGGCAGTGGCTGGGGTCCCAGGGTCGCTGAGAGCCTGTGCGCAGACAGGAGACGCCCCTCCGCCGAGCCAGGGAATCCAGGCTCCAAGGTCGACCCCTGTCATCAGACCTCCCAGGGCACAGACCTAGAAGGTCCCATGTGGCCAGAGCCCACTGTCCCTTCTGTCTTTGCAGGTGAATGAACTGCAGAACTTAACCAGCGCAGAAGTCATCGTGCCTCGTGACCAAACACCAGATGAGAATGAGGAAGTGATTGTCAGAATTATCGGGCATTTCTTTGCTAGCCAGGTACCTGAGCAGTGAGGGCCCCGTCCCTGGTGCTCCGTCAAGCAGCCACAGCCTGCACAATCCTCCCTTCCCGACACTCCACTGGAGCCTTTCCCAGCTTGGCACAAGGACTGTCCACAGAGCGGTGGCAGGGTATGCCACATCTCCCTGGACTGTGTCCCGGTGTGCCAGCAGAGCTGAGACAGGGTTCAGACTGCCTGGGCCCCCCGAGCTGTCCCAGGGCAGCTTCCCTCAGCATCCCAAGGCCCCCTCCCGACCTTTCTCAGAGGCCCTCACCTGGAGGCTGCAGCGTTGCCTGGCAACCAGGCCCTCACTGTGCTGGTTCGCTGTGTGCCACACTGGGTCCCCACTTCTGGTTCCTGTCCTCCAAGGCCCACCCCATCAGAATGCAGCCCTCAGTTTGCCTCTCGGCTGGCTCAGCCTGGTTCTCTTTGTTGCTTACATGAGAGAGCAGCCTGGTCTTGTCATAGCCCTGCACGCTCCCACGGCATGGCTCACACTTAAGGATTCTCGGCCAGGCAGCCCACCGTCCCTGCCCAGGCACCCACCTGGCCGCTGCTCGCCATGCCCAGTGCCGTCCGAGGCTCCTGCCCCTCTTCAGGCACAGGCCCTGGCCTCCAGCTGACTCTGCGCCTGCAGAAGGTGGGGCAGGGTGCTGGTAGGTCAGGTCGGGGTTCCCATGCTGGCCCCTGCCACACGTGTTAGCATTTCTGGGCCCAGTTTCTTCCTCCTCCCCAGCAGACACCTGCTCTCGTCCCTGCTGCTCTGGGAGGTGGACTATGAGCAGAGCTGGGAGATGTGGGGGACATTTCTGCATCCTGGCCTGAAACCTGCTGGAGCACGACCCCTTAACTCCTGCCAGCACCCTGGGGTGGGAAAGGGAGACTTCTACCACTTACTTCTAGGCAGAAAAGTGTGCCTCCCCCACCCCCTTCCCTCCCTCCCCCAGCCCCCAAGCATGGCACGGGGGTGGGGGGGGGGGATATATGCCCCTTTCCTCAGCCTCCTGTCCTCCCTACCCCCCAAGTCCCAGAGCGCCCCCTACTGCTTGTCCTTAGCACTGGTTCCTTTCTCCTGCCCCCTCCCCGCCCTCTCTCCCTCGCTGCAGACGGCACAGCGCAAGATCAGGGAAATTGTACAACAAGTGAAGCAGCAGGAGCAGAAGTATCCTCAGGGAGTGGCCCCACAGCGCAGCAAGTGAGGCTCCCACAGGCACCAGCAAAGCAACGGATGAATGTAGCCCTTCCAACACCTGACAGAATGAGACCAAACCCAGCCAGCCAGACCGGGAGCAAACCAAAGACCATCCTGAGGAATGAGAAGTCTGCCGAGGTGGCCGGGGCCCCGCAGAGGCCCTGCTCCCAGGGGCTGCAGCGGCGGGCCAGGAGGCTCCTCCAGGCCCCCGGCCGGCCCTGCCCGCCAGCACCTGCCCAGGGCCTCTGCGGGCTTCCCAGCCATCCACTTCACCATCCATTTGGATCTCCAAAACTCCCACGACGCTATCCCTTTTAGTTGAACTAACATAGGTGAACATGTTCAAAGCAAAGCAGATTTGACAGCCTTTTCTTTTTTCGGGGAACACTGTCTCTACAATCTGTACATATTAGAAGGGGGAAGATATTAAGATGTGGCCTGTGGGTTCACAGGGTGCCTGCAGCGTTAATATATTTTAGAAATAATATATCAAGTAACTCAACTAACTCCAATTTTTAATCATTTTTTTTTTCTTCTTAAAGAGAAAGCAGGCTTTTCTAGACTTAAAGTCTTTCTTTGGGAGGTTGAATGGAGTAGTAAGGAACTTGGAGGCCACACGAAATTCACCTGGGGAGGAATCTCCCCGAGGACACTCCCAGCAGTCCTGGACCACCTGTGTGTGTCAACAGAAGGGATACCGTCACTTTGAAGAGGAAACTCTTCATCCCTGTCTAGCTCACACACCATTTCTCTTTGCTTCACAGGTTTTAAACTGGTTTTTTGCATACCGCTCTATAATTCTGTCTCTCTCTGTTTCTCTCTCCCGCTCCCCTCCACCTGCCCCTCTTTTCCATCCCCATTCTGTTGAATGCCCTCACCCCTCTGTCTCAGACCCCTGTCCCTATGCACCCCCACCCCCAGGCAAAGCAGTGCTCTGAGTATCACATCACACAAAAGGAACAAAAGCGAGACACACAAACCAGCCTCGACTTACACTTGGTCACTCAAAAGAACAAGAGTCAGTGGTACTTGTCCTAGCATTTTGGAAGAGGAAAAACAGGAACCCACCAAACAAAGAAAAATTCCACAAAGAAAGAATGTATTTTTGTCTTTTTACATTTTGGTGTATAAGCCATCAATATTCAGAAAAATTTTTCTTTTAAAAAAAATGTGGAAAAAAATAGCAATTTACATAAGGTTGTTGGCCCAGGGCGTTAAATTTACAGATTTTTTTAAACTAGAAACACACACACAAAAAAAGCTACCTCAGGTGTTTTTACCTCAGCACCTTGCTCTTGTGTTTCCCTTAGAGATTTTGTAAAACTGATAGTTGGAGCATTTTTTTATTTTTTTAATAAAAATGAGTTGGAAAAAAATAAGATACAACTGCCAGCCTGGAGAGGGTGACAGTCCAAGTGTACAACCGCTGTTCTGAATTGTCTTCCGCTAGCCAAGAACCTCGATGGCCTTCTTTTGGACAAACCTTGAAAATGTTTATTTAAAAAAAATGACTAAGAAAAACAGAGAGAGAAAATATTGGAGATGTCCAGAATTCCAATAGGGTACGCGCCATTAGGGCTTTTTGCGCTAAAGGATGAACATGACTGGTTTATGTGAACAAGCCATTATACCACCAGACTGCAATGCCAGTTTCCTCTACTGCAAACAGTGTTCTGTGACAAAAAAGGAAAAAAAAAATATATCCAGCTAACAAGATCCTGGCTTCATGGTGTCTTTTTTTTTTTTTCTTTTTACAAAGCGTTGCCTTATCCAAAGGCATTGGCCGATCCCAGCTAATAGCAACATGGGGAGCCGGGGCAGCACCGGGCAGCTCCTCTCTGCGGAAGGTCTCGGGAAGAAACCAAGCTTCGTTAGTGGTTTCCAAAGCACAGTCCTGGACCAGCAGTGTCAGGATCACGTGGGAACTGGATGGAAATGCAAAATCTTGTGGAAGTGATCATTCTGGGGCTGAGGGCCAGTATGTTTTTCAGCCAGCCCCCAGGGCACCCTTGTGTACACAAAGGGTTAAAGCCCCAGAACCCTGACTGCCTGTGTTAAGCCAGGGAAGAGGTGAAGGCCACTTCAGGAAGTTCTTGGAAACATGAGTTACAAATTTATTTGGCTACAATTCTTTTTTAAATCAAACAACTTTTCATAATGCGTATTTTCTATGAACTTTGAGTCCTCTCCAAAACCAGCTACGTTTTCAGTATTCCAGACCGCCAGTGGCCTGGCAGGGCAGGTGCTGTCCTTCACACCTCCTCCACGAACGCACTGTGGAAAGTCTGTTGCCTGTATAAGCTGATGCGGCAGACTGATGGGGTCTTCCACAGATGGTGCCCAACAATCTTGGTAACCTTGATCTAATACTTGGATGAGGTGGTCAGTTGGGCATCTTGGGGGACTGTTCAGGTGAAGATTTTCACTCTGCTAGTGAGCAAGAGAGCTGGGGCCAGGGGCAGACCAGGCAGGACAGGACCTACACGACCTGTCGGCCTGCACGTGAGCTGGGTTGGGGGAGAACCAGGCTGGGCTAACCAACTGTACCCACTGGTGCATGCATGAACCAGAGTAAGTGCAGATTGGTTGTGCTTTGCAGCAGCACGAGCTGGCCAATGCCCGGACTGCAGGCAGGTCCCATCATCCGGACTGCAGAACCACCAGGTAAGTGGAAGATCTGGGCCTGGGAATGATTCCAGTAGAGAAGCAATGAGCACCTCTGCTGGGCTGCAGTTCCTACTTGTGAGCTGAACATAGGCCTGGCTAGAAGGGTGGTGGCACCTGCTGGCATGTTATGTTGGATAGTGGGATTGGTTGGATTGTCCTAGCTTCAGTGTCCACTGACATGTACAAGAGTTGAATGGGATGTGGGACAGACTGGATCAGTCTGCCACACATACTGGCAAGCATAAGAACCAGGGATGGGGGTAGGCCTGGTGAGGGCTATTTGGGGCCGCTCCAACTAGGCTGCAGTTCCCACTGGTGTACGTCAGGGCTGAGCTGTATCACCCAGACTGGCTTACACAAGAGGTGGGGCTGGAGACAGAACTAACCTAGCAATTACAACTACCAGTGTATGTAAGCTGATGTGGGTGACAGACTGAGCTGGACCCAGTACTGACAAGCTCACACAAATCAGGTCTGGCATCACTTCAAATGAGATTTCTTTGGGGATACCCCCAACTGAACCACTGGACTCAGAACTCCAACCATGAGAAGAAACAGAGAACCTGAGGTCTAACCGTGGAGTGCAGGTGTCAGAGCTGGGTCTCCTCCATGGCTTAGGTGGAGCAGTGGATGGATACACACACCAGGGGAACTGCAGCCTAAGCGGAGTTGATTAGGCTATTGCACTGGGCCCTAATTTTAATTTTAAAAATGTACTAATTCAAAGGACTCTGACGTTGCTTTTCTGGCACTTTCCTACATGTATTTCCACTGGCGTCTCACGCAAAGGGCTTAATGTTCAAGTTTTGAGAAACACCAGGTTCACACAACTCATGCTCCTCCTCCATCACACTGGGCTGGGGAACCTTTCGTTTTATAATCTACAGAGCAACAACAGAACATGTAGGAAACGTAAACGCTGATGTTTTCAGCAAGGGTCAGAAAGGCACAAGCCTGTCTCCCTAGATTTAGATACATGAACCTCACACAGCCTTACAGTTCTCTTTTGATGATGGGAGGGGCGTGTCACAAGCTTTATAGCTTTAAAATAATTTGGATCTTGCTGTCAGATTCATCAGAGCAGTTTTACAGCCCGTGGATACTGATCCATTAATGGATGGAAACAAATTGTAAGTACAATATTCTTTTCAAAACATTGTTCATGAGCTGTGTCCATCTAAAATCACAGGATATGTGTGTGTGTGTGTATTTATCCAGTTGTCACAACATCAAATACACCTATTTCCATGAGTTGTAATCAAAGCAACTGGAAGGCCACTGAATTAAAGATATTTTATTGGCAAATAGATAAAAAATAGATAAAACCAACACCTACTCCAATACACTCAAACCTCATCCTTAGATATATATTAGGTAAATTAAAAGAAAAAAATATCAAAGCAATACAGCCTGCTAGACCCTCAACTCACAAATAAGTACCAAAAGTTTGGTAGGATATCAGGTGCCTAAAAGTTATTCTCAAAGAAACTGTCACAGAGAAATTATTTCCAATTAGTTCACAATTTAAATAATGTAGCCTCACTACAGTACTAAGGTTATGACAAAGTTTCTCTAGATTGCTTCCTTATCTGCTTCTGAGGTTCTGTGCCCAGGACGCACTCTTCCGGCGCCCACACCTTGGTCCCAGCACCAAGCAGCTCTTTCCCAGTGCAGGCAAATACCCATCAGTGGACATGGTATTTCCTCATTTACACTTGGGATTGCAGAGAAGGAAAAAAGATGAGCTGTCCTAAGAGCCTTAAGTAACTGAGGTAGACTCTGGGGCTCCCAAGAACACCTCCTTTCATGCCCGTGCTCTGCTTCTCTCCCACCCTATCAGGCTCTGGTACAAACTCAAGCAATGAGAAACTTGCCAACAGTGTCATTTTTTTGAGCCTTCATCAAGTTAAAACTAGGGACTACTTACAGTAATTTACTGTACCTTTATCAGGCCCCAGACTGCTGCAGTTGGGGGGAGGGGGGAGGGAATGAGAGTCAATGTGATATAGTTGGTTAAGCTACTGCCTGTGTTGCCAGCATTTCATGGGGGTACAGAGTGGTGGTCCAGCTGCTACACTCCCAATTCAGCTCCATATTTCTGGCCCAGAAAAAGCCCCTGCTCTCTAAATGGGAAACCCAAAAGCCCGTGGCTCCAGGATGGCTTACCCGTGGCCATTGCAGCATCTGGGGAGTAAATCAACAGACAAAAGATCTTTCTCTCCTTCTGTAACTCTGATATCTAAATAAATCAATGTTGAAAAGAAAAAAAATCACTAGCTCTCCTGCTGCTAAAAATCAGCTGCCATTGTGTTTTGTTTTTAAAACTTAGTAAGAGAGGCAGATCAGATTTACAGAGAAAAGGAGAGATAGGAAATATCTTCCATCTGCTGGTTCACTCCCCAAGTGGCTGCAATGGCTGGAGTCAAGCCGGTCCAAAGCTGGGAATGAGGAGCTTTTTCCAGGGCTCCCACAAGGGCACAGGGTCCCAAAGTTTTGGGCCATCCTCAACTGTTTTCCCAGGGTACAAGCAGGGAGCTGGATGGGAATTGGAGCAACCAGAACATGAACTGGTGATCCGGTGGTTCTAGGATGAGGATTCAGCCATTATCAATCACCAGATCCCTCAGGGCCTACACAAAGCCCAGGCTTCGATTCAAGAACTCTTGGCAAAGCTCAGTGGCACTTTCTAGTTTACCACTCTGCTCTGACCATGTTTGTTCTGTTATGGGAAAGCACTGGAAGTGCCCCCGAGTCCACTTCAATGAAAAACTCCATGAAAAATGTGCTTCACGAGCCCATCACCCGTTACATGAACCCCCAGCAGCCTTCACTCAGGTGCCATAGAGGCAGTCATTCTTAGCAAGACTACCCAGCATGGCACAAGGTACTGAATTCTCAGAGTAACAAGTAACCAAGGTACTGAATTCTCAGAGTAACATTGCTGCCCAATGGGAACCAGCTAAAACAATGCTGTCACCAAGTCTCTCACCTTCCTCCTCCTTTGGTTATGCCAGTTCCCAGTACTCACTGGCACAGCTCTGGGAACTCCAAGAAAAGGAACAGGCCTGCAGAGATGGCCTTCGGTGTCTCCTAGGCTTGAAGGAGATTTAGCACAACAACTCTCCCTTTCACCATCCTCCACCTACCTGGCCTTTAGCAGGGCCAGCAGGCAGGCACAGCAGTGTCCGTCCACATCACAGCCCACCCTCGCCCCCTCCCCCCACTCCTATACCAACATCTTTTGAAGGCTTAGGGAGCAGCAGCTGTAACAGCTCCACTCAGCACGCCTCTGGGACCAGCACCCTCCAGAGTGCAGACCTGCAGAGGCACAGCCAAAACACGCCCCATTCTTCCAGTTCTACCTCTCGCCTTCATGTGCCAAAATAAGTTTGGGAGGTCCAAATAAGGAAAGGATTAGAAATCATTTCAGAATATACTTTTCAGGTTCTGCCAGACAACCTTTTATTACATTGAAAAGCATCACTAGGCACTAGATCTTGCAAAATATGTTCTGACTCTAAACTTTCTGAAATTGAAAATGTATAACCACATCTGTGAGGTTTTCAAACAAAAGTTCAATACAAACTTTCATATGCAAAATAGATTATTGTATAACTGGCAACCTCAGAGCCAAGTACTAAAATGTTTTCCACAAATTTTAGTGGCAATAGAGTGGGAAGATGCTAATCTTAATGTGTACAAAATTTAATTTTGACCTAAAATATAGTAGGCAAAAAAATTCTGAGGAAAGACAGGTTTAAATTGAATAGTATCTTTCTAAATTAGTAGCTTATGCCAGACTTGACAATTCTGAGGTTTCTACTCTAACCAGTTCTGGGACGAAAAGGAAGATTTAGGGTATACAGTTATTTCAAATCCAGTTTCAAGAGCAAGTCAAGTCATCCCATTTCCAGAATCGGCAGTCTTTAAGACGACCATCCCACTTCTGAAGACGCGTAGATGGCCAGAGGCCCCTGGCTGCAGTCTCGCTTTTCCATGACCCTGTGCCAATGCTGTGGTGTCGGACTTCCTCTAAAATGCTATCAGAGTCCCATACCATAGCTTTTAAATTTCTCCTGGCATTTTCAAGTCTCAAGAAAAATAAAAATACACAACCAAACAAACAACCCCCCCCCCCAAGATCTCCAGCTTCAAGCTGGCAGCTAGTACTCCAGGTTAGAGGACGTAATGACCACTTCCTGCGTCCACACTGAGTCCCCTCCTAGTCTCCAGCAGGGAGTGGCAGCTTGATTAACATTCTTTTCAGAAATAAATAGTTTAACAAGTAATTTAGAATTAACTGTAAAAGAGCAGTGGAAAATAGCCACTGCCCATTATGCTTTCAAATGAGTGAGCAAATGAATACACGTGAACAGACACACAGAATGAAACAATTCATAGAATAAATCCTGCATTTCCCACATTCATAGGGAAATAAATGCTTTATAAAAATGTATGTATTAGCGTTTGTTCTTGTGTGGGTTGTGTAGTCCAGGGCTCTGAGAGCAGGCACGGCCCTCGGCACCCCAAATCAGGACTGTGTGCAGAGGGGGGCCTTCACGCTCTGACAGCCCAGTACCTGTGAGGGAACGACAAAGTGATGCAGGGACCTTGAACCCACAATGCATGAGGTATATGGAAACGTCCATGAAAGACCATCAGCAGCGACGGGGACCAGGGGGGCATCTCACAGCAGCTGCTGATGGAGGATTTCCCACACCATCTTCTTCCGGAAGAGAGGCATCTGGTGCTGCAAAGAATCCCACAGGCACATGTTACACAGGAACGTGCGCAAGGACAGCCCGGGGAGATGTGGGCTTCCTGTGCGCCTTCGCATTTCACATCACGGCTTCTGAAGCCATATTCAGGGTTTATAATACTTATAATTACAAGTACCATAACAAGCAATTTCACATGTTAGGGAAAATCAAAGCAGGGTGCAGAATTACACAATATAATAACAATAACTTCACAAAACATACAACAAAACCAGCAACGTCCAAGGAGTGGCACAATAGGCAGTTTTTCAACGTAGATGCATTTTCAAAACATTCTGAAATAATCTTTTATGTAAGCAAAACAAAAATTTCAAGAAATTAAATCTAAAAATCTGTTGTAAATGTCCATTGCCAATTCTGTTGAAAGAGCAACTTCTATTGAAATCCCTTGCCATTATGTGCAAATAATCAATCAATTTATTGCAATTTAGCAACATCAAATAGTTTCTTAAAATATGTTATCACTTTGATAATCACTACACTGACCAATTTTCAAAGCAGTAACACACAAGACAATACCAAAATTATCTAATTTAACTACTTACTTTCTGAGGAAATCAGATATTTACAACCTTGAAGTACAACTGCTGTATCACTGAAATTAATCGGATAAACCAGTTTCCTATTAACCAGTAATTTCCTCGGGATGAGGGACAACAAAAATTCTTAATACATGATTCTTAAAAATCTCTGAAATAGTTCCAAACAGTCAATAAAAATTTGCATGTTTACTTAGTAAAACTGCTGAAACTATCCAAAAAGTGACTATTTAAACTCAACTCGCCTTCATGCACCCTGGGAACCCTGGATAGCTTATGGTGCGCAAGAGCTCGGAACAGAGTCCTGCCGCTCAGTAAGTCCAGGCTGTACGGCAGTTACAGCTACCAGAGGTCTGCTTCAAAGTATTTTTAATAGAGATTCCAATTCACAATGGAAGCCTGAGCAACCACTGTTATGGACATAAATTCTCAAGAGCCCCAAAATAAGTAAGCTTTCTCTCAAATGTAGAGCAATGCGAGAACCCACGCGTAACCAGAACACAGCTCTACCTTAGCCCTGCAGCTTCAGGGCTCCCCGAGTCTGGCTCTTCCCCTATGGTTCGTTAAGTGATCACATATTCACTCTTAGCTAAACGTGTAAATACATGAGCCAGTGAGCCAGAGTTCAGAGACAGGCAAGCTGTCAAAAGACTAAGATAAACTCAAGGGCAAGTGCAGAAACAAGCCCTAACCTGGGGCCCAGTGCTGTGGCCTAGAGGCTAAAGTCTTCTCCTTGAATGCGCTGGGATCTCATATGGGCGCCTGATCTAATCCCAGAAGCTCCACTTCCCATCCAGCTCCCTGCTTGTGGCCTGGGAAAGCAGTCGAGGACGGCCCAAGGCTTTGGGAACCTGCACCTGCATGGGAGACCCGGAAGAGGTTCCTGGTTCCCAACTTCAGATCAGCACAGCACCAGCCGTTGCACTCACTTGGGAAGTGAATCATCGGAGGGAACATCTTCCTCTCTGTCTCTCCTCTTCTCTGTATATCTGACTTTGTAATAAAAATAAATAAATCTTAAAAAAAAAAAAAAACAACCCTAAGCTGACAACAGGGCTATGGCCAAGTGTGAGTACTGAGAGCTTAATGTGTACCAGGCACTTTCACAAGTGCTTTACATTTATCTTAGTAACAAGTAAGGAGATGAGGAGTCTTCACTTACCTGAGTAAATGTGATAGGTTTATCCCTAGAAATATAATCTGCATATTTACAAGTAAACATTCCACAATCACTTCCATTCAACTGTTGAGGAATCTCCTAAAATTGCAAAGAGAGGAAGGTATGAAATATCACCTAATTCAAATTTACTGGACTTTGCAAGAATTGCTGTGGATAAGGAACATTATAAAGGTAGAGAGTAAATCTGCCATTAAACAAACACAAGTAACCTTAACTCTGTGTGCGTAAAAACCCAACCATAACATAACATGAGGAAACTGACCCTACAGAAAACATTTTATTGATCGAAAGAGAAAAGCAAAATGTAGAATTCCATCTCTCAAATCTCACTCCACGCAGTTTAAAGGCAGATTATCAGGAGTGGGACTACTACTCTGCATAATTAAATATGGGACAATCAGAAATATGCTTCAACCACAACTAGCCTGCTTCAATACAGCACAGACCTCAATATGGGATGCAGGTAGCCCCAAAGCAGCCATGAGGACTTAAAAAGAGATACATTTTCAAACCTTCAAAGAAATTCAAATCTGGTGAGACACAAAAGTTCTTCACAATCACCATACTTGATTTTGGTGACCCATGGTCATGGCCTGGAATGCTTAAGATCTGAATAAATACCTAGATAAATCCTACACTAAAACGTTAAACTTGCATTAGCACCAACCAGGAAAAGTAACTGTTTCAGATTTACTTATTTTTTAATTTTCTAAGAGACGACCAGCACACTTTACATGTGCAGCAAGACTAAGCAAACATCTTGATAAAATTACTGGCTAAAGGCTTAGGGGTGTGTCGTCCTTATGCTGTACACTTTAAGACACTACACGACTAAGCGAGTAAGCAAAAGGAGAGGGAAAAAAAAGTCGAATAACATGATACTGTCAATCAATGCAACAAAATAATTCCAAAACAGACATCACTTACATGTGGCTTCATGCTGTAGTGGGTCCACTCTAAAAGATTCAGATCAATGTTTCTTTTGGTCTTACTTTCATCCTGTAAATACTGACTAAAAAACAACAAAGAGGCAATATATTAATGAATCCTAAATTCTGGGGAATCTACCTATAAAGATGAACAAGAACTGGGTGATGTTTAACCAGAAAGCCATTCTCAAATCCATATCCAGTACATTCTGTTTTTTTTAATATTTATTCATTTTTATTGGAAAGTCAGATACACAGAGAGGAGGAGAGACCGAGAGGAAGATCTTCCGTCCGCCGATTCACTCCCCAAGCGGCCACAACGGCTGGAGCTGAGCTAATCCAAAGCCCAAAGACAAGAACTTCTTCCAGGTCTCCCACGCAGGTGCACAGTCCCAAGGCTTTGGGATGCCCTCAACTGCTTTCCCAGGCAACAAGCAGGGAGCTGTATGGGAAGCAGGGTCACCAGGATGAGAGCTGGCACCCATATAGGATCCTGATGCATTCAACATGAGGACTTTAGCCGCTGGGCTATTGTGCATGGGCCCCCAGTATCATTCTTTACTATTTATTTATTTATTTGTGAGAGTGCATGGGAATTTCCATCTGCTGAGCTACCCCCTAAATGCTTGCCATGGGCATCAACTAGAAGCCAGGGACAAGAACTTAATCTGGATGTCTCAAGTGAGAGGTAAAAGCCCAATCACTTGCGCCATCATTGCCACCGCCTAGGGCTTATATCAGAAGGTATTTGAAGTCACAAATGGAGCTGGAGTCACAAGTGCCATTGGGTGCTAAATCCAGGATTCAGGCATCCTAACCAACACAGGAATCTTACCCATTAGTGCAAATACAAACCCCACATATCCAGTAGCTTTTTAACTATGCAGCTACTTTGTTTTATAACTTTATTGAAGTTTTTAATCCAGTTATAAAAAAATTACACATGCATTTTAAAAAATGAAGATATATAATACAACATAAAAAAAATAAGACTTTAGGGCCCAGTGCCGTGGTCTAGCGGCTAAAGTCCTTGCCTAAAAAATCTTAAAAAAAAAAAAAAAAAGGAGAATGGCCCTAGATAGGATAAGCCATTCAAAACAAAGATGGCTAGGCAGGGAAGAAGTATAAATTCAACTAACACATGGGTGGGGAGATCTGCATTTCTGTAAGCAACATAAAAATCTATAGTATAATTCCTATACAGAATTTCTAGGCACGTGACAATATAAATGTATACACATGTGCACATGTATGCATGTGCACATTTTATATACATTTAACACAGAAACATCAGAAGCATCACAAATAATTTGGTTTATCATGTTTTTCAATTTGGCCTTCAAGATAAATAACTACAGATAAAAATGGTCACTTACATGAAAACATTAAAAGAATTTTACCTACTTAGGACTAATCATAAGTTTCTTCACAAGATTCACATAACAACCTCATGTATCCTTAGAAAAGTTAAATAAAGGAACCTATATTTGCTTCGAGTGAGCAAGAGATTCAAAGTGGACTCCTCTTAGTGACCAGCTTCCTCTAGGAAATTCATGTTACCATTTTACAGAGCTAAGAATCTAGCCTTCAAAGGCTGGCTGGTATCTAGCAATTACTGCAATAGCTGCAGTTTGTTATTCATAGTCCAAAAATACCACAAAGAAAATAACAAATAAATATTTCATAGTGTTATCACTGTGGCACAGCAAGTAAAGCTGTGCTCAAATTAAACCTAATTTGGGCCTGGCAGCATGGCCTGGCACCTAAAGTCCTCGCCTTGAACGCGCTGGGATCCCATTTGGGCGCCGGTTCCGATGACTCTGCTTCCCATCCAGCTCCCTGCCTGTTGCCTGGGAAAGCAGTCGAGGGCGGCCCAAGGCTTTGGGACCCTGTACCCGTGTGGCAGACCTAGAGGAAGTTCCTGGTTGGAAAAGGTTCCTGGATCCTGGCTTCAGATCGGCACAGCACCGGCCATTGCGGTCACTTGGGGAGTGAATCATCAGATGGAAGATCTTTCTCCCTGTCTCTCCTCCTCTCTGTATATCTGACTTTCCAATAAAAATAAATAAATAAATAAATCTTGAAGAAAAAAAAATAAGCCTAATTTAACCAAAAATGACTCAGCCCAGGAGCAGTGATGCAAATAAGACAAGGAAGGACAGGCTAAGCCTGGTACCCTAAGGCAGGAGCAAAACCACACAGCTGTCTCAGAGCTGTCTGTGCTGTCAGACCCCTGAAGGAAAAGAAGATGACTGTATTTTAAATTAATTTTAAATTTAATTTTTCCCTGGGTTCCATGAGATAAATCCAGCTATCATTGGAGACATGGAGTAGATGTCAAATTTTAGAGGACTAACACTTCTCAGCCAACATTTTTTTAGGACACTTCAAATAACATTATCAATCCATGAGGGTTCATTTAAATCACAGGATTTTAACAAGATATTTTACAGTAACACGTGATGAACTTGTTTACAATGATGCTACCAAATATGATCTCAAAGGTCAGATATATGTCATACTTAGATTAAAAAAAAGGATTTAAACTAACTCTTGAATTACTTGGTAGAGAACCTTAACTGTACATTAAGACAAGACTATCATCCAATATTTCTTAGGATTCTTAATAGAGAAAAGGTCAACTAACAAGGGGGTAACGGGTCAAGCCTTTCAACCTTTACTTACAGGAGAATCTCACAGATCCTGTGGCCCTTTTGTCCCATCGAATCCAGATATTTAAGACACTTCTTCCTTAGGTCCATCACCTAAAATGGAAAACTGCATCATCCAAAAACATCTTAAATACAGTAAGAAGTAAGAATTTCATTTCCCAAATGAAAATCATCTTTTTCACGAATGGACTTCAATGATACAGTCTTTCGTGTTAAAAGTTACAATACATCACGTTATACATTTCTGTTCCTACAGAAAAGTCTAGAAACGAATTCATCAAAGTACTGGTGGACCTCTCAATGGGATTTTTCCTTCTTTATTTTTTGCTTTTATAATAAACCTGTGTAATAGGCAATGTGGTTTCTCAAAGAGCTGGGGCAGACTGCATGCCTGCCTTGGTGTCATTCACCGGTCTTTCATTCTAGAATTTACACCCCAGGTTGTCTTGCCTTTGATAAGACATACCCAGGCTTTTGATCATAATCTGAGATTTACACCCTGGGCTTCCATGATTTTTGCCTTGGGATTGAACTGAGCCATGCTCCAAGCATTCTGGGGTCTGCAGCCCATAAATACCTTGTTGAGGGACTTCCTCAGCTACCCTAATTCTGTGAGTCTAACACCCTCAGAAGACTCTCTTCACGAAGCTGCTGATGTGATCCAATGGGCAAAGACACCTCCTATGATGCCAACATTCCGTATGAGCACTAGTTCAAATCCTAGATACGGACTGTCTGACAGTGTCTGTACCAGCAACGTCGGGGCACTTAAATAACAGACTGACGGAATCACGACTCCTTATGAAGAACTAGAGTAGCAATGTGGGGGAAATCAGTTGGGGGTGGGATTGGGGGGAACCCCCCATAAAATTCAAAGCATTCAAAATAAAATTTTTTTTTAAATCCCCCCCCCCAAAAAAAAAGCTGAATGCAAGCTCCTCAAGTACAGGGACTTATCTTCTAGCTTTTTAAGCTGTTCAGCTCAAGAACTCAGAAGACTCTGCACAGCATGCCCTTAAACATAAGTTCCTGGTCTTTTCACTGCACGGAAGAATAGCCTGTATTATTTAAGACAACAGTCTTCACCCAACTCCAGTAACAAACCCTTCAACTTACCACCAGGCTCCAATGTACCTTCCGATGAATGGGCACCAGAATAAGTTCCTGTTCAAAGAGATTTACCCCTTTGGTCCATCTTTTTACTGCTTGGTAACCCCCGGACTTTAATTTAGGATAGAAGAAAGTACTGAATGCATGGAGTACTGGATAGCCTTGTTTCTTATTTCTTTCTACCAGAAGATTCATATAAAAATTAATGACCTGTAAAACAGAGAGTATAAACTGGAATATAGAAAGTATATGACTTCTGGCTGCAAGGGAGGGTAACTGGGGCAACCCACCCTGCTGCCTTCTCCCCTTAATTAAACACCTCCATTGCCACAAAAAAAAAAAAAAAAAGAAAAGAAAAGAAAGAAAGTATATGACTGAAGGTGAATTTCTACCCAAGACAGGATGAATTAGAAGGTAAGAAGTTTAGAGAAAGGAAGGGAAGGAGATGAAAGAATTATCTATGCAAAAGAGGGAAAAACTGATCAGTGTTATGACAACTTAAGAAAGAATTAATGTGCTCTTACGAGGCATGAGTAACATTTAAGACAAACCAAGAGAAAGAACTGTACAATAATTACACAGTATGTAACTGTATCACAGAAAAAACAGGCAAAAATACAAAAAATGAAATCTTAGTATATAAAAATTATACCTTAGTTTAAAAAACACTAAAGAAAATACATTAAACATTAACATCTTATTTTTAGGGGGACTTTTGAACAGTAATTTGCTCTTCCTGTTTTTACTAAGTTTTTAAATAAAAATATATGACAGAAAACATGAAAGAAGAAATTCTAATTCTAAAATGGGCTATAAGTTAACTAGTTATGGACCAATGGGGAAGGATGGCAAACAGGGAGGGACTGAGCAGGTGGGGAAATCATCACAGAGAAAGTGTTAAGGTTGCTGTGCTTTGAATGTGTGTGGCGTTACGTACCTGCAGGGTATGCATCACACCCAGTGCACAAGGCCAAGATACAGGGTCTTTCGGAATTAAATCATGAATGTTCCATTCCGAAGAATGTGGTTTGTGCCTGAGGGGAGTGCCCAGTGCCTCTGTCCTTCTGTCATGTGAAGGCTAGTTGTTTGTCCTTCGTTCTAGCTAGTAAACAGGGACTAGACTCATAAGACACTGATCTTGGACTTTCCTGCCTCCATAATGGAAGCAACAAATTTCTATTATGTAAATTATGGAGTCTGTAGTATTTTGCTACAGCAGCAGGAATGGACCAAGATATAACGATATAACTCAAATTAAATAAGAAGACATACACTCATATATAGTAATAAATATATCCCATCATTACTGAAAAGGTAAAAGTTCCCAAAAGAAAACATCTGCAGAATCATCTGCTACATAGAAGGCTTATGAAGATACTACTGATGGGGCCCAGAGCAGTAGCCTAGTGGCTAAAGCCCTTGCCTTGCACATGTCGGGGTCCCATATGGGCACCGGTTCTAATCCCGGAATCCTGGTCACCTGCTTCCCATACAGCTCCCTGCTGTGGCCTGGGAAAGCAGTCAAGGACGGCCCAAAGCGTTGGGACCTTGCACCCATCTGGGAGACCCGGAAGAGGCTCTGGGCTCCTGGATTCAGATCAGCGCAGCTCCAGCCGTTGTGGCCGCTTGGGGAGTGAATCAATGGAGGGAAGATCTTCCTTCTGTCTCTCCTCTTCACTGTATATCTGGTTTTCTCATAAAAATAAAGTAAATCTTAAAAACAAAAAAGAAAGAAAATACTACTGAAGACTAGTAAAACAAGTTGTGGATGCAACTAGGCACAGATGCAGAAGAGAGAAACACTGCAACAAACAAGCAAAAGAAAGCTTTTTTAGGTTTAGGCTTTTCTTTTCTTCAAATAAAACTAAAAGTTGTTTTGTCAGCCTACTGAAATTGGACAGAAATCACTTTGGTCGGGATATGGTTAAACACAACCTGAAAGCCAAAGCAGGAAAAGTGGACATCTTACTTCATCATTGAGCCAGTGATAGTTCCTCAAGGTCTGGATGTCTCCTCGAGTAATTCGCAACTTGAAAGCACTGCTGAGGATCTCATCCTGGGGACCGTGGCCCAGGGCATTACTGATTTCTTTCTCCATGTCCTGAAGCATAAAATCCAAACATTACTATTTTACAACAGTTCCACTAACACATGCTCAGCCTGAGACTGAAAAACACTGCGCCTCACTGAAAACACCTGAGCCTTACAAAATACACTAGCATAGACCAACAAGCTTGCACAGTGAAAATACTCAAACTGAACTTGTTCAGGAACGTTAGTATCTCCTTATTAAATTGATGCTTTCATTACAATAAGGAATTGCGCAGTAATATTCTCACTTAAGCTATAAAACTCAATATATTAACCTAACTCAAATTACTTTTATCCAAATAGTTTTATTGCTTTCTCCCCTGAAAGTTGCAGTTTTACAATATAGATCATACTCCCTCCAGCTGCACATTCAACAGAAATAAGAGACATGCAATTAACAGCACTACTCATGACTCAGTCAGCAATAGGGGAGGTGCACAATATAAATAGAGTTAATAATTTTATCTGCCTTTACTTCCTTGTTTTCCATAGGTTTTTACCATTTTAAAATGTAATAATCAATGAAAACGACAGAGAACCACAACCACCTTAAAACAGCTGTAATGCACTTATTCTCCATGCCATAAACCCCGCTGTAAGGGCCACTACCTGTGACACCAGCATACAGTAATAATACTAGCTTGTCTTCCAGGTAGCCCATTTCCAATCCATTCCTCCCGAAGTGTCTAGGGAAACAAAAGATGGCCTAAGTACTTGAAACTCTGCCACCCATCATAAAAACTGAGTTCCAGGCCACTGGCTTTGGCTGGCTTAGCGCTAGCCTTTGCCACCATCTTGGAGTGAGCCAGGAGATGGAAGATGTCTTTCCCCTCTCTGTAAATTTATCTTTCAATTAAATAAAATAACAGATCTCTTAAAAAAAAAAAAACAAAATCCAAAGAGTGGACATTATGGCAGAGTAGGTTAAGGTGTCACACCCCATGCCAGTTTGAATCCTACAGACTACACTTCCAGTCCCACTTTCTCTTAATACAACCAAGGAGGCAGCAAGCCATAGTTCAAATTCTTAGCTCCCTAACATTCACAAGGGAAACCCTGATAAAGTTCTGAGTGCCAGGGTTTGAACTGGTTCTGCCTAACCGCTGTGGGCATCTGCAGAGTGAACCAGTGGATGGAAGATACCTGTCTTTCAACAGCAAATGGTAACAAATGTTAGAGGAGGTACAGTGGCATAGCAGCTAAGTCTCTGCCTGCAGTGCCAGCATCCCATGCGGGCACAGTACAAGTCTGTCCCAGCTACATCCCTTCGGATTCAGCTCTCTGCTTATGGTCTGTGAAAGCAACAGACTCTTGCACAAGTTGTTGGGCCGCTACATTCATATAGAGTCCTGGAGAAAGCTCCTGGGTCCTGGCTATGGACTGGTCAAACAAGCTATTGTGGCCATTTAGGGAGTGAATCATTTTGGGGAGTGAACCAGTGGATGAAAGATCTCTGTGTCTCTCGTTCTCTCTCGGTAACACCACCTTTAAAATGAAAATGTTTTAATTTTTTTTAATGTTTTAAAATACGTATTTATTTGATCTGTCAGGATTCCTTATAGATTGCTAATGATTAATGCAGCCAAAGTGACTGAACAGAACTTAACCTTGATATTTTTTTCCCCAAACTTTCATCTCTGATCTGGAGAAATTTCTCAAAACATTTATTAAACTTTAGAGGACAGGGTTATTTGGTAACACGGCTCTTATTCTGAGCAACAGTCAGTACCTCTGTAAGTTCAAGCAAGTCATCTGCTCTTCTGTCCCTGTCTTTGCTTGAGCAGTTCTTCTCCTTTGCCTCAAGTATGGACAGTCGCCTCCGGAGTAAGCCATTGTTTCCACTGCCCAGGCGAAGTCGGGCTGACACCTCTTCCGACAGGTCAGGTTCCAGCTGGTGTCCCCTCCTCTGATCAACAAAGTTTCTATATTCTATTGACATGTCTAATACTTTACATATCAACACATTTTACACAGGAAATAGAAAACACATTCAGCAGATTCCCCCCCAGATGAGTACAGTGGATCTACCCTACCTGTTCTGGCAGAGGAAAACAAATAAAGGCTCCAAAGCTAAGCCTCAGCGGCCAATACAGTTAGAAACCATGAAACAGAACGAATTATGTATCCTTGAGGTAGCAAAAGTGTTTTCAGTTCTCCTATCCCAATTAAAAATAATGTGACTAACATATAAAGAAAGTTTAACAGAGGCTGGCACTGTGGCATAGGGAATTAAGCTTTAGCCTACAGTGCTAGCATCCTATATGAGCGCTGGTTTGAATCCCACTGCTCCACATCCAATCCAGCTAGCTGATAAAGTGCATGGGAAAACAGCAGAAGATGGTCAAAATCCCCAGGCCCCTGTAGCTACATGGGAGACCCAGAAAAAGCACCAGACACCTAGCTTTGGACCAGCCCAGCTCAGGCCACTGCAGACATTTGGGAAGCAAACCAGCAAATGGAAGATGTCTGTCCCTCTGTCTCTCCTCTCTGTAAACCTCTCTTTGAAATAAAGGTAAACAAATATCTAATTTAAAAAACAAAAGTTTAACATTTAACGTACCAAAACCCATGACCTAAATACCATGAGAATCAGTCATTGCTAATAGTTATAATAAGAAGTCATATTTGATCTAAGAAGCCTGTATCACAGAAAATGTCACAAACAGGGGGGTTAAGCTGAACATAACAGCCACAGATTCTCAATCATGTCTGTGTGATGGGACCCCCACAAAGTACACAGCACGGCAGAGGGGCCTCTGGATTGCTGACCGTGTCCAAGTGCCCGGAGAGGGCGTGGAAGCTTTATGCTCCTTCTTGCATACCTCATCTTAGTATCTCTTACATCTGGCTATTCAACTGACTCCTTTGTAATATCCTTTATAATGGAAACAAGAAATAATGCATAAAGCATTAATATATCACTTAACTTATGCAGTCAACACCACTCAGGTCAACAAACAGAGGGATCAGCATCCTAGGAGCTCTGAGACATCTCCCTGTCACAACCTGCAGAACCCCAAATAATGGACTTGTCTCTTGGTAGACAAATTATGTTTAAATTTGGTTATTCAGAAATAGAGCTTTACACTAGATTCCACACTGATGTGAAAACACCTAGCCAGTATTCATCATTCTAGCTCTCTGCCAGGTAGAGTGCGTCTGGTCCTCCCTCGTAGCCTGAAACAGCACCATCACTACATTCAGCACAGATGGAAGCAGGATGGAGCTCATCAGTTTCCAAACATCTCTAATCTGTCCCGTCTAGGACAGTTTGTCTTTCGGCTTTTGCGCCACAGGTGACAATGACTGAGCACAAAAAGGAGCTACTCTGAAGCACTGGAAATAGGGAACATTAGAGAAGGAAAAGTTCCAAAATTTGGCACTGGCAACGTGACTCAACAGGGTAATCCTCCACCCCATGGAACCAGCTTGTGTCCCAGTTGCTCCACTTCTGCTCCTGGCCGATAGCCTGGGAAAGCAGGAGAGGATGGACCAAGTCCTTGGAACCTTGAGCCCACCTGGGAGATCTGGAAGAAGATCCTGGCTCCTGGCTTCAGATCAGCTTGGCTCTAGCCATTGCAGCCATTTGGGGAGTGAATCAGCACACGGAAGAGCTCTTTCCATACCTTGCCTTTTCTCTGTAACTTTGCTTTATAAATACAGATAAATAAATAAATCTTTAAAAGAAAAAGTTCTAAGGCTTAAGACTGTAACTTTGCCTTTTAGCTAATTCTAATGAAGGGTCTAGGGGAGAACACAAACTGAACCAAACTGATATTTAATGTAACACACTCCACAATTCTGCAACTCTATGTATCTAAAATTGGATATCACTTAAAACCTCAAGCTTGTGTTTAATTTAAAACTATATTTCGTGGGCCTAACAGCGTGGCCTAGAGGCTAAAGTCCTCGCCTTGCATGCGCAGAGATGCCATATGGGCGCCAGTTCTAATCCCAGCAGCTCCACTTCCCTTCCAGCTCCCTGCTTGTGGCCTGGGAAAGCAGTCGAGGACGGCCCAAAGCTTTGGGAACCTGCACCCGTGTGGGAGACCTGGAAGAAGTTCCTGGCTCCTGGCTCCAGATGGACACAGCACCAGCCATTGCACTCACTTGGGGAGTGAATCATTGGACAGAGGATCTTCCTCTCTGTCTCTCTTCCTCTCTGTATATCTGACTTTCCAATAAATAAATAAATCTTTAAAAAAAAAACTGTATTTTGTTCAGATATGGAATGTACAGCATAACATTTTGCCATAAATAAGATATTATATTGTCATGGAGATCAATAGAATCTACAGAATGTGTGCAAATCAATTAGGAAGAAGACTGTTAACATTTAAGTAAATCTGAATCCTGATTCTGAAAACAAAATCCTGAATGTATCATATCTTTGCTAAATTTGTATATTTTAAAAGATTCTCCAACAGAAGCCTGCAGCAGCAGATAAGGGAGAATGTGGAGTTCGTCTCTTTTAAACAAAGGCAACCAGTGCACTGAAGTGAACACCCAGAAGCAAAAGATTATGCATTTTCAATAGCAGCTCTTTCAGAGAAAATAATGGAATTAGAAATCAAAGTAATATATATATATCATCTTTATTTTTTCACAGCACAAAAACACGTGAGGTGGGAGGGCACACATAAAATTTAGCTAGGGTATCTACTTACACCTTCGTTGTCAAGTCTGATGCCAACCAGCTTCTCTGTATCGGAAACCTTCCCCTTTAAAAACCTGAACGGGGGAGGAAAGCAAGCAACTGTTGGTGTAACCTGATTTTAATTTCATACATATTTGACAAGTTTGAGACATGATATTTCATAAATTATAAACAAAAATTGCCTTGATTTTACAAAATCTTTTAATGAAAGCTCAGCAAGCCTTGGTGAAGAGAAATGCACATTAAGCATTTTAGGCTTTGTAGATTTTAGCCACAGGCGATTCAACTCCACTTTATCACAACAGTCTAAAAGCAGCCACAGCTAGTACAGAATGAAGGTGTTCAATAGAACTTAGGGTCACTAACAAAAATGTTCACCAAAAAATATCTATATAAATCGTAAAAGGGGGACCAGATTTGGCCATGGTGCACAGTTTACAAACTGTCACTATGAAACATTCATCTGGGTTGGCACAGTGGTAAGCATGTAAGTCTCTGCCTATATTACCAGCCTCCCATATGGGCACTAATCCAAGTCCTTGCTGCTCAACTTCCAATTCAGCTCCCTGATCATGGCCTGGGAAAGCAGCGGGACACAGCCCGCATCCTTAGGCCCGTGACCACATGACACAGAAAAAGTTCTTGGTTCCTGGTCATTACAGTCATTTGTGAAATGAACCAGTAAATAGTGCTCTCTTTCACTCTTTGTAACTCTGCCTTTCCCATTAAAATAAATAAATCCTTTTAAAAAAAATGATAAAGGGTCCAACACGGTAGCCTAAGAGCTGAAGTCCTTGCCTTCCACATGCCAGGAACCCATATTGCTGCAGCTTCATGTTCCAGAGGCCCTGCTTCCCATCCAGTTCCCTGTTCATGGCCTGGTAGGGCAGTCGAGAACAGCCCCAAAGTCTTGGGATCCTGCACCCACATGGGAGATCCAGAAGACGCTCTGATCTCCTGGCTTCAGATCAACTCAGTTCTGGCCATTGCAGCCACCTGGGGAGTGAATCAACAGATGGAAGATCGTTCTCTCTGTCTCTCCTCCTCTCTGTATATCTGATTTCCTAATAAAAACAAAATAAATATTTAAAAAATTAAATTTAATTTAAAAACTATCATCTAAAACCCTAAAACATGCAGAACTACTTTCAGTAGAGATGCCTACCCAAACCCACACACATAACTCAAAAAGCACCGATGTCTTCCAGTACACAAAGTCTATGAGATAAGAAGTTCAGGGGGAGGCATCTGATGCAAGAGCAACCTAGATGCTCAAATATGTTAACCAGCTACCAGACCTGAAGAAAAATCACAATTCCTCAGGCCTATTTATTTGTTAATATTGCACACAAGGTAAGAAAATATGTTATACGGTAACAATGAATTGAGTCACCTACCTCTTATCACTTCTCACTGGACATAGAAGTCCTCTTGCATCAGCAACTCTATCTGTGAGCATGGTAAGGAAAACATCACTCTTAAGCTAGAATTTCAACTTATACTTAACAAAGTATCAAGGCATTCATTTAATGCAGAATGCGGAAGTGAATGACAATGACACTAGTCCCCATGCAATGACACGCACAAATACACAGACTCTTTGTTTTCTATACATACCCTACATAATAAACTGATGAATAACAGGTATTTTGGTAAGATATGGATAGTTAGTGGAAAATACAAGAAAGTCAATATAAGAAATAAGTACATTAATTTTAGGTTCATAAAAAAGAACCTACAAATAAGAGACATTTTATGAATCTATTTCATCCTGGAACAACAGTTTTACTAAACTGGTACTAAATAATGCAAGGCTATCTTCAGCTATACATACATTTTTCCGTTGACATGCACACTTTAACAGATACTAGTCAATATATCAAGACAAGGCTAAATCTGGGAACTCACATTGTTTTGGAACAAACTGAGCTGTTTTGACTCCATGATTTTGCTCTTCCCCCCAGCCTTTGGTCTTTAATGCATCCATCTGACTTCTCTGAGAACTTAGAAACATAAAATGTGAGGAAAATCACATACAAAAGGAAAATCTAATAGAAATACACATCATTTATCAGACAAAACTCTCTACACAGGAGTTACCAATTACCCCATATTATACACAAAGGAAGAAACATATGGGTCTAGGACAAAAGGAATCTATTTATGATTATAAATAATACCCTTTAATGCAAGTTACCTAAACTCTACTGTCCCTATTTGTAAAACTGAACATTCTTAATCCCCTATGCCATTTTCACCAAAAAATCTTAGTATAACGAAACTAACATTGAAAAATTCTGGAGCACAGCACGATAGACTAGTGGCTACCCTGCCTTGAATGTGCCATATGGGTGCCGGTTCTAATTCCGGCAGCCCCTTCCCATCCAACTCCCTAATTGTGGCTTGGGAAAGCAGTCGAGGATGGCCCAAAGCTTTGGGAACCTGTACCCACATGGGAGACCCAGAAGACGCTCTGATCTCCTGGCTTCAGATTGGAAGAGTTCTGGCTGTTGCAGTCCCCTAGGGAGTGAATTAACAGACGGAAGATCTTCCTCTCTGTCTCTCCTCCTCTCTGTATATCTTACTTTCCAACAAAACTAAAATAAATCTTTAAAAAAAAATTCTTGGGGTTTTGCCATGGCATAGTAACCTAAACTTCAACCTACACTGCCAGCGTCTCATATGGGCGCCTATGGTTGCCGTTTCGTGTACCATCTGTTCTACTTCTAACCCCCTGCATAAGGCTTAGGAAAGCCTCAGAGGATGGGAAATTTGGAAGAAGCTCCTGGTTCCTGCCTTCGGATCCCTTCAGCTCTGGCCAATGCAGCCATTGCGAGTGAACAAATGGAAGATCTTCCTCTCTGTCTCTTCTTCTCTCTATGCAACTGTGCCTTTTGAATAATAAAATATATTAAAAAAAATTCTTAAATTCTGAATTTAATTGGATCCTAAAACAACACACTGCAAGCAGTAGTGAGGCCCAGCACAATGGCACACTGGCTAAATCCTTGCATTGCACAGGCCGGGATCCCATGAGGGTACCCATTCATGTTCCTGCTGCTCTACTTCTCTTCCAGCTCCCTGCTTGTGGCCTGGGAAAGCAGTTGAGGATGGCCCAACAAGCACGTGGGAGACCCAGAAGAAGCTCCTGGTTCCTGGCTTCGGAACAGCTTAGCTCCAACCATTGCAGCAACTTGAGGAGTGAACCAGTGGATGTAAGATGTTTATCTCTGCATCTCCTTCTCTCTGAAAATCTGATCTGACCTTCCATTAAACATAAATAGGTATTAAAAAAAAAAAGACCAAGAAGCATTGGCTAGCACTGTAGCATACTTGGCTAAACAACCATTTGTGAGGTCAACATCCCATTTCAGAAGGGCAGTTAAAGCCGACACACCTCAGCTTCAGATCCAGCTTCCAGCCAATATGCCTAGAAAAGCAGTTAGGCCCCACCATCTATTTGTGAGACCAGGATGGGGCTTCTGGTTCCTGCTTTCTGCCTGGACTACACCAGGTTATTGCAGCCATTTTGGAAGGAAAGAGGGAGCAAGAGGAAGATGCCTGACTCTTCTTGTCACTCTACTTTCCAAATAAATGGATACATAAATTAATGTTTATATAAATAATTTTTTAAAGATTTATTTATTTTTAATGGAAAGGAAGATATAAACAGAGGAGGAGAGACAGAGAACAAGTTCCATTCATTGATTGACTCCCCAAGCAGACACATGGCTGGAGCTAAGCTGATCTGAAGCCAAGAACCCACAGCCGCTTCCAGATTTCTCTAGCAGGTGCAAGGTCCTAAGGCCTTGGGCTGTCCTCGACTGCTCTCCTAGGGCACAAGCAGAGAGCTGGATGGCAAGTGGGGGTGGGGGCAGTTCGTGTCCTGGAACATCCAGGCCAAGCAAAGCAAGGACATTAGCTGCTGGATAACCGCTACAGGTCCATAAATAAATATTTTCAAAGTAGAAATTTTCAGGCCTGACATGGGAGCCTAGTGGCTAACGTCCTTGCCTTACAGGTCCTGGGATCCTATATACACGCCAGTTCTAATCCTAGCAGCTCCACTTCCCATCCAGCTCCCTGCTTGTGGCCTGGGAAAGCAGTTGAGGATGGCCCAAGCCCTTAGACCTTGCACCTGCGTGGGAGACCTGGAGAAGGTTCCTGGCTCCTGTCTTTGAATTGGCACAGCATTGGTCGTTGTGCTCACTTGGGGAGTGAATCAACACATGGAAGATCATCCTCTCTGTCTCTCCTTCTCTCAGTATATCTGACTTTCCAATAAAAATAAACAAATTTCTCAAAAAAAAAAAAAAAACAGCAGAAATTTTCACAAGGAAAGTAATGGGTATCTGACCTGTTTGACAATACCTGGTATGGGTATGCCCCAGCTCCATTCCTGATTCCAGCTGTTTGCTAATGTGCGCCCTGAGTAGGTTCAGGTGATACCCCTTGTGTGGGAAAGCTGGACGCAGTCCCAGCTCATGCCTTCAAGTACCACCCTAGAACACTGTAAGCATCTGAGGAGCAAACTAGGAGATGGGTGAACACTCCCTCTGCCTCTCAAATAACTTACGGCTTTTCAGTTTTAAGATTATGAAAATACTTAGAGGATTATGCAAATATAACAAAACCAACAGTTCAACAAGGACACTGTGTCTAATGATGACTCAAAATAGAGAAAACAACTTCATGACTAGAGAAATTTTTCAAACATTTACAACCAAATTTAAAATCCCCAAGTGACTTTTCATTTCTGCATTATTAAACAAACTGGATAATCATGTGAAAGCCATTTTTACTTGTCACATACTTTCTGGGATCCTTTTGTATTCTCTTTTCACTCACTAGGGCTTCCAGGTATACCTCTATCCTGAACTCACACGTACTAGCACCACTTGTAGGTAAATATAAGGCGAAACAACACCTTGTTTTGCCACTCTCATCTACTTGATCAACTCACTTCATAACCTGATCAGCAAGCAACCTTTTTTTTGAAGAATAATTTATTTTTATTGGAAAGGCAGATATACGGAGAGGAAGAGAGACAGAGAAGAAGATGTTCCATTCAATGGTTCACTCCCAAACAGCCGCAAAAGCTGGAGCTGAGCCAATCCGAAGCCAGGAGGCAGTAGCCTCCTCCAGTTCTCCCACACAGGTGCAGGGTCCCAAAGCTTTAGGCCGTCCTCAACTGCTTTCCCTGGCCATAAGCAAGGAGCTGGATGGGAGGTGGAGCTGCCGGGATTAGAACTGGCACCCATATGGGATCCCAGCATGTTCAAGGCACGTTTAGCCATTACGTTATCGTGCTGGGCCAGGCAAGCAATCTTATAAAGAAAATCCTTTCTTTTTAAAAATATTTATTTATTATTGGATAGGCAATTTACAGAGATAAAGAGGGACAAGAGAAAGATCTTTTATCTGCTGTTTCCCTCCCCAAATGGTCGCAATGGTTGGAAGCGGGTTGATCCAAAGGATCTTCTTTGAGGTCTCCCAGGGGACTGCAGTGTCCCAAGACTTTAGACTATCCTCCACCGCTTTCCAAGGCCACAAGCAGGGAGTTGGATGGGAAATGGACTAGCTGGGATACAAACCAGGGCCCATATTGGATGCCGGTACTTAAAAGGTGGAACTTGATCCTGCTACGCCATGGTGGCAGCCCTAAAAAATTCTTACAACCACAAATGACTTTGTTCTTGTCTCTAGATTAGAGGTTTTCAATTATACTAAATAGTAATCACTCAAACTCTACAGACTATATGTGTATCATAATGTAGCAATAAGGTCAGAGGGAGAATAAAGATTGAGAGATTCCCAAAAGTAAAAGAGAAAGGAAGGAGGCACAGCAGGAAGAAATTGGGAGACTAGCCAGAGATCAAAAGGAAGGGGGGGAGAAACAAAAGCAAAAAGTGAGAAACAGAAATTTTGAAAATGTTTATTTTGGGAGGCTGAAAATACTCTGTACCCCTCAACCAAACCTACTACAACCAATGATCCACCTTTCTGTGTCAAAATTTTCAGGAGTTCACCTGAGGAGAGGAGTCCAAAGCTAACAAGAAATCCATCTTATGAAAACAACGTTCTCCATAACCCCTACTAGGTGCAATGTCAGCAAATATATGACTACAGGGATTGTTTACTAAGTGTTCACACCTTTACTCTCCATAAGTTCTTTCAATCCAATCTCCTTTTTCTAAAAAAGAAAAAGATATCGAAGAAAGTATTTATCTTATTAGCTTATTTTTACCTGTAATGACTTGAAGTTACAGAAGGGATGGAATTTCCATGACCACTTTCTTTAAGTCGTTCTAGTAGCCTTTGATACTTCTCTTTTTCCTCTTTCTGAACACCCTAAAAACATCACAGCATGTTAAATCAACAC
This sequence comes from Ochotona curzoniae, assembly GCF_017591425.1. Taxonomy (NCBI): domain Eukaryota; kingdom Metazoa; phylum Chordata; class Mammalia; order Lagomorpha; family Ochotonidae; genus Ochotona; species Ochotona curzoniae. Next base: position 16,254,862 of record NW_024467096.1, on the reverse strand, counting down.
TAGCACTTACAGTTTCAATTAGGTCACAAACAGACCTAAGAGGTCAAGTGCATATTATTTAACAGCATAACGTGTAGTCAGGGTTTATACTATTTTTTTAATAGGTTGGCAACAGCAAAAGAATTATTTAAAAAAATTTTTTTAAGATTTATTTATTTTTATTACAAGGTCAGATATACAGACAGGAGAGACAGAGAGGAAGATCTTCCGTCCAATGATTCACTCCCCAAGTAAGCGAAACAGCCAGTGCTATGCTGATCCAATGCCAGGATCCAGAAACTTCTTCCGGGTCTCCCATGCGGGTGCAGGGTCCCAAAGCTTTGGGCTGTCCTCGACTGCTTCTCCAGGCCACAAGCAGGGAGCGGGATGGGAAGTGGAGCTGCCGGGATTAGAACCGGCGCCCATATGGGACCCCAGTGCATACAAGGCAAGGACTTTACCTGCCAGGCCACACCGCTGGGCCCCCCAAAAATTATCTATTCTTTATTGGAAAGTAAAATATACGTAGAGGAGAAACAGAGAAGATCTTCCGTCTGGTGATTCACTCCCCAAGCAGCCACAATGAACAGAGCTGTGTCAATTCGAAGCCAAGAGACTATAGAGCCTCTTCTGGGTCTCCTATGCAGGTGCAGTGTCCCAAGGCTTTCAGCCATCCTGAGCTGCTTTGCCAGGCCACAAGCAGGAAATAAGCTTGATGGGAAGTGTGGAAAGGAGACTCAAGACTCTTAAATGAGATATTGAATATAAGATTGAACATCTACAGATGATATATTTTGGGAATATTCTCATTTGGATTTGTATCCCAGCAGTTCCACTTCCCATCCAGCTTCCTGCTTGTGGTGTGGGAAAGCATTCAAGGATGGCCCAAAGCTTTGGGACCCTGCATCCACAAGGGAGACCTGGAGGAAGTTGCTGGCTCCTGGCTTCAGATCAGCTCAATTCTAGACGACAGGGCAACTGGGGGAGTAAATCAACAGACAAAAAATCTTCCTCTCAGTCTCTCTTCTTCTCTGTAAATCTGACGTTCCAATAAAAATAAATGCACCTTAAAAAAAGATCAAAACAACTGTTTAAAAAATTGTTTCTGCATAAGCTCCTAGGACAAAGACCACATTTCAGTCAATTTTCAATGCAGACAACAGACATAGCACTTGGGATTCAAATACATATCCCTTCATAAACTAAGCAAGTGGCCCAGAAAATGAAGGGGTCAGCTTTGTGTAGTTAGGACAAGGCCTATGATACTGGCATCATTTACCAGGTATGGGTTTAAGTTCCAGTTACCCTACTTCCAATCCAGCTCCCTGCTAACAACCATGGGAAAGCAGCAAAAGATGGTCCAAGCTGTGGGGCACCACTACCCAATAGAAAACCCAGATGAATTTCTTAATTCTAGGGTTCGCCAGCCCTTGCTGCTGCAGCTGTGTGGAAAGTGAACCAGCACAGGGATGAACTCTTTCTCTCCCTTTCACTCTGCATTTCAAATAAATAAAATATTTCTAAAAATATAACTTGTAGGGACGGTACTATAGTATGACATACTAATAGTCCACACGCAGCAACAGCATCCAATATGGATGCTGCCTCTATTTCCGGCTGTTCTACTTCCTATGAGACTCAATGGAAATTTTATGATCAAGAAAAGCAGTGGAAGGTAACTCAAGTTCTTGGGCTCCTGCACCCACATGGGAGACCCCAAAGAATCTCATGCCTCTCAGCCTGTAGAGTTCCAGCTCCAGTTTTTGTGGCGTGAACGAGAGCATGGAAGATCTCGCCCCCTGCATCTCTCCTCACCATAAATCTGCATTCCAGATGAAAAAACAAAATTTAAAGGACCTTGTTCAAAAATTTTGTCTTATACACTGAAATAGCTTCTACAGTAGAGAAAATACAAGAGTAATTCTTGGGGGTTTTTTTGTTTGTTTTATAATTGGAAAATTAGAAATACAGAGAACAGGAAAGACAGAGAGGAAGATCTTCCATCTGCTGATTCACTCCCCTAGCAGCCGCAAAGCGGGAGCTGTGCCAGTGTGAAGCCCGGAGCCAGGAACTTCTTCCGGATCTCCCACATGGGTGCAGGGTTCCAAGACTTTGGACTGTATCAACTGCTTTCCTAGGGCACAAGCAGGCAGCAGGATGGGAAGTGGAGCTGCTTGGATTAGAACCAGTGCCCATAGGGGATCTCGGCTCATGCAAGGCAACCACCACAAGGCTATCACGCCAAGCCCAGGAAAAATTCTAAATTTTTCCTGTAACAACCTGAAGACCTTAAGACACCAATAATTTTAAATTGCTCAAGATTTACTAGTAATCAGGGAAATGCAAATTAAAACCATAATGAGATTTTACCTCACTCCTGTTAGAATGGCTATCATTCAGAAATCAAGAAACAATTGAAGCTAGTGAGGATGTGGGTAAAACGATAAAGTGTTGGTGGGATATAATTCTGTGCAACCATTTTGGAAGAGTATGAAAATAGTTCCAACATATGATCCAGCCATCCCAATCCAAGAACTTACGTAAAATAAAATCCGCATATGAGAATTATCTGCATACCCACATTTACACAGCATGATTCTCAATAGCTAAAACATGGAAGGAACCCAGATGTTCATCAGGTGATGACTAGATAAAGAAAACCTGTATGCACACTACGGAATACTGCTCAGCCATAGAAAGGAATGAATATCTTGTCTTTTAGAACTAAATAAATCAAAGTGAAAACCATTAAGTTTAGTGAACTAAGTCACTCTCAAAAAAAAAACAAAAAACAAACATCATACATTTTCCTTCATCCATGAAAATTACTATATAAAGTACAAAAATGTAATTTTTCAGAAATTCTTTTATTTTGGTAATCTTTACATAGTTGATTAGGACACAAAGGATCAAGGGCTACAGGAAAGTGGGTAAGACCATTGTTTGCACATTAATATTATTTTTTTTTTCTGTGTCTGGGGTAAGGGAAGAGATAAAAGGAAAAACCCCAATCAGCCTCGCACCCATCCCAGGTCCCTGATGTGGGGTATGCTCTGGGGGTCCAGCTCAAGCAGCCTGTCTCTCCTCTCTGTATATGACTTTGCAATAAAAATAAATAAATCATTAAAAAAAAAAAGAAAATAGAATTGATTGGGAATGGCACAATAACCTAGTGGTTAAATCCCTTTTTGCATTTACAGGGATCAAACATGGGCACCAATTTGTGTCCTGGCTATAACACTTCCAGCTCCATTTGTGGCCTGGAAAGCAGTGGAGGACTACCCAAAGCCTTAGGGCCCTGCACCTGTGCAGGAGACCCGGAAGAATCTCCTGGCTTTGGATCAATACAGCACGGGTTGATGTGGCCACTTGGGCAATTGAACCAGTGGGTGAAGATTCTTCTGTCTATACATCCGCCTTTCCAGGAAAAATTTAAAAATGAAAATACAAAGAAAAAAACATGAAAGCGATTGAGGCGAGCACTGTGGCACAGCAAGTTAAAAGACCACCGGCCACACTGGTATCCCATATGGCATAAGTGCTCCACATCCAATCCTGCTCCCTACTAACATGCCTGGGAAAGCAGCAAGGGATGACTCAAATCTTTTGGCCCCTGCCAACCATGTGGGAGACCTAGAAGCTCTTGGCTCCTGGCTTTGGCCTGGCCCAACCCTAGCTTTGTGGCCATTTCACGGATGAACCAGCAGATGGACAATCTCCCTCTCTCTATAACGCTGCCTTTCCACTGGATAAATAAATATTTTTAAAAAGCTAGCAATTGTTTCTCCATTGTTCTAAGGCGCAAAAAGTTGAAAAGATGCATACCATTTTACTTCTCTTTGTTACTACATTTTATAAAACAAGTCAAAATTCAGAAACCCAGTAAGAACAATCTATGACCTTTTTAAAAAGATTTAGTTCAGCCTGGTGGACTGCAACACCCATTGGTTCCAACGGAAGTTGGGAGTGAAAACAATCACCCCAGCGATCCCAACCACCAGCTGATCAGGGCGATGGAATGTGCCGGGCCCTGTACTTGTTAGCACATACAAGAATCTGGGTTGAGAACAACTCAGACAAAATTTCTTTGGAGATCTCCCCAGTCAAAATGATGGACTCAGGGGCCCGGCGCGGTGGCACAAGTGGTTAAGGTCCTCGCCTTGCACGCCCGGGATCCCATATGGGCGCTGGTTCTAATCCCGGCAGCCCCGCTTCCCTTCCAGCTCCCTGCCTGTGGCCTGGGAAAGCAGTCGAGGACGGCCCAAAGCTTTGGGACCCTGCACCCATGTGGGAGACCTGGAAGAGTCTCCTGGCTTCGGATCGGCATAGTATCGGCATAGTATCGGCCGTTGCACTCACTTGGGGAGTGACTCATCGGACAGAAGATCTTCCTCTCTGTCTCTCCTCTCTGTATATCCACCTTTCCAATTAAAAAATAATAATAAAAATAAATCTTAAAAAAAAAAAAATGCTGGACTCAGAACCCTAACCAAGAAAAGAGAGAAGACAGAACAGGTCAACCAACCATCTCAGCTATATCTTGGCAGAGAAATATGGGGCAAACAGAGACTCTATGATGGACCATGTCAATCACTAGATTATTCAAAGACCTCATAGTGCTTGGGGTGGCAAGATTGGCAGCGATTCATAACTGTTGAAATATCAAAACCACCTGAGGAAGAACCTCAGAGCATACCCTACATCCGGGACCTGGGGAGGGTGGGAAATTGGGTGGGCCTTCTGCTTAATACCCCCCTTTAAACATGAAGAAAACAATATGGAAAAAATAATAGTCTTACCCACTTTCCTGTAGCCCTTGAACCTTTTCACCCTAATTAACTATGTAAAGATTGTCAAAATATAATAATAAATAAACAAATAGATTTCGTTCATTTGTACTTGAAACACAGGGGTACAGAGAGAGGCGGAAAGAGGCAATTCAAAGCCAAGAAGCAGGAGCCTCTGTCTCCCTCACAGGGACAGGGAGGGGTCCAAACACAGAAGCAATGCTTTGCTGCTCCCCAGGCCATAAGCAGGGAGCTAGATCAGAGTTGGAGCAGCTGGGACTAGACCTGGCACACATATAGGATGCCAGTGTCACAGGCAAAAACTGGGTCTACTATACCAAAGTGCTGGCCCCACATAATCTTATCCCTTCCTGACATGACTGCATTGTCTCCCTAATAGTGACACAACTGCACATACAAAGGAAGTAAATTATATATGTATGACATATCATTCAGAAGGAAAAATAGCTACTAGCAGCTATTTCCTAAGTCAAACAGGATGATGAAAGCCAGATACAGAAGCGATGGGAACATATCTTCACAGTATACCCATTTGTATCTTTTGACTTTATCATAATATACATTAATCATTCCCTAAAAAATCCACAAAATGTACTTCTAAAAATAAATCGGGTTCATATGGCTCACCTCCTCCACAGTGCAATGAGGACGTCTCAAACCTTTGCCAACCTCTTCAGAAATTGTCTCTGTTATAGCCTGTTCCTGAGGTTTCCACATTAAGGAATCTTCTGGATTGCCTCTGCTATGGCGACGGACACCTGGTCTTCTGTTATACCCTTCCGAGTTCAAAGTAAAACTGGGTAAAAAAAAAGACCAAAAATGAATTATCAAATAGCTTAGACTGTTAGAACTCAAGCTACAAAAGTACCCTTTGACCATTTATAAAAGTTCAATCTATGCCTAGAGAACCAGGGCATTCAAATTCTAGATTTAGTTTCCCTGTCATACACACTCCCCACACCTGGTACAGTACCACTGGAATTAATTATTCATGTGATTACTTATTTAATGTCTATATTCCACATCAAACTACTATACTATAGCATGAAGGTTACGTCAAAAGATACTCAATAACTACTGTTGAATGCTAAACTAAATTTACTAAGAAAGTTGAAAGTCATGGAACCTACCACTCAACTGCTCGTGGTAATAGATTGGCCTCACTTGCCATTACAAACAATTTCAGATGACAGAAAGGCTGTAAGACCACTTCTAATACTTCTTTGCTTTTTTTTTTAAGGTTTATTTATTTTTATTGCAAAAGCATATGGACAGAAAGGAAGAGATTCCATCTACTGGTTGACTCCTCAAATGACCATAACATCCAGGGCTGAGCCGATGTGAAGTGAGAAGCCAGAAGCTTCTTCCAGGTCTCTAACATGGCTGCAAGGTCCGAAGGCTTTGGGCCATCCTCTACTGCTTTCCCAGATCACAGGCGGGGAGCTGGATGGGAAGTAGAGCAGCCAGAACACAAACCAGTACCTATATGGGATCCTGGTGCATGCAAGGTAAACACTAAGCTATGGCGCCAGGATCAAAATTAAAGTATAAATGTCATTAAAGATAAACAATGACAGAGATGTTCAAGATTAAAACAGATCAGAGGGCCCGGAATGGCAGCCTAGCAGCTGATGTCCTCGCCTTGAATGTGCTGGGATCCCATATGGGCACCAGTTCTAATCCTGGTAGTCCTGCTTCCCATCCAACTCCCTGCTTGTAGCCTGGGAAAGCAGTTGACACAGTCCACAGTCTTGGGACCCTGTTCCCGCATGGGAGACCCAGAAGTAGCTCCTGGCTCCTGGCTCCAGATCAGCCCAGTTCCGGTCATTGCGGCCACTTGGGAGTGAACCAGCAGATAGAATATCTTCCTCTTTCTTTCCTTCTCTCTGTAAATTTTCCTTTCCAATAAAAATAAATAAGTTTATTGAGGGCCCGGCGTGGTGGCGCAAGTGGTTAAGGTCCTCGCCTTGCACGCCCGGGATCCCATATGGGCGCCGGTTCTATCCCAGAAGCCCCACTTCCCATCCAGCTCCCTGCCTGTGGCCCGGAAAAGCAATCGAGGACGGCCCAAAGCTTTGGGATCCTGCACCCATGTGGGAGACCCAGAAGAGGCTCCTGGCTTCGGATCGGCATAGTATCGGCCGTTGTGCTCACTTGGGGAGTGAATAATCGGACGGAAGATCTTCCTCTCTGTCTCTCTCTGTATATCCGCCTTTCCAATAAAAAATAATAAAAATAAATCTTTAAAAAAATAAATAAATAAATCTTTTTAAAAGAGAAAAGGAGAAAAAGGAATCAAACAAACTCATTTAGAGTCAAAAATTTACTCTTGAATGGTTCAGGGAACAAAATACATTATCCGTGCGTGCATGACAGAGAACAATAAAGCAAATGCCATAAAATGGTAACAATTAGTGAACCTAGGTCAAGATTATTATTAAGAGCTGCAAATATATAAAGTAGGGGCCAGCTTTGTGGTTAACAAGTTGCTGCCTGGGAAACCAGCAACCCATATGGCCAATGCTGCTCCAGTCATTCAGCTCATTGCTAATGCACTTGGGAAAGCAGCAGAACATGTCACAAGTACCTGGGCCTCTGCCATCCATATGGGAAACCAGAATGAAGCTCCTGGTTCTGTCCTAGCCCAGGCCAGCGATTATGGCCTTTGGGGAGTGAACCAGTGGATGGGAGAGTTCTCTGCCACTCCTTCTTTTTCTGTACCTTTGCCTTTTAAGTCATAAATGAATCTAAAAAAAATTACACAGAGCAAAAAAGGAGAAATCACATGACTGGAAGAGACAGATCTATTATTGCTGAAAACATCAAAATTCTTCCTAACCAATAATTTTAAAAAAAGTAAAAAGATCAGAACTTCCTTTAAAACACTTTAAGTCAATTTAATCTTACTGAAATTTCTGGAATACTGTACTTGAAGAGGAAAATACACATGCTTTTCAAATGAATGGGGAATAATATCCAAATAGTATTATAAGCCATAAAAGAAAATTTGGAAACTTAATAACCTATCTTTAACCTTTTAACCAATCACCCATCAGGCTGCTGCTGCAACAGTGGCATCCCACATGGGCAACCTTGAGTCTGGACCACTCCACCTCCAACCCAGCTCCGTGCCAATGTCACCAGCAAAGCAGCAGATGGCCCAACTGGCAGTGAATATCTGGGTAAATGGAGACTCTAAGGTGGATTATGTCAACCAGTGGATTCTGGAGAGATTTTATTATACTTGGAGAGGCAAGATTGGCAGTAATTCAGGACTGTTGAACTATCAAAACCTCTGGAGCAGAACTCTCAGAGCATGGTGTTGTGTGGCTGGACCCAGGGTGCAGAGGCATTTGGGAGGCTGGATGTGGCTTCTTTCCTTATCTCACCTTCCCCAAATACAGGAAAGGAAAAAAAATTTTAAAAAAAAAAAAGAGAGAGAGAATGTGAAAATGTTGACCTTATCCCCTTTCCTGTAGTTCTTGACCAATATCACTCCAATCAATTATGTAAAAATCATCAAAAAAAAATGGTCCAACTGCTTGAGCTTCTGCCACCCATGTAGGTGATCTGCAGATGGAAGAGCTTTCTTTTTCCCTCTCTCTCTCTTTCAAATAAGCAAATATTTAAGAAATAATCAGGGGCCCAGGGAAGAAGCCTAGCAGCTAGTCTTCACCTTGAACACGCTGCGATCCCATATGGGCGCCAGTTCTAATCCCAGCTGCTCCACCTCCCATCCAGCTCCCTGCTAGGGCCTGGGAAAGCAGTAAATGATAGTCCAAAACCTTGGGACGGGCCCGGCACGATGGCGCAGTGGTTAAGGTCCTCGCCTTGCACGCCCGGGATCCCATATGGGTGCTGGTTCTAATCCCGGCAGCCCCACTTCCCTTCCAGCTCCCTGCTTGTGGCCTGGGAAAGGGACCCTGCACCTGTGTGGGAGACCCGGAAGAGGCTCCTGGCTCCTGGCTTCAGCCCGGCATAGCATCGGCCGTTGCGCTCACTTGGGGAGTGAATCATCGGATGGAAGATCTTCCTCTCTGTCTCTCCTCTCTGTATATTTGCCTTTCCAATAAAAATAAATCTTTAAAAAACAAAAACAAACAAACAAACAAAAAAAACCACAAAACCTTGGGACCCTGCACCCGTGTGAGAACCCCAGAAGAAGTTCCTGGCTCCTGGCTTTGAATCAGCTTAGCTCTGGCTGTTTCAGCTACCTGGCAATGAACCCGTGGATGAATATCTTTCTCTCTGTATCTCCTTCTCTCTGTTCGTCTGTATTTCCAATAAAAATAAATAAATCTTGAGCCCAGCAGCGTGGCCTAGCAGCTAACGTCCTTGCCTTGAACGTGCTGGGATCCCATATGGGCCCCGGTTCTAATCCCGCAGCTCCACGTCACCTCCACAACTTCCTGCTTGTGGCCTGGGAAAGCAGTCGAGGATGGCCCAAGCCCTTGGACCCTGCACCATGTGGGAGAGCTGGAGGAAGTTCCTGGTTCCTGGCTCCAGATCAGCACAGCACCGGCCATTGCGGTCACTTGAAGAGTGAATCATCGGACGGAAGATCTTCCTCTCTGTCTCTCCTCCTCTCTGTATATCTGACTTTGTAATTAAAAAATAAATTTTTAATAAATAAATAAATCTTTTTAAAAAAAACTATGCATCAAAGAGAAAGTAAAATGGAAATCAGAAAACAAAAATGAAAACTCAGATCTCAAAGTAAGGGGAATTAAAAATAAAGCTAAAGCAATATTTATATAAAGAAACTGATAAAATACTTAGGGCCTAAGTCTACCTTTAACTATAACAAAGCCATCTTTCACAAAACTGTAACAAATCAAGTTTAACAATGGCATAATAATGTAAGAAGCAGTATATATCCAAATTTATACAAAGCTAGTAAAAACATCCTTTACACAAATATCCTCTGGGCTGGTGCTATGGCATAGCACATAAAGCTCCCTCTTGCACTGGCAGCATTCCACATGAGCCCCAGTTCAAGTCCTATCTGCTCCACTTCTAATTCAGCTCCCTGCTAAAATACCTAGGAAAGCAATGCAGGATGGCCTACGTGCTTGGGCTCCAGCAACTACACCGAGACCTAGAAGTGTTTGATTTCTGGCTTCAGCCCAGTTTGGTGCTGGCCACTGCAGCCACTTGTGGAATGAGTCAGCAGGTAGAAGATCGCTTTGAATCTCTATAACTCTGTCTTTCAAATAAAAAACAATAAATAGATCCTCTACTCCAAGTTTTCTTTAGTAATTTCAACTGAAATGACTGCCATTCATATAAATTATTACTATATTTACAAAATGGCTATTTTCTTTCATAGATGGCATTTTACTATTTACCTCTACACTACATATTATTTATTACATATATAACTATATATCTATATTCCTACTCTTATTCTGACACATAAGTTATTCCCACTTTGACCTAGCAACAGATCTTTTAAGTTTTCTCATACATTGGTACCATGTCAGTTCCTGAATATTCCTTTCCCTTATTTTTTCTTGTAAACTTTATTTGAAAAGCAAAGCAGAGGGAGACAGAGGGAGAGACCTTTTGTCTGCTGGCTGGTTAACTCACTAAACATCTACCATGGTCAGGACAGGGCCAGGCTGAAGCTGGGTACCACAAACTCTCTTTGGGGTCTCCAATGTGGGGGACCAGGGCCTAGAACCTGTGCCATCTCCTCTGCTTTCGAGGGCACAATAATAGGAAGCCAGATTGGAAGTGAAATACTTGGATATAAGCTGACACTCTGATACATAATGCTGGTGAGTCAGGGGACAGCTAAACCTGCAGGACCACAGTGCCAGCTCTGAGCACTCCTTTACTCTCTGGGATGAGGCGTTCCATATTCATTTTGTACTTTTCCTCCTAGATTTACATTCAGCCATTCATACACCTTCAGAGGACCCAGTCTTAAATATCTCATTCTTAAATGTAAGTGCCCAGCTGAGGATTACAAAGTACTTAAGAATCTAACTTTTAAAATGGAACTAAGAAAAGAAATGCGGGAAAGGGAAGACAACTGAAGGTAAACAAGACAAAGCAAGAAGAAATTTCAAAATATTTTACAGACATAATAAACTATATCATCCTACAAATTGCCTGAAAGAAAAAAAAAGCAATAATAAATTTTAGAAGATTTATCTATTTTTATTGGAAAAGCAGATCAGATTGATGGAGAAAAGGAGACACAGAAAGATATTCCATCTGCTGGAAAAATCCCAAAATGGCCGTAACAGCCAGAGCTGAACTGATCCAAAATCACGAGCCAGGAGCTTTCTCCGGGTCTCCCACATGGGTACAGGATCGCCAGGTTTTCCCAGGCCACAAGCAGGGAGCTGGAAAGGAAGTAGAGCAGCTGGGACATAAACTGGTGCCCGTATGGGATCCCAGTGCCCACAAGGTGAGGATTTAGCCATTGAGCCATTGTGCTGAGCCCAAAAAACAAAATTTTTAAGAGCAAGAAGGGAACCAGCATGGCACAGCAAGTTAAGCTATCAGCAGCATCCCATACTGCAATGCAGGTTCAGGTCCCAGATACTGGGGCCAGAACTGTGGCACAGCAGGTAAGCCATGGCCTGAGATTGTGGCATCCCACATGGGAACAACAAGTCCCAGCTGCTCAACTTCAGATCTAGCTCCCTGCTAATGTGCCTGGGAAAACCGGATGATGGACTGAGTACGTGGGCCTGGATCCTCTATGCGGAAACCCAAGGGAGTTCCTGGCTCCTGGCTTCCCCCTGATCCAGCACAGACTGTTACAGCTTGGGGGAGTGAAACAGTGGATGAAAGGCCTCTCCATTTCTCTCACTCTCCCCCCACTCTGATGTGCTGAAAATCAATCTTTAAAAAAAATAAACAAAATTTTAACATATTTAAAAATAATAACAAAAGCAAGAACAGCACATGAGAAAATCTAAGAAAATTAAATCGTTCTTTAACGTATAAAATTCAGGCAAATTCTAGAAATCCTAGAGTGAGAATACAGAAATAGGGAAGAAAACTTTATGTTCAGCATAGGAGAAACCATCAAACTGTACTTGTGATTTCTACATTCTTCCCATTACAAATTCTTTAAAAATTCAGAACAAACTCAGTTAAAATTATTTGAAAGGAGGTTTTTACAATCAGCTTATTCTGTGAGCACATAATTAGTAGAAAAGGTAACACATATCCAGGCTCCAGTCTCTAACTTTACTAACTTCAGAAACTTACTACTCAGAAGTACTCACTTAACAAAATGACACAGACCCAAAGTGAAAATGCTTCATAAGAGTAAGCACCTAACAACTGCTACATTTCCACTTACAAAAGGCAGAATTTAACACCTACCCAAAGGAAGGCAGAACTCTGCGTGGCTGATCTCGGGTTACCGTCACTCTGATCTTTGGATAGTCACTTATTCCATTAGGAGATTTATTACCTATTTTAAAAACGCATTTGCAATTGTTAAAAAAAAAAAAACAACACTGGTGAACAACCCTACATTCCAAAAACCCATGAATAATCTAAATTACAGAACTATGTAGCTTACATTGTAAAATTTTATTAATACACAACACAGAAGTCCAGCACAAATTCTGTAAGCATTAAAGAAGAACATTTATCTATGTTTGTCTTTGGTCTAAGATAGGTAATAACAGAATTTAGTAACAAGTGTTTTAAATTTTGTTTGGTGGAACTGACAAGAGACCATGAAGAACTCAAAAATACAATTTCTCCATAACTTATTCCATTTGAGTAAATTTTTCAAATTATGTTTCCTCTTCAGAAGATAACCAGTCACACATGTGACATGTCACCATATGCTTCCAGTAATTGTAAGCAAGTTAAGATAGTAAAATGTCATCAGCCAGGTTATCTACCAGGGGAACCACTGCAGGACTTTGAAATCCCTGAGAATTCAAGAGTTCTACAATTGAAGTTTTCATAGGCCAGTTGCCATAGAAACCTAAACTGACCTGAATTCACTGGTTTGCTAAATTCAACTTAGAGACAGGGCATGATGGCTCAACGGGCTAAGCCTCTCCCTCAAGTGCCAAAATCTGATACAAGTGCAGGTTCAGGTCTCAGCTGCTCTACTTCCCTTCCAGCTCCTTGCTTGTGGCCTGGGAAAGCAGTCAAGGATGGACGAAAGCTTTGGGACCTTGTAACTGTGTGGGAAACCTGGAAGAGGCTCCTGGCTCCTGGCTTCAGACCGGCTCAGCTCTGGATTTTGTGGCCATTTGGGAAATAAACCAGCAGACTGAAGATCTTTCTTTCTGTCTCTTCTCTCTATAAACCTGCCTTTTGCACAAAAATAAACAAATCTTAAAAATCCTGACTTGTACCCATGTAAAGCTAGTCTTTACTTACCTCACCTCTGTGAATAATATTCAACTGCAGAAATATTTATGTTTGATTAGTTTTACTCTAGATTCCAATGGGCTTTCTAAATAATCTTCAAAATGTACATCTATATCAATTTGAAAATATCTGAATTCATAAACATATCTGGTCTCCAAGGGTTTAAGATAAAGGATGTTATACAAGACAATGGTCCTGGGGCTACCAACATGGAACAGAATGTTGGGCTTCTGTCTGAGGGGTATCTCCTAAGAGCACTGGTTCAAGTCCCCAATACTCTGCTTTCAAACCAGCTCTCTGTTGGCGGCCTGGAACAGCAGCAGCAATGACCCCCCCAAGTGTGCTTGGGACTATGCATCCACGTGGGAGACCTAGAGAAAGCTCCTGGCTTAGGACCAGCCCACCTCCAGCCACGGTGGCTATTTATGCAGTGAATCAGCAGATGGACAATCTATCCCTCTGTCTGTCCTCTTTCTGTAAAAAATAGAAAAAAAGGAGAGTGTGGAAGACGGAGAGGAGGAAAGGAAAGGAGAGAGAAAGGAGAGGAGAGAGAAGGGGGGATAGGAGGGAAGAGAGGAAGAGGAGAGGAGATGAAAGAAAAAAGAAAAGAAATATGGCCTTTAAAGTCTTTGGAACTGGAGTACTACAGTATCAGGTACAAGGGTGTGGGTTTACTCTCCTTTGCTCTTTCCTCGGCCTCCTGAAGTACTTACTTAAAAAAGCTTAAGATCAAATGTAAGTCATTTATCGTTGCCCAAACTTCTTTCTCAGGATTTCTGAATCCTCTTTTCCCAACTATCTCCTCTTCCTCTCAAATGTTACCAATGTAGCTGGATTACAGACATCCCCATCATTTCCCACATCTAGCATCTTCTACTGTTCTTCACCAAAACATTTCGTATATTACATACAATAAATTCAGTTTCAGGGTCTAAAGGTTCTAGGAGGGGAGCACAGCTGCTCGCATACACTTGACCAAGGACAGTTCTCCTCTAGCAGGGATGGGCACCCTCTAAGACCAAGGGCACAGCTTCAGCAGGCAAGCTCGTGGAGCGGTGAGGGAGGAAGGGGACACCTGCCTAGCCAGCCTAACCCTGGAGATCAGCGGGGTGACAGATGTAACAGCCAGATCGCCCTCACATCCACAAAAGTCCTTACACTATAAAACTGTAAGAACTAGGAATCTGAGGCTGCTCCCATAGATACTGATGAAATCCTCAAGGGCAAACACAACATTTCATTATTCTGTTGATTTAAATAAATTAATACAACACCTAGAATAGTGAAAGCCATCAGTAAATGTGGGTTTTTAAAGAATGAACCTTACTTAAATCATTTAGAACATATATTTATAAATAGAACATGTAACAGTAAATTTAGAGAAAACAATCCTGAAGGAAAATTATTTGCTAAATTTAGAATGTTAGTATATATGCTTTCATTCTCATCCTGATCCAAATCAGTGCTTTTAAGTCTAAAAACTTAGAGGTAAACAGGTAGAAGGTGGCAGAGGAACACATAAATATTTTTGACTATCTCACCAAGTTTCAGCATGTTGTTTGAGGATCCAGAACCTGTCAGTTCACAAGAAGGCGGCCTTGAGAATACCTGAAAAAACACCAAGATCACTTATATGGCATCTAAATTTTAAAATTTAAGTAAATTTCCAATATGAAAAAAACCACTGTATGGAATACTTTCTCAGGTAGTCCATATAAAAGGTGCTATCATTAAAACCAAAGATTTAAGGAAGTATGAGCCCGGGCCAATAGCATAGTGGTTAAAGTCCCAGCCTTGGACATTGCCTGGATCCCATATGGGTACTGGTTCTGGTCCCAGCAACCCCACTTCCAATCCAGCTCCCTGCCTGTGGCCTGGGAAAGCAGTCCATGACGGCCCAAAGGCTTTGGGAACCTGCACCCAAGTGGGAGACCCGGAGGGGGCTCCTGGCTCCTGGCTTCAGATTGGCTAAGCTCCAGCCATTGCAGCCACTTGGGGACTGAATCATAGGTGGGGGATCTTCCTCTCTGTCTCTCCTCCTCTCTATGTCTGCCTTTCCAATAAATATCAATAAATTAAAAAAAAAAAATTAAGGAAGTGAGCTGGCTGTACTGGCTAATCCTCTATCTCCAGGTGCTGGCATCCCATATGGGTACCAATTTGTGTCCCAGCTGCTTCACTTCCTTTCCAATTCCCTGCTTATGGCCTGGGAAAGCAGTAAACATGGCTAAAAGTCTTGAGACCCCTGAACCCACATCGGAAATCTAGAAGAAGCTCCTGTATCCTGGCTTTGGTTCGGCTCAGCTCCAGCCATTGCACTCACTTGAGGTGTAAGCCAGCACTTGGAAGATCTTTCCGTCTCCTTCCCTCTTTAAACTTACCTTTCCAATAAAAATAACTAAATCTTTAAAAATATAAATAATAATAATAATCCCAAATTCCTTCACATTAAAAAATGTAATAATCCAAAGTTCCTTCACATTAAAAAAATTCTAAATGGATGCAATAATATTAATGCAAATAATATAAAGTGCTCTTTTGAAAAAAAAATTATTTAAAAGGCAGAGATCAGGCTTGGCGCAGTAGCCTAGCAGCTAAAGTCTTCGCCTTGAACCCACCAGGATTTCATACGGGCATCAGTTCTCATTCTAGCAGCCATGCTTCCCATCTTCAGCTCCCTGCTTGTGGACTGGGAAAGCAGTCGAGGATGGCCCAAAGCCTTGGGACCCTGCACCCGCATGGGAGACCTGAGGAAGCTCCTGGCTCCTGGCTTAGGATTGGCTCGACTCCGACCATTGTGGTTGCTTGGGGAGTGAATAAGCAGACAGAAGATCTTCTCTGTCTCTCCTCCTCTCTATATATCTCACCTTGCAACAAAAATAAATCTTTAAAAAAAAAAAAAAGATACACAGAGCTCTTCCCTTTAAAGCTTCACTCCTCAAATACCCATAATAGCTAGGGCTGGGCCAGGCTGAAGCCCAAAAGCCAGGAATTCAATCTGGGTGTCCCGCATGGTGGCAGGGAACCCACTAAGTCATTATCTGCCTCCTAGGGTACACATTAGCAGGAAGTCAGGATTCAACTCAAGCACACCAATATGTGATGCCAACATGTTAGGTAGCATTTTAGCCACTATGTTAGTTAGATGGCCATCCCGAAAACTAGTCTTTATGTGATTTTTTTTAAAGATTTATTTATTTTTATTTCAAAGTCAGATATAAAGAGAGCAGGAGAGACAGAAAGGAAGATCTTCCATCCAGTGACCGCAACGACTGGAATTGCGCCAATCTTAAGCCATAAGCCAGGGATTTCCTCCAGTTCTCCCATGTGGGTGCAGGGTCCCAAGGCTTTGGGCCGTCCTCGACTGCCTTCCCAGACCACAAGCAGGGAGCTGGATGGGAAGTGGAGCTGCCGGAATTAGAACTGGCACCCATATGGGATCCTGGTGCAGAGGAGGACTTTAGCTGCTAGGCCACGCCACCAGGCCCTCAAAAAGTAGTTTTTAACAGTTTAATTTCTTAATCTTTAACTACTTGGCCTTTATATCATAGGCTAATAAAAACATATCCTGGCCATTGTGGGCATCTAAGAATTCAAAACGCTCTCTCTCCTTCTCTTTGCTTCCCAAGTAAATAAATTTAAGAATAAAATAATGCTATTCCCAAAAAGACAGTACTCCGAAACTTCAATGATTCAGTATCAAGATCAGTTCCCTACTAACCTCCTCCGAAGAGGCCACATTCCGTGTTCCATTACAAGCAGAAGTTACCATGGGCTTTGTGGTCACTTGGAATGGGAATCCAAATAAGCTGGCAGCATTGTAGAGGCTGTTTTTTACTTGATGAATAAAGCAATCTAGAAAATATCAACAAACTATAAATATTAACAAACTCTGATTAAAAAACTGTATCTTACAATCTCTCTCAAATTTTATTTAAAGACTTATTTTTAATCACTGGAATTTTAAAAAGTAAATGCATAAAAGTAATAATTTCTAACTGAAAAATTAGAATGCCAATACTTTGATTTTTGTTTCTAACTAAAATGTTGCTAATGCTACAAAATCATGAAGCCATCATTTCAGCAAATCACATAGTGATTTGCAAGAAAACCATTCTGAAATGGCAGCTTTTTAGCCATGAATTCGTTTTCTGGGACATATAAACAAGTGTGCTACCAGATAAAAGAGGGCTTCATTACAGAAGAGGCATGCAGCCACTAGGTGTGGGAGAACCCTGCAAGAACGAAGCACCATCACTCAACTGGTTTGTCATGATCAGCCAGGCAGATAACAACATAGCTGACCTAAGCCACTCTTTGCTAACCCCTTCTCCCCCCACTCCACCCCTGTTGCGTTTTGGCTTGGTGAAGTATAAATTTGAAACTCCTCAACATCCATGATGAAACAAGGCTATCCCTCTGCTAGAGAAAAACTGCTTGTCAGATCTCAGACTCACCCCTTCAGCCACCGAAAAAATTACAAAAATAAGTACGTAAAAAGAGCAAGCTTCAGGAGCTAACGCTATGATGTAGCAGACTGCACAGCCATCTGTAATGCCAGCATCAATACAAGCATCAGTTCGATTCCCAGCTGCTCCACTCCTGATCTAGCTCTTTGCTACCTGGGAAGGCAGCGGAAGGGCAGGTTCTGGTGCTTTCCCAAATTCCTCCTTTTGTTGTACTACCTCGTCTTCACTTCCTACACATCTGGTGTTAAGTTTTCTAAAATTTTTTCCTTTTATTTCATAATTAAAGGTATTCTACAGTATTTGTGGGGAAAAAAACTATTACCTTAGATGCATTCTGCTTCAAGAAAAAAAGCTAAAATGGTCAATTTTCAAGCAATACATATTCTAGAACACACAAAAATTGTCTCCAGAATGCTATGGCAATAATTTAACCTAAAGGGAAGAAATAACAGCTATGGCAACCAGAATCCAACACAAAGTAATATCTCTGGATCACTTAAAAGTCTTAGAGACCAGCGTTGCAGCACAACAGATGAACACCATCAGTGATGCTGGCATCCCACAGGAGTGCCAGTTTCCTGTCCAGGCTGCTTTACTTGCTATCTAACCCCCTGCTAAAAGCCTGGGAAATGCACAACATGGACCGGGGCTTGAACCCCCACCACCTGTGATGGGGAGACCCAGAGGAAGCTCCTGGTCCCTGGCTTCAGTCTGGCTCAGCCCTAGCCACTGTGGCTATCTGGGAAGTGAATCAGCAAATGGAAGATCTCTGTCTCTCCTTTGCTCTCTGAAATGTTCAAATTAAAGGGAAAAAAAGGAGTACACTAAAAGAACAAAAGCTACTTCTCATTTTATGAAATTGATAGAATTAAAGGTTATCACTCTAATCACGTTGCAGGATTTCACTTAAATGCTACTGGGATTTTTAGTAATGTATGACATAAGGTTTAAAGATTGATGTTAACGAGAGCTTAAGAAGTATTCCTAATGACACAGTAAACAGGGACCACTAAAAAGGTACTGTAACGTTTTAGTTACCTTCAGCTAAAAATTGGATGGGATTTTAAGGATTTATTTTTATTTTCATTAGAAAGGCAAATTTACAGAGAGAAGGACAAAGATCCTCCATCTGCTGTTTCACTCCCCAAGTGGCTGCAATGGCTGGAGCTGAGCTGGTGTGAAGCCAGGAGCTTCTTCGGGGTCTCCCATGTGGGTGCAGTAGAGGATGGAGTCATCCTCTGCTGCTTTTCCAGGCTATAAGAAAGAAGACGGAGGGAAAGTGCAGTGGCCAAAACATGAACCAGCACCCATATGGGATCCACAGGTACAAGGCAAGGGTTTAGCCACTAGGTTTTGGTGTCAGCCTGGGATTTTTCTAATTACCTTTCTTAATTCACTTGTACTGTCACTGACATCAGTATTATCTATATACATACCTTATTCTTCCTACATATAATCACAAAAGGTCCTTAAAAATAGAAGCCTTGTATTACTTGTTTTTTCTTGTAAAACCTAATGCATGGCCTAGCATTAATGCATACTCAGTAATTACTAGCTAAATATAATTATTAACACAGATATATGCACACAACTACCACATTTGGAAGAATACCCCAATTCAGAGTCATTTTTGAAAAAGAACACATTATTAAGGTATTCCATTGCACACTTCTTTGAGAGGCGTTTTTATTCTCCTCTACTACTTCAGACACATGGAGGTAAAGAGATTATCAACAACAAATGAGATCAGTTTACATGGTCATCTGAACCAAACGTCTCAGCTTGCATCCGTTTTTACAACATTTCTTCCACAAAAATAAACAGTATTTTTTCGATATGAAAGCTTTTAAATTTTTTTTAAGTTTTATTTTTTTAATATCATTTTATAACATAGTTTCATAGGCTCTGGGATTCCCCCAGGCCCTCCCCAAACCCTCTCCCCATACTGAATTAAGAATTTAAAATTTTAAAATGACACTGAACACACTGGTTTTATTTATTTATTTTTTTTTTGAGAATATTTATGTTTCTGGTAATAGTGGTTACCTCTAGAAAAATATAACTGAATAGGAAAGGAAAAGACTTACTGTTTATGTATCATTCTCAAATTTTCTATTTATAAATATATTCCTATCAGAAATTAATTTTTAAAACGTATATATTCAATACCTAATCTTGGTCTTTTGGCTGGTATTTCATCAGTATCCACTGTAGAAAACAGAGTGCTGAAAAGGGAAAGGGAAAAAAAATTAACAATATACTTATACATATGAATAAACATACAACCCATTTCTATAGAACCTAGTGTTCATAATGCAACTCTTCTCTACTATTTTCTCAAAAAATGAGATCCAAGTAATGTTGCTATTTTTTTTCATGTTTATTTATTTTTGGGCCCAGCACCATACCCTAGTGGCTAAGTCTTCTCCTTGCAAAAGCCAGGATGCTATATGAGCACCAGTTCATGTCCTGCTGCTCCACTCTTATCCAGCACCCAGCCTGTGGCCTAGGAAAGCAGTGGAGGATGGTCCAATCCCTTGGGACCCTGAACCCACGTGGAAGACCTGGAAGAAGCTTTTGGCATCTGGCTTCCGATGAGCTCAGCTCTGGTTATCGCAGCCATTTGGGGAGTGAAGCAGTAGATGAAAAGAACTCCGTCTGTCTCTCCTGCTCTCTGCATATCTGCCTTTCCACTGGAAAGAGAGGAGGAAAGACAAAGAGGAAGATCATCCATCTGCTGATCCACTCCCTAGTGGCTGCAAAAGCCAGGCCTGTGCTAATATGAATCCAGGAGCCTGGAGCTCCAGGTCACCCACGCCGGTGCAGAAACCCAAGACCTTGGGCCATCCTCAACTGCTCTCCCAGGACACAAGTGGGGCTACCAGGATTAGAAACGGTGCCCATATGGATGCCACACATACAAAAAGAGGACCCCAGCCACTAGCCTACTGCGCCAGACCCGAAAATAAGTCTTTAAAAAAAGAGATGTATTTATTTCTATTTGAGGCAGTTTTCCAGGAAAGAAAAAAAGAGATAACGTCCACCTGCTGCTTGACACTCTGAAGGACATACAGACAGACCTCCGGTTATTTTCTTCAAATGGTCACAAAGGCCAGAGCTGAACTGATCCAAAGTCTCCCACATGGCTGCAGTGGCCCAAGGACTTGGGCCATCCTCTGCTGTTTCTCCGGGCCATAGCCAGGGAGACAGTCAGAAATGGCGTACATGGGACTTAAATGAAGTCTCTTATGAGATGCTGGTGCTACAGCAGGAATATCAGCCTGCTCACCACACCAGCCCCGCTACTGACATATTAAAATAGAATGTTCTTGGACCATTTGTTGCAGCACAATAGGTCAAGCCAGCATTCCACATGAGCACTGGTTCCAGTTCAGATGTTCTTTTTTTTTTTTTTTTTTAATTGGAAAGGCAGATGTACAGAGAGCAAGAGTCAGAGAGAAAGATCTTTCACCTGCTGATTCACTCCCCAAAGTGACTGCAAAAGCCAGATCTAAGCCAATCCAGAGCCAGGAGCCAGGAGCTTCTTCTTGGCCTCTCATGCAGGTGCAGGGTCCCAAGGCTTTGGGCTGTCCTCCACAGAATTCCCAGGCCACAAACACGGATCTGGACAGGAAGTGGAACAGCTGGCATATGAATACATGCTCTTATGGGATCCTGGCACCTGCAAGGCAAGGATTTAACCACATCCAGAACCCTGCTAACGTGCTTGGGAAAGTAGCAGAAGATGGTACAAGTACTTGGGTCACATGGAAGACCCAGACAGAGTTCCAGGCTTCTGGTTTCAGCTGGGATTGAGGTCACATGGGGAGTGAAACAGTGAATGAAAAATTTCTCTTTCTTCCCATGCTCTCAGCCCTTGAAATTAAAAACACAAACAAAACAAACAAACAAACAAAAAACTTTTAAAAAAGAAGAGTGAAAACAGAACAGAAAAATTTAAACCTGAGTGTAGCCAGAAGTCACTTGACTATCAGATGAACCTAACCCTGTTATTCCCTTTCCCTCTACAGAAAGGATTCAAACACAAGGGCCCAGCCAGGCAACCTAGTGGCTAAAGTCCTCACCTTGCATTTCCGGGATCTCCTATGACCACCGGTTTGTATCTGAGCTACTCCATTTCCCATCCAGCTCCCTGAATGGCCTGGGAAAGCAGTGAAGAATGGATCACTTGAAACCCCGCACCATGTGGGAGACCTGCAGGAGGCTCCTGACTTCGGCTCAGCTCAGCTCAAGCCACTGTGGAGTAAACTAGCAGATGAAAGATCATTCTCTCTGTAAATCTGATTTTCCAATAAAAATAAATAAATCTTGGGGCCCAGCATGATGGCCTAGTGGCTAAAGTCCTTGCCGTGAATGCGCCAAAATCCCATTTGGGTGCCGGTTTTAATCCCGACAGCTCCACTTCCCATCCAGCTTGTGGCTTGGGAAAGCAGTTGAGGATGGCCCAAAGCCTTGGGACCCTACACTCACATGGGAGATCTGGAGGAAGTTCTTGGTTCCTGGCTTCAGATCGGCACAGCTCTAGTTGTTGCGGTGACTTGGGGAGTGAAACATATGACAGATTTCCCTCTCTGCCTCTCCTTATCTCTGTGTATCTGACTTTGAAATAAAAATAAATAAATCTTTAAAAATAAATACAACTTTTTTTAAAAAAAAAAGGGCCCAATGGCTAATGTTTTCACCTGGCATTCACTGGGGTTCCACATAGGTGCTGGTTCGTATGCTGGCCACCCTGCTTCCCATTCAGCTCCCTGCTTGTGGTCTGGGAAAGCAGTTGAGGATGGCCCAAAGCCTTGGGACCCTACACCCACATGGGAGACCTAGAAGAAGTTCCTGGCTCCTGGCTTCAGATCAGCTCAGCTCTGGTTGTTGCAGTGACTTGGGGAGTATACTAACGGACAGAAGATCTTCCTCTCTGTCTCTCCTCATCTCTTTGTATCTGACTTTGCAATAAAAATAAATAAATAAATAGATAACAGATGAGACTCTTTACTGGTGTGTATGAGGGCAAAGTGTCTTGTCAGCAGGGATGGGCTGGGGTGCTTGCCTTACACAAGAAGGGATCCCATATGGGTACCAATTCTAATCCCAGCGGCCCAACTTCCCATCCAGTTCTCTGCTTGTGGCCTGGGAAAGCAGTCGAGGATGGCCCAAAGCCTTAGGACCTGCATCCACATGGAAGACCTGGAAGAAGTTCCTGGCTCCTGGCTTCAGATCAGCTCAATTCTAGGCCGTTGCAGCTGTCTGGGGAGTGACCCATCAGAGAGAAGATCTTACTCTCTGTATATCTGACTTTCCAATAAAAATTTAAAAATAATAAATCTTTTTAAAATAATGGAAAATAGGGATCTCCACAGGATAATAAAGGACAGAATTTTGATCTCCAAATCACTGTTCCACTAATGAGCAGGAATTCACACCAAACAGAACAGAGTTGAGGAAATCAGTACTTGTTTTTTTTTTTTTTTTTTTGGTAACCACGCACCAAATGTTTATGAAGCCCTCACTCTGCACAAAGCCCTAAGGGTGGAATAAACTATTTTTACCCAGACTAATTTTTTTTTTAAGATTTATTTATTTTTTATTACAAAGTCAGATATACAGAGAAGAGGAGAGACAGAGGGGAAGATCTTCCATCCTATGATTCACTCCCCAAGTGAGCCGCAATGGCCGGTGATGTGACGATCCAAATCTGGGAACCAGGAACCTCTTCCGGGTCTCCCACATGGGTGCAGGGTCCCAAAGCTTTGGGCTGTCCTCGACTGCTCTCCCAGGCCACAAGCAAGGAGCTGGATGGGAAGTGGAGCTGCTGGGATTAGAACCGGCGCCCATATGGGATCCTGGCGAGCTCAAGGTGAGGGCTTTAGCCACTAGGCCACGCTGCCAGGCCCCCAGACTAATTGTTAATTTGGGCTATCTCTCTTTTTTAAAGTTCTCAAATCACCCTTGCGATAACCCTACAAGAAGGTCCAGAAGAGAAGACTGAAGCCATGCATGTCACAGGACAATCACTCTAACTTCACACTGACCACTGCTGGTTGGGAATCTTTCACAAGCAGGGAGGCACCTAATTTTTTTTTCCTCTTAGGCGATTCTAAAGCACAGAAGCAGCCTCCCCTCTCTTCACCGGAGGGAACCCCGAACACAGAGTTTGAGAGCTCCTTCAGTACAAGACAGCTGCGTTTGGGGTGGTGGGGGAAGGGACGGTCCGGACAGTACTTGTGCAAGCTCTTGAATGTCACTTCCCCTGACAGTTGGGGACTGCGTTCTGCAGCTGGTGGTAAGCTACGGAAAGCAGCACTTCAATTCTTGGTTTCAGCCTTAATGCAACAGCATCAAGTCCAAACCCCACTGGTGGCCCGCAGCCAATATGTGCTCCGACAGGAGCCTCAGACTTGCTACCATGACCCTGCCAACTCCAAAGACGACCAGGGAGCGCCTTCCTCCGCAGCGCCGACGTCATCAGGATGTCCGCGCCCCGCAGCTGCCAGGCCTCGGAGTGGCAACCCCACGGGAGCGGAGCCAGGCCGGCAGGGTCCCGGGAGCCCGGGGTGCTGGAAGGAGAGCCGGCCCAGCCAGCGCTCGGCACCCCCGCCCTCCACTCACCTGTTCGAGCGCCGCCTCTTCCGGAGGGCGCGGGCGGGGGTCGCTGACCGGTCGCAGAAACGGAAAATGGTGCCGAGAAACCTAACCAGCCATCTGTACATACCAGGCCCGAGCAGCAGCGGCGGCCGACACACCCCGAGACGCAAACCCCAGAGCTGTCGCCGCCGCTGCCGCCTTCGCTGCCTCGGCCACCACCGCCAAGACCCAGTCGCTGACTTGTGACGTAATACCAAGGCCCACAGATAAAACGTCCACACGGCTCCGGAAGGCACCCGCCCGCCACAACTCCTGACGTTCCCTCCTCCCGCCCGGCCCAAAAGCTTCATTCTCGATTTGCGCAAGCGCAGCCTGGCCCCGCCCCCTACTGCCGGAAAATCCTAGCAACCGGAATCCGCGGGACGACGTCCGGCCCAATCAAGGAGGCGATGGTAGGGGCTGTGGGCGGGGCTTCCTTCCAGACGGAACCACTCCAGAGCCCGCCCGAGGGACAAGGCCCCCGACGCACGTGAGGGAGGGTACAACGAGCCTAGCCGAACAGTAGAGCGCATTTAGTACTTGGTAAATGCTTCTGGAATACACACGCCCTTTATCTGGCATATATCTATGCCTACTACTTGAAATATTACTCTATCGCCTGGTGGCTCGCAGCGACCCCCTGCAATGGGGCGTCCTTACGCTAGCCTGAAAAATCAAGAAATCGAGACAATTCGAGTGAGATCACAAAACCAGTGGTAAGAGTTGTTTGTACCAAGGTATCAGTACCAGCACTAGCCCCTCGCCGTTGAGATCCCTCTACTGAGAGAGCCCTAGATGATAACAGTACCAGGTGACTGGTTGCTGTGACAAAGAATGTGCCAAATGCGGGGAAACCGGTGGAAAAAAAAATGGAAAGCAAACAGTGAGGGACGGTAGACAAGGAGCCTTCCCTGAGGCAAACATGAAGGCACCAGAGGCCTCTAATACACTTGTTTGCTCCCGGCGCTGGCTCACATTACCTTCCCTCTGAAATCTAGGGACTGCTTTTCCAGTTAATTATCAACTATAGAATGAGCCCCACCCTGGTTAGCATTTTAAACAATCCTTGGAATTCTCTTAAGTCCTCCTGGCCTCACAAATCCCTTACAGCACCTGCACCTTATCATCAGTTAAGGATAGACTCCCAGACTAGTGTTTAACTTGCAAGAAACCCACTCAAATGGGAGGGGGGGGAAGGGATTCTCCAAAACAAAAGAACAATTTGCATTCTAAATAAACCAGGAAGATGCAAGTTTCTTTTGAATAACAAACTATTCCAACCTGGCCACCAAAACAAGTAATTCAAAGTAAGTCTCAGAGCACCACAGGGCAAACCTCAACCATTCCTTCCTTTCCTCTCCCCCACACAGACACACACTTTCCCTTCCTCTTTCATTGTATAAGCACAAGCACAAACTCAATAACTGAAAGTTGGTAATCTGGTTGGTAAAAAGGTGGGAAGGCTTCAGAATTACAGACTTCAGCCAACACACCGGTCCTCCAGTGCAAACCATGAGCGTGACAACCCACACCGACCTCCCCCCCCCAATCCCACCTTCCTGCTCCCTGACACAGCCTCCAAGTCCTCTTGTTACCCTCTGGAGTGAAGAAATGGAGACTCATCCTTCTAGCTGCTCCCACCTGGGACTCCTTTGCCAGTTGGTGCCTTCTCTGTCCTGTGGTCCACAGTAGGGGCAAAAGCCACTAGCCGTCTGCTGGCAAAGCAGCGGGATTACTTCGAATCGCATCTCGACCGCTGCAGCAGCTACTCCAGGAACCAGGAGCTCTTCACGGGAGGGCCAGAGGAGAAGCCCAAGGCCACATGGAGTCAGGAGGATGTAGACACGGGGGTCCCCATCTGGGAGAACTTGCACGCCTAGAAGGTAGCAAGGGCAGCACTTCATTGCTTTTGGCTCTCCCATGCTAGCAAAAACACCGGCCTCAGATTCAGAAAAAGTTCCTCACATCCACCTCGGTCTTTCCAGGACCCCACCCCCTCCCTTCCTCCAGGGAACAATGGCGACCCAGCCCTCCAATCCATTCTTTAGTCTTGCAAATTTTCCCATTTAAAGCATTCCCAGAGTGTTTAAAGGGGGGGAAAAAAAGGTGGGGGATTGGAGGAGAGAATTTTTCAACTTAGTTTTTGCTGATGCCTGCCACAACAGACTTCTAAGCTGTATCATTTAAGGGCCAAAGGGACCATAGATGAAATTTTGTTGATTTAGGCCCAAAGTGTCTAAATCCCAACATAATTAACCACGCTAAAGATCAGTTTCTTTCCAGAGATAAACTTTTCAGGTACATAAGAAGAAAATTCTTAAGACGCTACCTTGAACTTGGGGTCTGGAGATTAAAACTTTCAGCAGCCTGTTGGCTGCTGGTGGGTGCCAGGCCAGGATCATCTCCATGCTTGGAACCCCGATTCCAGCCACCGTGTACACGTGGTGACCTGTCCCTGGGCAGCCAGTGCACTATTCGGCGCCAGGCTCCGCCTGCTGGCTGCCCGGCGGCCAGCTCTGGGGTTTTGGGGATTTAAACTGCTGCTTAGGTAGCTCCATGTTAAGCCCACTGTACTTCTGGGATCTCAATCAAATCCTAAAGACTCCCAACAACAGGGTAACTTTTCCTTTGAAGGTAAGGGAGGTTAATGAGACCTGGTAGGTTTGAGAAGAGGGACCAGATGATCTTTATGGAAAAGTCTGATATACCAGCCTCCTATCAATCCTGTGTAGAACTTGTAATCACTGAACAAAGCTGAGCACTGAACAAGAGTCCATGCAAAAGCTAAGGCTCAGGGCTTGTCTAGCAGGATCAAATCCTATTACCTGACATGATGATGGATCAGGAGATGGGTCTCATTAGGCAGGTTCATGACAATAACTAGCAGGAGATAACGAGAACCATATCGGGGGTAGACTCTGTGGGGGATGTGTGGGCCAAACCCTGTGGACATACTAGCCCCACTGGTTAGCTCAAAAGTTAGGGTGGTGATAGACTAAGCTAGGTGTGACCAAGGAGCCTGCCATCAATCACAGGTAAAGGAACCCACAACAGTCTAGACTGGTCAGGGCAGCAGCACCCGAATGTGCATCCTGAATAGGGTGTGAGGTGGGCCGGGCTGCAATATTCATGAGCTCATACAAGGCCAAATGGAAGGCCAAACTATGCCTGACACTGGCCTAAAACCCACTGGCATGTATGAGAACTGGGTCTGGGAGTGGATCAAGTGGAGGAACTTGGGGAACTCCCCTGGCGAGTCATAGCTCCTGCTGGTGAACACATGGTCTGGGCCTAGGGGTCGGACAAGCTGGGCAAAGTAGCTCCAAAGGCTGGCTAATGTATGAGTTGGCCATGGAACCGGGTAGACTGGGCAGGACTTAGCCCACAAGCAAAACTAGAAACCAGGTTGAAGCACAGGTCATGCCCAGATAGGCTCTTACACCTACTGGTCTGTGTGAGTCAGGGACGCTAAGCCACTGCATCTAGGACAGGGGCCGGGATAGGTGAGGGGCAGTGCTAAGCTGAGTCAAAGCAACCACTGGCATGTGTACAATCTATGGCTGGGAACAGGCCCCGTTGGAAAGCTAAGGGGACACCCTAGTTGGGTTGATAGTCCCACCAAGGAGCACATGGGCTGGAATGGGGGCTGTGTTCTGATCTGGTTATGGCTGTAGTCTCCCTTGGCACAAGTGTGGGCTGGGACTGGACGCACAAAGCTGGGCTAGACTCTGACACCATCTGGTGCTCTGGAGGAACAGCGTAGATATGGGACGGACTAGGCTAGGTCTCAGCCCCTACTGAGCTATGTGTCAGCTGTATGTGGGTATGGACAAGCCATGGCTGGGCTGAAACATCCAACAGTAAGAACCAGATTGGGTTGAAGGCCAGTCAGGAAAGGCCACTGTTCCTGCTAGGACAGGAGCTGAACTGAGTAGTACTGGCTCATGGACCCACTGGTATGTATGAAATCTGGCATTGGGATAGGTACTGATGGAGGAGCCTGGGCAACTCCTCTGGCAGGACACAGACCCTGAAGGTAAGCGCAAGAAGCATGATAGGAAACAGCCCAGAACAGGCCATGGAAAGTTTCCCACTGGCATACATTTGGCATGGGTTGGGGGCAGACCAGGCTGAATCAGTTCACATCACCCACTGGCAAATCCAAGCACCAGAACAGAGTGTGGGTTGAGCCAGGTTCGGTCACGACAAAAAGCAGTGCACATTACAGAATGCCAAGGTGAGGTTACCTGTACCGGATGTGACTACAGCGCCCAACCAGTACATGTGAGAACCAGGAAGGGACGGTGTGGCGCCAGTAGGGGGAATAATGGGAGGTTCCCCTGATGGACAATCACTTCCACTGGAGAACATGAGCTGGGATGGGGGCAGACCAGACTGAGCAGGGCTACAACACTTATGGGCCCCACGTGCACTAGATCAGGGAAAAGTCAGGCTGGTCTGATGGTTGGCCGTAGCCGCAGCATCAGCTGGCAGAAACTGGCACTGGAGGCTAACTCTGTTAAATTAAACCACAGAATTACCTGGAGAGTGCATAATCTGGCAGTGGGAAATAGTGGGCTCCTCCCTCTTGGGTTACCACTCCCACTGGACGGCATGAAAACCAGTACAGGGGCTAGGGCGGCAAGACAGAAAGGCATTCTACAGCATGTGTATGGGCTGAATAGTCAGGCTGGTTGAGTTGAACTAGCCTTCAATGCCCATTGACATGTATGAGAGCTGAATGGGATGTGGGAGAGACTGGACTAGTCTGCTACACATACCAGCAAACCAGAATAGGGGGTTGGCCTGGTGGGAGTTATTGTGGGTCGCTTCAACTAGGCTGCAGCTCCCACTGGTTTATGTGAGAGCCGAGTGTGTGCTGGGCAGAACCAGGCTGGACTGCAACACCCATTGGTTCCAGTGGAAGACAGGGGTGGAAACAGAACCCACCCAGCAGTTGCAACCACCAGCTGATTGTACCGGGCCCTGTACTTGTAACCACCACCGGACTGTACCAGGCCCTGTCCTTACAAGTTGCAGGTTGTTATACACCACTGCGAGTAGAAGCAGGCATTCTTTATATAAGACTTGTTTTTATTGGAAAGTCAGATATACAGAAAGGAAGAGAAACAGAGAGGAATATCTTCTGTCCACTGATTCACTCCTTAAGCGGCCACAACAGCTAAAGCTGCACCAATGCAAAGCCAGGAGCCAGCAGCCAAAGCCTCTTCCAGGTCTCCCACACAGGTACAGGTCTCCACAAGGCTTTGGGCTGTCCTCAACTGCTTTCCCAGACCACAAGCATGGACCTAGATGGGATGCAGGGCTGCCAGGATTACAACTGTTGCCCATATGGGATCCTGGCACATTCAAGGTGAGGCCTTGAGCCACTAGGCCACCGCCTGAAGAGGGCTTTCTGAAGCAATAATCACTCTGTCAACTAAGCACATGATGTGAATCATTCAATCAACCAAGCTTACGTGAGTGCACAATACAACTGATCCAATCAACTGTAGAGCCATGGAGCAGATACCCAGTTTAAAAACATCATGCACTTTAAACTACCCAATCACGAAGAGTCACATCCCACCTAGCAGCAAACAACAGAACTAGGCAAACAGGGCCTTCCAATTCTATTTACAGAAATCAATTTGGGTCAGTTGGCTTGCTGCCTGAGCTGTAAAAGAAAAGATATATCTCATCCAGGAATGAGATGTCATCTTGTGATAAACATCCTCACTCCACTTTTGGGACTTTCCAAGAACCCAAGATATGGCAAAGATCAGGTTATGGTCAGGTGATGGACACGTCCCAGAAATGTTTCAGAAGACCTAGCCTTACTGTCACAAGAGAGAAGCAGGGAGAGATTTTTCTTTTTTCTTTTTTATTCGTGTGTGTGTGCATGATTCCTTTTCTTTTGTCTTTTTATTTCTTTTTTATTTCTTTTTTTTTTTTTGTGGCAGGGGAAGAGAACTTTCATCCTCTGGTTTACTCCCTAAGTAACTGGCAAGGGCCAGGGCTGTGCCAACCTGAAGCCAGAAGCCTGGATCTTCTAACTGGTCTCCCACATGGATCTCCCAAGCACTTGAGCCATCTTCTGCTGCTTTCCATAGCCATTACCAGGAACTAGATTCGAAGTGGAACAGTGTGTCAGCACTGCAGGTGGAAGTTTTACTAGCTATGCCACAGCACAAGCCTCCGTTCCTTCTTCTATCATTAGATATTAGTATTAACATACTCTGCCTTTCATAATTTCCACAGATATGCTCCTTTCTCTCTCCAAACCAATCAGAACTACTGTCCTTTGGGATGTGACCATGGCTCACACCATTGCATGAGTCCTTGCTGTTTCTAATTGCATTCCTCTTTTGCTGTCTTTTGCTGTATTTGAAGAAGGTAAGGTGCAACTGGCTAATAGCACCAAGAAGCAGAACTAAGTTTTCAGTGTGGTTAAACACATCTATGAGGCAAGTTGATTGATTTATTTTGTTTCATTTATTTTTGTTGGAAAGTAAGATTTACAGATACAAGGACAAACAGAAAGAAAAATCTTCCATTTGCTAGTTCACACCCCAAGTGGCTGTAACTGCCACAGCTGAGCTGATCTGAAGCCAGGAGCCAGGAGCTTCTTCCAGGTCTCCGACGCCAGTGCAGGGTCCAAAGGGATGGGGCCATTCTCCACTGCTTTCCCAAGTCACAAACAGGGAGCTGGAAGTGAAGTAGAGCAGCCAGGATACAAATCAGTACCCATAAGGGATCCTGGAATATGCAAGGTGAAAACTTAGCCACTAGGCTACTGTGCCAGGCCCAAGTTGGTTCATTTGTAACACCTGAATTGATTTGAAATCTCTGGCTTTAGATCTCTAAAAATAATAAATTAAAAAATTTTTATTTAATTTTTAAGATTAATTTTAAAATTATTTTTAAAAGATTTATTTACTTTTATTGGAAAGTCAGATATACAGAAAGGAGGAGAGACAGAGAGGAAGATCTTCAGTGCAATGATTCACTCTCCAAGTGACCGCAGTGGCAGAGCTGAGCCGATCTCAGGCCAGAAGTCACGGGCTTCTTCTGGGTCTCCCAAACGGGTGCAGAGTCCCAAAGCTTTGGACCATACTCAGCTGCTTTCCCAGGCCACAAGCAGGGAGCTGGATGGGAGACTGGTCCACTGGGATTTAGAACCAGCACACATATGGGATCCCATAGCATACAAGACTAGGACATTAGCTACTAGCTACCGTGCTGGGCCCTGTTTTTTGCTTTGTTTTAAGGAGATACAAAGAGAAAAAAAAAATGTAGGGACAAAGCCTCGGGACATTGCCCTCACATGGGAGACCCAGAGCAAGCTACTGCTCAGCTCAGCTCTAGCCATTGTAGCCATTTGGGGGAGTGAACCAGTGGACAGTTCTTTTTCTGTCTCTCCTTTTCTACATAAGTCTGATCTACCTTTCTGATAAAAAAAAAAAATCAATAAATCTGAGGTCTGACCCAGTAGCCTACTGACTAAAGTCTTTGCCTCAGGCCCGGCGCAGTGGTCTAGTGGCTAAACTCCTCTCCTTGAACGCGCAGGGATCCCATATGGTCGCCAGTTCCAATCCTGGAAGCCCTGTTTACCATCCAGCTCCCTGCTTGTGGCCTGGGAAAGAGGTTGAGGATGGCCCAAAGCCTTGGGACCCTGCACCTGTGTGGGAAATCCAGAAGAGCTCCTGGCTCCTGGCTCCGGACCGGCTCAGCTCTAGTTGTTGTGGTGACTTGGGGAGTCAATTATCGGACAGAAGATCTTCTCCATCTCTCCTTCTCTTTGTATATCTGACTTAGCAATAAAAATAAATAAAATTAAAAAAAAAAAATAAAGTCCTTGCTTCGAATCCTCCGGCATCCTAGATGGGCGCCAGTTTTAATCCTGGCTACTCCACTTCCCATCTAGGTCCATGCTTGTGCCCTAGGAAAGCAGTTGAGGACGGCCCAAAGCCTTAGGACCCTGCACCTGCATGGGAGACCGAAAAGAGGCTCCTGGCTTCTGGCTTCGGATCAGGACAACTTCAGCTATTATGGCCACTTGGGGAATCAATCAATAGATGGAAGCTCTTCTTCTTTGTCTCTCATCCTCTCTGTATTTCTGACTTTCCAATGAAAATAAAATAAATCTATAATATACAAAAATCGAGAATTTATACCCATGTCTCTATATAAGTGTTAATCTCATTTTTATCATTTGAGTCTTTCTTCCTGTCAGATACAGTCATGTCCTATTTTTTCCTTATTATTTCTATTAATGGGAACTCTAAAAATGTTTCATAAATGAAGGAAAGAAGAAATAAATACACGGATTTGAGACCAACCACCCTTACCTCCTTGTAGGGACTGAATTGAGGAAGCTGACTTAGCTTTCTTAACCAACACTGCAAATGGTAGATGAGAGGTCACTGATGTGAATGGAAACACAAAAAGGTGTAACAGTGAGTCATCTACCAGCATGGAGTTACAGACCAGGATGGGTGGGGACATGGGTCACCTTTCCTGACTATTGAAACCAGGGAGTTATAAAACCGCCTCCCTGCTGTTCCACTGCACTTCCATACTTGCTTTTCCTGTCTAGGCCTTTTACCTGCATCTTTTTAATCTGTTCATAAGCAAGGGTTTCTAGGTTAAAAACAGCAACAAAAAGTAGTTCATAATATGAGATTGCAAAGGAGGTAAACTGTGGCACTTTGAGTTGGAAATCCTTCATCAGAATCATAGGATCAAGAAAGTCTTTTTTTTTTTTAAGATTTATTTTATTTTTTCATTGGAAAGGCGAATATACAGAGAGGAGAGTCAGAGAGGAAGATCTTCCATCCCATGATTCACTCCCCAGGGGGCCGCAACGGCTGGAGCTGAGCCAATCCGAAGCCAGGAGCCTCTTCCGGGTCTCCCACGCGGGTGCAGGGTCCCAAAGTTTTGGGCCATCCTTGACTGCTTTCCCGGGCCACAGGCAGGGAGCTGGATGGGAAGCAGGACCACCGGGATTAGAACCGGCACCCATATGAGATCCCGGCATTTAACCACTGCGCCACCGCGCCAGGCCCTTTTTTTTTTTTTAAGATTTATTTAATTTTTATCGCAAAGCCCCAGATGTTGAGGACGGCCCAAAGCCTTGGGACCCTGCACCCATGTGGGAGACCTGGAAGACGCTCTTTGCTTCACATCAGCTCAGCTCTGGACATTGTGGCCACTTGGGGAGTGGACCAATACATGGAAGATCTTTCTGTCTCTCCTCCTCTCTGTAAATATGCCTTTCCAATAAAAATAAATAAATCTCTCTTTTTTATTTTTTTTATTTTATTTTTTTTTTAAATTTTTTTTTATTGGAAAGGCGGATATACAGAGAGGAGAGACAGAGAGGAAGATCTTCCATCCGATGATTCACTCCCCAAGTGAGCGCAACGGGCCGATACTATGCCGATCCGAAGCCAGGAGCCTCTTCCAGGTCTCCCACGCGGGTGCAGGTTCCCAAAGCCTTGGGCTGTCCTCGACTGCTTTCCCAGGCCACAGGCAGGGAGCTGGAAGGGAAGCGGGGCTGCCGGGATTAGAACCGGCGCCCATATGGGATCCCGGGCGTGCAAGGCGAGAACCTTTAACCACTTGCGCCACCGTGCCGGGCCCTAAATCTCTCTTTTTAAAAAAAAAATAAAAAGCATTTCATTTTTGAAATTACTATTGGTTCATAGGAAGTTGCAAAAATAGCGCAGAGAGGTTCCCTGTACCCTCAGCTAGGTTCCCCTCACTTGTGACATCTTTCACAACTGATGAAATGTCAGAACCACAGAGCAGATATACACTGCCGGCCTTCCACCCACACATGTGTGGCTCGGCCACCCCACTGCACGTGTGGAATCCCCCTCAATGAGGACACAGACATCATTATGTAAAGGTTCCCGTGCAATCCCTTGATCCCTTTAGGGTTCCACGAGTCTCCCCTCCCCCATGCTTGGGAATGTTTTCTACATAATCTTTATATTGGTATTTCTCATTACTCTGAAAGAGGTGCAGGCTCTCTTACTGAATCTTTTTACTATTTTGAGTTCCACTAGTTAGGGAGCCTTCTGTACCAACAACAGGAAACTCCTGAACCAGCGGCCTCTCAACAGAAATAATTCTTTTTTCCTATACTAAGCTACTTTGCAGAAAACGCATATTGGCCCTTTCTAGATAAGCCATGGGTATGGTACTCAAAACTGATAGGAGCTCAACAAATATTTATCAGGCAAGTCCACTGATTCAACAGGAAGGAATGCACTCCATCACCAGTTCCTGAGACAAAGGACAAACAGTTCATTTTTTCCCAGAGGGTAATTATTTTGAACTTAGTGAAGCTTACAGCATATGGAAAATCAAATCATCCATTGGTTCTCCTATGTACATTGCCTGAATTTATTACTCTACGCTGCAGACAAAGGTACAAACTAGACTGGAGCGCTGCCTAACCACGTGCACGGAGTCATCACCAGCCGAAGCAGTCCTCCTTTCCCAGCATCCACTGGATCGCTCTTCAGGACACTGTCTGCCTTCTGAAGGATAATGGGGCAGGTTGTGTGAGCAGTTAGTTGACAACAGCCAGTGCTTGGGAACTTCTCATGTCATCCATCTAAAAGTGTGAGATTTTGCTAACCTTTGTTTTACAATTGCGAAAACTAAGACTTAGAGAACTTGAATGTCTCACTTAAAGCCGTTCAACCAGTAAATGAAAGATGTGGGATCTGAACCCCCCTTTGGTGGGTTAGTGTTAGAGCCTCTCCGTCTCTGCCAACCAAATAAATAAATACATATAAATACATAAACTTTTTTAAAAGTAGACACTTTAAGAAAAAAGGCTGTCAGAGAAATTGTAACTCTAGGTATGAAGAAGTAAAAATGTGAATACAAAAAATATAACAAAGTTATAACTTGATCTAATGAAATGTTCTCAATAAAATCTAAACATTCTTCTGTGAGGAATGAATGTGATGTGTGAATTAACACTTAAAGTAGGCTTGTAAATACAAGCCAACAGTATACTGACTGGATTTGTTATTTCATTCACAAGAAGGGGAGAGAAGGACTGAAATCACATTTGATTTCGACACACCAAGCCAAACGACTAATAAACCGCCCACAAAGAATGAAACTGTTTTGAACTCGTCATTCTGCAAATACAAATTACAATATTCAGATATGTGTAAAATTGTGTAAGGTAGAAAGTACCTGACCTTTCATTGAAAGGAGGAGGAGCCAAGGATCCTGCCTGGGTTGGGACCCGCCTGCAAGCTGTCCCTGGGGAACTTCCTGTTGTCACCGCACCTCTGAGTGAGTTATCAGAGCTCCGCGGCAGCAAAGCCCGAGTGAGAACGCAGGCTCTGGGACGGAAATCACTCCTGCGAATGTGACAGGCGTTCTCTCCACTCTCCATATGCTGAGATTGTATCTATTCATCAGTTTGCTGTGCTTGGTGAGATCAGGTATGTTATTTATTGCATAACTTTCTTTACGATTTTTTTTTAAGTAGTAGTAATATCATTTTACATTTCTTTTTTTCATCCCAGTTCCCTTCAGCAGGGCTTTTTAAATTCCATACATTTTTTTAAAGGAAAGAGATGGTTGATTAAATGAACTTTCTAAACCTGAAAAAGTTTTTGACAGTAAAAGCTACTATTTGAATGAACTTCTTAGGTGTAAAAATTAAATAAGCTGAACAATGTAGAAGAGTGTTGTTTTCTTTCAGAAATATTTTGTGCTTTCCTACCTTCATGAAGTGAGATTACATATTTTCTAGAAATTAAATTTATGATGCCTAATGTAAAAAAAAGTTTAAAAAATGATGATGTCTCATACAGAGAGGGCAAGGACTCATACTCATGCATTGAGATTTACTTAAATTACTCTTACTTAAATTATTCTTACAGAGTGACATGATTTTGTGTCTAAAACCTTAGAATAGTGACTGGCATACTGGCATCTTAGAAATAATTAATCATAATAAAAAAAGGAAAAAATCATAGTGAAAAAATTAAAATTAAGGCACTAATGTACATAGTAAGGTAAGAAACATAAAATGATTTTTGTTTTTCAAAAATGCTGAATATTACTAAGTCTTTTTAGAACCCCAGCACTTATAATACGTTGTGGTAATGAAGACTGATGTTTGAGTAAAGGGCAAGGAGGAAATCTGTTATACATTAAGACTCATAAAAGCATTTATGCCCTTTGAGCTTATAAAGCCATCACTGGAAATTTACTCCAAACAACTTTAAAACGAGAGAGGCTGCGTACTCAGAGATAAGTCCATGTTATTTGTAATAAACTGAACTAGATATGAAAGGAGTGATCCCACATACAGCAATAGTAAAAATGCAGCACTATCAACTTAATTTTTAAAATAAGTTTAAAATAATTCTGCTGCTATACAGAAATGCGTTAATATGCTTTTATAAAAATGCAAAGTAGAAAAATTAGAATCCAAATTTACACACACAGGTAAACCATGATTACAGCCATGTTAAAATCATATATGCCTGTAAACGAAGCTTAGGAAAGAAATGGAAAAAAAAAATTAGGATTTCAACCTACAAATAAGTTTTCTTAGTATTTATTTCTGAGCTTGATTAACCAGTAAGTTAAAACATGTCTATGGAAATGGGAAATCAATATTCTAAAGTATCCTTCTTATTACTCTTAATTTAAATAATGAACACGAACTGACAGGTTATGTCAGGAGGCTAGAGGCCAGCCCTATACAAAATCCCAGCGCTGGTTATTGAACATTTTCTCCATCTCCCATTCTCTATCATTATTCAGTTAGTTGGAATAAAGACACATTTTTCTGTATCACCCTCGTGCTTTCTTCTGTTTTTACTGAAAATCTCCTTAGGAGAAAATTTTTTATGTTTTTTTTTGAAAAAAATTATGTTTTATTCATTTGAAAAAGCAAAGTTTAAAGGGAGAATGGAAAGGGTAAGAAAGGGAAAAAAATCAGAGAGAGGTATTTTCCAATTTCTGGTTTACTCCCCAAATGCCCGACATGGCCTGGGATGGGTCAGGCTGAAGCCTGGAGCCCGGGTCAGCCCATGGGAGTGGCAGGAGGCCATCGTCTGCGCCCTTCACAGATGCGTTAGCCGGGGAACTGAAGGAGTAAGGACTCCAACTGTGGTCTTTCTTTTTTTCTTAACATGTATTTATTTTTATTAGAAAGTCAGACTTACAGAGAGAAGGAAAAATAGAAAGACAGATCCTCCATTCTCTGGTTCACTCCCCAAGTAGCCGCAACAGCCGGAGCTTGGCCAATCCAAAGCCAGGAGCCAGGAGATTCTTCCCAGTCTCCCACAGAGGTACAGGGTCCCAAGGCGTTGGGCCATCCTCGACTGCTTTCCCAGGCCATAAGCAGGGCGCTAAAGAGAAAGTGTAGCAGCTGGGAAATGCACAGGTGCCCATATGGAATTCCGATGCATGCAAGGCAAGGATTTAGGCACTAGGCTATTGCGTTGGCCCCTAACCGGTGTTCTAATGGGATGCTGGTGTCACAGGTGGCTGTTTAAGCTAGTGAACCAGGACGCTGAACCCTACAGTCTAGTTTTGAATGATTCTAGATTGCTGTCAGTGCCAAACAATGGACTCTAGGTGGAGGCACACGATATAGTTCTGTAGCCAGGAGGAAAAAAAAACCCCACATAATTATGGCTGTAAACCTAATCTAGATTTCCCATTATCTAGAAAACCATGAACTTAGAACTTGTATAACAGAAGGATGTTGAATAATAAGCAGCTGATAGAAAGCAAATACAATGATATTTTATTTCTCCCTTGTTTGCCTTCCTGTCCCTAAATTAGCAAGTGTTAAGGTGGTGTTCAGAAATTCCAAGAAGTCCTCTAGTTTCAGAGATCTTTTGTTGTCCTAATCTTGTGAAGTTATGTTAGGAATGTTGGCCACAATTTTACCAGTGAATAAAGCAATGTCCTGAGCAGTCTAAAGTGTACTAGAACCACCTGGTGGAGAAGGGAGAGGGAGTGTAATAAGGAGGGGGGATGGTAAAAATGTAGAATTGTTCCATACCACATTCCCAGGCTCCGGGAGTCCTGGCATTTTTAACAAATCCTCAGTGTTTTCCAGTTGCAGCTGGTCTAAGAAATACGGGCTGGTACATATTATTCTAAATTCAGGACTCTTGTCATTAATAGTTTTAAAGGTGCACCTGCTACTTGATGCCAAGGAGTAGCTCTTCTCCTCTCTCCTCCCCTACAGACACAGGAGAAAAAAAGACTGAAACATGTGTCCCATCCACCTCCTCCACACCTGACCCTTCTCACCCTAATCAGAGGCCCACACGGGTGTGCATCGTTCTCAATTATGTAAACAATATTAAAGATACACTTTTTGTAAAAGTCCCATGCTATCATAGTTTAGCCCGAGGCAACTGTATCAAATTAAGTAGTATTTTCCCCAGAGAAAACAGCTTACACTAATTCCCACTTTGTCTGGTGACTCAATTTCATCCAATTTCACCTCAGATGCCTGAAACTGCGCACAGTACCAAACCCAGTACATATTATGTTTTATTCTTACAATAATTTATGAATTAGGCTTGGTCAAAGATGAGCAACGAAGACATGAGACAGAATAAGTATAAAAATGTACAATAATAGAAGTTTCATGAGTGTGGTCTCATTTTCAATAGGTCTCATCCTACAATATTTTACCTTTGGGTCTCAGATGTCAAGGATAACGGGAACCGCAGGGGGCCGCCAGGGACTACTGCAGTAGCAGAAACCAGAGATTCTTTTCTAGGATACTGAAAATCCTCTGGCATGATCTGTGTAGGTGTGTATGACTCATCTTTCCCCAACAGGTAGGCAAAGATGAGTGAGGAGGCGTGAAGGTGTGTATTTACACACAGGATTAGGAAAGGACAGTGAGAACAGCTGACATCTAAAAGGTTTTCTCAGACAGTTAGGGGTTAAAAACAGACATCTTGTCCATCAAGATGGCCTTCTGCCTTCTGGCCATAGGTATCTTTATTTTTTTCCTGGTCCCAATATTGTGCACAATGTTTCTTAATTTTTAACATGTAATATTCAAACATATTTATAGAGCAGTGTGATTTCATTTTTGTTTTTTTAAGATTTTTTTGTGGGGAGGGGCAGAATGATGGCTTCATCTTCTACCTTCAAGCGCCAGCATCCCATATGGATGCCAGTTCATGTCCGAGCTGCTCCATTTTTCATGTAGCTGCCTGTTTGTGGCCTGGGAGAGCAGCGGAGAATGGCCCAAAACCTTGAAACCATGTACCCATATGGGAGACTCAAGGAGGCTCCTGGTTTCAGATTCACTCAGCTCTGGCCGTTGTGGCCATTTAAGGAGTGAACCAGCGGATGGAAGATCTTTCTGTCTCTCCATGTCTCCGTAAATCTGATCTGCTTTTCCAATAAAAATAATTTTTAAAAAAGATTCTCTCTTTTTTTTAATTTGAAAGGCAGAATTACAGAAAGAGGAAGAGAGGCAGAGAGAGAGCTCTTCCATCTGCTAATTCACTCCCAAAATGGCCACAACAACTGGGGTTGGGTCAGGCCAAAACCAGGCGCAAGACGCCTCTTCTGGTCTTCCCTGTGTATACAAGGGTCCAAGCACTTGGATCATTTCTGTTGTTTCCCAGGTGTATTAGCAGGGAACTGGATCAGAAGTGGAGCAGCCAGATCTCCAATCAGTGCCAATATGGATTCTGGCATCACATGCTGAGGCTTAACTTGTTACGGGCTACACTACAATGCCGACCTTTGTGATATTTCAATATGTGTATACAATGTGTACCGATCATATGAGGGTAATTAGCACTTCTGTGTACATATCATTTTTGTTGGGAGCTATGGAACTCCTCTCTTCTGGTTTGGCCAGGACATGATGGGGTTAGTACGTGCTGCAGTCATCCCTGTACTGTAGAACACTAGAACTTACTCTGCGTGTGTTCTGGAACCAGCTATCCAACCTTCTTCTGTCTCAGTACCCAGCCCTCTCCCACCTCCACCCACAGGCATCCTGCCTGACTGCCCAGCTTCCCTGGTTGGCTGAGATCCTTTCCTAGTCTGACGGCTCAGGACACATTCTTTGCACGAAATTCAATGGGACACACACAGAATATAAATGGAATTATTTTTCAGATTTAAAAGTTTTTGTAGAATTTCATGGCAGTGACATTACTCTCTCTTTTCAGATTAAGCATCCAACTTTTTTTTTCCTAGTACCTGCCACGCAAATTTTCACCTAAAACCTGAAAATCTCTTACTTTTATTTCTTGGATTTTGGGAAATTTTATCTCGACTGTGTTTCCCAACACACACTAAAGTGTACTCAAGCAGGGGTTGCTGGAAGTATTCAGGCTGCACAGTTCACACGCAGTATATTTGTATCCCAGAACATGAGTCAGAGGCATTCCTGAGCAGGCAGAATTCTTGCAGGTCTATCTCTTGATCTTGATTTGAATTACAGTAAGTATTTTTCAACCAGCATCAAGTTAGTCCACCTCACTGTGGAGTTTCTGTTCCAAAGAAGTTATGAGTACACATGTGTGTTAGGTTTGAGGGTGGTGGAGGAGGAGAGCATGAGTATGCCTTAGAACTCAAAGCTTGAATAAAGCATGAGTCAGAAACATGAGTGTTTTACTTCCTCACGGGATACCACACATCGAGGTTTAAGTAAGCGACAATTTACAGCTCTCAGTTGGCTTTGAAAGGGTGGAAGGGAAACGTGGGTTTGAGATCAATCAATAGCTTCAATTTCAACCATAAGTGGACTACGTTATATTGAGAAGTTCAAGTGAACCCACCTTGGCTTGTGAACTCAGACTCAGGATTTTCTCACCTCTTGTTCACACTCATGATTGTTTTGTCTTCAGTTATGTCTGTCATTCTATCATTTCTGTTCAAAGACACCTCTATGGATGAGTCTCCTCTCTTTAAGGAGGTTTAATCCCAGTTAGCAATGTAGCCCATAAAATCAGTTCCTCCAAAAGCAGGTAAAAACAAAAAGCCAGAGACTGAGTGTGACTTGTGTGACACTGAGACAGCCTGTTCAATTTCATGTAGCTTCAAAGTAGTATGTCACTTTAAGAAACAGCTTTAATGGGATATAATCAATTTACAATATGATTCATATATTTAAAGTGTATACTCCTATATATTTTAGTACATTGACAGGTAAGTGTAACCATCACCAATTTTAGAATATTTTCATGACCTCAAAAAAGAAACCTGGATCTCTTTAGCTATCATTATATTCTATCTTTCCCCACTCTAGCCCTGAACAAGTACTAAACTGCTTTCATGCTCAATAGAATTCTCCATTGTGAACACTCCATGAGAATAGAAACATAATATTTGGTCTTAAGTGACTGGTTTCTTTTACTCTCCTTGTTTCCATGATTCATTCTTGGTGTGGCACATGAGGCAAGTTAGTAGTGCTAAGGTTAAGTCCCCACTGAGATACCTGTATTCTATATTGAAGTGCCAGTGTTGAGCCTTGGTTACTCTGCTTTCAATCCAACTTCCTACCAGCTGGGAGGCAGCAGTTGGTGGCTTGGGTCCCTGCCACCCATATGGAAGACCTGGATGAAATGCTGGGCTCTTGGCTTCAGCCTGCTCTGCCGCTCGCTGCTGCAGGATTTGAGGAGTGAACCAGTAGATCTCTATCTCTGGCCTTTCA
Source organism: Ochotona curzoniae (assembly GCF_017591425.1). NCBI lineage: Eukaryota > Metazoa > Chordata > Mammalia > Lagomorpha > Ochotonidae > Ochotona > Ochotona curzoniae. The sequence continues at coordinate 16,212,899 of NW_024467096.1, read as the reverse complement.
GATAAATAATTTTCTTTCTTTCTTTTTAAATATTTATTTCATTTTTATTGCAAAGTCAGATGTACAGCAAGAAGGAGAGACAGAGAGGAAGATCTTCTATCAGAAGGTTAATTCCCCAAGTAATTGCAATGGCCAGAGCTGCACTGATCCAAAGCCAGGAGCCAAGAACTTCCTCCAGGTCTCCCACACTGGTTCAGGATCCCAAGGCTTTGGGCCATCCTCAACTGCTTCCTCAGGCCACAAGCAGGGAGCTGGATGGGAAGTGGAGCCTCCGGGATTAGAACTGGTACCCATATGGGATCCCGACGAGGACTTTAGCCACTAGGCCACTGCGTTGGGCCCCAAAATAATTTTCTAAAATATTTATTTTTTTTGGAAAGGCAGATTTACAGAGAAGGAGAGAAACAGCCAGAGCTGACCCTATCCAAAGCCAGGAGCCAGGAACTTCTTCTGGGTCTCCCATGCAGGTGCAGGGTTCCAAGACTTTGGGCTGTCCTCGACTGCTTTCCAGGGCCACAAGCATAGAGCTGGATCAGAAGTGAAGCAGCTAGGTTTTGAACCGGCAGCTTTATGGGATGCAGGCATCCTAGGCAGAGGCTTTGCTTACTAGCACACACAGAACCAGCCCATGGTTTTTATCTTGCTGAGAGAGGCAGGGCTCTGACTCCTGCTCCAGCACCGTGGTTAAGGAGACACTGGTACCTTTGTATTCACAGTGCTTTAGGTAAGGTAAATAAAATGATAGAAGGTACTAACATTTTTTGAGTAATTAATTTACCAAACTGCATGCTGTCACTTATTTATATTACTTCATTTATGAGAGAAATGCTTATTCCAGTTTGTCATCAACATTAAGAGTTATCATAACCAATGCAGTATGGATGGTTTGGAGAGAGCAGAATGACGGACTTATGACTGCTTATGAAGGACTATACTATTGTGAATATATGGTGGAAATCAGTGTGGTGGGGAAGAGCCTATGGAATTATATCGTAAAATAGAAAATAAGTAAATGAAAAACAAATTAAGACACAAGAGAAAGATTACAAAAGTAGGCAGCTTGAGGCAAATCTTCTCTGAAGGAGGTTGACCTAGAAGGCTCACTGTCCCAATCTTCTATTCACTTGCTCACAGAGAATCAACTTACAGCAGCTGATGTGGCACAAATGTTGATAATCACATCCCATGTTGATGCTAACCAGCCAACGCTTGATGATCAGGAAGTAACAGCGTGACCCAAGTACAGAAGTCAGTGCATGACCGTCTCAAGGATATCTTAACGCACACAGTCCAAGGGCCTTGACCACTGCCCAACTGTGGACCCTTGCCTGCAAGCCTCAACCTTGATCTCAAACTTTTGCTCACTCATGGAACACTGCTTGCAGAGTTTGACCTTGTTCTCCAGCACTACCAGTTTGTGAACTCACAATTCCAGACAGTCGGCCCTGTTCTTCCATATCAAATCACACTATTTTTTTACTAACTGCCTGAGGCAAGAGTCACTTTTTTTTTTTTAAATTAGAGTCAGATATACAGAGAAGAGAGAGAAAAATCTTAATCTTCCAGCCACTGATCCACTCACCAAGCAGCTGCGATGACCGGAGCTGAGCCAATCCAAAGCCAGGAGCCAGGAGTTTTTCTTCCAGGCCTCCTATGTGGCTGCAGGGTCCCCAGGCTTTGGGCTGTCCTCTACTGCTTTTTCTAGGCCACCAGCAGGGAGCTGAACGGGAAGAAGAGCAGCCGGCATACCAACCAATGCCCATAAGGGATCCTGATGTATGCAAGGGGAGGACTTTAGCCACTAGGCTACTGTGCTGGGTCCATGCCTTCTCTTTTGCTTCCAGTTTTCAATATGATTCCATGTTGCCTATTTATGATCACTTAACAGATGCAAAATGGAGATCCAGAGAGGTCAGACAATGCATTATCAGAGATCAGATGCCTAGAAGGCAATGAGGTTGTATCTCATGCTACCTCCATGAGCTTGTTACAGTTTTGTCTATTAGAACCAGGGTTAGTAAACTTTTCTGTAGAGAGCCAGAAAGTAAATATTTTCAGAGAGAATATAGGATAATCACAGCAACTTGGGAACCTGTTCCCATGAGGGAGCCCTAGAAGATGTTACTGGCTCCTGCCTTCAGATTGGCTCAGCTCCAGCCCTCGGGGCTATGTATGGAGTAAACCAGCAGACACAGGATTTTTCTGTTTCTCTTTCTCTTTGTAAGCCTGCCTTTCCAATAAATAAAATTTCAAAAACAATTAAAAAAATCTAGGGCCTGGCGCCGTGGGCTAGCAGCTAAAGTCCTCGCCTTGAAAGCACCAGGATCCCATATGGGCTCTTGTTCTAATCCTGGCTCCCCCACTTCCCATCCAGCTTCCTGTCTGTGGCCTGGGAAAGCAGTCGAGGACGGCCTAAAGTTTTGGGGCCTGCAACCATGTGAGAGACCCGGAAGAGGCTCCTTGCTCCTGGCTTTAGATGTACTGTTGGGTGTTGTGGCCCAGTCTGATTTGACCCACCTCACCTTGGCATTTGCTGCCTGGTGCTATAGCCTGGCCTGGTCTACCCCCAGTTCCAACTCATGCTGATAGGTGCTGCCTCCTAGGCTCGCTAAGCCCAGCCAGTCCCCAGTCATGGTGCTGATGTGAACTAGCTGGTGTTACAGTCCAACCTGGCTTGTCCTGCATTCCCATCCTGGCTCTCAGAGCTACCAGGGGGTGTATGAACTGGCCCATCCTGAACTGCTACTTGTGCTAACACGTACCATGTCCAGGCCTGGTTTGGGCTGCTCCCAGCCCTGGTTCTTGCCCTCACTTGCAGGGACTTTGTCCTGACAAGGGAGTACCCCAAGCTCCTCTATTAGGTTTCCTTCCAGTGGCAAATCATGTGCACACTAGTGGATCTTTGGTCCAGACTGAGTTCACCTCTTGTCCTTACAGGAACCATGGACTTGCCCAACTGGGCCACACCTTTCTGGCTCTTAATGCTGGGCGCTACAGTCCAGCCACACCAGGTCCACACCCAGACATAGCCCTCTTGTGGTTCAGCAGGTGCCTAGACCTAGCCCAGCTTGTTCCACACCCACCTTGGCTCTCATGAGCACGAGTGGGCTCAGTTTGGCACATTCAGGCCCAGTCCTCACTCATGTTAACGGCTGCTGCCACCATGTCCAGCCCAGCTTGCAACCCCCATTCTGGCTCTCACACTCACCAGTAGAAACTACAGCTCAGCCGGGGTGCCCCCTTAACTCGCAACCAGGTCTGTTTTCCGCCACAGATGTTGCATGTGCCAGTGGTTGCTCTGACCATACTCGGTGTCTAGGCCTGCCATATAGGCCCCCAGATATGGCTTTAGTATGTACTGCTGAGTGGTAGTTGGCAGGAATCCATGCTAACTAGCGCAGTTCAGGTCTCCCTCATGGGCTGGTGCATCTGTCTGACCCATAAAGGTCCTCTAGTTTCTCCCCCAACAAATCACTCAAGTCTCAGCCCCCTTGCTTACCTGCAAGTACAGTGGCCTTGTTGATGGAAGTCCCTCAAAAGTCATTCCTCACTTGCAGCATACTCCCTCAGTAGTCCTCCCTCCCACACATCCCCTTTCCCTGGTCACTCCACAGTGGCTGCACCTGGGAGTTTTATCCAGGCCTCCCATGTACCTGATTTCCCAGGTGCATTAGTAGGGAGCTGGATTTGAAGCAGAGCAACTGGGACTCTATATAGCATCTTTATGGAATGTATTGCAGGCAGTGGCTTAACCCACTAGGATGCCATAGTAGCAGCTCAGGTTATGTAACTTACGATACTGGCTTGATATAATTCATTTGGTTCCAAATGAACAGACATGATAATGAAAAAGTTCTCTTCTTAGTAAAGGGATCTGTCATCCTAGCTATGACCTCATCCGGAATTAATCCTTGTAGCATTCCTCTTTTGTGCAAATAGGTAGCAAGTGAAAGACACCATTATTTCCCTCAGGCTACTTGGTAAGTCATTGCACAATGAGGAACAAAACCTAGTTTTACTGATGGCTAAAGCTGAGAGGCTCAGCCCTACCCTTTGACACCTCCAGGTCAATAAGATGACTAATTAAACTGTCAATTATTTGCTCTGGGACTTGCTCTACAAGCAACCAGACCAGTTTCAGTCTGTGTTCTCCAGGAGCATGAAATCTACAGGAAGAGGAATTGAAAAAGACTAACAGGTGGTGAAAATGTATGTATCACGAGCAGGTCTCACTGCACATGCACCCTGATGGCAAAGTCGAAGGAAAAAACCAGTGAGTCTGGGGCTCTATGATAACACCCTCTTTCCTAGGATGAGGAGTTGCTAAGTCTCCTTTGCCTCAAAACTGCTATTTGTGCTTACTTTGTTCTGGAAATTCACACAAATTCCTAATTTCCAAAGCTTTTACAAACAATTTCAGATAGACACACAGGTGAATGGGCCCAGTTTATTACAGACTGCCAACAATTCCAAGGTGAAGGCTACTCTGAGATTCCCAATGAAGGAGGTGCAATTTCCAGGTGTGCAAGAGTAGATACAACAAAGCAAGAATGTGGAAACAATGGTCTCACCCATTTTCCTCTAACCCTTGATCCTTCCCACCCTAGTCAACTATGTAAACATCATTAAAAAAAAAAGAGAGAGAGAGAGAGAGAAAGAGATTCATTGAGAATATAGACCCAGAGTGAATGGTTCCCTAAATTTCTGCTGCTGGAAGTCTGATCAGGTGTTTCTCAGGGGCCCTTGGATTTTTGTAAACTAACAGTCTCCCTGGCCTATTCCCTCCTTCCAGAAGTGACCAATGATCCTCCTCTCTTGAATACCCTAAGCAGGTTCTTTCCAGTTTGTAGCTAGGAATTATTTGTTGCTTTGGTTCGCTTCCTGCTTTGCTGTTCTTTGAATGTTGCCCCTTCTCATCTTGCTGCTTCACTGTTAATCATTTTGGGCAAAACTCTTCAGTGTTTGTATGCTGTCTTTTTTTTTTTAAGATTTATTTATTTTTATTTGAAAGGCAGATGTACAGAGGGGAAGAGAGACACGGAGAAAGATCTTCCACCCGATGGTTCACTCCCCAAGTGGCTGCAACAGCTGGAGCTGAGCCAATCCAAAGCCAGGAGCCAGGAACTTCTTCTGGGTCTCCCACACGGGTGGCAGGGTCCCAAGGCTTTGGGCTGTCCTTGACTGCTTTCCCAGGCCACAAGCAGGGAGCCGGATGGGAAGTAGGGCTGCTAGTGTTAGAACCAGCGCTCATATGGGATCCCATAGCGTGCAAGGCAATGACTTTAGCTGCTAGGCTATTGTGCCAGGCCCTGCTGTCTTTTCCTGTTAAAAGAATTCTCCTCACTCCTCCCCGTGGGTCAGTGATATAGATTTGTTCTGTTTCTTCTGGTTGAACTTTTTATTTCAAAATAATTTTAAATATGTTGAAAAAATACAAGAATAAAAAAACTGGCACTGAACATGAATAGCCCTCTACATAGACTGACTTATTGTTTGTCAATGCTTTTTGTAATCTGTTATATATTTACAAATTGATAATATTTTTTTCAGAACCATTTGAGAGTAAACTGACTTTTTACCTATAAATTTTCTCCTATGTAATCAGGCTTGCTGCCATCTCAGCTAGCAGCTTAACTTACTACACCACAACGCTAGCCCTACTAGTTTACATTAATCTAAAATAGTTCCATAGTCTTTCTATGTTATTTGTGACACTGACCTTTATACAAAGAAACAGATATTTTTTTTCTGAGATTATTCCTGATTCTGTGTTTGCCTGATTTTTTTTTTCATGAGTAGATTCAAATTATACCTTCTCTATTGAAAGAACTCATGGTGTCCACTACCATGCTGGTCCCCTTCCATACAGTTTTAAAAGTTCCTTTATATAGTTACTATTTTTTTTCCTGTGGTCAGTAAAAAGCCACATGTGAGAGATACTTCATGACCACCCAAATTTCCCATCTCAAGTTAACATTGATTCATGGTTCTTGCCTGCTCAACCCTTGCCCACATTTCAAAGTCAGCATTCAGCCTTTCACTGTAAGCAGTGTTTCTTCTTCATTTCTTCCTTTAGCTATGTATGCAAATTTGCTAAAGAATCATAGATTTTTGCTTTTCCCCAAAGCCTACAACTTATTAATCTTCTGAATTATTCTGTCCTGCAATTATTCCAGATCTGGCCAGTGGAAGTCCCATCAAACTCTGAGAGTCCTTTTACCAGGTTTCTAAACACAACTCACTTTCTGGCCTAAAGAGTGCTTCAGGCTCATCCAGGGCTGTTCCTTTCCCATCAGCAGTCATTTTCCTAAGGCCTTTCTTAGAACCTGCTTGGTACCTGGGCAGCAAAGGAGAGAGTCTAAGAAAGGCCACGGTGGCCATGAGCTTCAGATGCTACTGAAAGGCTTAGAACAAACACATCATGATCTCCACTGACATTACAGGCAGTTGTTTAGGCATGGCAAGTGTTGCTTGGGCCCTGTACATTAAGTAATTGAGGTCTCTACCATGTGCCGGGACTGTGAGAGATACACAGGCTCTAAGACACCCCTGTAAAGTGATGGTGCTCCTGCCAGATTGACATACATGTATGGAATACCCACAGCATATTGCAGCAAATATTCTTTACAATGTCACTGAGCGATGTAAAGGAGCTTGGGGTGGGAGTTCTAGGGTAAAAAGGTCATATTTGTAACTGGCTGGTTAGAGAAGTTTCATTGAGGTAACCTTGACAGAAGGTAGGATCTGCAAGAATAGTTTTCCTGGTGAAACCACAGGTTCCTTTTCACGGAGTCCTAATCAGACATGACTTTGCAACTAGGTAAGGCCTCTTGTCAGGTGCTGTAAAGCTCCTAAGAGTTGCAGTGAATGTAGGACAGCATTCCTGCTGGCTGCCTGTTGTAATGTCATCTCATTTTTATTTTCAGACACAGATGAACCATGTCCTTCATTCACCAGGCTGAGTTTTCACAGTGCAGTGGTTGGTACAGAACTCAGCGTGAGGCTGCTGCTCTACACAAGAGAAAACAGCTCCTGTGCACAACTCATCAACTCCACAACTTTTGGAAACTTAAATATAACCAAGAAGACCACCTTCATTGTCCATGGATTTAGGCTAACAGGCTCCCCTCCAGTTTGGTGGGAAGACTTAGTAATGGCTCTGCTCAATGTAGAAGACATGAATGTGGTTGTTGTTGATTGGAATCGCGGGGCTACAACTGTACTTTACAACCAGGCCGCTAGCAACACCAAGAAAGTGGCATTAATCTTGAAAGAGTTTATCGACCAGATGTTGGTAAGAGAGAATTCTCTTGGACGATTTGGAATTGATTTAAATTCTGCCTTCTGGAGTTTTAAAGAGATAATCTGGAGTGCTTATGAGGTCCGTGTTGTAAATCTGCACAGGCCCCAGGAGAAGAAATGGGGGTAAAGGGATGCCTGTGAGGTCTGTAAGTATGGTTCTGCAGGTTGCGTACTACATGGCACCTGTCTTAAGAAGCACCACTATCCTTAAAGATACTACAGATTTAAGTATTTATTATGACCCCATAAAGGTGTCTTTTGGGCAGGAGTCTGTCTGAGGCTTTCCTAGCTTACTATCTAGAGTTTCCTCAACTTCCAGGACTGTTCCTTTTGCTAGATGTGTCCAAAGTTTAGTTACATTAACCAAAACTCTGAGATATACAGTCTGATGAGATGATTTATTTTTTCAGAATGACAAAAGGTAAAACCTCACATTTTAATTAGTGATGTTTCATAAATTGTCTCTTCTAGCAGGAAAAGCAAAATGACATAAAACCAGAATAATGCCAGAGTTCGGCAGGTTTGTTGGTCATTGTGCCAGAGGTAGTGTGAGCTTTGTGCCAGCTCCCCAGTTGAGCCACAGCCCTGGGGATGTGAATATTAAAGCGATCCACAACAAGTTATTCCTGCAGCCTGTGGAAAGTGTGGTCCATCCTAATTCCCCTTTCCCCGCTTCCTTCTGTGGTGATTTCCTTTACCAAGTCAGTATAAAGCAGCTAAGGAAGTTCATCAAATGCATGGTTGTCACTCTCTCCAATCTGGATGATGTACAAAAATATCTAGGCTTGCACTCTAGAAGCAGCATGAGTGGACACACATGAACCTAAAGGTTAAGGCACACAGGTTGGAATTCTAGTCAGTGCATTCCTCTGGATGCCTGGCCCAGCACACATGACTTCAACTCCAGGTTTCCATTTCCTCAACTACATCACCAAAGGAGTAATAGTTATACATTGTCTTGGGCACTGTGTTATTTGAATGAGAGAGTACATGTAAAGTGCTTAAAAATAATTTCTCCAAAGATAACTCCTAGGATATTTCTCCAAATAGTGTCAGTTTCCAGGCACCTTCCAATTTATAATGGTGGACTTCTTGAAATTCTAGGCAAAAGGAGCTTCTTTGAACGACATCTACATGATTGGAGTAAGTCTAGGAGCCCACATATCTGGGTTTGTTGGAGAGATGTACGATGGGCAGCTGGGACGAATTACAGGTGAGGCTCCTGCGAATGGGAAAAGGGTTCAGTTCTAGGCAGGGTGTTCCCTGGCAGGCAGGAGTGGGAGGACATCATTCAGGCAATCAAGTCCTTGGGCTCCAAGTCAGCTTTCCCAATGATTTAATTTGTCTGAGCATGGGTCCTTTTGTGAACAAGAGACCATGATGATACTGAGCTTATGTTATTGTTCAATAATACATATACACATATCTCAAGTGTTTTGTAAATTACATATGCCATTGAAAAGACTGGTGGTCCTGACTTTATTTCTCTTTAGGCTAGAAGAGCAGCTGTATGTTATGAGGTTTTGATCTGTGTGCCCCAAACACAGGGCTTCTTCCTTTCATTCAATCCAGGAGAGGCTACATCACATACCTAATCTACTTCAGTCCCTAGGCACAGCTGCTGGGAATGTGAGATGGGACTACTGACCTCTGGGGTTACCCTTTAAATATCAGCTTTCAGACCAATGTTGCATGAAACCACACAGGAGCACCGCAGGTCAAACCCCACACAAAGGCTCCTTTGCTGGACTCTCTTGCCAGTGCTTAGTAACTTTCCACAACTACACAAGAAGGACTGAGGGCAGCTCTCCCGGAATTGAGGCTCTCCCACTCACCTTTCCCACAACCTGTCCTCATAGCCAGGGAGCTATTTAACGTCTAGGTAATCTGGAGGCAGAAATGGATGGGGCAGGGAGGAGAGAGGTTAGTGTTCTGAACCTCTGCTTTTGGGGCTGTGAGTCAGAATGTGCTACTTAAACTTGGCAGGTAGTCTTGGGCAAGGCACCTTGGTCTATGTGTCTGTATGTCTCTGCCCCAGCTCTATCTTTGCTTCTCTCCTTGACTGTCCACACACACACTCCACTTGGCTAGCCCTTCCTGTAACCCTGGTACTGGATGGAGGTCACACTGCTTCTCCCAGATGCTTTTTTTTCTTTTATTATTTTTTTAAATTTTTATTGGAAAGGCAGATATACAGAGAGAAGGAGAAACCGAGAGAAAAATCTTCTGTCTGCTGGTTCACTCCCCAAGTGGCCACAAAGGTGATCTGAAGCCATGAGCCTGAAGCTTCTTCCAGGTCTCCCACATGGGTGCAGGGTCCCAAGACTTTATGCTATCCTTTACTGCTTTCTAAGGCCACAAGCAGGGAGTTGGAACAGCCAAGACATGAACAAGCATCCATATGAGATGCCAGCCCTTGCAAGGCGAGGATTTAACTACTGAGCCCTCCCTGAAGAGTAAACTTGTCCCCATAGCTACTTTGAATATGAACTGCAATGGATTCTGATCTCTTAATAGAAATGCCCCAGGACAACCTTTTTTCTCCTCTGGCTGGCCCTACATGCCCTAACCTATAGCTTGAACTCACCAGTGGGGTTCACTGCCCAATTTTCCATCTCTGCTGACTTCCTCATATTTTACTGATTTCTCATCATGTCTAAGTCCCAAGGCCAATCTCAGCTGTCCCCAAGAGCAACTATAGGAGTAAACTATTTCTACTTTCCACTCTTACCCAGGTAGGCTCACCGGGTTGTGGAGTGGGAATGTGGCCTGTTAAATCCAATTCATTTCCACCAACTGGATCTTTGTCTCCCTAGCATGGCCTGGACGGCTGCTTCGTCTTTTCCATTTACCTTTCTTCCTTAAGTCCTTCCTTTTGTCTCTTTTGTCTTCCTCTCTGGGCACATTTTCTTGTTTTTTTTTTTTTTTTCATCAGATAGAAAATGAATGGATCGAAAATGCTTCAACTGCCTACATCACTTGAATGCATTAAGTTGGATTGTTTAAGGTTGACAATGCTAACCAGACAAATCAAAACTGGTAGGGTGAGGTCAGGTGTCTGCATTTTTTGGCATATCTTTTTTATGCAAAAGGCAGAGCTAAAGAGAGGAGTGACACAGAGAGAAATCTTTGATTTGCTGGTTTTATTTCTAAATAGTAATAATTGCCAGGGTTGAGCCAGGTAGAAGCCAGGAGCCTGACACTACATATACGTCTCCCACATGGGTGGCAGGGCCATCTTTTCCTGCTTTCCCAGACACATTTGCAGGGAATAGAAGAGCCAGGACTCAAACCAGCCTCTTTTGGAACCCCAGTGTCACAGCTAACAGCTTAATCCACTTCACAACCAGGCTGGCCCCAGGAATATGTCTATCTAACTTAAAGACGCAGATGGTCTGAACATATTCTGTGACAAATTATGTTAGCGTTGAGCTGTCCAATAAAGTAGTTACTAACCACATGTGGCTGCTGAGCCCTTGACATACCCAGTGCAAACAGATGTGCTCTAAATGTTAAACAGGCATGATTTGGAACATTTATAAAAAAATAATAACAAACACAAAAAACCCACTCTTTTAAAAAATATTGATTACATGTTAATATTAACATGATAATTTTTTTAAATTAACATGATATTCTTTTAAAAATATTTACTTATTTATTTGAAAGAGAATCAGGAGAGGAACTGATAGAGATCTTCCATATGCTAGTTTGCTTCTGAATATCCCCAACAGCTGGAGCTATACCAGGTCAAAGCCAAGAGCCAGGAACTTAGTTTGGATCTCCTATGTGAGGGCAGGCTTCCTGTAACTTTTGCCTGATGTTGTAAGCTGGTCACCTCTAGTGCTTGTCACAAGTCTGAGTTTGTCTATAACATATCCAGATTGCGCCTTTAGTCCTCTTGCAACTATTAACAACAACACCCTATTCATTCTCAAAATTGCCTAGTTTAGATGTTTCATCTGCTAGGGATCAGGAGGTTGATGACCAGGGAGGCCCTCACTGCCAGTTTTCTTAGGCAATGCCATTGTTTTAGGTCAGCAGGCAGATTCCCTTGCAGATTATGAGTTTCTCACATTGTGTTGAGAATGTGCTATGGATGCAGGTGTCCGGATGTCAACCCATCACATCCTCCCACTTCAGTTTCAGTTGGGAGTAGACAGAAATGGAAGTGAGATAAGGACAGGAGTCAGATAGAGAAATGGCTCAGGGAAGCTACACATTAGGAGGGCAGCAATGCTATGACGGAGGCTAGACCCAGAGAAGGTTATTCATGCTTAACACCTCGGATGGGAGATGTCATCTAAAATGACTGTCACAGGCAGAAACTTCAAGGCCGACATCCCTTGTAAACACTTCATGCCAGGCAAGGCTCTAGTGAGCAGGGCCCTTTGTGAGCTGCTGGCTTTAAGTTCAAAGTTTTTATGTTGTGGTCTCCACATCATAAGAGCTGCTGTCTGTTTTTCCAGCTGCTTCAGAGTGACAGTGAGAAATGCCAGCGAATACTGGCTGAAGTCCAGAAATCAGTTCAGGTATCCATGGAGTGGGATATTTCTGCAAGGGCTGACACCCACTCCATTTCCTTATGTGATACGTGCTTTGCCTAGGAGTTTCACTCTTTCCTACTGAGCTTGCCCAACATAATGCACAGTAAAATCAACAGCCGCACACATAAAAGTGTTTGCATTATGAAGCTGTAATCTAGTCCAGACACTGGTCTCTCTGAATCTCAAGTCATTTGACTGCACAGTGGGACTAGGTACACCTACCCTGCCAGTTGTATAGGTTTGTAATGCAGAGTAAATAAGCTAGTATACACGGATAAGAGTGGACACTGTAAAGGAGTTTGATTCATAAGAAGAAGAAAGTGTTAGATCATGTAAAATGGGATAAAGATCAATATACAGTATTGGCTTTCTTTTATGTACCCTTGGCCCTCCCCATCTCCAGCCCTGGAAGAATCAGTTTGCCCCACTGTCTGGTCCCTCTCTCGCTGTGAGAGAGACAGAGAGAGAGAGAGAGAGAGAGAGAGAGAGAGCGCGTACACGCACATTCCCTGCTGCTGAGCTCAGCATGAGGTATGCCTGCTGTTGGGAGTCCAGAAGCCCTTCTCAGAGGCACTGCCAGGTTAACCCTCTCCACTGTGGGAAAAAGCTCTGCATCTGTGGAAAGCAGATGGCAGCGTGAGTGCTCGCCCACCCAGGTTGCCCTGGAGCCTAGGAGCCATGGCATCAGGAGGGATCAAAGGCCTAGCTGCAGATGACTCACTGCGTGGAGCTGCCAAGTGACTCTGTTTCCTTCCAGGTCTTGACCCTGCCGGCCCTTTATTCAATGGGAAGCCTCCCCAGGACAGATTGGATCCCAGTGATGCACAGTTTGTTGATGTCATCCATTCAGACATTGACGGTAACATTCCTGTCCTTGTGTATCAGTGACACCCGCTCCACCCCAGACACACAGAGTCTCCCCCTGGGGGCATCAGCATGCAGAGGCAGGTCGAGTTCCTCTAGATTTTCTCTTCTCTTAGGGTACAACTCCAAAGCCACAGAAATATTAAGGGAAACTGGTTTAAGGCAAGCACCCAAAATCCCATACTGGAGAGGGGATGGTTCTCCCATCACCTCTTCTTTGTAAAAATGATCATCCGTGACAGACTTACATACCATATGAACAAATGTACCCAAATGTGCAACTTGGCTGGGATGCATGTTTTTTTGCTTTTTTTTTTTTTAAAGATTTATTTATTTATTTATTTATTTATTTATTTTATTATTATTTTTTGATTGGAAAGGCGGATATACAGAGAGGAGAGACAGAGAGGAAGATCCTCCATCCGATGATTCACTCCCCAAGTGAGCGCAACGGGCCGATACTATGCCAATCCGAAGCCAGGAGCCTCTTCCGGGTCTCCCACGCGGGTGCAGGTTCCCAAAGCTTTGGGCAGTCCTCGACCGCTCTCCCAGGCCACAGGCAGGGAGCCGGAAGGGAAGCGGGGCTGCCGGGATTAGAACCGGCGCCCATATGGGATCCCGGGCATGCAAGGCGAGGACCCCTAACCACTTGCGCCACCGCGCTGGGCCCTGCTTTTTGCTTTTTTAAAGAATTATTTAATTTTATTGGAGACTCACAATTACAGAGAGAGAAGGAGAGACAGAAAGATCTTCCATTTGCTGCTTCACTCCCCAAGTGGCCACAATGGCTGGAGATGAGCCAATCCGAAGCTAGGAGCCAGGAGCCTCCTCTGGGTCTCCCACATGGAAGGCCTTGGGCCCTCCTCCACTATTTAACTAGGCTACAAGTAGGGAGCTGAATGGGAAATGGGACCACTGGAATATGAACTGGTGCCCATAGGGGATCCCAGGCAAGCAAGGCAAGGACTTTAGCCACTAGGCTACCATGTGGGGCTCCTGCCTTTTTTTTTTTTAAATACTCATAACTCCTTTAAGGTGAGAAGCAAGTTCTGGGTTTGGGTCTCACACAGAGGAACTCTGAGCCCATCAATGGCCTGCCAGCTCTATGGCCTTTTCACGGCTCTGATTTCACTGAATGCATGGGGGTTGGAGTGAGGTCAAGGATGGGTGTCTACTGTATCCATCTGGCAAGGCTGTGCTACTTCCCAAAGTCCCCTGCCTCCTACCTTCATCTGTCATGCTACTTTATCTGAATTTAGCAATAGCTACTTTGCTGACACTGTGAAAACCAGGAGACAGGTGTGTGTAAAGCACCTAGTATGGTGTTCATGGATACATGCCAGACAATATATAATATTATATTTTATATATGAATATATCTCAACATGTAACAACTGCTGGTATTACCATAATGTACTTTCTATGTTTACATATGTATGTATACACAATTACAAGTAATGCTTCAATCAAACATTTCAATGGCCATTTTGCAGTTTCATGGTTAAAGAATATAAACTTACCAACATTTTTTAGTTCACCATTTAGTATAAGCATTGCCAATCTATTATTATTATTATTATTATTATTATTATTTACCACCCTTGATCTCAAATTTGTAAAGATTTTTTATACAAAGTAAAAAGATACAATTTTCCTGTTTTACATTTGTAAAGATTTACACAGATGCAAACAGAGGCCCAGGAAGCACCCAGCAATTAGAAGGCTCCAGCCAAAGATCAAGAAGACAGGGGTCCTTTTTGCCAGCCTTTTGGTGGATCAGAGACCAAATTCCTATATATTTCAGAAATATGGGAAGTCAATTCTGTTACCATCTTCACAGTCCCCTAGTTAGAAATCACCGCCTCCTAGTTAACTGTTAGGATAACTGTGAAAAAAATATAACAATATAACAATGATAAGCACAGTAACGATATAATAATAACAAATCTCTGCCCATATCCTATAGGCAAGTGAGTTAGGAAACGTGAAAAGAAAGCAGTGTAAAGAACAGTGTGCTCTCTTCTAGCACTGGGCTTCAAGGACCCATTAGGAAACATAGATTTCTACCCAAATGGAGGATCGGATCAACCTGGTTGCCCCCAAACAATCTTTGGAGGTAAGTACAGACACATTCTGTTTTGTAAAATAGTGGTTTGAAGAAGGCATATTTAAAAATTTTGGCATTTTTATAGATCCAGGTATTTTTTTAAAAGCTGTGGAACATTTCTCTTTTTTAAAGATATTAATTTCTTATTTGAAAGTCAGAGTTACAAAGCGAGAGAGAGGGAGAGAGAAATCCTTCATCTGCTGGTTCACTCCCCAGATGGCCAAAATGGTCAGCACTGGGCCAGACCAAAGCCAGGAGTTCTTGTGTCCCCCAAGAATTGCTGCTTCTTGGTAAACCTCAGCTTTAATCATTGGTTACAATTCAAGGTTGTTGGGACCAGTGGCACAGCAAGTTAAGCTGCTGTCTGTGATGTTGGCATCCTATAAGGATGCCAGTTTGAGACCCAGTTGTTCCACATCTGATTCAGTTCTCTGCTAAGGTGGCTAGGAAAGCAGCAGAAGATGGCTCAACTGCTTGAGCCCCTGCACCCAACTAGGGAGACTTGGAAAAAGCTCCAGTCTCCTGTTTTTTTGCCTAGCATAGACCTGGCCTATTGCATCCATTTAGGAAGTGAACCAGGTGATGGAAGATGTCTTTCCCTCTCTTTCTCTGAACTGTACCTTTCAAGTAAATAAAAAATAAATCTTAAAAAAAAAAACCTTCCCCATAGGGGAAAAAAAAAACCCCTCCCTTAAAAAAATTCAAGGTTGTGTGCCCTTATGTTACACTATGCCCCTGCACACACACACACACACACACACACACACACACACACACACACACAGGTTCCATCTTCCATTCTGCAGCATAGAATGGTTCTCAAAATTCAGTATGCATCAAAATCATGGGAAAGGCTTGTGAAAACAGTATGACACCCTGCTCTCCTGCTCCTCAACCCCCTCAGGGCCAGCCCAATAATTTGCATTTCTAATGAGTTCCCAGGTTCTCAGGTAAGAGCTGCAATGCTGCTCCTCTGAGACAGAAGTTTCAGAACTTTCATAGTAGAGCAACCAACACAGGTTTGCAAGCCACATAGAGCTGGCCTGAAATTCCTTGCCTCCCTTCCTACATCAGCATGAGAACTCTGGCTCTGAGCCTCAGCTTTTTCATATCCCAGTTCTCTCACCTACAAATCATGCTCATGCCTCCCACTTTGCATGACTGGGAAAGTTTGCAATATATTATATAAAACACCTGCAACTTAGGATGTACTTAGTCACACTGCCATTCCTGGTTATTGCTTATTCTGAGAGTTACACAATTTGTAGATTTGTTGTTTGAATATACTGCAAAACAAATTTTGGAATACTTACTTTCCCAAACAAGAAACAAAATTAAAATACAAAACACATCTAAATGAGCATTGAATGTCTTTCACTAAAGCATATTTGTGACTTGGCATAGCTTTAATTTGACTCCATCTTTTCTCCTGACACCTGCCAGCATAAATTCTTATGTATGAGTTTTTTTTTCTTTTGTGTGTGTTTTTATATTTATTTGAGCCTGGTGCGGTGGCCAAGTGGCTGAAGTCCTCGCCTTGAATGCGCCGGGATTCCATATGGGTTCTAATCCCAGTGGCTCCACTTCCCATCCAGTACACTGTTTGTGGCCTGGGAAAGCAATCGAGGACAGCCCAAAGCCTTGGGACCCTGCACCTATATGGGAGAACTGGAGGAAGTCCCTGGCTCATGGCTTACGATTGGCGCAATTCCAGTCGTTGTGGTCACTTGGGGAGTGAATCATTAGACTAAAGATCTTCTTCTCTGTCTCTCCTCTCTTTATATCTGACTTTACAATGAAAATAATTTTTTTTAAAGATTTATTTTATTTTTATTGGAAAGGTGGATATACAGAGAGGAGAGACAGATAGGAAGATCTTCCATCCGATGATTCACTCCCCAAGTGAGTGCAACGGCCGATACTATGCCAATCCGAAGCCAGGAGCCTCTTCCGGGTCTCCCGCGTGGGTGCAGGGTCCCAAAGCTTTGGGCAGTCCTCGACTGCTTTCCTGGGCCACAGGCAGGGAGCTGGAAGGGAGGCGGAGCTGCCGGGATTAGAACCGGCGCCCATATGAGATCCCAGGCGTGCAAGGCGAGGACCTTAACCACTTAACCACCTTAACCACCGGGCCCGAAAATAAAATTTTTTTAAAAAATTCTTATTTATTGGAAAGGCAGATCACATTTACTAAGAGAATAAGAGACAGAGAGAAAGGTCTTCCACTTGCTGGTTCACTCCCCAAATGGCCGTGATGGCTAGAGCTGAGCTGATCTGAACCCAGGAGCCGGGAGCTTCTCCTGGGTCTCTCATGCAGGTGCAGGGTCTCAAAGCATTGGCCAGTTCTCTACTGCTTTCCCAGATCATAAGCAGGGAGCTGGAAGGGAAGTGGAGCAAACAGGACATGAACTGGTGCCCATATGGGATCCCGGCACTTGCAAGATGAGGATTCTGC
The DNA here is from genome assembly GCF_017591425.1 of Ochotona curzoniae. Classification (NCBI taxonomy): domain Eukaryota; kingdom Metazoa; phylum Chordata; class Mammalia; order Lagomorpha; family Ochotonidae; genus Ochotona; species Ochotona curzoniae. The sequence goes on along the minus strand of NW_024467096.1, from coordinate 16,195,627 downwards.
CGTTGAGCCATCGTGCCAGGCAGTATGTTTGAGTTTTTATAAGGAAATGGAACCAAGTGCACTGAAGCTGTTAACACAGTGCTGGCACATAGCAGACAGGTGATAAGCTTTGTGTAAAACGTGTGATGTGTTATTATTTAACGCTAACTGCTCTACTCCCTTTCACAATCAAGGGATGCAGTACTTTAAATGTGACCACCAGATGTCCGTGTTCCTGTACCTTTCCTCCCTGAGAAAGAACTGTACCATCACTGCCTACCCCTGCGACTCCTACCGGGATTACAGGAACGGCAAGTGCATCAACTGTGGCACATCCCAAGGGAAGCCCTGCCCCCTGCTGGGTAAGTCCAATAAGCAATTTTCCTCTCTGATTAATAAACAGCTAACTTTTGTTGCTATGAATTCCAGAATCGTTTTACTATCTAAAAATGGGTCTCTAAACTTTATTTTATTCATTTATTTATTTATTTTTAAAGATTAATTTGTTTTTATTGGAAAGTCAGATATACAGAGAGGAAAATCTTCCATCCATTGATTCACTCCCCAAGCGGCCGCTATGGCTAGAGCTAAGCCAATCTGAAGCCAGGAACTTCTTCCAAGTCTCCCACACGGGTGGAAGGTCCCAAAGCTTTGGGCCAATCTCGACTGCTTTCCCAGGCCACAAACGGAGCTGGATGGGAAGCAGAGCTGCCGGGATAGGAACGGGCGCCCATGTGGGATCCTGGGTGTGCAAGGCGAGGACTTTGGCCACTACATTATCGTGCTGGGCCCTATTCATTTTATTTAAGAAGTATAGAGACGGGTAGCTATCTTCTCTGGTAGGTTTAAACTCCAAGTACCCACGATGCCGTCTGGGTTTCCCATGTGGCTGACAGGGACCCTAATACTTGAGCCATTGTTACACCCTCTGAAGGGTGCATATTAGCAGGAAGTTGGGTACATATGGAAGAGTGGGGCCATGAATCAGGCACCCAACTATGAGATAGGGGCATTCCAAGCAGCAACTCAACTACTGTACCAAATCATGGCCCTTTCAACACAGATACACATTGTGCTTTTCTTTCTTAAAAAACTGTTCCTAGAGCCACCAGTGTTGCAATATAATCAAAGAAATGCCAGTTCAAATCCTGGCTACTCTATTTCCAATCCTGCAGCTCCCAGCTAATGCTCTGGGAAAGCAGTGGAAGACGGCTCAAGTGCTTGGGCTCCTGCACCTACAGCTAGACAAAGCTCCTGGCTCCTGGCTTCAGCCTGGCTCAGTGACTTGGCTGCAACAGTCTTTGGAGAGTGAACCATTTAGAAGGTTCAATCCACTATGCCAGCCCTATGAAATACATTTTTTAAAGAAAATGTCTAGATACTTCTTTTCTAATTAATTTGTTCTTTGGACTACTCCAATCCCCTAATAAGCGTTAAGAAAAAAAGGCAATCTGAACCTAGAATGTAATACAAACTCCTCGGTCTCTATCTCAGCATGAATAAGAGGGTTCAGGAGAGTTTCTGAGCCCAGCCCAGGCACAGTCACTTTACATTAGCTGCTTCTGTGAGGACTGGAACACTGTGCACACAACTCCAGGGGCCCATTGGCCCTCCTGCCTGATGAGCCTTACAGAGGGATTCCTCCCTATAGCAAGGCAATGAGTGCCCTAAGCCACGCTCTGGCTCCTCATGTGGTAAGCCCACTATCTGTTTACATTAGAGGCCCAACTATCATCCTTCAAGAAAGCATACTGCTTCACAAGAATGATGCTATTTTAGGTATAAACCTGAATGTGTTTTAATCTAGAAAATGCCTATATTACTGAAAAATATCAGTGCTAGTTTTAGTTCTCATCAGTGGGAGTGAACCACTTCCCATTCTCTCATAGTACTACTATGAACCAGTTAAGGAGAAAAAAGCCTCCCAGCTCCTGGGGATAGAGTCAATATGGGTGGCCACTGAGGAGACCATGCCTTGTGCCCTGCAGCCTCTCACTGCAGAGCTAGGAGGGATGGGGAAAGGATGCCTGGCTGGTGGCAGCTGCCATCAGATTTGCTTTTAGGTTTATCTAATACCTGATAATGTTATGTTTTTCCAATTTGTTTTGTAGGGTACTATGCCTACAGATGGAAGGACTATTTGAATGAGCAAGATCCTCCAATGATTAAAGCATTCCTCGACACAGCTGACAGGGAGCCATACTGCAGTGAGTGATGAATGTGGCTGCCCCATTTTCCCTGGAACATGGCTAGTCTCAGTGTGCCAGCCATTCCTTGGCAGATGAGGATCATGCATGGTGACACAGGCACTTTATAGCTGGAAGGACCCAGACTAAACCCTATTCTGTCACATCACAGCTGTACGATCTTGGCCAAGTCACTTAATCTCTTGGCATCTCAGTGTCTTGCTTGGTAAAATGGAGTATAATCATCACTATCTTCTGAATCGTAAGGATTAAAATCTTAACAGGTTGGAGTTGTTAACATTCTAATCACTAAGCTCTTAACAGAAAATTGCTAGATTCCCCAAAGAACATGTAATTGGGGTCAGGTGTCAGCCATAGTGATGGATCAGTTTTAGCTGTAAGGCATCTGTAATGACTGGAAGACATTTATTCGAGGGCTGTGAATCCCAGATGGGAGTTCAGTGGTATAGCACATGATTAGATGCTCTGTGGAGCACCTAGAGGTCACCTGGACAGAGACATGTTTTTCTTGCAATTTTGGATCTTTTTGCACCTTTCTTGGGAGCAACCTTTTTTTTTTTTAAGTTACTTATTTCTTATTGTAAAGGGAGCTATATAGAGAGAAGCAGAGACAGGGAGGAATATCTTCCATCTGCTGATTCACTCCCCAAATGGCTGCAACAGCCAGAACCGAGCTGATCCAAAGCCAGGAGCCAGGAGCTTCTCCCTGTCTCCCGTGTGGGTACAGGGTCCTAAGGCTTTGGGCCATTCTCTACTGCTTTCCCAAGCCACAAGCAGAGAGCTGGATGGAAAATGGAGCAGCCGGGATAGGAACTGGTGCCCATATGGGATCCTGGCTTATGCAGGATGAGGATTTAGCCACTAGGCTATTGTTTTGTGCCCCTCCCCCCACTTTCTTTTTTAAGTTTGTAGATCACTGGGTTTCCCTTTTCCTTGGGCCCATGTGTGGCAGCCCAGGAACTGTCATCTGCCTGGTGTGGGCAAGCTCCTGAGTAAGATGGAACCACAAGATAACTCCAGGCCTGGCATACTCTTTCATGGAATCACTTGTTCCCTCAGCCTCTTTCCCTTTCTATGCAGGTATCACCAAAAGATGATGTATCCGACTATCCCGTAGGGGTCATCATCTTCCCCAAACACACTTAACCTTAAGATATAAAAAAGTTCAGGGACGGAGGCTGGTATAGCACATAAAGATTCTACCTATGCTGGTGGCAATCCCATATGGGCACTGGTTTGTGTTTCAGCTGTTCCACTTCTGATTCAGCATCCTGTTAGTGACCTGGGAGAACAGTGGAGGATGGCTCACATACTTGGGTACCTGTTACCCACGTGGGAGATCCAGATGAAATTTCTGGCTCCTGGCTTTGGCCTGGATCAGCCCTGGTGGTTGTGGCCATTTGGGAAGTGAACCAATCTCTTTCTGTCTCTAGCTTGAGTTTCTTTCTTTTTTTTTTTTGAAAGATTTATTTTATTTTTATTACAAAGTCAGATATACAGAGAGGAGGAGAGACAGAAAGGAAGATCTTCCATCCAATGGTTCACTACCCAAGCGGATGCAATGGCTGGAGCTGAGCCAATACGAAGCCAGGAGCCAGGAGCTTCTTCCGGGTCTCCCACACAGGTGCAGGGTCCCAAAGCTTTGGGCCATCCTTGACTGCTTTCCCAGGTCACAACCAGGGAGCTGTATGGAAGTGGTGTTGCCAGGATTAGAAACAGCGCCTATATGGGATCCCAGGCGTGCAAGGCAAGGACCTTAACCACTATGCTATCGTGCCGGGCCCTAGCTTGAGTTTCAAATAAATAAATAAATGTTAAAACAAACACAAAATTCAAGGAGGAAAAACAGTTTTCTGAATATATTATGTGTTCCCATTTATTCAATAGGAAATTGTGGGTAGCCACAGGGTATTAGTGCTGGGAATACAAAGAAGAATAACCCCTTTCCAGTTATTGTATGAAATATTTTAGCTTTGTCCTTTTTTTTTAAGCCCTGTAAGACATTCTTTAAGCAGTATCTGCATGGATTTACTAGTTTTTTGATTACCATTTTCTTTGTAGTTTTTAAATACAGCAAAATGTGCTGAATAATTATGGCAGAAATTGCAAGATGGAAGACTTAATCTAAAGGCTAAAAAAGTGTTCCTCAAGGAAATGTCATTAAGATGAAACCAAGTTGGGCTTGCTGGGGTAGCCCAGTGGCTAAAGTCCTTGCCTTGCACGTGCCGAGATCCCATATGGGCACCAGATTGTATCCCAGAGGCTCCGTTTCCCATCCAGTTCAGAACTTGTGGCTTGGGAAAGCAGTCGAGGATGGCCCCAGAACTTGGGACTCTGAACCCGTGTGGGAGATCAGGAAGAAGCTCCTGGCTCCTGGCTTTGGATCAGTTCATCTCTGGCTGTTGCGGCTACTTGGGAAATGAATCAGCAGATGGAAGATCTTCCTCTCTGTCTATCCTCCTCTCTGTATATCTGACTTTACATTTAAGAAAGAAAAAAAAAAAAAAGATAAAACCAGGCAAAGCATGAGTGTCCAGTTTGGGGAAGGCCTAGGACCAAGGCAGAGCCTGGAAGTGAGGGAAGGCAGGTGGTTGGGCATGGCTAAGAAAGAGGCGGGATCAGGGTTAAGTGGCTGACATGGCCGAACCTGTGCAAGATCTCATCAGCCATACCAGATCTCTAGATGGCCGTCAGGTTTCATAAAAGGGGAAGGAACTGGAGTGAACTAATCAAACTTAGCAGAACACCATAAGACTTTGGTCAAGGAAGTAGAAATTCTGCTACTGTGTCTGGGTGTGATTAACTGGACACTATGGAACTCAGCTGTCACTTCTGCCATCTTTACTGAAAAGAAGAGAAAGGAATAGCAGGAATTCTGGCCTAGATCTTTACAGAGGAACAAAGAGACTAGAGACTAAGTTATCACTGGGAACTGGCATTTAGGAATCAGCCCTTGGGACACCAATTGGATATTCCTATCTCTTACTGTTCTCTCTCTTGCAGTATATCATTACTTTGTGGATATTATAACTTGGAACAAAAACATCAGAAGAGGGTCCATTACAATCAAGTTGCGAGATGAAGCTGGAAACATCACAGAATCCAAAATCAATCAGTAAGTTGAACTACAATAGTCTGTAGTTTGGAGGAATTAAGCTTCAATTATGCCTGTTTTAGATCTGTACTTCTTGGTCTACAATAGATTTAAGGGCGTATGTTGCTAAGTTGCTTGCCCAGTTGATCTGTCCTCCCAGGCTACTTGTAATTGGATTTGGTGCCAGAGTTTTATTTCTCCTGACCCCCTCCCCGCTTTTCCTTCTTCCTTTTCTCTTACTTCCTTTGATGAAATATTTAATGGTGAGAGTTATTTTGCGTAAAGAATTTACACAATAGAGTAATACGTTGATTTTGTCATTCTACATTAAACACACAAATAAAAACATTAGATTGTACCCCATGAATATAAACAATATGATTAGTCAGTTACCAATAATATTAATCCAAAAACAATAAGAGAATTATGTAACCTGAAAGTACAAGTTTTTGCCCCATCCATTCTCAACAGTCTCACCATAAAGGCCAAATACAGACACACTTCTATTTTTTCGATCTCATAATGCAATATATAAGCAGATATGTAATTTCATGTTTGTATATACGTGAGAGGTCTTCAAAAAGTTCATGGGAGATTTTCATATGATTAAAAATTATGCATGAATTTCAAATTTTTCTTACACCGAATAACTTATCTTTTAGTTCTATTTTCCACAAACTTTTTTTTAAGACTTATTTATTTTTATTGGAAAGCTAGATATACAGAGAGGAGGAGAGACAGAGAGGAAGGTCTTCCCTCCGATGATTCACTCTCCGAGTGACTTCAACAGCTGGAGCTGAGTTGATCCGAAGCCAGGAGCTTCCTCTAGGTCTCCCACGCAGGTGCAGGGTCCCACAGCTTTGGGCCGTCCTTGACTGCTTTCCCAGGCCACATGCAGAGAACTGGATGGAAAGCAGGGCTGCTGGGACAGAACCAGCGCCCATATGGGATCCAGGCATGTTCAAGTCAAGGACTTTAGCTGCTAGGCTACGCCACTGGGCCCTTCTCTTCCATTTTCTGATGGTTTTATAATATATACCACATATGTGTATATATATATATATATACACATTATATCTATATATGTTTATTCCACCATATATATATATGAACCAGCGCCCATATGGGATCCCAGCACTTAGAAGTTGAGGACCTAGCTATTGAGCCATCACACTGGTCCAACACCTATACTTTCAATCACTACATTTTATTGCTACCACTACACTGTATTACTCCCCCAACCCCACCAGAATGGAAATTTGTGAACCGTATATTTAGGGCTTCCTTACAGATCTATTTCAGAACCAATGTTCCCAAATCCATAGTGGGGTAGCATTACAGGGAGGCACTGTTAGCAGTGTCAACTAAGAAGCCAGTCTCAGAACCCAGTGCAATAGCCTAGTGGTTAAAATCCTCACCTTGCATGCCTGGGATCCCATATGGGTGCTTGTTCATATCCCAGCTGCTCTACTTCCCTTCCAGCTCCCAGCTTGTTGGCTGAGAAAACAGTAGAGGATGGCCCAAAGCCTTGGGACCCTGTACCAAAGTGGGAGACCCAGAAGAAGCTCCTGGCTTTGGACTGGCTGAATTCTGGCTGTTGCAGCTATTGTGTAGTGAAGCAGTGGTTGGAAGATCTTTCTCTCTGTCTTTCCTTTATACTGTAAATCTGCCTTCCCAATAAAAATACATAAATCTTCAAAAAAAAAAAAAAAAAAAAGCCAGCCTCCGGCAGCTTATAGGCAGTGACATTCAATGAGGAAGCTGGGACAGACACCTCAGCTAGAGTCACAATTTTAGAATCTGGAGATGCTAAGAAATAACAGGGGACACAGTGTAGTCACAACAGAGAATTCTCACAGAACAAAATGTCAATATTCATGACTATAACTGGCTACATATTTTTTCTACATTCATCTAAGAAGTTTTCATTTTCATAGTCAACTCCCAAGTAGGAAGTCTTGAATGTGGAGATTAACATTTTTAAAAATGCTTATTTATTTTCATCTTCTTGAAAGAGTGGGAGGAAAAGGAGGAAGGGAGAGAGAGTGAGAGAGAGATTTTTCATTCAGAACTCACTCCCCAAATGTCCAAAACAGCCTGGGCTGGGCCAGGCTGAAGTTAGACGCTAGGTCTCTGTCCACATTTTCCATGTGAGTGGAAGGGGCCCAGGCGCTTGACTTCTAGTGCCTTCAATATATACATTAGCAGAAAACTGAGTTGGAAGCAGAGGACCTGAGACTCGAATATGAAATGCAGGCCTCCTAGGCTTAATCTGCTGTGTCACAACACTCACTTGTCAAGACCTTAACATTTTAATGCACAGTCTTATTTAGGCATACTTATGAAAAAGTCACCCCCAATCAGAAGAAAGGAAATTGCTGTTGTTTGGTCAGATTATGGAGACTGTTTTTTTTTTCCCCAAGATTAACACTTTGATATTATTCCTACAGCTTCAGATAAGGTAAATGACATTAGCAAATGCATCTATAGAATTTATTCAGGAAGATGAGTCTGTCCAGGCTGGGAATCAATAGGGTCACAGTCAAGGTTATTATCGGGCTGGTGACTTTCCCTGTATCCATGCATTTTCTTTTTCTTTTTTTAATATTAAAGAATTTAAAATATAACTCACATACCATAACATTTACTCTTCAGGAATTTTTCAGTATATTCGCAAAAATATGCAACCATCACCATCATTTAATTCCAGACCTCCTTCATTTAAAGAAACCTTTATGCATTAGGTGTGATGTCTCATTTTTCATGCATCCTTCAGCAATTATTAATCTATTTTCTCTTTCTGTGGGTTTGCCTAGCCATGTCACGTAAATGGAGCCTTCTACTATGTGGCTTTATTTAGGTTTAATTCAGATTTGATTATGTAGCAATATTGCACTCCTTTTAATGGGCAATTAACACTACATTATACGTATGCAAGGATACTTCAAACAATTTGTGAAAAATTAGGATCAAATAAAAGTTTATTTTGGTGCAAAAAAAATTGGCATCTACATATAATTTTTTCATAGAATGTGTTTTCCAGGAAGTTTTGAAGAGTTTGTGTCTTTATCAGCTGATAGATGTTTAAGTTGTTTCTGCTTTCTGGCTACTAGGAATAATGGCTTTATGAACATATGTTTACAAATCCTTCCATGGGCATATATTTCCATTTCTCTTAGAAATGTATTTAGGAATTGCTGAGTCATACGGTGACTCTATGCTTAACATTTTGAGGAAAACGTTTTCCAAGGCAATTCTACCACTTTACATTCCTACCAGCAGACGACAGCGTTCCAGTTTTCTACATCCTTGCCGATACTCACAAATGTCTCCTTTTAAAAAAAGTCTGTTCCTTTTTATTGCAATAAAATACATATAACATAGTAATCTTCACTATCTAACCCTTCTTTTTGGCATCCAACTCATTGTGTAACACGCTGACCAGAACTTTTTGATCTTACAAGTGTTTCCCCATTCCCACGCTCTAGCAAACACCATTCTACTCTCTTTTTACCAGTTCTGACTACTTTACACAGCTCCTCTAAGTGGGATCATTGTGACTGCTAATTCACTTAGTGTAATGTCCCCAAGTTCATCCATTTTGTAGCCTGTGACAGGATTTTCCTCATTTTCAAGGGTGCATAATGTTCCTCTGTATGTCCATACCACATATTTTATCTATTTATTCATCTGTTGATGGACATTGGAGTTGCTTCTAGCTCTCGGCTACTGCAAATAGAATTGCGATGAACAAGGGTATACAGACATCTCTTCTTCAAGCCTTTGCCTTTTGTTGTTGTTCTTATATATCCAAAAACATTTCTATACCCTATTTTAAAGTTTTTAAATATCCCATACTGCTTTCCTGGGCATTTGCCCTATTTTTCAATCCCACAACACAAGGGTTGCAGTTCTAAGTGCTTGCTGCACATGTCAATAGCCTTCCTGATGGGTGTGTGGTCATTCCGTGACCCTTTGAGCATTTCTGTCACTCTCTGCGGCACTTTCTTACTGGCATACAGGTGCAAGTCTACCTTGTGGGTTCCTGGGGAGGAGGTGCGACTAAAAAGAAATGTGAGGACAGTGCTGTCTTGGGCAACTGACAAAGTTTATTTCCAGGGTTCCAGTTTATACACATTCAATAAAGCAACAGTTCAAACACAGTTCAGCTCAGACATCGGTTACCGTTATCAGGCTTGATATACAGCTAGTGTTACTTGTGTGTAAGCAGGGAGTTCCAGGAGAGCTAACAAGGCACCAGGATCAAAGCACCATCGGTGTGAGATATTGATAAGGAACACTACTTTGACACTTTGATATAGGATAACAGACTAAGCGAGGATGTTCGCCATTTATCAGGGAAGCATGAAAGCACACTCAAGGACTCTGGGGGCAAGAGTGCACTCTGGTGAGAGGCCCTCTGCCTCCTCTTTCCTGGAGCCTCTTCTCAACAGGATCCCACAGGCCTCTGCCATTCCACCAACTATCCTGTTGCATGTTTCCAACAACAGGTTGTTCCAAATTTTACTTCACATTTTCCTCACCTAGCCCTGGAGTTAGCCATTTCTTCCAGCAATCTTGGCTCTTTTTAGCTTTTAGTGGAGATGGTATTTTAAAAACTAAAATCCAGGTATAGGTTAGTTTTGCTTGTGACCTTTCTTCTATACTCCAAAGGTATGAGAGACATGCCTCTGGTGGGGTTGGGATGACACACCTCTTCCTATCCACCCCACCTCCAAAAGTAACAATGCAAGTTTAGAGCAAGCCTATTGTTCCTGATCTTGGGCTCTTCCTGATTGTCCATGATCAACTCTTACCAGCTCTCCAGAAAAAAAAAAAATACCAAGCGAACTGCTCCAGTGATATGTGCTAGACAGGCTCCATTTGGGATTCCAACTGTAGATAACATATCTACAGAGTTGGTGGGAAAGTATTAGAACCTGCATTTATCTATTTTTAAAGATATATATTTTTTGCAAAGTCAGATATATAGAGAGGAGGAGAAAGAAAAAGATCTTCCATCTGCTGTTTTACTCCCCAAGTTACCTCAACGGCTGGAGTTGCATAAATCCAAAGTCAGGAGCCAGGAGCCTCTTCTGGGTCTCCTACACGGGTGCAGGGTCCCAAGGCCTTGGGCTGTCCTTGCCACTTTCCCCTGGGCCACAACAGGGAGCTGGATGGGAAGCAGGGCTGCTGGGATTAGAATCGGCACCCACATGGGATCCCAGGGCGTTCAAGGCAAAGACTTTAGCCGCTAGACCACTGCGCCGGGCCCATTTATCTATTTTAAGGTTCATCTTGAGTAGGACTGAAAACTCATTTCAAGTATAGCTTCTCAATTTGTACCCAGTTTGGATAAAAATATCCACAGAGGCATCTAGCAGTGCAGACTGTGTCTGAGTCCCTGCACTGCTGCATCCAAGCCTTTCACCTGGGGTCTACCACACTGCAGAGATCTGTTTCCTTGTCTAGTGTATAAAGACAGCAATCCCACCTTGCGCCGTGTTTCAGGGCACTGGCAGACTATGAAGAGACAAGGAAGCTGTACCAGTGGCAGTCACTAGCAGCATACCTCTCTAATGCCATGCAGGAGTTAGCAGCTTTACCTATGCAGCCCCATGGGACTCAGCAGTCTTGGCCCATGAAGATCTGCCAGAGCAGACTATGGGATCAAGTGATGCTTCTTTCCTGGGATCTGTCAGCTACAAAACTGTGTTCTTTCATTAACAATCTATAGCCATTTCAACATACATATGATTTCTTCCTTCTAGCGAACCAGCCACATTTCAGAAATATCACCAAGTGAGTCTGCTTGCAAGATTTAATCAAGATTTAGAAAAAGTGGCAGAGATTTCCTTGGTGTTCTCTACAGGATCTGCAATAGGCCCCAAGTACAAGCTCAGGATTCTGCGGATGAAGTTAAGGTCACTTGCCCACCCAGACAGGTGCGTTGAAAGCAGGGTTTGAACAAGCGCTGTTTCGTTGTTTGTTTGTTTTTTTTTTTTAAGATTTATTGCATTTATTTGAAAGGGAAAGTTATAGAGGGAGATATAAGAGCTTTTCCCTCTGCTGGTTCATTCCCCAAAGAATACAAGGGTGGAGGCTGGGCCAGGTTGGAGCCAGGAGCTTCATCCATGTCCCCTATGTGAGTACAGGGCACAAGCAGGGATCTGGATCAGCTGAACTTTTTCACACATTTTTACTGATCATCAAATGAATGCTGTCCACTAAAAAATTATGAAAGGGTAAATATTATGACACAGTGGTTGAAGACACTACTTGAAATGTCAGCATCCCATACGAGAGTGCTAGGTTCAAGCCCCAGTCCTGTTTCTGATTCAGCGTGCTGCTAAGACATCCTGGAAGCTGTAGGTGATGGTTCCAGTACTTGGTTCCTTGCCACCTGTGTGGAAGACCTGGATGAAAGTCTGGGTCCTGGCTTTGGCCTGGCTCAGCCCAGGCTATTGTAGGCATTTGTGAACCATGCATGACAAACATATTTCTGTCTCTGTTGCTCAAATTAATCAAAACAAACACGCACATGAATAAATCTAGAAACTACAGAAAGTTTTGGGAAGCAGGGAAATATCACTATTCGGTCATTACTTACAGGCAAGGACTTTTAATATTTTTGATTTTTTTCTAATTTTTTAATCTAACTGAAATTGGGTGGCAAATAAAATCTTACATCCTGCTTTCTTGTTGGCTGATGTTTTATCAGAAGCCTTTTCCCAGATCATTAGAAGAAACTGCTCATTAGTTTTATATCCTTAGGATACATTATAGCTTACTTAACTGGAGTATGATTCTTTTTGTTATTTTATTGATCAGCACATTTGTTTTTGTTTTCCCAGGCCCCAGCTGTGTCGGTATGATCTGGTCCTGATGGAAAATGTTGAAACGTTCTTCCAACCCATTCTCTGCCAGCAGCAGCAGATGTAACTGTTGTGACACACAGAAACCAGAAACATCAATGCTATTCCAGGCCAGGCCTTCTGAAGGCTTCCTCACCTTTTCGCAAGGCACAAAATGTATTGAAAAACCAAGTTTTTTTTTTCCAGGCATGTCTAAGGATGTCTTGTTACAAAACATCTAACGACCTTGTGATTACAAAACCATCCTGAGAATGGAGCCCCTATCTAGGGCAAGTCAGAAATAGCCAGGCTCCACCAGCCCAGAGCTTTGTCTTGCTGTGTCCTGGGGCCTCCTTTGTTCCAAGCTGTCGGTTCAACGGTCCGTTAGCATCACGCTGTGCATCAAGCATCTTCCAGGGTGAGATGGGCTGCAGATCTCACTGCAGAGTGGACTCCACATCGTCTGCACCAGTCCTTCCAGTCTCTGGCATGTGGAAGGGAATGAAACTGACCTACCTCACAGGGCTGTTGTGTGGGAGGTAAATAGATGAAGGGTTTTTACAATCTCATGGATATCTATGAGATGTTGGATAAATGTGAATGTACTTTTATTTATTTTGACAGGGTAGATCGAGCATACAGGCACAGGGTACCTCTGCTTTCCAAGACGGGCTTCTCTTTCAGGCTGTTGGCTCTGGGAAGGCAAAAAAGGCACACTCCGGGCCACCTGTCTTCTCTGCGATGTGCAGGTGCATAGCAGAGGAGGGGACAGGCAGCCCAGACGGCAGTTGCAAGAATGAGTAATGAGGATGCAAGGGAAGATGGGTGTGGGGAGCACAGGGGCAGCTTCCCAGCCAGTGACAGCACATGGAGCAAGGGGAGAAGAGAAAAACATGGGACTGTTTTATAGGCAACCCTCATTTTATACAATCCTTAAGACATTCTTAACTTCCTTATATCAATGTAATCTATGATTACTGAGTGAAATTTAGAAAATACATAGATGCCTAATCAAAGAAATACTGTGTATAATCCTACCTGTTAGGTGTGGTTACCATGACCTTTTGGAATAGTGCTGCGACTCCTTTTGCTGACAGGCAGATTCAAAGCATAAGCCACTTCGTTCTTCCAGCATGAGGAATGCTCCGGCTTCTGCTGGAGGTAGATGCGGCCATGAATCTGGAATGACAATAGTAGCCAAGTCAAGACATCCCAGGATACCAAGGACACAAAGGACAGAGTAACGTGATGATGGCAGTTGGGCCAGGCACCCAGCCTGAGGATGGCTTCCATCCATGCCACACCTGTGGCCTCTGCAGGAAGGTCTCTGGAATTCCTGAGTGTTACAGGTCCAGTAACCTCATCAAAGCAACTCCTTTGCTACTGCTTCCTGTGAAATCTGCTCTTGTAAAGAAATGGACTATATTTTCTAAATTATGAAAATGTGTAAATCTATTCCTGCCTGACACACCTTCTGATGGATTACATATTTATTGAATACAGAGTCTATTTTATTGAAATGGTAGTCTGTGACTGAACTATCAGTGGAATAAGACACTCTTGGCCACATGAACATCTTATTTTTGCTCCTTTTTGCCATGTTTCCTCAGCAGTTGTGGGTGGGGAGATCAGTGGCTTATTAGCTTTAATTTTATTCTGAGGGGAGCAACTTAGTAACGAAGAAGGTTTTTTTCAGCTTATGGTTTTGGGGTTCACAGTCAAAGATCACAGACTCATTGGTTCAGGCTTCTGGTGAGGCCAGGTATTAGCAGTGGATGATGTCATGGCTAGCCAGCAAGCAGAGGAAGAGCCAGGCTGTACGTAGTTTAAGTAACCAATCTCACGAGTACTACCTTCCAAGGGCATGTCCCAGTGACCTAAAGACCTCCTACCCTTTGGACGTCATCATGGATCACATTTCCACCCTTCAACCATTGACTGTTAACATAAGAATTGGCAGTTCAAACAGCTGCCTAGGTTTGAGGAACCCTATTCCTGTTGAGATTACACCAAATGGGCCAAAAAGACTCTAGTTTTTGTTTTGTTTTTAATACTTCCTGGGTCCTATATTGTGATTAACTTAGTCACTGTGTCCTTTCTTTCTTGGTTGGTAAGCAGGAGGTCAAAACAATGATGAGAAAATTCCAGGAACAGAATTTCTATCTATTTACAAACTTTCTGGGCCAGTGGGTCTCCCAGCACAGTACCTGGCTCATGGAGGTTGAGTAAGTGACTGTGAGAGAGGTAGGTGAAAGATGAGTGGTTGGATAAGTGGATGATGGATGGATGGAAGAATGAATGAGTGAAGAGATGAATAGGAAAAAGGAAAGAGGAAGTCTACTCACTGGAATGGAGAGGAATTTCAATGCACTTTTTTTTTTCAATTTTCATTGGGAAGGCAGATTTGTTTCACAGAGAGGAGACAGATAAAGATCCTTCATCTGCTTGTTGACTCCTCAAATGGCTGCCATGGATGAATCTTAGCCAATAGAAAGCCAGGAACCAGGAACTTCTGTGTTTGCCAGACAAGTACAAGTTTCCAAGATTTTGGGACATCTTCCCCTGCTTGCCCAGGTCACAAGCAGGGAACTGGATCAGAAGTGGAACAGGTGGGGTCCTGGCATGGTGACTCAGTGGCCTGTACATGCAGGGGTTTCATGTGGGCGCCAGGACATGAATTTCTCCACTTTCCATCCAGCTCCCTGTTTGTGGCCTTGGAAAGAAGTAGAGGATAGGTCAAAGCTTCAGGACCCTGTACCCACATGGGAGACCTAGAAGAAGCCCCTGTCTCCTGGATTTCAATCAGCTCAGCTCCAGCGGTTGTGGCCACTTGAGCAAGTGGATGGAGATCTTTCTCTGTATTTCCTTCTTTCTGTAAATCTGCCTTCCCAATAAAAATAAATCTTTAAAAAGAATAAGAAGAAGTAGAACAGCCTGTACACAAACTGATGCCCATATCAGATGATGTCAATTTCAGATGGAGGATTAGCTAATTGACTACAGTGCTGACCTCTCAATGCATTCTTATATCACTGATCAGGAGAAATGAAATCAACTACAGGTGTCACTACTGGCTTCTTCAGAAGCCTCTGGAACTTTTGACTCCTCTTGCTGTCCTTGCCTCAACTCCCCTTTTCAGTGTGTCTGTGTGGAAAATCCAAAAACACAAGAATTGTCTACCCTCACCGATTACCTCTCATTTATCATTTGGGTCTTGGCCCAACTGCCACTTCACTCTTCTCAGACCTCATTTCCACTTGCAGCACACTGTACCTTTTCTTCACAGCACTTTAGAAAAATATATTTATTCATGAGTTTGCTTGGATCAACGTCTATCTTCACTAGACTTCCACACACCTATAACACAGTTTGCATTCAGGAACTATTTCTTAAATGAATACTCCACTATCTTCTGAGTCCATGGAGCCATGTTCATCTGTGACTAAAGACCTCTGCTTCAGAGCCAGCACTGTGGCGTAGTAAGCCACTACCTGAAATGCCAGCATCCCATCTTGGTGCCAGCTGGAGCCCTGTCTGCCCCATTTCAGATCCAGTTCTCTGCTAATACACCTAGAAAAGCAGTAGAAGGTGGCCCAGTGACTGGACCTGAACATGCATGTGGGAGGCCCAGAAGAAGCCTCTGGGTCCTGGTTTCATCGTGGACCAGCCCTGATCACCGCAGCCATTTTATGAGTGATTCAGCAGACGTAAGACACCTCTCTTTTTGTAATCCTGCCTTTCAAACAGATGAAATAAACTTTTAAAAGTAAGAAAGACTGCTCCCCCTAGCCACAGCCCATTCCTAAACCTTCTTGCAGATGCCTGGTTAGTATCATCTCTGGAGACCAACTGTTCATTTCCTACCTTCTTTGGAGAGAAAGAGTCCTTTTTCTTCTATGTCACATCTTCCAGGTGTTCTTAATACCACTCCTCAGCAAGCCCGTCTGTCCTGAAGTCTACGTGGTTCTGTTCCCTTCCTCCTCCTCCATTTTAGCACCACTGCTAAATACTCCAAGGTCTTCCTTGATTATGAGCTAATGTCCCTGAGCTACAGTTCAGAGTCTTCCCCTGTCTGCCTGTCCACAAATCACCCTTTCTCCATTTGTCATTGACTGCACATGCTCCCATCACTGCCTTTACTGTACCATACTGTGATGTCCATCTGGCTATAATGCCTCCAAGACTGTAGGCTCCACAACAGTAGCTGCCATTTGCCTCCATAGTACCTAGCACAATGCCAGACACTAAGGAGGTGTTCAGTAAGGGTCTGGTTATTAGAATGGAATGAGCTTGTGCATAAGGACTACTTCATCACGACGAACTGTTTCAAAACCTTGTACCTAGAACTTCCTACCCTGGGAACCCTGTCCCATGCAGGGTTCCTGCAGAACTCCAAGTTAGCTAAGGCAGCTTTGGTTGCTCGGGACAGAAATCCACTCACACTAACCCAAGTGTTTTTTTTTTTTAATATATATAGTTTTTTAAATTAGAAAGACAGATATAGAGAGAGGAGGAGAGCAGAGAGGAAGATCTTCTGTCTGATGATTCACTCCCCAAGTGACCTCAATAACCAGAGCTGAGCCAATCCAATGCCAGGAGCCAGGAACTTCTTCCAGGTTTCCACACAGGTGCAGGGTCCCAAGGCTTGCACCATCCTCAAAAGCTTTCCCAGGCCACAAGCAGGGAGCTGGATGGGAAGCAGGGCTGCTGGGATATGAACCAGTGCCCATATGGGATCCTGGCACATTCAAGGTAAGGACTTTGACCACTGGGCTATCATGCGAGGGACCAGTTTTTTGTTTTTTTTGTGTTTATTTTTTTTTAATGCTTAAATGATTGTTCAAGTCCTTTTTCCTTTTTTTTTTTTAATTGGAAAAACAGATTTACAGAGAAGAGATAAAAAGGTTTTTCATTCCATGGCCCATTCCCCAGGTGGCCACACAGCCAGAGCTAAGCTGATCTGAAGCTAGGAGCCGGAACCTTTCTCTGGATTTTCCATGCAGGTCCAAAGTCCCAGTGCCTTGAGCCATCCTCTACTGCCTTCCCAGGCCACAAGCAGAGATCTGGATGGGAAGTAGAGCAGCTGGTACACAAAAAAGCACTCACATGGTATCTCGGTTGCAACACAAGGATTTAGCCACCTAAATCCACGCACCAGGCCCCTCAACTCAAGTTTTATAGGAGGATGTGACAAGGTTAGCGATAGTGGGGCGACCTGGAACCTCCTTCAAGAACTCCTGGGCTTCCACTAATGCCAATGTTCTGCTAGGATCCCGCTGGCTAAGCTGGGCTTCCCTCTATAAAGCAGCATCACTGGTCTCTATTGACTAGCTGACCCAATCCCAAACTCCAAGCTGAGGAAAAAGCTTGCTTCCTCATGAGGAAGCTGCTGACCCTGTTCCAATCAGTCTTGTAGTTGTAGGGAAGCAAAACGGTGTGGTCCTCAGAGCTCCTCCCTTCAGCTGCTCTGGGCAGGTCTGATTAAGCCAGAAATGCCTGAGAGTTATAGACAAGACCCATGGTGAATGCGTAGCTAATTCACTCACCATTTCCTGAGTCCTTGCCACCTGCCTCTTTCCCATCCAGCAGGTATTGTAGTGAAGGGTGGCAGTTGTCCTTTGTCAGACTGTGTAAGATGTGTTACGACTGAACTAAGTAGAGGCTGGTTGCCTGTAGGGGTGCAGTGGTAGGTTAGCATTGGTTCTGCAGGTGCCATGGAGAAGTGATTCAAAAGAATCGGGGAGACTAAATCAAGATGGGGGGTGGGCAGAATAGTCAGGGCTTCTTCCCTAAACTGACATAACTCCACCACTTCATTGTGACCCAATGACATGACCCTAGGATTTCTCCATGAACTCTGACAATATACATCAGTTCTTACCCTTTTTAAACAGACTTATTTATTTTTACTGGAAAGTCAGATTTATAGAGGAGAGACAGATAGAAAGATCCTCTATCAGCTGATTTCACTCCCCAAATGGACACAATGACATCCATTGAGCTAAGCTGATCTGAAGCCAGGAGTCAGGAGCCTCCTGTAGACCTCCTATGTATGTGTAGGGTCCTAAGGCTTTGGGTTGTTCACTGCTCTCCTATGCCACAAACAGGAAGCTGGATGGGAAGTGGAGCAGCCAGAACATGAACAAGTAGAAAGCAGTAGAGGATGGGCCAAGTCTTTGGGACTCTGTACCTGGAAGCTCAGAAGAAGCTCCTAGCTTTTGGTTTCAGACTGGCCAGCTCTAGCTTCTGCGGTCATTTCAGGAGTAAAACAACCAGCATTTGGAAGAGCTTTCTCTCCATAAATCTGCCTTTCCAATAAAGAAATATAAATAAATTTAATAAACATTTAAAAAATGTAATTTTTAATTTATTTGGAAGACAGTGACGAGGTAGGGGGAGAGAGTCTTCCATCTGCTGATTTAATCCCCAATGGTCTCAATAGCCAAGGCCTGGTCAAGCTTAAGTCAGGAATCAAGAACTCCCTCCGGGTCTCCCACATGGGTAGCACAGGCCCAGATACTTGGTCCATCTTCTGGTTTTCCAGGAGCATTAGCAGGGAGCTGAATCAGAAGTGGAATAGCCAGTACTAGAACCAGCACTCTGATATGGAAAGCCAGTGGTGCAAGCAGAGGCTTACTCACTGTGTTACTACAGCTCTACAGCTCATTTTCTCATAGTCTCCCTTGGGATTTTAAGACAGTTTTTTTCTTTTTGCTTTATATCCAGCATTGTTCTACCAGATATTCTTTCACTGATTCCATTACTTACTTAAGTTCCTGATCTTTTTCTTCCTATTCTCTTTTCTCAAAAAAGTTGTGCATGGTAGATAATTAGGCTTTTTTTTTTTTTTTTTTTTTTTTTTTTTTTTACTGTGGCCACTAAATGCATGGCTTCTCCTATTCAATTCTTCCCAACTTTAGTTTTCTGGCCTACAAAGTTGATTGCCATATGAAATAATTAGTAGATATAAAACACATACTATGGGGTCTGAACGATGTTAAGAACTCCAGTAATATCAGCTGCTATTACTTCCTTCTCTCTTGGTGTCCCTAGGAGATCCTCCCCAATCCTCACGCCAATTGTGTCTTTTGGACAAGTGATCTCCAAATCTGAACACGGCAGTCACACAGCAGACAAGGGTCTGTGTCCCTTTCCGTACTCAGAGTGGTCTTTGCACAAGCGGCTTCATCAGAATATCTATACATCTGGTCATGGAAAAGTGGGATAGTACTTGTTTCACTGGGGTAGAACAAGCTCCACCATGTCTACATCCTCCATGGAACTTGTCATGCTCTGTAATGTTTCTGTCTCCAGCTCCTTCCCAACCAGAGGGCAGGGAAGTTGGTCCCTGAGAGCTGGCGTCCTGCCTTCTCGTTCCCTATTCCAGACCTGCACTAGCACTCTCCTGGTCCAGACTCAGAGATGTGGTTCCTCACTCACCATCCCTCCAAAATCCTTTGACCTCTAAAAGACAACATTACAAAACCAAACAAGTCATTTTATTCACTAGATTTGATCCATTCATTTCACAGTTATTATTAAGTGCAAACTGCAAGATAAACAGAGGGTTTAGCGTTGGGATAGACAAAAGATAGAAGAAACATTGTCTCTGTTACGGGAATGTTCACAGTCTACTTGGCAGACACTGGAGCATGTATTTGCAACAAATCCTGGGGGGCCTGAAGCACAGAGAGGGTATCTTTTACAAAAAAACACCCTATGTCTATTTATTTGAAAGAGAGAGAGGAACAGAGAGATATACATCCTTCATCTCCTGGTCCACTTCACCAAATGGCTGGGCCAAACTGCAGCCAGAAGGCTGGCACTTCCCCCAGGTCTCCCAGGCACTCGGGCCGGGCCATCAGGCACAGCAGCAGGGAGCTGGATCAGAAGTGGAGCAGTCGGGTCTTGAACTGGTACAGATATTGGATGCCAGCAAAACAGACAGTGGCTATGCCATAAAAGAGGTGTTTTTTCTGTCACAACTAGAGAAGGCTTCTCAAGAAAGGTGACGATGGTCCTGTGTGTTGATTGAAGACTAGGAATTTGTCAGGCACAGGAGCCTGCCAGAATAAGGGCAGAGTAGTGTCGAATGTACAAATAAGCACAGCGTGTATTCAGCTGGAATGGAGTCTGCAACAACCTCTCTCCAAGCTATTAAACTGAGATTTTAAATTGAAATGCATCTGACGAAGTCCAGCTGTCCTTCACCTGGGTTCACAATGATGACCTCACAGCCAATCTTGTTCCATCTATACCCTTACCCACTAAACCCTGGTCCCATTCTTCATTCTGACTCAAATGCCAGACTTTGAATAATTTCTTTCAGGAACATTTCAATGTTTTGAAAAGATATCCTTTTTTTTTCTTCTTAAAAAAGTGTTATAGTAGACTCTCTAACACTGCAAGTTGCTTATTTGATTTTTACCCTAGCTATCAATCTGGCAACTGTGCTATGTCAGGATATTTAAAATTGCCTCCTACTTTTAGGAAACCACCTAATACTTCGCTTTTGAATAGACTCTAATCAGCGTAGCACTCTGTACATGACGGATTTAGGTTGTTCTCAATCTCTCAGTACCCAAGCAAAGCTGAACATCTTTGTTCCCCTATAGGCATTATTCCAGGTTTAAATTCTTGGGTATGGAATCATTATAATGTTGTATACCTGCATGGTGCCCAGTGCCCCCGATGTGGCCCTGGAGGTGCTGGGAATCACGTGACAAAGACACGTTCTGCTTTGGCACTTAGAGATTCTCCCTGGCCCATCATCCAATTAAGCACTTCCCTTGGGAATCAATTCAGCTCCTCCCCACACCAGGCAGCCCATCTTCCTCTCTTCTTTCCCACTGCTTTGGTCCTGACTCTGTCCCATCCCTTTTCTCATGGGGATGGTTGCAACTCTTAAACTCCTCTGCTGGCGGCTCACCAACAACATAAAAAAAAAATCCAACTCCTTGGCCTGCCTTTCAGGGCTGTCTGTCGTGTGCTCGGCTTCTCCGTCGTTTCTCACATCTTGGGCTCCTCTGAAACCGGCCTCTGGTGCCTCACCTGGGCCTCCTGTGCTGCTAGAGGTCCTAGTCGCTCACACTCCACCCCCCTGGACCACGGTGTGAGGACCACTAGTTTTGGACTCAGCTTGACTAGGAATCTTTCCCTGGCTCTCTTGGGAGTAGGGAGTATCCGTTAGCCTTCCTGACACATCCATGTTTTTCTTTTTTTCCATCTGTTAAAAACAAAAATACCCACCTTGTAGGATAGTTGTGCAGAACTGTGTTAGGAAAAGCCCATCCTAATCTTTTTCCGCGTCTGCTATGACTGTCGCATCGCCCTGGACCGGAGTCCCTGGTTCCACACACGCTACATCTGCTTTGTGAGGCAGCAGGTCGTGGCCCCGGCGGCCAGCAGCCCTGGCCGGAAAACTCGCTGTGGGCAGCGGCCTCTCCACACAGCCGTCTCCTCCCGGTGCGGCGGGTCCTCGAGGCCTGCTCTGTCCCGGGAGCGACGCCAAGGGCGGGAAAGCAGGCCGACAGCGCGAGGCCGCCCGAGGCCCAGGGCGCAGTGACGCCGTGGCGCGCGGGGCGGGGCCTCGCGGGGGGCGGGGCGAAGGGGAGCCCCGCCCCTGTCCGTCGGCCAACGCGCTCCGCCCGCTCGGTCCGCAAGCGGCGCGGCTCCGGCGCGGCAGCTGCTACGCGTCTGTATCGCCCGGCTGGCGGCTGTATCGCCCGGCTGGCGGCTGCGGCGCCGACATGCGCCCGCTGCTCGGCCTCCTCCTGGTCTTCGCCGCCTGCACCTTCGCCCTGTACTTGCTGTCGACGCGGCTGCCGCGCGCGCCGAGCCGGGGCTCCGCGGAGGAGGCGGAAGGCAGGTGCGTGATCCGGTTGCCCTTGGTCGAGGTGCGGGTCCGCGGGAGGATCCGCGTGGGTGGACGGAGATTCGGGGTGGCGGCTGGTGTGGGCTCTGGGTTTCTGGCCGTGGAAGGGGTGGGAGCCCGGCCGGGGCCCCGGGACTACGGGGGCGGGGCCGGGCTGCGCGTCGGGTGGGCTGCGCGGTGCCTTTGAGGCGGTTTGTGGGGGGAGACGCGGGGTCCTTCCCGGGAGCCCGCAGTGCGCCCCTGACCCCAGGCCGTCCCCCGCGGACGGGACCCTCACAGCCGCTCAGGCTCCCTCTCGTCCGCCCCAGCCCGCGTGGCGTTGGGATTTAATGGACATGAGCGTTTCCAGAAGTCGCGATGGGTCCTACCCCCTCTTCCTGGCAGGCCACGGGACAGGCCATACCGACCTGGCCGGTTCTCACTGAGCGCCGCGTGTGTGTGTGGGAGTGTATATGTGTGTGTGCGTCTGGCTCGGGGCATTTCCTGGCATTTACCCACTGGGACTATGTGCGCTTGTCTGTATTCCTCTGCCGTCGCGTGTGGATCAGCATGCCTCCTGAGAGAGAGGTGTGTGTGTGGGGAGGGTCGGTGCGGGGAGTTCACCCTCTGTTTCGCTGGCAGAGAATAGGCGACCTTTACTCTGTAACCCTTGCACGGGATTCAGAGATTACTGAGCCCCAGATGAGGAGGGTGAACAAGCCGGCTCTCTGAGTGAGCTGGGTTTCCAGCCTGAAGCATTGTCAAGAAATTGCGTTTATCGTGTGGGATAGAGATCTTTTCCCAGAAAATCTGCCAGTCGCTTGTTAGTGAATGATAAAATCTAGTACGGAGACAGCCAAGTGAGGTCTTGTTCTTGGTTTGCAGGGCAGAGTGTATACCCCTGAGAGGAAGCCCAAAGGAAGGGACTTGGTGTACTTGCCTGGAAAGTATCCATTTGCCTCTTAAAATCGATCCTAATATCCAAGAGCTGAAGGGGAATTTGGTCATCACCCAATACCAGATTCTTATTTTACTATTATTTTTGAAGGACTTGCTTTTGTTTGAAATGCAGTTAGAGGGTGAGACTGAGATTTTCAGTTTCCTGGTTCACCCCCTCACATGGTGAAGCCAGGAGTCCAGAGCTTTCTCTGGTTCTCTCACGTGGGTGGCAGGGGCCCAAACATTGGGACTATCTTCCACTGCTTTCCCAAGAGCATTCGCATGGAGCTAGAGTGAAAGTGGAGCAGCTGGGGCTCAAATCTGTGCTCACATGGGATATACCATATGCACTGGATTCCCATTTTATTTTTTTATTTTTTTAAAAAGACTTATTTACTTGGAGGAGTTGCAGTGAGAGATGCAGAAAATCTTTCAGCTGCTGGTTCACTCTAAATGGCTGCAGTGGCCAGAGCCAGGATGGTCCAAAAGCCTGGGAGCCAGAAACTTCTTTTAGGTCCCCTGTGTGAGTGCAAGGTCCCAAGGACTTGGGCCATCCTCTGCTGCTTTCCCAGGCTATCAGCAGGGAGCTGAAGCAGAAGTGGAGCAGCCAGGACTCAAACCAGTGCCCATTTGGGATGCTGGCACCATGGGTGATGGCTTAGCCTGCTATACCATGATGCTCCCCTTCTCCCTGTCCCCAATCTCTGATTTTATGTTGAGGCCCAGGGACTAGGCCAGGGTCCCACAACTGCAAAGTAGTGGAGTTGGGATGCCAACCCAGGTCTGTTGCTTCCAAACTCTTGGTCTGCCCTTGCTGTGTTATGTGAGTCACCTGTCATCACTTGCTCACATTGTGCGTGTGTGTGTGTGCACACCCGTGTGTGTGTGTGTGCGCGCGCGCGCTCAGCAGAACCCTCTGTGGGAAGCAGCCCTAGTGAGGAGCTTTCTCAGGGACTCACCTGATGGAGCTTCCTCTTTTTATCCACATTTAAAAAAAAATTATTTTGACAGTCTTAGTTGATTAGGGCACAAAGGTTCAGGACGGTGGGTAACACTATTGTTTCCACATTATTACTTTTTTTGAATCTGGGGCAAAGGGGGAGATAAAAGGAGAAGCCCCACCCAGCCCAGGTCCCTGATGTGGGGTATGCTCCGAGGGTCTTGCTCAAGTGATTTTGATAATTCAACAGTTCTGAATTGCTGCCTATCTTGCCATTCCAAGCATGATGAAATCGCTGCAGAATCCACTGGCTGACATAGTCCACCTTAACTCCATTTGCCCAGATGCTCACTGCCAACACATGGCTCGGGTAGATATCGATTTGTTCTCTCCTCCTTCTTCTGTTGTGGTAGCAGGTGTTCTTTGCAGTTTCTGATGGACTGCCATGTCCTCCATGTGCAGCTGGGTATGCTGTCCACTCTGTGTCTGAGCCTCTGAGGAAGCTAAGCTTTGACACTTGCACTCCTTGGTCAGACCGTGGAACCTGCACTTCTCTTCATGGTTGGGGTTCTGAGTTCGGCAGTTCAGTTGGGGAGATCCCCAAAGAAACTTTGTCTGAGGTGATCCCAGACCAGATTCTTGTATGTGCTAGCAAGTACAGGGTCTGGCACAGTCCATCACCCCAATCAGCTGGTGATTGCAATTGCTGGATCAGTTCTGTTTCCAGACCTGTCTTCCACTCGAACCAATGGGTGTTGCAGTCCAGCCTGATTCTGCCCAGCACACACTTTGCTCTCACACAAACCAGTGGGAGCTGCAGCCTAGTTGGAGCAACCCTCAATAACCCCCACCAGATCCTCCCCCTGTCCTGGTTCCCGTGCTTGCCAGCATGTACAGCAGACTAGTCCAGTCTGTCCTACATCCCATTCAGTTTTCCTACATGTCAGTGGGCACTGAAACATAGTTCAACCCACCCAGGCCCACTGTCCAGCCCACACACATGCTGGTGGGTACCATTCTGTCCAGCCAGGTCTGCCCCTGTCCTGGTTTTTATGCTCTCCAGTGGGAGTGATAACCCAAGAAGGAGGTGTCCACTATTTCCCTCCTTGGCCCACACCTGGATCGTGCACTTTCCAAATGGTTCTACAGTTCAACTTGATGGAATTAACCTCGGTGCCAGCATCTGCCATTTGATTTTCATCCACTTTTCCAAATCCCCAGGTCGCTGTGGTTCCCGTCTGACCTGGCTGAGCTGCGGGAGCTCTCTGAGGTTCTTCGCGAGTACCGGAAGGAACACCAGGCCTACGTGTTCCTGCTCTTCTGCAGCGCCTACCTCTATAAGCAGGCCTTTGCCATCCCTGGCTCCAGCTTCCTGGTCAGTGCCCCTGTACGCCTCCATACCCCTTGCTGACCTGGAAAGTGCAGACCCCTCACCCTGCAGTTGAGTGAGGGAGAAGATGTTTTGATGCAGAGGTGCTGACCTGCAGTGGCCTTCGGTACTACCTGCTGGTTCTGTAACAGAGCAGGGAACACTACAGCTTCCTTTTGTCCCACTACTGTCTCCTGCCCTGCCTCTTTGCTGTGTCCTAGCAGCAGTCTGGATCTGCCTGAGCATTTTGTTGAGTGGAAACTGGAAGAAAAGCAGACAAGGCTGGGAGAGGCAGGAAAAGTGGGTTGTGCTGTCGATTCAGACATTACCTGCTTGGGGTTGCCCCTGTGTCTGTTGTCCCCCTTCAGGGGAATAGGACCCACTGCTTCTCAGAGGAGTCCTGTGCACAAGCCTGCGTGTGCAACCCAGTTCTGCTGGGATGCTGGCCATGAGACCTTCTTTCATGAGGAGAACAGTAAGGGTAATAGCAGGCACAGGGGTGTAGTAAGGATTATGGAAGACGTGTAGTCAAGCACTTGGCACATGGTGGGTATTGTGCAGGTTCCTACCACAACAGCTGGAGGTGGGTCAGGTTGAAGCCAGGAACTGGAAACTCAGTCCAGATCTGCCATGTGGGTTGCAGGGATCCAAGAATTTCAAGGAAAAGCTGCGACTTTTCCTTCAGCTCCTTCAAATGGGGGTTGGGTTCTGGCTGGGTGAAAACCACAGGAGGTGGGAAGGTTGTAGGCTGTGGGATGAAGCGGCTGGAAGGTAGCAGGATGACTCCTGGCTGAGTTTGTTTTCTTGGCAGAATGTGTTAGCTGGTGCCTTGTTTGGACCATGGCTGGGCCTCTTGCTGTGCTGTGTGTTGACCTCCGTGGGCGCCACGTGCTGCTACCTGCTCTCCAGCATTTTTGGCAAACAGCTGGTGGTCTCCTACTTCCCTGATAAAGTGGCCCTGCTGCAGAGGAAGGTAAGGACAGTGGGCACATCTGAGGATCACCCTATGGCCCCGAAAGGAATGAGGACCAAGGTCTCCCACAGTGCTCTACTCTGCCGGGGTTCCACGGGGGTGTAGGGTCCCAAGGTTTGGTCCATCCTCGACTGCTTTCCCAGGCCACAAGCAGGGAGCTGGATGGGAATTGGAGCAGCGGGACATGAACCAGCGCCCATATGGGATCTCAGTGTCAGTGCTTGTAGGCAGAGGATTAGCCAGTTGAGCTATCGTACCAGTTTTTAGTTCAGTACCTACATAGTGCTTCCTTGGCGAGGGTTGTTGGCAGAGCTGGGAAGGGAAGATGTAAAATGTCTAGTGTGGTATCAGCACCAGCAAGTTTTCAGTCCCTGGGGACCCTTTCTGCGTCTTCACAGCCTTGTGTTCTTTACCCACAGGTAGAAGAGAACCGAAACAGCTTGTTTTTCTTCTTGCTGTTTTTGAGACTTTTCCCCATGACGCCAAACTGGTTCTTGAACCTCTCGGCCCCAATTCTGAACATCCCCATTGTGCAGTTCTTCCTGTCGGTTCTTATGGGTAAGATGCTGGTGTGGGGATCTGGAGTGTGCAGAGCCGAGCCATTGGGGGTGCTGCCTGTGCATCAGCCACCGGGACACATGCTGCCTCTGAGAACACAACGCAGGCTCGCAAGGGGCACCTTGGGGCCTTGTGACCTAAAGTAAAGCCTTATGACTCATGTTTGACATGAAAATACCCCTGGGATAAGTGAAGATTGTTACCGCAGTAATTCATGCCGGTTTTGGTGCCACACACCTGCCTGGCACCTAGGTTAGAAGAGACAGTCGGTATAAAGCCCACAGCTGGGCCATAGTAAGTGCTCATCAAGTGCTGGCAGGAGGAGCAGGGCTGGCGGGAGGCTAGGAGGCCGTGAGTCTTGGATGGGTACTGAAAGGAGCAGAGCCAGGAACCTCCTGTGTGGCCTTGGCCCCTGTTTTGATTAGGCTGTGACTTAGGAACAGCTGACACCTTGTGGCAATGGCATGATCAGCAGCGAGCTAGAGGCTGAGTAGAGCAGTTTCTCAAAATGTGGGCCTTGGGCTGCCTTTGCCAACCTGGCAGCAAGGTCAGGGTCTTGCTGAGAATCTGGATTCTGGGGCCTGCTCCACACCTCCTGAATCACAATCTTGGGGGTGGGATCTGAGAGTGCATTTTTTAATTAAATGCTTAGATAGTTAAAAACTGTGCTGTTAAAAATGGCACAGGCGGGCCCGGTGCCGTGGCATAGCAACTAAAGTTCTCATCCTGAACACGCTAGGATCCCATATGAGCCCCCGTTCTAATCCTGGCAGCTACACATCCCATCCAGCTCCCTGCTTGTGGCCTGGGAAAGCAGTCAAGGATGGCCCAAACCTTGGGACCCTGCACCCATGTAGGAGACCTGGAGGAAGTTCCTGGCTCCTGGCTTTGGATCAGCACAGCACCGGCTGTTGAGGTCACTTGGGGAGTGAATCATCAGACAGAAGTTCTTCCTCTCTGTCTCTCCTCCTCTATATATCTGACTTTGCAATAAAAAATAAATAAATCTTAAAAGAAAACACACACACACACAGAGGGACTTTTAGCAACTCCTATGTTAGGGCCACATAATGCATCAACAAATCATCATCTCTGGCTGGGACTTGCAGGCCACACAGGTATTTAGCTCTTAGTTCCCAGAAGGGGTTCTGCTGGAAGCAAGAACTGGCAGGGCACCCAGATGACTTCCAAAATCTCTCCTTGCCTTGGATAAGTAAACAGCCTTCAGAAAGTCAGTTAGCCTCAGTGGGCCTCTCGGCCAGAGAGCCTGCAAGCACAGCACTGTTTCTCAAAACCTGGGCCTTGGAGTGCCTTTGACAGATGCTATGGTGCTAGCATCTGTTAACACTGGTGACGATTTGTGTTAGAAGTAAAACACCCTCTTCTTTAGGCCTACAGCAAGGATCACCTTTTAACCCTTCCTTAAAGCCTGGAGGGAAAGACATTCCAGGCTTCTAGGTCAGGGATAAATCCCTGGCTGCGTAGCTGCTATTAATAGGGAATGCCTGAGAGATGGAGAATTTAAATCGAAGCAAGATCTACCGCAGCCACTTCTGATCCTATCCTCTTGCAGACAAAGTGCCTCTGCCCCTTGATTAATTAATGGGCGCTAACAGCTTGAGGCTTGGGGAGACTCCAGAGACTGCGGGCTGCCAGGCTGTGTGACCTTGAGCGCTCTGTGTCTGTCACCTTTTACAGTCTTCCTCTGCTACAAAAAGATGCATTATTAGGGATCTTAGCCTATTAGAGACTCAGGGGTAGGTTTGGGGAGAGGCCTTTAAAATTACCGCAGTTCCTGGGCTCTGCTCAAACCCAGCTAACCAGAATCTCTGGGATAGAGCTTGAGAATGTGTTTACACCAAGGGACTGTCAACAGAATTCAAAGTAGTGCTTTTAAGAAATTTTAAACATTTTTTTCATACTGTAAATCTCAAATGGTGCTTTTCTGTGTACTTTGGCTATTTAGTTTTCAAAACCAGATTTGGAGCTCACATTTAGCAAATGAGTGAATTTTTTTTTTTTTTTTTACAAACAGTCTTTTTTTTTTTAAGATTTATTTGTTTATTGGAAAGTCAGATATACAGAGAGGAGGAAAGACAGAGAGGAAGATCTTACATCTGATGAGTCACTCCCCAAGTGAGCGTAACAGCCGGTGCTATGCTGATCCAAAGCCAGGAGCCAGGAACTTCTTCCGGGTATCCCACACTGGTGCAGGGTCCCAAAGCTTTGGGTCATCCTTGACTGCCTTCCCAGGCCACAAGCAGGGAGCTGGATGGGAAGTGGAGCTGCTGGGATTAGAACCGGTGCCCATATGGGATCCCGGCACGTTCAAGGTGAGGACTTCAGCCACTAGGCCACGGCGCCGGGCCCAATGAGTGAATCCTGTATGTTTTTGTACTTACTGCGCTCTGTGGCTTATCTTAGTTTTCTGCACAACTTTGTTTTTTCCTCTTAAGAAAAAATTTATGGCCCGGCAGTAGTGTGATGGTTAAGGCCTCACCTTGCATGTCCGGGATCCCATATGGGTGCTGGTTCTAATCCCGGCAGCCCAGCTTCCCATCCAGCTCTCTGCTTGTGGCCTGGGAAAGCAGTTGAGGATGGCCCAAGGCTTTGGGACACTACACCAGCCTGGGAGACCTGGAAGAGGCTCCTGGCTCCTGGCTTTGGATAGGCTCAGCTCCAGCTGTTGCGGCCACTTAGGGAGTGAACCATCGGACGGAAGATGTTTCTATCTGTCTCTCCTCCTCTCTGTGTATCTAACTTTGCAATAAAACTAAAATAAGTCTTTTTTAAAAAAAAGAAAAAAATTTGAAAAGATTTATTTATTCATTCAAAAGGCAGAATAACAGAGATGGAAGAGAGTTGGAGAATGAGTGGAAGAAAGACATCTTTAGTTCATTGGTTCATAATCCAAACGCCCGCAACAACCAGTTCATAAACAGCACCCAGGAACTCTGCCAGCCTCCCATGTGGGAGGAATCCAGGCTCTTATCAGGTGCATTAGCAGGAAGCTGGCTCATAAGTGGAGGTGCCAGGAATTGAATTAGCACTTTGATATGAGATGCAGGCATTCCAAACAGTGCCCCAACCCAGTGTGCCTATTTTGAACTTTTTTTTAAGATTTATTTAGTTTTTATTGGAAAGTCAGATTTTGCAGAGAGGAGAGACAGACAAAGATCTTCCATCCGCTGATTTTACTCCCCAGGTGACCACAACATCTGGAGCTTAGTGGATCTGAAGCCAGGAGCCAGGAGCTTCCTCCAAGTCTCCCAAGCGAGAACAGGGTCCCAAGGCTTTGGGCTGTTCTCTACTGCTTTCCCAGGGCACAGGCAGGGAACTATTTGGGAAGTAGGGCTGCCGGGATTAGAACTGGTGCCCATATGAGATCCGGCTGCAAGCAAGGCAAGGACTTTAGCCATTGGGCTACCACACTCTACCCCCCTATTTTAAACTTTTTTAATGTAACCTGTATGTATATATCTATATAAAGCATCTGAAGGTGTTTGCTTGTACCCGGGAAATGGGGAAAGGAGGGAAGAGATCGAGAAAGGAAAAAAAGGGAAAGAAGTCATCTTTTAGGGGTCAGGAGTCAGGCCAACAAAATTGAATAACTTTTCTCAATTCCTTATGACATTTTGCAAATGTTAGCTCACCCATTTTCCTTCCTCCAGTAACAGGCTCTTTCCCATTTTCTTCTTGCAGGTTTGATCCCATACAATTTCATCTGTGTGCAGACAGGCTCTATCCTGTCAACCTTAACCTCCCTGGATGCGCTCTTCTCCTGGGAAACAGTCTTTAAGCTGCTGGCCATTGCCTTGGTAGCCTTGGTTCCCGGAACCCTCATCAAAAGATATAGCCAGAAACACCTGCAATTGAATGAAGCAAGCAGTGCTAATCATATAAATAATAGAAAAGTCACATGATTGGGGTTTTCTGCCTTCCTTGTACTTGGACTCTAAGGCTTGTTTGTAGAATGGGTGCACTTGTCTACAGCCCCTCATTGTTCCATCAGTCATCTTCCACGGGTAGTTTGAACACTGTTCATCTGTGTGCAGTGACTCATCATGGCAGTCTGTGCCCTGGATGATGGATTGTATCAGGTTCTGGAAACAGCCCTGGGTTAGCAGGACACTGCAAAATGGATAGCCTCCTAGAAATTCCATTTCTGTGGGGGTTTTGGCCAGCTAGGAACCCACAAGTGTTTCCTGCCTACCTTTGAGCTGCCTTGGGAGAAACTTCTGATTGTCCAGGCTGCCTGTTTTGCCAAGTGACAGGCAGCAGTGACAGCTTCTGTTAAGCCCCATGGATGCTGTTGCCTTCAGTAATGACACATGGTTCACATCACTGACAGTGCTCAACATCTTGTGTTAGTCTCTGACAGAATGTTTCTTTTGTCCTTTTTTGTTGATGATCTACCTCTTCCATAAGCCAAGAAAAACAAGCTGAGGAGCTGCCTAGGGCTTCCCACGCAAGTGCACAATGATTGCCCTGATGCTCCTGTGTTCAGAAGCACTGATATCACTGTGTATGTCAGATCTTATGGTTGCATGCTCTGATAATTAAGCAGAATACCAACAGACTATTAAATATGAATGGAACAAACGCCATGTCTGTGCGTGTGTTCTGGAGAAATTCTTACCCGTCTGGGCATAGCCCTTGAGTCACCTGAATATGTTCATTATTTAATCTGTTTGTTCTGCATGAGACTGCCTTCTGTGTCCTGTCAAGGAGAATGGATTCAGTACCTTAGGCTATCAGGCAGTGAGGTCCTGGGAATGTTTTTCATTATGCGATTTCCTAGAAATAATTTAGGATTAATTTGTATTTGTATTCTACCTTACAACGCAAGGAGGAAAACTGGATTCATTACTTTGCTGTTATCTTGATTATTGTTTGTTGTGGTTGCAGTATGGAATTGGGCACAGACCTGGGTTGTTCCAAAGGGTACATGGTCCCTGGCACCCACCCTGACCAGCTCTTCTGGTCCGGTCCTCTACAGAAGCTCAGGATTTCCAGGTCTATTGCTCTTGGGCATCATCTGCAGGGTGTTTGATTTCAAATCCTGCTGTGGCTTTGATCTGGGCCTCTAATTCTACATAAATCTTCCACAGGAAAAATGGGCTCCTAACCAGTCCTATGGTTTCTTTCAAAGAAACTTTGATTATAAGCATGAGGGTGGGAAGGGAGCCCAGTGGGCTTTGGAATCTGTGGGTCTCAGTGTTCTGGAGGTGGGGAGGAAAAGCAAGGGAATCTTCCACACTGTAAAATTTGTGTCCTTTGCCCCTTTTTCAGATCCGTAGATGTGTCTCTTTCTCTTCCTCTATAACTTTACAACAATGTGCCTCATTGGCTGTGAGTTTCCAGGCAAAGCAGGGGCCCAAATACATGGAAATGAGTGTTCTGTAAATAAATGACTATCAGTGCTTGTTTGTACATAATTACCTTTGAGTTGCTCTTGCCAGTGGGGATCTGGATTGCTTAAAAAAAATCACAACCCAAAAGAGGTCTGCAAGTAGATGTCCAGTACTTACTCATTCCTGTTCAGTATGTCCTTAATTGCAGAAGGATGGATTTGCCGACACTCAAGTTTTCAAGTATCTGAGCTTCAAGAAGACCACACCAAATCACCTCTCAACAGAGCTAGCTTCCTGTTTCTAAGCAGGAGCACCTCACAGGCATGCAGTCAACTCTGAACCTTAGAGGTCCCCTGTGGTTGCAAAGTGGATGCGGGGCTTCTCAGCCCAGCCCCTTCTTGCCCTCCACCCCCACTCTAAGCAGTTTTGAAAGGAATTGTTATTCAGAGGATATGAACAGGAAACAGATGGAAATCAGTATAAAATGCTCATCTGCAACTCAAATTAAAACTCATCTCTCAGTCAGTCAAAACAGATGCTAAGTGAATGTGTGCTTGCTCATCCCAAAGGTTTGAAATGTTCCCTCAGTGAAGGAGCTTGACATCACAGTCCTGTGAGGTTCCTTGAAGCGCGCTACATTTGACAGGACTGAAGAAGTGGTTCTAGAATTCCCTGAGCTCTTGATTCCACACTGCTTGGATGACTGTGGAGTTGTTGTCAAAGAGATATCCAGTCAAGATTTTCCTCATTATCACAAGGCTTGGTTAAAGAAGGTATCTTTTCTCTTTAGCCTTGACACGCAGGGTACCTTTTTGTGGAATTTCTAGTCAGGAAATATGTTCCCTGCGGATCTTATTCACATCTTGGCTATATACTGAATGCCTTAAGATACAATACCCTGTACCATCTAACATTGTTCATGCAATTATTCATACAATTGATCTAGATGGTATCAGCATGACAGTTAACCTATACAGGAACTTTTTAAAAGAACTAATTGAATTAGTTGGGTGGAAGACTATCATTACTGCTCAGTGGTCACTCAAAATGGGCAGGAACTGGACAGGCTGAAGTGTCAGTGCCTCATGTTGGACAGCAAGAGGGGCTGCAGCATCTCCACTCCAAGGAGCAATGAACTGGAAAGATGCTCACAATGCAGTGTGATCTGAGGTCAGAGGCTGGAAAGTGGGACCCCCCAAGGTACCTTCCCAGGCTTAGGATCCTCAAGGGACACAAGCCTCCTAGAATCTCAGTCTTGTTATGGACAGCATCACAGCTACTTTTTTTTTGTGTCATGTATATTATATTTATGCTGTGTACATTATATTATACATATGTTATACAATATATTAACATTATTAACATATATACATATAAATATATATATATATTTTTAGTCTTCCTGCTACTCCCAAGGAGGAGAAAAACAAATTAGTTTTGTGGGCTCTGGCAGAAAGGAGGTCATAAACTACACTATTGATGCTCACAGCTGGTCCAGGAGTTCCATGCAGAATCCCCACCACCCCCACATCCCCACCCCACCTCACTTCCCTTCAGGGTGTTAAATAATCCTCTTTTTGCTTCCAGTGTAGTCCCAGGATTTTATTCTTAAGAAACTTGGGGAAGTTTACAGCTTTTGAACTACTTGCCCATCCACTCAGTCATTTGTCTACTTAGGAGCTTTCTCATGATCAAGTCAAAAATCACACTATGTTCATTGGGCTTAGGGGCGGCACACACACATCCTCAGATGATTGTTGTTGGACACGGAAAATTCGGGAATACAGCTAAGATGCATACCAGAGAGCTCCCGAATGGCAGTTCCATTTGCATTTCCTCATTTAAATCATAACATCTGCAGTAATTCATAGTTAGCAATCAACACAATCATTGTGTTATATCATAAACCACACCTTCTGATCGACAGAAAATGAGACTTGATAATATAAAATAACAATAATAATGCCATAACTTAAGATCGTTCATGTAGTCCAGCTACAGAATTGATACAAAATGGAATAATTTAATGCAAACAATACTGTCCTCTGTATAAGTTAAACATTTTCCTTCATCCTACCTAGATGCTACTAAATTATAGACACTACATTCTAAATCAACGTCTCAACATAAAGTGTAAACAAATGGAGGGATCAGACAGGCAAGAGGAACTGCTCTCCACTCCGTCCTGCCTTTCCTTTTTGGCTGATGCAGTTAGTGTAACCCGGAAGAGGGACAATCTGTTCACTTGCATTGGAAATGGTCAGGCCCTGAATGTGCAAATCTTGCCTAATGTCCAGCATGATGCACTGTCAGAGTGTAACCAGGCTAGAGAGGCTGTCTTACAGTTAACCTGTCTTACAGACATCACTGAGGTCCACGTGTGTTTGTACCTACAAATCTGAGGCTGCAGCTTTCCTTGCAGCCAAGGAGCCATGGTGTACCTCGGGATGCTTTTCTGGGATGACTTGTGCTTGGGACAATGTAAAGTCCTTGCAATTGCTACTTAGCATCAGTTCTGATCATTTCCAAATTCAGTTATTCAAAACTGCATCAATTCAGAGTGAAGGGAAATGGATTTCACACATAGTGATACTTAACAAAAATGGTATCTATCGTGGTGGCAAAGGGGATGGGTGCCTTTTGTCAATTGCTTATCATGCCTTTATTCTGACTGTGGAGGTTAGTCACTAAAGCTTCAGGATAGGATGAGTTAATGAGTAAAACAAAGGGATGATTTGGGATGGGGCAGAGACATCCTAGCTGCCTTTAGAGACTGTTCTGCTCGAATGAGAGTAACTCCAGCAGACAGCACCAAGCCCTCCTGAGAATGCACTTCTACAAATTCTACTGTTGCTTTTCTAACACTGTTGCAAATCTTCTCTTCTCCTAATCCTTTTTCTGTTCCTCAGAAACCTTAGGTCCTTTCTACTGAGGAAAGTGGGTAAACAGGTGAAAAGGAAGTAAGCTATAAGAAAGTGGCACTTCAATCTACAAGATCAACACATTTGGTCAAGATAACACATTGGTCAAGATGGTGACAATGACAGCGCTAACAAGGGGAATATTTGCCAAGGATTACCTGTAAGCCTTACTACCAAGTACTG
The DNA here is from genome assembly GCF_017591425.1 of Ochotona curzoniae. Classification (NCBI taxonomy): domain Eukaryota; kingdom Metazoa; phylum Chordata; class Mammalia; order Lagomorpha; family Ochotonidae; genus Ochotona; species Ochotona curzoniae. Next base: position 16,160,403 of record NW_024467096.1, on the reverse strand, counting down.
CTTTCAAAAGTTGAAAATGCAATCAGCTTCCACATATGCACAGTCTGTTTCCGCCAGAAGGAAGCACACACCCTCAAAGACCTTGGGGGCATATCTGTTCACCAACCTTCTCTAGGTTTTTTCCATCATCCACCTGGATAAGCTGTCTGGACTGAGTATTCTCAAGTTAGCTGGAATTGCCTCTCTTTTGGCTGCTCATCACACTCTAAAAGGCTCAACGTGTCTTGCTGTGGTTCTGGCTCTTCCTCAAGTCACGGCTGAGAACTGGTCCCCTGTTCAAGCAGCAGTGGTACCTCCCAGCCCCACAAGTTCCAAATGATGTTGTTCCTAAATTCCACTTCTTTCCACTGTTTCCTATTTCTCTTGCTCTTTCAAGAAATTACTGGGTCTCTCTTATATATAGTTCACTCTTTACAGTATAAAGTGTTAAAATGTCAAACAAAAATAAATATCAATGTTACAGTAGCTAGATTATTCAATAAAATAGATCCCTGCCATTCTTGATTGAAATGTTCAGTGAGACTTAAATTTCATTTGGGTAGTTTTCTTCAGAGATTTGCGAAGTCTCATGTTCCTGTTATTGCAGCTCGTTTCAAGGGGTGGAGGAGACAGGGTAGCTCCCTTTCCAGAGGGGCAGTGGGGGAGAGCATGGGAGGGGTGTGGGATGGGCAGGAGCAGGGGGGACGGTGTGGAATGCCACAAGTGTCCAGCTCCTTGTGACTCGAATTCCTTGGGTTGGGATTCCTTCATTACCAAGTGGCGGAGCTGTAGTGTTTGTTGGTCCTCACTGTGGCGTCGGAGCACTCCCCATCCGAAGAGTCGCACTCTGAATCTTCAAACTGCATCGGGTTCTGCAGAGCCAAGACAAAACAAGCTAGTCACTCTCTAGGCACAGATTGCACCAAGGCGTGAGTGGGCAAGAGCTTGAGGAGACCAGGTCCTAGGCTGTGTGTGTGTGTGTGTGTGTGTGTGTGTGTGTGTGTGTGTGTGTGTGTGTGAAGTGTGCAGGACTATGGCAACACCACACTGAGCATCAACTACAGGCCCATCCCCAACTTTGCCAGTGTTTCCAGTGCTCTGTGCACTGGCTGTGAGTACTTGGTGTGTATTAACAGGTGATGGCTGCTAGGGTCGCCCTCCTTTTACAGGCCAGAGAGAGTGACTTAGACAGGTGAGAGGCTGGCCACTCAGTAGGTGAGAAGCAGGGCCAGGTGGGTGATTCAAACCTAGGACAGCAGCGCTACCCTGCCTGTCCCAAGGCCATTGTTTTGAATAGGAAATGTCATGGTCACGTCCCTCGCAGGGGGAAGTGGGACACATAGGCTGGCGGATGGGGCTGGGGTTAGGTAAGGTTTACAAGAAATCTCAAAATTACAGTTTTCCTGGATATGTGTGTGTGTGTGTGCGTTTACACATGGACAATGGACAAGGCTGCCCTCCCTACCCAGGGCCTGGCTGATGATCTTCATCCATCGCCATCTGCTTCTTACTCAGTGAAAATGAGGGGACCCTGGGGACTGGCACATTTTTCTGACTCAGAAAAGTGAGGGCAGGGCAGGGTCAGGCAGGGTCCCCCACCTCATAGCCACGCTCTTCGGCACACAGTTTGCCCAGAGACATCTGTGTCTTGACGCGGCGCACAGCGCACTCTTTGTCTGAGAGGCCGTCTGAGTGTGAGGAGATGTCGATGGGGATCTCGGGCGTCTGGGACAGCAGGTCATCTAGCTGTTCGGCCAGGCGGTTCTCCAGCCTTTGTGCCAACTCCTCGGCACTGTTGGAGTGGTCGCTGGTGTTCCCCTCCTCGCCGTCAGATACTGAGAAGTTCTCCGAGCTGAAGGTCGAATAAGACTGGCAGCTGCTGATGCAGCGGTGTGGTCTGCAAGTGCAAAGAAGCACTGGGGCTTAATCACAGGGGATGCCACTTTCCTGTGGCTTACAGACTGCAGGGACATAGTCTAGATGTTTTCTGTCCCAACTGAAGCCCAGACAGGTAGAACCCACACGTAAAGCAAGCGAAAGAGGCTCTGGCCTGAACTGTAGGCCATTTCCGTGTGGAAGCGTTGATGTCCAGTGTGTCTGTGTCTGATTGAAGACAAGGCATTTCACAGGTAAGTAATGAAGGCCCAAGAGTGAGGTTCTGATCCAATAGGATGGATGGCTTGATAGAAAGAGTTCTGGGGCCAGCATTACGTTGTAGTAAGTTAAGTCACTGCCCAAGATTCTAACAATACCTGAGCTCTGGCTGAAGTCCCAGCTACTATGCTTCAGATCCATCTTCCTTTCTAATGCACCTGGGAAAGCAGCAGTTGTTGGACCAAGTACATGCAGGCAACATGCTGGCTTTAGCTTGGCCCAGAACCAGCTATTGGGGCCATTTGGGGAGTGAACCTGCAGATGGAAGCTCTGTCTCTCTCTATATAACTTTAAAAATAAATAGTTTTAAAGAAGACTTCTGCCTCTGTGCTCTTCATTTGCATGCAGGGAAGAAAGGCCAGATGAAGCCACGGAGAAAAGGCAGCTGTCTGCTAAGGACTGAACAGTGTGTGCCCCTTCCACCTGCTTTTCATATATTGAGGCCCTAACTCCTAATATAACCATCTGGAAATAGGATCTTTAGGAGATAGCTAAGGTTAAATAAGTTATCAGAGTGGAGTCCTCATCTGATTAGACTGGGATCTTATATAAAGAACCCCTTGACTACCAACCCTGTGAGGGCCCTGTGAGAGGGTGACTGTCTATAAGGCAGGAGTAGCAGCCCTCAGCAGGAACCTTGCCCTTGGACTTCACCAGCATTCGTAACTGTGAACAGTAAACATCTGCTGTTTTAGTCACCCACTTTAAAAAAAAAATAGGAGCCTGAACAGACTAACACAGCATGACACGCTAAAATAGCTCAAATTAACTCAACCTGCATGACTGCCGCTTACCTCTTCAGTTGTAACCTTGAAGCTGCGTTCATGCTCCTCAGCTTGAAATTCGCATGAAATAAATACCAAAGATCTGCTGTGCCTAACCAGATGCCAGCATGTGGCCAGGGGATAAGCATGAATGCAGAGCCTGGCAGGGTGACCTGGGACCTGAACAGAAGGTGTAGCCAACTCTGGGTATTTCATCATTCAGTGGAAAACAGATCAAGTGTTTGTTGGTTTTACCTCTGTCTTCGTGGAAATTCAACTTCACTGTCTACTTCCCCTTCCTCTTCTGAGGAGTCATCCCCACTCTGAGGAGAACAAGGAGAAAAGTGTTTAAGCATCTCTCACTCTCTCGTCCCCCAACGGCCAGCACCTTTAAGAGATTTAATCGCCATCAGAAGGGTTGACGTGTGTCGTCCTCAATCACACACAACCTTATTTATTCATTCAGCAATGTTTCCTGTGCCTACCAGCTCCATCATATAAGACTTCATCATTTGAGCCCACCGGGATGCCGGTGTTCCAAGACAGGCTCCAGAGTAGGAAGCTAGAGAGGAGATCTCAGGGTTGTGAGGAAGTCTCACCATTACTGGAGTCCCAGGCTCTATCTTAGACATTCCATCGGGAAGGAATCTTTCAGTTCTTCAAAGTAGTCATTACTATCCCTCCCATTATCTACTTTGTCACTAATGTTAGAATGATACTAAGATATGGCTGGACCATATCTTGTTTGTATCATATTCCTCATGCTACCATGAAGATAAGAATGTATTCCAAAATACTTATTCATCATCTATATCTATATCTATCTAAAATTATTATTTGCCAATTTAAACAAAAGTGTTCTTTACTGTATTAGACCATGACAGCACGTTGGCAGGACTAAGGAAGCTCTGGCTGAGACATGTGAGGTCTCAAGGTTGATCCATGGTTGGTCTAGAAGGCTAAGGGTCCCAGCCAGGAAGATTATCTATTTTACAAAAATTTCATCTAATAACAAGGGCATGGCAGCAGCCTAATGTGAAAGCCAAGTGTCCTTTCACCACAGCAGTGTGGTACCTTGGTGTGCCCAGTCTCTTATGTAGCAGGTGGATGTGTCCAAGGAACTAGACCTTTTTAAAACTCAGTTCTAAAACATCATGACTTTCACTCATTTGTATTCTGATACACTATCTTTTTTTTTTTAAATGGGAAACATAACAGAATGAGTTACCTTGTCTGCTAACATTAATGTTTAATCTCAGAATACCCCCTTGGAATGTGGAATGTCTCTCAATAGAGAAAAATTTAACTGCTCTGTGGGAGTATGGTCCTGAAGAGACCCAATAATCAAGGTGGGGGCCTGCAGACCCACAGATGGCTTCAGGATATTTAAAAGATGCATACATGTTGCTCGAGGTGGTCTTAGGAAAGGGTAACTGATAAAGGGTGTGGGGTTTATTCTTGGGGTGATGAAAATGTTTTAAACTTGAGTGTGGTGCTGGCTGCACAATTCTAGGGATAAAAGCACTGAATTATACACTTGAAATAGAAGGGTTGGATGGTATGCACATTATGCTTAATAAGGTTGTAACAAAAAGCACATGTTACTGGCCATCAGACTAGGGGAGGCAGAAAATGTTCAAAACAGCTGTCTCACTAAAAACACAATCTACCCTCTGGATTTCTCAGTCTAGAGCAGCAGTGTCTATAGGGGAAGAAATGTGGTCCTCAGGACATAATGCTCAGCTTCTTTTCTACCAAATGTCTAGTTTAACAAAAGATGCTCATTGACATTCAAGCCTCTAACTAAGTTGAAGATAAGCTGATTAGATGAATCAAGACTTAGAATTGAGTAGGTTCTAAGCACTTTTTATCCACAATCATATTTTCTAACTTGTAAGAAAATGAGCACATGTTTTTGGGAGGCTGCTATGGGCCACACCCTGTTCTCAATGTATTGTATGTATTTGCTCATTTACTCCTGATGGCAACCAATGAGGCAGACAGAGTCTACTTATAGGCCCGTTTCAAGGACGAGAAAACCAAGACTCATAGAATAGTACATGGGAGAAATTGGCTTTGAACTAAGCACTATCTAATTTCCATATTCATGCTCTTAATCACAATTATGGGCTGCTTCCCAGCTGCTATGTGCCAGGCAGCCAGCATATAAGGAGGAAGCAGGTTTCCATAACTAAGAACTTAGTGGGTCATGATGGTTATTCATAAAGGCCATGTTTCCCAAACTGACTAACAGATGTTATATTCAGAAGTCAAATAGGCGGGCCCGGCAGTGTGGCCTAGTGGCTAAGGTCCTCGCCTTGAACGCCCTGGGATCCCATATGGGCACTGGTTCTAATCCGGGTAGCTCCACTTCCCATCCAGTACGCTGTTTGTGGCCTGGGAAAGCAGTTCGAGGATGGCCCAAAGATTTGGGACCTTGCACCCATGTGGGAAACCCGGAAGAGGTTCCTGGTTCCTGGATCTGGATTGGCGCAGTACCGGCTGTTGCACTCACTTGGGGAGTGAATCATCGGACAGAAGATCTTCCTCTCTGTCCTCCTCCCTGCTCTCTGTATATCTGACTTTGTAATAAAAATAAATAAATAAAAAAAAGAAGTCAAATAGGCAAGGGAAATGCTGGATTAAACAAGCTGACTATGGAGTTTCCCAAGGTCCAAGATTTGTTAATACGCACGAGGAGTCTCCAAGAAGGGACAGAGAATCCTGCTTCTCACACTTATTTTACAATGGAGTCCTTCCTGTAACATCGTTTAGGAGTGGGTTCCAGAGTCAAGGTCTCCAAGCTGTTGGTCTCATATCCCAAAGTACAGCTAGCTAGCTGTAAAGTCATACACATTTGAATCACTCCCCTGGTTGAGCTGCTCCCAAAAGTGATTCCTTGGCCCATTCCTAGCAGTATGGAAAGCAAGTATTGAAAGTAGAAAGTATTGATATTTTTGTTATCTTGCCCTTTTTTATAAAAAAATACCCTCTTTATGTTCCTTTTAGAACATGCACAGCATGATAGGCGCTGGCATTCTCTGAAGGCATGATACTGACAGGCCTTGGCGTGACACCTTACCTTTTGTAGTGGTCTTGTTTTTCGAGGTAGCACTGGGGGGGTCATGTGATGAAGGGTGCCAAGAGATGAGGCTGACCCACAGCCATCAAATTCCTTTTCTTCCATTTTCTCAGGATCCTGGACATTTTCCGAGAGGGGATTGTGTGCTGGTGACTTGGGAAGGTTGGGACTCCTCCCCATGGGATCAGCAGCATGTGTGTCTAAAGACGCACACTGTTCAGGCCGGCACTGGAGGCAAGGGTCATAAGGGTCAGCCTGCCAACAGCTAGGCTCAGAACTTCTCCGACAATCTGCTGCCACGGCGGTGGAGATGAGGTCAGGGCTGGAGCCAGGCAGCTGCCTTTGAGCATGGTTGCTGAGTGGGCTGCGCAGGGCTGCTGCTGGGCCGAAATACCTCAGGTTGTTGGCACAGGCTGCAATGTCCTGTCCGTGCATATTGAGCCTGGGGTGGGAACTCTGAGACAAAGCAGGAAGGGGTTGCTGGTATTGCTGCTGCAGAGGGGGGTGGGGATGGACAGAGTGCTGCTGGGACCCATCTTGCGGCAGGGAGGTGGGATGGGGGCAGTTTTCCTGGGCTGGCTGGTTTTTCAGGATGCCTGCGAAGTCACTGTGGCTGCCTCGGCTGTTTCCCCGGCGGTGCCGTGGTTTGCTCCGATATCGGCTCTTGCTGCTTGAGGTGGACATTTTGGGACTCCCAGATAAGGGCGATGCAGTAGGAGCTACTTCAGCACTGGGGATACCTTCAGATCGCAGCAGATCTGGCCTGGAGAAAGAGTAGGTTTAGGTTCAAACACATTGAAGTTGGGGGAAATGTCTTCCAAGTCACAAGTGCACAGATTCAAACAAAGAAGATGACAGATATGCACAAGGATGTATGTTTGATGATGTTATGCTATGCTTTTATTTAAAGCAGCAAAATGGTGAAAACAACCTCAATATCCACTTAGAGGGACTGCCTTTATTTCTTCTGGTGTTTATTCTGTGTCTTCCAAGCTTAGATTTTAATTCTACCCTATATGTTTCTTTCTATTTATTTATTTATTTATTTATTTATTTATTTTAAAGCTCTACTTATTTATTTGAAAGAGTCATAGAGAAAAAAAGGAGAAACAGAGAGATCTTCCATCCTCTGGTTCATTCCCTTAATGCCCAAAACAGTACAGAGTGGGTCAGGCCAAAGGTAGGAGACATAAACTCCCACTGGGACTCCCACTTGGAAGAACAGTAGAAGGTGGCCCTGTGCTTGGGCCCTGCCACCCAAGTCTGAAGCTTCTTCCGATCTCCAACGTGAATGCAGGAGCCCGAGTACTTGGGCCATTCCTCTGCTGCTTTCCTAGGCACATTATCAGGAGCTGGATCAGAAATGGAGCAGTTGGGCTCAAACCTATATAGCTATATAGTGTCAACACTGCAGACTTTACCTGCAGGTTTACCTGTTGTCCACAACACTTCCCTCTCTTTCTCTTAGAAAGAATTTATTTATTTAAAATGCAGAGTTACAGAAAGAAAGAGGTTGAGAGAATCCTCCATCTTCCGTTAGTCCACTTTTCAGATGGCCACAATGGCAAAGGCTGGGCCAGGCCAAAGCCAGGAACCAAGAGCTTCATCTGGGTTTACCATATGGATGTCAGGAGTTCTAACACTTGGGCCATCCTCTGCTCTTTTCCTAGGCCACTAGCATGGAGCTGGATTGGAAGTAGAGTAGCAGGGACTCAAGCCAGTGTCCATGTGGGATACTGGCATTGAAGGCAGTGGCTTAGCATGCTATGCCACAACATTGACCCTTCTATAGGCATTTTGATCTCTTCTTCACAATCTAGCTTTTAGCTTGGTGTCATTGTAAGTACATGAGTATTTGGCCAACACAAGAAATTTGTTGGGCTGATGCTGTGGCTTAGCACATTAAGTCCCTACCTGTGGTGCCAGTATCCCATATGGGAGCTGGTTCAAGCCCTGACTACTTTGTTTCTTATTCAGCTCCCTGCTAATGGCCTGGAAAAACAGCAGAGGGTGGCCCAGGTCCCTGTGCCCTTGTACCCAGATGGGAGACCTGGAAGTAGCTCCAGGCCAGTTCTGGCCATTGCTGCCATTTGGGGAGTGAACCAGCGAATAGAAGAGCTCTCTTTCTGTCTCTCCCTAAAACTCTGCCTTTCAAATTAAAAAAATATATATTAAAAAGAAAAAAGGAAATCTGTTAGATGATGGACCTGGAAAGATCTCCATAACATCACAAATTAAAGAGGTCTGGTAGCAGAGAAAGAAACCTTGAGCTAATTTCCTAAGAGGCTAAGCTCAGGGATTATGGCTTAGACTTGCTCTCCTTGGGGAACTCATTATTGTATGTGAAGGACCCTAGCAAGGAATCTTGTTCAATACATCTTCAAAGAAGGGAAAAAGATAAGCGTTTTTTTTTTTTTTAAAGATTTATTTTTATTATTTTTTCATTGGAAAGGCAGATATACAGAGAGGAGAGACAGAGAGGAAGATCTTCCATCCGATGATTCACTCCCCAAGTGAGCGCAACAGGCCGATACTATGCCGATCCGAAGCCAGGAGCCTCTTCCAGGTCTCCCATGCGGGTGCAGGTTCCCAAAGCCTTGGGCTGTCCTCGACTGCTTTCCCAGGCCACAGGCAGGGAGCTGGAAGGGAAGCGGGGCTGCCGGGATTAGAACCGGCGCCCATATGGGATCCCGGGCGTGCAAGGCAAGGACCTTTAACCACTTGCGCCACCGCGCCGGGCCCCAAGATAAGCGTTTTGCAAGAGAAAAAGTAGGAGGATGAGCCAGGGCAGTGAGAGAAGGGCAAATGAGGAGTCATACTGGCATGCCAGTGTGCAGGGGGGTGGTTCTCACAGCCCCCTTCCCAGCGCGTCAGTCATGAAGATCATGGAGCCTTCAAGTAAACTTCTCCACATTGATTATGGGCAAAGAGGAAATGGTTTCTGATTGATTCATGGCAGAAACCCCAGGAACATCAGGAAATACTGCCACTTCCTTCCTGCTAGTGAATAGCCTCACCTTTCTTCCGCACCAGACAGATACAACTAAGCCAGACATTAAAGCACTGCAGGATCCATGCTTCTGTTTTTCAACAATACAATCTTTCTCCCAGATGAATTATTATGAAAACAAAAACAACCCCCCAGCAAATAAAATAGGTACAGAATTGGTTGAAGGTCGGAGGGTCTGTGTGTGCACAGTGCTGTGCCTTACAGGGCTCCCTTTCTTTGAGCTTCTGCACCTGTGGTGGCCTCTATGACATCTCCCAGGCCTTGCTTGGTGTCCCAGGCCTCGCTTGAATGATGCAGCTACAGCCCCGCCTCCACCAAACGTGCGGAGGAGCCCAAAGGTCAGCCAGAGTGGCCGTGGCTTCAAGGTTCTTCAGTGGCGTGGCTGGCTCAGGAAAGCTCTCCAAACTGCCGGCCACGTGTACTGGGCAGAGGACAGACCTGAAGGTGCACACCAGTAACTTGTGAATGAAGAGCTCATTACAGTGACTGTTTCTGTAAGTCTGTGACTCTAACAAGCTCTGGGGTGATGGAAATGCTCTGCAAATAGTGGCTGCCTTAGTGCTTCGGGAATGATGACAAGGGAAAAAGTCTGTACAAGTCTAGTATGAATCCAGTTTTTCTCCCCTGGTACTCTCTAACTGCAGTTGGTAGAATCTGTTAGTGCAGAACCCACAGATTTGGAGGAATGGCTGCACTGTAGTTCTCTTTCTATCTTTAAAGGTTTATTTATTTGAAAAGCAGAGAGAAAAAGAGAGACAATCTTTCCTCTATGGATTTAATCCCCAAGTTCCCACAACAGGCAGGACTGAACAAGGAGAAAGCAGGAGATAAGAACTGAATACAGGGGTTGGCATTGTGGCATAGCATGCAAAGCTGCCATTTGCAACACCAACATCTCCTAAGGACACCAGTTCAAGTTCTGGTCCCTCAACTACTGATCCAGCTTCCTGTCAATGGCCTGGAAAAAGCAACAGAAGATGGCTCAAGTACATGGGTTCTTGCCATCCATGTGGGAGACCCAAATGGAGCTTCTGGCTCCAGGCTTCAGCCTGGCTCATTCCTGTTCAGTGCAACTACTTGAAAATTGAACAAGTGCATGGAAGACGCCTCTGTTTGTCTCTCTCTCTGAAACTCTGACTTATAAATAAACTCAATCAAAATCTTTCACATGGGTGACAGGGACCCAGGTCCTTGAGCCATCATCTGCTGGGTCCTAGGAGGTACATTAGCAGCTGGATTGGAAATGGAGGTAGGATTCAATCCCATGTACACCTATAAGAGATGCAGACAGCCCAAGCGGTATTGCACCACAATGCCTGCTCTGTCTTGGTTTGCACTGTAGGTAGAATGCAGGGAGGAGCCAGTAGGTGATTCTGTCCATCATTAGTACAATAAAAGAAAATTATATGCTGGGAGTCTCCTCAGAGCTATATCAGGTGCGATCCACAAACAACTTGTCAGGCCTGACCATAAGATGGTCAGGGACACCACTGGGAATTGGAGTTCCTGTTTGGACTATCCTAAAATTCACCAAGTTCAGTAAAAAACATGCATCAATACTATAAACTGTTAAATATAAAAATGAAAATAGACATGAGACAGCTGAATAGTACCCTACAACTGTTTCAAGGTGTATAGCAGCCGATTGTGCATAAACTAAAAAAGAAATGTCAATGAAGTAGTCACAGGATGTGGTCAAGAACTTGCATTTTTTAACATACTGGTTACTCAATACCATGATAATTAATTCCATAATGTTGTATATTGTTGTTGATGTTATGTTGGGGCTTTTAATTGATCGGGATGATATTCTGCCAGCTCTACCTTCAGACCAGAGATGGTCTCCCAAGTAACCGTTGAATGTATCTGGACAATTATTAGATGATGGACTCTTTGCTTGGTATATGTTTGCAATAGAAGAATTTCAATTGAATATGATCTGTAATACTGCAACAAGGTGGAGGAATCCACCATCAGGGGAGGGGTTGGGGGAATCCCAGAGCCTATGAAACTGTGTCACATAATGCAATGCAATTAATAAAAAAAAAAAAGATGGTCAGGGACAGCAAGTAAAGTAAAGGTGAAATTAATCCATGTAGTTACTTAGAAGTCTAGGTTCAATTAGCCATGCTATGGTTATCACTCTGAAAGCCTTACTATAAATGCCTTATTTTTTTTAAAGAAAATTTATTTTCTTGGAAAAGATTTGTTTGTTTGTTTTTGAAAGGTAGAGTTACAAAGTGAGAGAAAGGAAGAGAGAAAAAGAGGGAGAGATCTTCCATCTGCTGGCTCACTTCCAAAATAGCTACAATAGCCAGGGCTGGGCCAGGTCAAAGCCAGCAGGCTAGAACTGCATCTGGGTCTCCTCAATGTGTGTTGGGTCCCAAGGACTTACTATCTTCTCCTGCTCTTTCAGCTGTCCTGACAGGGAGCTAGATTGGAAGTGGAGCAACTGGGACAGGAACCCATGCCCACATGGGATGCTGATATTGCTGGGCAGTGGCTTAACTTGCTGCAGCACAGAATAAGCCCCTATAAGTGTTTTCTCATTATCCTTATTCTTACTGTATTTAGCTTAAGTCTAACTGATTCTACACTCCAGGATGAAGGATATTCATTTCTTTTTCATTAACCTAGCTATGATAGAACTTATTCTTTGCTATTGGGGAGAAATGAAAACCTACAGTTTGGTAATAAAAAAAATAAATGAAAGATTATTTTACGCTAAACAAGGTAAATATGTTATCAAATGGAGAAACAGAAATCTTTCAAACACTATTTGAAAATCCATTTTTCAAGCATCTATGATTTGACAGATCATTTCACATGTCACCTTGTTGAAACTTCACAGAAATCCCAGGCAGGAGTACAATAATGGGAAATATGTAGTACATTCATGTAATTATCAAAGTCTGCTTTTTTGAAGATTTATTTATTTTTATTGGAAAGTCAGATTTTCAGGGAGAAGGAGAGACAGATCTTCCATCCACTGGTTCACTTCCCAGGTGGCCACAATGGCCAGGGCTGAGTGATCCAAAGCAAGGAGTTTCCTCTAGGTCTCCCATGCGGGTACAGGGTCCCAAGGCTTTGGGCCATCCTCTACTGCTTTCCCAGGCTACAAGCAGGGAGCTGGATAGAAAGTGCAGCAGCCAGAACACAAACTGGCGCCCATATGGGATCCCAGTGAAGGCAAGGCAAGGACTTTAGCCACTAGGCTACTGTGCTGGGCCCAAGTTCCTGGTTTTGTTTTAAGAGATAAATTATTACATTACTAAGAACTAACTGCATAAATACAAGTTGGTAATGCATAAACTGTTATGTTTGAAAATAAAGAAGTATGATCAATTAATTTATGTCCTAAGAATAATAAAAAAAATTTATCATCACATGTGCTATAACTGCATCATTCTAAGCACAGAGTCAACGAGGTTGAAAGAAGTGAAATGACATGGCCCAAGTCACAGAGTTTGTAAGGCAGGGCCAGGATTTGATCCCAGCTCTATCTGGCCCCTGGTTTCTGTTTCCTTTATTCTGTTCTGAGATGATAAATATCCATGCCTCACAAAGTAATAGATTCCTAGAGGCCATGGCACATGTTCTCACCTTCCTACTCTGCTTTATTTCCACTGTATCGGTGTGCTAATGATGAGCTACAGAAGTGGCCAGCCACACTCGCCACCATGTGAGAATGTATATTTAGGATGAAGCTTTTCCATTTATCTGAGGGGCAGGTGGGGGGATGTGTAACTCACCGTTTGGTCTGCATGCCAGGCTTGTGAGGCACACCTTTCCTCTTCATGAGCTTCTCCATGGCATTGGGGTGGATGATGGGGCGCACGGGGTGTCGTTTGTAGGTCCCAGGATACTTCTTTTCCACTGCCTGCTCACGCCTGTGGAATGAGAGATAAGGCCACACCTTGACCACTGCACATAGAAAGGAGGGGTAGAATGCTTTCATGGGCTGATTCCATTCATGGGTTTTGACTACACTTCAGCTAACAGGCTTCTTGAAAAAGAAAGCTATTATCCAGGTTGAAAACCAAACCCAAACCAGACTAAATCAAACCAAGAAAGAGCTCAACTCCAATGAACCATACTTCATCCTGTACTTGGCATTCCCAGAATCAGACACTAACTCTCCTCCCAGCACAGCACAATGAGCCAAGTCCTGCCTGTCTGCAGAAGCTTCGTTCAGGACTCTAGGGTTTGTTTGTCAGCACCAGGATTACATTAAACCACTCTCAGTGGTCACTTTGATTTGCCCCAGGGGGCAACAAGCTCTCTCTCATCCACACCAAGCTCTTCTTGATGAGGACCTCTTCTCTGAGCCGTGCAACAGGAAGAAGCATTTGTGCCCCTCAAGTGCATGTTCCCCCTTGACCGGCTTTGTGGCAATGCCATCTGTACCCTCACAGGGGGCAGGCACATCCCCTAGGGACTACTGGGTGAAGGCATATAGCAGGGAGTGGCTCTGAGTAGCAGCCATGGGCAGAGCTGTGTGTTTCTCTGACTGACAGACCGCAGTCCGTCAGGGCAGAGACCCGTCTGGATCCATACTTGATGAGCTCCTTCTCCCGCATCTCCAGCTGCAGCATGATGGCACTCAGCTCCATGTAGAGGTTATTGGCCCGCTCCAGCTTCCTCTCATAGTGCTCACGGATGTCCAGAGCATGCCTACCAGAAAAAGCACAGCATCAGCAGAGCCCAACGATTTCGGGGAGGACAGAGGGCAAGCCCTCCATTTGTACGGTCTCTCTGATGGGATGCAATAAGATGGAGCAGGAGACGGGAAATCCACCCTTTCCACTCTGCTTATCTTTTTTTTTTAAGATCTATTTTTATTGGAAAGTCAGATATACAAAGAAAAGGAGAGACAGAGAGGAAGATCTTCTGTCCAATGGCTCACTCCCTAAGTGACTGCAACAGCTGGTGCTGCGCCAGTCTGAAGCCATGAGCCAGGAACCTCTTCCATGTCTCCCACACGGGTGCAGGGTCCCAAGGCTTTAGGCCATCCTTGACTGCTTTCCCAGGCCACAAGCAGGTATCTGGATGGGAAGTGGAGCTGCTGGGACCAGAACCGGTGCCCATATGGGATCCCAGTGCGTTCAGGGTGAGGACTTTAGCTGCTATGCCACGCCACTGGACCCCATTCTGCTTATCTTGAAGGGCCCCATTCAGCCACTCACAACATCCAGCAAGGCCACAGATAAAATCTGAATGTGATTTTTATGCAATTTGTAGCCTTTGTCAGTGTGTGGTATTGGCATTATACAGTGTCATGTATTCATAGGTAATGAAAATATGCAGTTAAAGCCGACATCATCAGGATTAGGTTATATTTATCCATGGCACAGATCTGGTCAGATATGGTGGTCTAAAGTCTGAATGTTTGTGTTCTTTGTTGAAATATACCCAACATGATGGTACCAAGAGATGGGACCCTTGGGAGAAGATCTGCACAATGGCTTTGATTAGATTATAGTGGTTCCTCCTTTTGCTTTTTTAAATTTTTTAATTTTTATTTATTTATTTATTTTTAAAGATTTATTTATTTATTGGAAAGGTAGATATACAGAGAGGAGGAGAGACAGAGAGGAAGATTCACTCCCCAAGTGAGCGCAACAGCTGGTGCTATGCCGATCCAAAGCCAGGAGCCAGGAACTTCTTCCGGGTTTCCCACTTGGGTGCAGGGTCCCAAGTTTTGGGCCGTCCTTGACTGCTTTCCCAGGCCACAAGCAGGGATCTGGATGGGAAGCAGAGCTGCCGGGATTAGAACCGGCGCCCATATGGGATCCCAGGGCACGTTCAAGGCAAGGACTTTAGCCACTAGGCCACACCACCGGGCCCCTCCTTTTGCTTTTTTAAAGATATATTTATTTATTTCCATTTGAAAGGCAGAGTTACAGAGAGAAGAGGAGAGACAGAGAGGGAGAGAGAGAGTGAGATCTTTTACCCGCTGGCTCATTCTCCAAATAGTCGCAATGGCTAGAGCTATTTGGTCTAGCCAACATGAAGCTAGGAGCCAGGAGTTTCTCCCTGATCTTACATGTGAGTGCAGGGACCTAATGACTTAGACCATCTTTCACTGCTCTCCCAGAAAAATTAGTAGGGAGCTGGATCACAAGTGGAGCAGCTAGGACTCGAATCAGCACACAAGGGATACTGGTGCCACAGGTAGAGGTTTAACCTATAACACCATGGCCCCATTCCTTGGGGCTCCTTCTTAAAGAGACTGGAGGGAGTCCTCTTGCCCGTGAATCAAGCAAAGACACATAGAAGGGGCCATCCTTGAGACATGGGCCCTCACCAGACACCAGCTCTATTGCCACCTTATGCCTGTACTTCCCAGACTCCAGAAGTGTGAGAAGCAAATTTCTGTGGTGCTTCCAAACTACCCCGTCTATTGTATTTTGTCACATAAGGGCCCTTGAATAATTCATGGACAACACATATTTGAAAAAACTATGCATAGGTTTTAAATTTTTTGTACCAAATTGAATTTCTCTTATAATTCCATTTTTTTAATTCTTTATTTTATGGGACAGTTTAATAGGCATTCGGGTTTCCCCTTCTCTCCCTTTTAATTCCATTTCCCGTGAGCTGTTTGAAATGCCCTCACAGCAGCCCAATTGGACCGACTGGGTGTCTATGAGCAGGTGCTGGACTCCTTAGTGGATTCTGAGCATTTGGAAGCCAGAAATGACATCTTATACATTTCTAGCCCCTGCGGCATCTGGAACAAATAGCCTTGCTCCAGGAATCACGGTCACAGAGATTTAGTAAAGGAGGATAACAGAATCGTGGGGAAAGGATTGAAAAGGAAATACAAAGGAGGGTTAACTTTATGGAGTGAAATGGTGGGTGACAGAGAGGACTCCTGATGCCACCTGAAGACCAAGGAGGACGAGAGGTGGACGGAGGGACCAGCTGACCTGAGCTCTTCCCTGCGCCTTCGAATCAGTTCTTCATCCAATCGATGTATGCATGTTCCTTCACTTTTGATCTTTTCAAAGTGTTTTTTCACTTCTTCTCTCCATTCAGCCTAGGTAGGGACAAAGTCAGGTTTTGTTAATATTCTAGCAGTTTCAATTTCAGATATTACCACAAGATCATGGTACCAAAAAATTTTCCCCACTGCATCCATAGGCTTATTCTAGTCTATGAGCTTCCTGGAGGAGTCTTATTTAGAATCAATGTTCAAGAAACAGGAATTGATTTGATAGCAAAATATTTCATGTCATTCATCTGTGTGTCCTATTTCATTTTCTGGATTTCTACCCCGGTACTGTTTTTACCAGTTTCCCTGTATCACTAGCTACCAGCAACTCAAGGTGGTGGCTAAGCTGGCCTAGTCAGAGAGGACAGCTCTGTGGCTGTGCTGTGGTGCACTGGAGATTCCCAGAGTCTCATCTCAGAGTGCTGGTTCAAGCCCTGGATGCTCTGTTCCTGATTCTGCTTCCTGCTAATCTGCCTGTGAAAGCAGGACATGTTGGCCCAAGTGCTTGCAATTCCATACCCACATGAGACCGGCACAAAGTTCTAGGAACTCAGAGTTAAAGAAGCAGAAGATGGAGGATGTAAATAGCAGTCAAAAAATTGAGGAAGGCAGACCCAGAGTGTTCCCAAAACTATTTTAACTCTCCTAGGAATTAAAAAAAAAATGTGAGCAACGACAATGAACTTTCTAGAGTACAGAATTTCAAATTAATTTTATTTAAATTTTAGAAGGCCGGAAAACTTCTGTTAGATTATGTCTAGAAAAACAGTTAAAAGAAGTTTCCTCATATGTATAGACTGTCATTCCATTAAACTAATGAGATTCAGGTACTTTCTAGTGAAGGCTAGCTGTATAACTATCTCTAAGTGGATACCCTTCCCCTGGAACATCTTGTTACCTTTTGTTTCTTGTTCAAAGTGTCTCTCTCCCAGGTGAGCATTTGGTCCAATGGTTAAGATGGACTTGCATCATATAAGGGTGCCTAATTTCAAGTCCTAGTTTTGTTTCTAATTCCAACTTCCTGCTATGTGCACCCTATGTGGGGATGTACCAGCTGATGCCCAAGTTATCTCAGTTCTTGATACCCGTATGAGACCTGGATTGAATTCCAAGTTCCTGACTTTAACCTGATGCTGTTCCAGTTGGTATGGTCATTCGGGAAGTAAACTAACAGACTGGAGATATCTGTCTTGTCAGTCTGTCTCTGTCCCTCTGTATTTCAAATAAAAAATATCTATCTGGATACTTTGGTATTTTTATGTTTAATTTGTTGAGGAACCATCACACCTTTCTCTTTCTGTTATACTATTCTGCATTCCTACTAACAGTGTGCAAGGGGTCCAGTTTCTCCACATACTTGTCAACATTTACTGTCTTTTTTCTTTTTTACTATAATGGCAATCCTATCATTGGAATTTATGCATAAGAACTAAAATCAAGCTCTTCAGAATAGCTGCTGTGATACAGTGGGTTATGTCAACTTGTAATGCCCACATCTCATAAAGTAGTATGGGTTTGTGGCTTGGCTACTCCAAAACTCATCCAGGTTTCTGCTAATGGTCTGGGAAGACAACAAATAGTCCAAGTAATTAGGTTCATGCCAACCAGTGGGGAGATTGGATGGAGTCTCTGGCTCCTGGTTGTAGTCTGGCTATTGTGGACATTTAGGGAATCAACCAGCAGATGGAAAAAAATCTCTCTCCCCATCTTACTCTTTTTCTCTCTCTCTTTTCATCTCTGTATTCCAAATTAAAATAAAACTATAGGGCCCAGCACATTAGCCTAGTGGCTAAAGTCCTCGCCTTGCATACACTAGAATCCCATATGGGTGCTGGTTCTAATACTGGCTGCTCTATTTCCCATCAGCTCCCTGCCTGTGGCCTGGGAAAGCAGTTGAGGATGGCCCAATGCCTTGGGACTCTGCACCCTCATGAGAGACTCAGAAGAGGCTCTTGGCTCCTGGCTTCGGATTGGCTCAGCTCTGGCAGCTGGCAACTGATTGGGGAGCGCTGACAGAAGATCTTTCTCTGTGTATCTCCTTCTCTCTGTTTTTGCCTTTCCAACAAAAATTATTTTTTAATATTTCTTAAAGATCCCTATATATATATAGGGGATCTCTCTCTCTATATATACATATATATATCTTTAAGAAATATTAGTACTGTTACTTCCATTGCACTATTCATAACAGTCAAAATGTGGCAATTAGCTTGAATGTCCATCAATGGATGAATGGATAAATAAGTCATAATATATACATTTAATAGAATATTATTCAGCTTTTAAAAAGAAGGAAATTCTGCAATATTTGACAACATGAATGAAAATTGAGGCTATTACACTAAGTGGAATAAGCCAGTTATAGAGGACAAATGCTGTATCATTATACTTGCATGAGTTATCTAAAATTGTCCAATTCATAGCAAGAGGAAGTAGAATGATGTTTACTGAAAGGGTTATATAGTGGAAATAGGGAGTTGCTGATCAATGGGTGTAAAGTTTCAGTTACATAAGATGGGTAAGTTCTAGAGATCTTTCTCCATTAGGCCTGTACTTCACAATATTGTACTTGCATTTAAAGTCTGTCAGGAGAACAGATCTCATGTTAAGTGTTTTTACCACAGTGGAAAAATTCACCTCAGAAACACGTAAGAAATTATTCTTAAGTAATTAAATTTGTAGAATGCTTGCCCCAAATCAGCTGTTCCTCATTTTTTTTTTAGCAGAACTTTTCTGTTGTTAAATTTTTATTTATTATTTGAGAGGCAGAACAAACAGAGAAAGAGACAGAGAGAGCTCTCATCCACTGGGAATTTACCCAAACAATATTCCTACAAATGCCTATAGCAGTGGAAATTCAGAAGTCAAATCAGGTCTTTCACATGGGTGGCAATAATTCAATTACTTGAGCCAAATTTGCTGACTCCCACTGACAAAAAGTTGAAGTCAGGAACTAGAGTCAGGTATTGAACCCAAACACTCTAATATGTAGGCATGTTAACTGGCATATTAACTGCTAGGCTAAATGTCAGTGCCACATCTGTTTTTATAAAGAAAATTACAATTGTTTAAAAAAAGATCTTCCTACATCTCTGTTTATCATATGTCAGATTATCATATGTCAGATGTTGACCAGATGTTGGAGAGAGGTTTCTGCCAGTCAGCTTTTAAGTAGCAAATCTGTCCAATGTCATCAGAAAGCCAAGGTACTCTTTACAGATCCTGGATATTAATCCTTTGTCAGCTGCATAGTTTGCAAATATTTCCTTCCATTCTGTTGGTTGTCTCTTCACTTGGCTAAGTTTCCTTTGCTGTGCAGAAACTTCTTAGCTTAAAATAATCACATCTGTATTTTTTTTTCTTTAATTGTTTATGCTTTGCAGTCTTTTCCAAGAAAAGCAACCACAAAACACTCCAGTTAAGAAATGGGTAAAGGACATGAACAGGCACTTTTTAAAGGCATGAAATACAAATGGCCAACAAACTCATGAAAAGATGTTCAGGATCTCTAACCATCAGGGAAATGCAAATAACAATCAAAATGAGGTTTCACCTCACCCCAGTTAGAATGGGTATCATCCAAAAATCAGTAAAATCTGGCAAGGATATGGGGGAAAGGGTACCTTGATCCACTATTGGTGGGGATGTAAACTAGTACAATCATTATGGAAGACAGTAGAGAGAGTCTGAAGAGATCTGAAAAGGGATCTACCATATGACCCAGCCATACCACTCCTGGGAATTTACCCTAAGTGAAATCAGCATATTGAGAGATTTATCTGTATTCTGATGTTCTTTGCAGCTCAATTCACTATACGTAAGACATCAAATCAACTCAGAAGTTTATCAACTACATAAAGAAAATATGGTTACACTATCCAGCTATTAAAAAGAAGGAAATCATGTCTTTTGCAGCAAAATAGATACAATTGGAGACCATTAGACTTAGGGAAAGGAGCAATTCCCCAAAAGACAAATACTATATGTTTTCCCTAATTTGTGGTAAGTAGCACACAGAGTAAAAAATATGCAATGTGTATAAGTATAATTGAAATTTTGAGATTTGATTATTGATTACAGTCTCTGTACTCTTGAGGAACAGAGGGTTTTCTACTTAATACTTGCTGAACTATTTATTCAGTAGAGTGTTAAGCTTGTGATTATAAAGTAAAAGTGCATCACTGTAAAAAATTAGAAGAAAATTAAGAAAGAAAGAAAAAGAGTGGGCTGGAGCAAAGAGTAAACAAGGGACAGTAGGAAGATGGGATGGAAAGTATAAAACTTAAACTTAAAACTGTATATATAAGCCTATGGAATTGTATCATAAAATTTAAAATAGAAGAAAAAAACTGTATATATAAAACACATGAGATTTATTCCCTTTTTGTAAACTAAAATTTTAAGTAAATTAAAGTGAATAAAAGAGTGCACAAGTGCTGCCCTATTGTTCAGCATCAGGTCTTTGAATCTAAGCAATAAGTGAAAGTTTAGCTGAATCCTAAGTAATGCTATTCTGTTGATCATTAGAACAAAGTCTAGGGTAGAGAGAACATTTGATCTAAGAGGCCTAAGAATGATAGGTAAGGGCTATTAGAACAAATAAGGATAAGGGAGAGGGCCAGATTTGGGCCTAAAGCATCCTTTTTTGGGCAACAATATGTCAATGCATCCTAGAACAAAACTTAATCAAGCAAAGGAATATCTGCTTCTGATGGTGAGAAATCAGGTATCACTGGCCAGATTTTTTTTAATTCAACAGAAAATTTACCTGAGATTTTTAAGATTATGATTATGAAGAGAATTTCTGAAAGACTGAAATCTACAAAAGTGGCCTCTTTGTGAACAGGAAACAAAATGAATGGGAAAATACCAATTACTAATTAATAATGTGTTTTTTCCCCCCCAAAGGAATCATTTTCCTGGTAGAGGTTAATTTGAAGTTTCATCATGTCCACTTAGATTCTTTACGAAGTTCCAGTTTGAGCTTAAGCTGTGATTCAGACACATCTGTATGTACCTAAAGAACTGGAGGTTGCGCAGGCCTGGGCCAATTTGCAGAGACAGAGGCACCTGCAAAAGAGGGAACACGAATTCCTGCAGGAGCTTCTCCTCCAACACCACCAGCAACAAGGAAGTGGAGGGGCATTTCCTTCTGTTTCAGTAAAATGCTTGTAAAACCTTGGGCCCAGAGCTAGCATTGCTCAGCCATCCTTCACCACCTGTGGGTGTAAAGTTTCAGGGAAAGAAGAGTTCATTGTGTAAACAACACAAGGTGCAGCTTGGGATCTTTGGAACTTAAGAGTGTCATTACAGTAGGCAATGGCAGCTCCTGGTGGCTACAGAGGTGCCTTGAGGATATAGACAATGGACTTTATCTAGAAAACAGTGAGGGCTAGCCAATAAGGACACACAAAGCAGGTACAAGGCACAAGATGGCTGTATCTAGTAGGACCAGTGGCAAGCAGAACAGTGATGAATAGAAAGCAATTTAAGATCCATGATCCTCATCTGGGACTCTTCAAAAGTGCATTTAGTAGAAGGGTGGACGGGGGAAATGCTTAACAAGGCACTTACGTCCTATGCAAACAAGTAATGAAAAACAAATCAAGTGAAATTTGGGGTATTACAATTAATGATATACTCTATCCCAGGTAAATGCTGGGCAAGTCCATAACATTTAAATAGCCTTTGCTTTTCGCCATCTTCCAGGTATTCATTCAGTAGCCTAATGCTCTTAGACTCACATCTTGTTTTTATTACAGGGATATTAAAATAAAGTTGAATCAAAGCACAAATAAACAAAATATATGCTGAAAAATCCCATCTAGGGCCTGGCACGATAGCTTAGTGGCTAAATCCTCACCTTGCATGTTCAAGGATCCCATATGGACACTGGTTCATGTTCTGGCTGCTCCATTTCCCATCCAACTGCCTGCTTGTGGCCTGAGAAAGCAACTAAGAATGGCCCAAAGCCTTGGGACCACATGGGAGACAAGGAAGAAGCTCTTGCCTCCTGGCTTTGGATTGGCTCAGTTCTGGCCATTGCAGCCATCTGGGGAGTGAACCAGCAGATGGAAGATCTTTCTCTCAATCTCTCCTCTCTAAATCTGTCTTTACAACAAAAACATTTAAAAAATCCTATCTAGCCAAAATAGTACTGAAGCACTGACAGATAATGCAGTAAAAATGGAAACAAGCTAAGTGAAGCAAGTCAGACACAAAGCACCAATACTCCGCAATTCCACTTACATATCTGGAATGAACAAACTCAGAGACTCAGAGACTGGAATCAGGATAGAGATACCAGCAGGAGGGAGAAATGGGAAGTTATTTTTAAAAGGGTGATTAAAATTTTTGGAAATAGTGGTGATAGTTTCACAACACTGGGAATGTAATGTTCTGCATTGTGCACTTAAAAATGGCAAATTTGATACTATGTATGTTTCACCACAATTCAAAAATCTATTTATTTATTTAAAAGGCAAAGAGGGTGGAGGGAGAGAGAGAGAGAGAGAGAGAGAGAGAGAATCTTCTACATGCTAGTTCATTCCCCAAATGCCTATAACTGCTGGGGCTGTGCGAGGCTAAACAGGGGAACTAGGAACTCAGTTCAGTTCTCCCACATTGGCGGCTAGAGCCAAGTACTTGAGTCATCTCCTGCTGCTTCTCAAGTTATGCACCAGCATGAAGCTAGAATCTGGGACTTGAACCCAGGACCTCTGGAATGTGATGTGAGTCCTAAGCAGTATCTTAACCACTGCAACAAATGCCTGCTTTTTGTCACCACAATTATTAAAGAGCAAACCAAACCAAAATGGTTGAGTCACAGCACACCTAGCACAAGAATAGCAAAGCAAGAATCTAGGGGCTTCGCATTAGGAAAGCATATCCTTTGAATCAGAAAAGCCTTAGAATGTACCAGATTCAAGCCTTAACTGGCATAGGAGTTCTCTTTGCTGCTTCCCCAGGATGAGTGCCCAGCCTCTGCCTACGCATACTCAGTCAGGACATTAGTGTCTCTACAACCCACAAACTCTCTATCCCAAGCCCTGAATTTTGGGGTGGTCACAGGGGCACTTCAATAGAAGGTGGGATGGTAAAAAGCTAGTTGGCGGCAGAAGAGCTTGAAAGCAGATCATATAACCCATTTAGCAGCTGGGATCAGGGATAGGGGCTAAAATGTTTTCCACAGACTCCTATTATTGGTTGCTTTGTTATCTGTACTATATATGCTATCTTTGTACATGTGCAGCTGAAGGGGTACACCCAAAGCATTTTCTCTCCAGAAGCAGTCAGCTGGACCCTTGGCAGCACTCTTGGCTGACAGCTTTGCTGGAAGGTGGAGACCAGGGATTCACTGATAACTGACACTGGAGGATCTTGTCAGGATGAGGCAAGACCTCAAGGAGAAGATGGCTAGAGAAAGAGCAAACTGGTGTGGGAACTAAATAGCCAGTGTTTTCCACTGAAAAGGTAGGAAAAAAAAAAAAACCCAAAACACGGTAATAGTTGCCTAGCTGCCATTTTATTTATTTTAGGATTTCATCAGAAAAAAAAAAGCCACTCAGACTGAGTAAACTCAAAGGAGGCTGAATTTTTGTAGCTTTGCGGTAGGTGAATAACATCTTTCAGTCAAACATCCTTCAGCCAGATTAGAGTCAGGAACCTAGAACTCAGTCTATGTCTCCCATGTGGGTGAGTGGAGACTCAAGTATTTGTATTACCCCTGCATCCCAGGGTGCACATTAGGAGGAAACTGAAATCAGAAGTGGAGCCAAGACTCAAAAATCCAGATACTTGAGTATGGGATGTGAATATCCCAAGTGGAATTTTGTTACTTTTCCTAAAAAGATGTACTTATTCATTTATTTGAAAGTCAGAGTTTTAGAGAGAGACAGACATATTGAGAGAAAGAGAAATCCTCCATTTGTTGGATTACTCTGCAATTGGCTACAACAGTCACAACTGGCTCACAGCAAATCTAGGAGCCAGGAGCTTCATTCACATTTCCCATATGGGTGGCAGAGGCCCAAGGATTTGGGCCATCATCTACTGCTTTCCCACATTATCATATCAGAAGTGGTGCAGCCAGAATGTGAACCGGTGTCAATATGAGAAGCTGCTATTGCAGGTAACAACCTCAGTTGCTATGCTACTATGCCTCTCTCTCTTCCCATTCTCCAGTGGCATTTTTAACCTCCATAACAATGCCCCAAAGTAGAAGCGAGATTTTAGGTCAGAAGAATGAATGACTATTAAAAGATGCTAAGTTGGGTGTTTGGTTAAGATGTCAATTGGAATGCCTGCATCCTGTATCAGAATGTTTGGGTTTCAGTCCCTGGATTTAGTGTTGTACAGTCATTTAGGGTGCTCTAGCAGAGGGGAACCTTGTCTGTTTCTCTCTAACTCTCAAATAAATTCTCAAAAACCACGCAAGCAAGAAGACAGGACTGAGTATTAAAGCATTTTTTAAAGATGCTGCCATAGTCTGGATATCTGTGATCCACTCTACTCCCTATGTTGAAATCTCAACACTCAAGGTGATGGTAACAGGAGAGGACCCTTAGGAAGGTGACTGGATAAGTCCTAATGTATGGGTAAGTGCCCTTACAAAACAGGTCCAACAGAATTGGTTACGGACACAGGGACAGACGTCATCTATGAACCTGAACTTGAGCCCTCACCAGGCACCAAAACTACTGGCACCTTGGATACGATCTTGAGCATCCCATGGCATTTTCTTGTACCAATTTAAACAAAAAGGACCAAATACACCAAGTTTTCTTTACTTCCTTCCCCGTTTACCTGTTTTCCCACTCATATTCAGGAGCACTTTTCTAAGAGGTTCATGTCCCAGTTGCTCCACTTCCCATCCAGCTCCCTGCTTGTGGCCTGGAGAAGCAGTAGAGGATGGCCTAAAGCTCTGGGACCCTGCACCAGATCGGATTGGCTCAGCTCCAGTCATTGCAGCCATTTAGGGAGAGAACCAGTGGATGGAAGATCTTTCTATCTCCTTCTCTCTGTAAATCTGACTCTCTAATAAAAATAAATTAATTTCAAATTTGCAGAGATAAGGAGAGACAGAGAAAGATCAAGATCTTCCACTGGTTCTCTCCCCAAGCGGTCACAACAGCTAGAGCTGAGCTGATCCTAAGCCAGGAGCCAGGAGCTTCTTCCTGGTCTCTTACGTAGGTGCAAGGGCCTATGCACTTGGGCTGTCATCCACGCTTTCCCAGGCCACAGGCAAGGAGCTGGGTCAGAAGTGGAACAACTGGGACACAAACCGGTACCCCTATGAGATGTGGGCACTTGTGGAGGGAGTTTAGCCTGTTGAACCACTACATCTGCCCCATTATTTTCCTTTTCCACTCACATGAGTGAAGTGGCTCTGATGGATAAAGAATGCTTACTTATATGTTCTTGTGTACAATAATTTATCAATTTTAATTTCTAGACTGATAAATATCAGTACAGATAGCTCTTTTGGATCTAATTTTTTAAAGTTATGGGGGGGAAGGTCAGTGTTGTAGAGTAGTGGGCAGAGTCACTACCTGCAATGCCAGCATCCCATATGGGCAGCAGTTTAAAACTCAGTTTAAAAAAAAATGCTCTACTTCCAATCCAGTTCCCTGCTAATGCAGCCACAATGGCCAGAGCTAAGCCTATCAAAGCCAGGAGCCAGGAGCTTCTGGGTCTCCCACATAGGTTCACGGTCCCAAGGCTTTGGACCATCCTTGACTGTTTTCCCAGGCCACAAACAGGGAGCCAGATGGGAAGTGGAACAAATGGGACACAAACTGGTGCCTATATAATATCCCGGCAGGTTCAAGGCAAGAACTATAGCCATTAGGTTACTGTGCCAGGCCCCTAAGTAATTTTAAAATATTACTCATTTTTTAGAAGATTTTAAAAAAAATTACTTAAAAGACAGTTGCAGAGAAAGGAAGAGAGACAGAATCTTCGATCCATTGGTTTACTTTCCAAATAGCTATAATGGCCAGGGCTGCGTTGGGCCAAAGTCAGCAGTCAGGAGCTTCTTACAAGTCTGCCACACGAGTTCAAGGACCCAAGCATATGAACCATCTTCCACTGCTTTCTCAGGGACACTAGGAGGGAGCTGGATCAGAAATGTAACAGCCTGGGCCCGGTGCCGTGGCCAAGTAGCTAAAGTCCTTGCCTTGAACACACCAGGATCCCATATGGGCGCCGGTTCTAGTCCCAGCAGCTCCACTTCCCATCCAGCTCCCTGCTTGTGACCTGCAAAAGCAGTCAAGGACGGCCCAAGACTTTGGGATCCTGCACCTGCGTGGGAGACCTGGGGGAAGTTTCTGGCTCCTGGCTCCGGATCGGTACATCACTGGCCGTTGAGGTTACTTGGGGAGTGAATCATTGGACGGAAGATCTTCCTCTCTGTATATCTGACTTTGTAATAAAAATAAATAAATCTTTTTTAAAAAAATAAGGAGATGTATTTTTACAAAAATTCTTATTAGACACAGTAAAAGAAGCTAAAGGAAAAAATATTAAAAGGCTGGTAATACTATAGTTAAATTCTATAAGCACAATGCTTAAATTAAGAATCATCACCTTGACTTCAAAAGCTCTAGCTTCATCCCTTTTGCTATTGCATGGGTCTAGTGGGAATAAGGACCTTATCATTACCCACCAGTCCCTATTCCTAGTGATAACAGTTAGACCACAGTCCTTGTGACATTTACAGCCTTTTCATTGGCTAGCCACTGCTCACCCTCTCTACACTCGCACACTCACAATATGCTGAAGCAGATTCTCTGGTTAAGAGGTGAAAATGGACTATTTCTCAACCTCTAGCTTCTGTGTTGTGCTTTGAGTTGCTTTGGACAATGGGACACTCACAGGCTTGATGCAAACACAAATCACTCGCATGTTTTTGGGTGCTCTCTTGCTGTGTTTGTTATTCTGAGAGCTCCACATGAACAGGAATAGGCTGCTGAGGGATTAGAGGTATGCAGATAACAACAGAGGTGCTCCAGTAGTGGCCACACTCTCAAGAACAGGCTTGTGGAGGAGGCTATCCAAGGCCTGGTCAGCCTGCCAGGCAACCTGGCAATGGACTTGCAGATATTTCCATGCGAGCCAGTCTAAGCCAACCTACAGAATCAAGAATTAAATAAATGCTTACTGTCTTCAGCTGTATGTTTTAGGATGGTTTTAGTGCAGTATAAAGGCTAACATATAATGGATATTTTATTTGGAACTACTGGATGACACATTTAGTGTTAGGGAAATGATTCTCTCTGGGCTTAATTCTATCATGAGTGCTTTCTGGTGCTAACTGTTCCTCTTCTGTACTTCAAGGAAAACTTTTTCTACTTCAAGCAAAACAATACTTTCATTAATGTTAGCAGTAATCCTGTGTCAAATATATGTACATTATAATTTTCACATAATTTTTTTTTATCTTTTCAACAATTCCATCAGATCCTATTATAAAGGATGGCATTCTAACACATTCTTTTAAAACAAGATAGTAATAAAAGTTAAATGCTTTTTAAAAATCCTCCTACATGTCTCATATATCAGGCATCGTAATTGTTGCAAGAGGCAGGATGGTCCCTTTTTACTCGTTCTCACCCAATAACTGTCAGTCTTCTGCAGCACTTGGCAGGAAGATTCCTGGCTTACCTGAGATTTGAAGTAAGTTTCCTGTGGGGTGGCAAGTACATCTGCAGATGCAATGTCTAAATGCATGAGTGTCTGCCGAAAAGAAGGTCGGTTGCGAGGTTTACTTTGCCTGCAAGTAAAAAACACAACTGTATTTCCAAAGTGTGTCTAAGAGGATGATGACTTTACTGAACTTTTTCAAAAAGTATTTACTCCAGATTGGCTGTATATCACACAGTTTTCACAAACTGAACAGCAAAAGGAAAATATAATTCTGAGATAACATTTCATGATGAAACGGAAACCTAGAATCAGTGAACTATTTGAATGTAATCCATAAAACTGGTAATGTAATAGTTGTTATTATTTACCAAAGCCTATTGTTTCATGATGTCCTGCCAAATTATTTTAAATTTGAAGGATATCATAAATTTTAATAAGTCAACAACAGGAGTAGGTGCTATCAGTGTTTTGCAGATGAGAAAATTGACATTTGGGTGACAGCTATCAAATCACACAGATAAAGGGCAGATTTAAATGTTTGAGCCCCATATCCTCAAATTCCACAAGCTTCTAGTATTCTCACTCCCCGGATGATTCCCTTCCAAAGACATGCCAGAGACTTCCCTGCTTTCTTAGAAAAATTTAAGGTATATTTTTGAGGAATAAGGCAAAGAGGAGGGAAGGGGAAACATTTCTTACCACGTCTGTTTCATAAGGATTTTGAAACCATCAGGGCAGGTGGAAGGAACTGGAAGGTGCAGGCTGTTGCTTCCAACACCCCAAATGATGGCTGAAGAATCAACATCTTTGTAAGGGATCTCTCCTGTTAGCAGCTCCCAAAGCACCACTCCAAAAGACCTACAATGGTACCAAGATTTTTCAGAAAGACTCATTTGTATATCCATGCCTTATTAACTCAATTAAGTATCTGTCCAATTTAAACATTCTGATACTGCTATAAGAATAACAGAGAACTCTGGAAAACCACTGGGAGGTAACGGACACCAGTAGATATTTAAATATATTGTTTTAGGGCCTTAGAGATTAACCCTGGTCACTGAATAAAAGGCCAAGCATTTGGACTGGTAAGAGTCCAGAAACATGGGACAAGTATCATGGTGTAGCTGATAAAAATACTGCCTGAGATGCTGGCACCCCACATAGGTGTCTGTTTGTGTTCTGGCTGCTCCACTTCTAATCCAGCTCCTTGCTAAAGCAGCGGATGGGCCCACCACGGTGGCGCAAGTGGTTAAGGTCCTCGCCTTGCACGCCCGGGATCCCATATGGGCACCAGTTATATCCCGGCAGCCCCGCTTCCCTTCCAGCTCCCTGCCTGTGGCCTGGGAAAGCAGTCGAGGACGGCCCAAAGCTTTGGGACCCTGCACCCATGTGGGGGACTCTGCACCCATGTGGGAGACCCTGAAGAGGCTCTTGGCTCCCAACTTTGAATTGGCATAGCTTTGACTGTTGTGCTCACTTGGGGAGTGAATCATCAGACAGAAGATCTTCCTCTCTGTCTTTCCTCTCTGTATATCTGCCTTTCCAATAAAAAAATAATAAAAATAAATCTTTAAAAAAAAAAGAAAAGAAAAGCAGTGGAAGATGGCCTAAGTGTTTGAGCCCCTGCTACCCAGATAGGAGATTCAGACGAAGCTCTTGGCTTTGGCTTCACCCAATTTTAACTGTTGTAGCCATTTAGGAAGTGAACCAATGAATGAAAGCTCTCTTAATCTCTTCCATTCTCTTTGTAGTTCTCACTCTCAAATAAATAAGAAAATCTTCAAAAAACATCAGGACATATGTAGGATATATACAGAAATTCAGTATGTTTTTATGAGAGAAATGATGTTACGAACCAGTAGGAAAAATTAATTCATCAAAAAATGTGGTTGAGACAAATGGTGAAAAATTAAATGTGTATCTCCTCCATACACCAAAACAAATTACAAATAAAGTTAGATGTGATAAGTCAAATCGTAAAAATCTTAGAAAAAAATGGAGGACATTTTCTATTTAATTTTAGATGATAAAAATTCTTTGAAGTATGAAACTTAGATGCCATAAAAGAAAAGACTGATAAATCAAATTGTATTTTAAAAATCAGAGGCACAGGGCCTGGCACAATAGCCTAGCACCTAAAGTCTTCGCCTCACAAGCGCTGGGATCCCATATGGGAACCGGTTCTAATCCCAGCAGCCCCGCTTCCCATCCAGCTCCCTGCTTGTGGCCTGGGAAACTAAGCATGGCCCAAAGTTTTGGAACCCTGCACCCACGTGAGAGGCTTCTGGCTTCAGATTGGCGCAGCTCTAGTCGTTGTGATCATTTGGGGAGTGAATCATAGGATGGAAGATCTTTCTCCCTGTTTCTCCTCCTCTCTGTTCTTCCTCCTTTCTATATATCTGACTTCTCAATAAAAATAAAACAAATCTTTTTAAAAATCAGATGCACCCAAAACAAAAACTCAAGCAAAACAACACAGGTGAAATGTCTGATATTCACTTTTATGAAAGGCCAAACTCTTTACTATACAAAACATCCATGTATTCATGAGAGTAAAGACCAGAAATCTGAGCAAAGAATGTGAATGTTCGGGCCCGGCGCTGTGGCCTAGCGGCTCAAGTCCTTGCCTTGAACATGCTGGGATCCCATATGGGTGCCGGTTCTAATCCTGGCAGCTCCACTTCCCATCCAGCTCCCTGCTTGTACCCTTGGAAAGCAGTTGAGGACAGCCCAAGACTTTGGGACCCTGCACCCATGTGGGAGACCTGGAGGAAGTTTCTGGCTCCTGGCTTCAGATCGGTGCAGCACCAGCTGTTGCGGTCACTTGGGGAGTGAATCATCAGATGAAGATCTTCCTCTCTGTCTCTCCTCCTCTCTCTATATCTGACTTTGCATTAAAAATAAAATAAATCTTAAAAAAATGTGAATGCTCATAAATAAGAAATTACAAATGTCTCTTACACATACCAAAAAATGTATAAGTTTGCTTATAAGAGAAACATAAACTGAATTATACCCGACACCATTTTTACATATATATTTGCTACAATCCATCAGCTTAACATATTTTATAGGTAAGGATGGGAAAACATACTGTATTTCTGTGAGAATTTATATTGATATAATCCCTAGGCAGGACACTTTGGTAATAATCCTAAGGGACAAATGATCCCACATTTCTATCTTTCTATCTATCCATCCATCATCTATCTATACTATTACTCAGGTTTCTCATGCAATTGTTTTAAAAAGATGTATTTGAGTGGCTGTGTTACAAAGAGAAAGAGGAGGAGAAATAGATATCTTGCATTTCCAAAATGGCTACAATGGCAGGAACTGGGATGGTCTGAAGCCAGGAGTTTCTTCCAGGTCTCCCACCTGGCTGTGGGACCCAAACATGTGCACCATCCTCTGCTGCTTTCCCGGGCCCCGTAGCAGGGAGCTGGGTCCAGCAGCCAGGACTCAAATCATCACTCATGTAGGATACGAGCATTGCAAGCAGCACTCTAATCCATTCTACCACAACACTGGCCCTTACATGCAACTTTAACATATGCTATTAGCTTGGTTTTAAGTCTGAAAGTACTATTTGACAATTTTTAGGGAGAAAAAAAAGCAACTGCAGGAAAAAAAATTGTTAATAGTAAAGACTTGTAACCTCAGAGGAAAAGCTGACAAAGATTAGCCAAAAAGAAAAACAAAACAAAACAAAACAGCATAGTTCACACGGGCTGTCCAATAAAAGGGCAATTGGCCTTATTTATGTCCCTCAGATTGGTCCAGAGCACTGAACTCTGCCCCAATAAAGTACATTATTGATTCATGACATGATGGTGTGGGTCACTGAAAACAGGTAAATGTTGTTTAATATACCTTACTAAGTAAAATGGGAATTACGTAGTACATTTCACAAAGACTTCCATACGAGAGGGCCATTTAAAGTAAACTTTGCCTTACAGAAGGTTCTGAGTATTCTCTGAGGTCTCCCAGACTGCTGACTTACTGACTGGAGAGTCACTCTAACCCCACTCTTACTCTCTCCAATGAAGTATACTGGGTTGTTCCTCAGATATTATGATGCTGAGGCTAAACAGAAGTGAGAAACACTAAAGCATATTCTGGGGAAGCAAAAGTGTTGAAGGATGAAAATGCTAAGAGGGTCAAACTGGAGAAAGGCTTTCTAACTGGCAGGAGTGATGCTACTCACCATATGTCAACCTTCTCTGAGACAGGCTCATTCCGTATCACCTCTGGCGCCATCCAAGCAACGGTGCCAGCAAAGGACATCTTGGTGCTTTTATCACTGAGTTCCTTGGATGTACCAAAATCTGAAATTTTTACTGCATCTGTGTGAGTCACTAAGACACTTTAAAAAGAAATAAAGAAAACACCCAGATCATTAGTACTAATGAAAACCATGACTCTAAATGGTAACTGAAGGTTTTGTTTACTGCCTTCTACTTTGCAGAATTCAGTCTGTAATTTCGAATATTACCAGCGCATTAGCTGTGCATTAGTGAAAGCACCATTCATACTTGTGGGGAAGCATATGTAGCAGAGTGCACGCACAACACCTGGTTTTATTCTGCCTCCACCACCTGCTAACTATGTGAATTTTTGTCAAATTAACTCTACTAAGCCATTTTTTCTCATTTGTAAAATGGAGGCAATTTAAGTCATAGTATCTGATCCACAATTCAACTGCAGAAAACTCTCAAAATGTTTCACGATTTGAAAGCAAGATTCATGTATTTGAGAGGCAAAGTGATAGGGAGATACAAAGAGAGAAACTTTCCATCTGCAGATTGACCACTTCAGGGACCGCAACAGTCACAGCTGCATCAGGCCAAAATAATGAGCAACGCGCTCCATCTGGGAGACATTACCTCCTAACTCTCAGGGAGCTGGGGGCTGGATCTGAAGCAGAGCAGTCAGAACCAGAGGCAGCACTCAGCTACAGATGCAGGTGTCCTAGGGAGCAGCTTAGGACCCCAAGGCTGGCCTAAACCTAATCTGGGCGGAGGTCATAGAGTTTACTACAGATATGCCACTGTGGATGATGATAATATGCCAATCCAGGTGGAGGTTCTCGTTTTTCCTCTGAAATCACTTGGCTCCAAGAGTTTTGAAAAAAGGATTAATGGGTCTATAGTAATGACTTCATAGAATTTTTGTTTGAACTGAATGAAATATGTATAGCACTCGTGGTTAATAAATCTTGGTTTCCATCCTTAGCCAATCTTGCTCAACTCACTAAAGAAAAACCAACCAACGAAACAAACAAACAAGCCCTGCTGGGCCTGGTGTGGTAGCCTAGTGGTTAAAGTCCTCATCTCACACATGCTGGGACCCCGTATGGGGGCTGGTTCTAACCCTGGCAGCTCCACTTGCCATCCAGCTCCCTGCTGTGGCCTGGGAAAGCAGTCAAGGATGGCCCAAAGCGTTGGGACTTTGCATCCATGTGGGAGACCCAGAAGCTCCAGGCTCCTGGCTTTGGATCGGCTCAGCTCCGGCTGTTGCGACTGCTTGGGAAGTGAATCAACAGACAGAAGATCTTTCTCTTTGTCTCGCTTCCTCTCTGCATATGACTTTCCAATAAAAATAAAATAAATCTTAAAAAAAAAAAAAACCCTGCTGCTTTTACATGGAGGAAATTAAGGAGAATAGCACCGGTTTCATCTATCCTTAGTTCCTTCACAAATTATTTCTCAAGAATAAATGGTTCAATTGGAGGCCTTTGCAAATATTTTATGTGCCTTAAGTGTATATAGTGGGTGCAAAAGCAACAGGTTGTGGTTTAAGGATGCAAACAGAAGAAATGAGCACATTTAGACAAAAACATTTATTTTGCAAATAAACCAAGGAGTAGCTTGCTTGTTCAGTAAATTAACCACTACAATCAGCATTGTTGGGCATAATGGTGAGAATAAGAGCCATTTTGCAGCTTATGATCAGGGGCTGCTGTCTGCTTTTGATGGAGAAGGAGGTAGGATTCCTTGTGAGGCCTTTACCTCCATGTATACAAGGCAGGATGTATTAGTTTGGGAATCAAATTCTGGGTTCAAGCCCCATGCAATGATATTGGCTGAGTCTTAATTTTTCTTTTACATAAAATAAGAATAATGATGCCAACAAATCCATCCCACACAGTTTTTGCCAGTATCAAAAATGATAAAATAAGGGATCTTTTTAAAATGTCATAAGCCATATGCAAATGTGTTTCTGGGCACTTTTCTGGTTCACTAAACCAAATCATAATGAAACATATTGAAGATGAATTTGAATCCAAAAGCTACATTAAAATGCATCTTTTTTTTTTCCAATTTCTTTCCTTTATACAATTTGGGGAACTAAAATAAACATTGTCCTGCTCCCATAAAGTAGCTACAGGTAGCCAAGGAATCATCTTGGAAACAGAGACTACTAGAAATCCTGTTTCTCCCAAATAATAATTTAAAATTTTCTTATGATCCCTTTGAATTTTGCAAATGCTTATTTCCTCCTTTACTTAGACTCCAGAGAGCTTAAACCAAATCTGTCGTTCACCTCTGACAATTATGCAGAATCTATAGCATAGATTTAATAAACAGGTTTTACTTCATTCATGTATTTTTGAATCTTTGGATGTTTTTACATTTCTTGGCCTCTTTCTGTTTTTTTTTTAAATTATTTTTTAATAATCTTACTTAGTTGAGTAGGGTACAAAGGGTCAAGGGCTACAGGGTGAAAGTGGGTAATACCATTGTTTCCACGCTAATATAATCATTTTTTCTTGTATCTGAGGTTAGGGGAGTAACAAAGGGAAAAGCCCCACACAACCTCCCACCCATCCCAGATCCCCAATGGGAGGAGCACTCCGAGGGTCCTGCTCAAACAGTTTTGATAGTTCATCAGTTCTGGATTGCTGCCAATCTCACAGTTTCAATCGCAATGAAACCTATTCAGAGTCCACTTTTTGGTCTCTTTCTTATTCATCTGCTTTAATTCTGTTATATATAGTTCTGCAACTCGGATTTAAAAATTGGAAGATAGGGGCATTACAGGAAAATAATATAGCAAAACTTCAATGGGGGCCATTTGATGTTAATTACATCAGATGATGGAAGGTGAATACTTCAGATAATAACGATTTTGGTTCATAATTACGCAATTTGAAGGCAACATTAAGAGGGCAGGTGTTGTGGCAGCAGGTTGACTCATTTCTTGGGATGCCTGCACGCCTTAATGAAGCGCAGGTTGAAGCCTTAGCTGTTTCGTTTCCTGTCTTGCTTTTTGCTAACGTACTCTGAGAGGCAACAGATGAAGGCTCAAGTACTTCGGACTCTGTCAATCACATGGGAGACTCAGATGGAGTTTCTGGCTCTTCAACCTGGCTCAGTTCTGGCTGTTGCCAGCCTTTGGCAAATGAACCAGCACACTGAAGCACTTTCTCTCTCTGTCAGTGTTGCTCTGCTTTTCAAGTAGATGAAAATAAACGAAATATCTTTTGGAAGTGATAAGTATTTTCTTTAAACTTTATTTCAGAATAGTTTTAAATTTACAAAACAGAAATGATACAGTTGTAAAAGGGTTCCAATCTACCCAAAATTCAGTCTTCACTATATATTTTTGATTTATTTATTTAATTTTTTTATTGGAAAGATAGGTCAGATTTACAGAGAAAAGGAGAGTCAGAAAAATCTTCCATCAGCTGGTTCACTCTCTAAATGGCCACAACAGCCAGAGCTGAGCTGATCTGAAGTCAGTAATCAGGAGCCTCCTCTGGGTCTCCCACTTGGGAGCAGAGTTCCAAGACTTTGAGCCATCTTATGTTGTTTTCTAAGGCCATTAGCAGAGAGCTGGACGGGAAATGGAACAGCTGGGACACGAACTGGCATCTATATAGGATCCCAAGCCTTGAAAGGTGAGGATTTAGCCATTGAGCCATTGCACTGGGCCCAGGCTTTGGCTATTTTTAAACATATTAGTATATTTACTACAATCCATTAAAAAAACAGCAAAAAGAAAAAACTATTATTATATACCTAGACATATCTGTCAATAAATAATTAAGGCAACAATAATTAAAATAATATATAAGCAGGATTATCTACTGTGCTGATTTAAACTGAACATATAATGAAAACTTTAACTGTAGCTGATAAAAATTCTATATTTCTAAATAAGAATACAAGATAGATGGGAAATGAGCTCCAGAACTCACTTTGGCGATTTGAGATCACGGTGAATAATTTTATGGAGATGCAAATAATTCATTCCACTTGCGATTCCTGTGGACCAGTCTACTAGCAATCGAGGGGTGATCTTCCTGCCAGCGCGCAAAACCTCATAGAGTTGGCCATGAGCACAGTATTCCATGATGATACAATAACACGGGGCCTGAGTACAAACACCCCTTTCAAGAAGAGACAGACATGGATATAAACAAAAGCATACAAACACACAAGCATGCATTTTTATATTTTAAGAATATTTAATAGGCTTTCAAAAGACCAATTATCTATCCAAATTATTTTTAACATGGACACAGATCATGTTCTTTACTATCAAATTATTACTAAGATTTCCCTAAGTCAACAGGTTATGCACAAAATTTTCTGTTTTGTTCACTCCACACACCTAACTTGCTCTATCTGGTGATTTTCTGGATCCATTCCATTTTGGGACAAAGAACAAACCTTCCTGAAGGTTGTGTAGGCTGTAACATCCCAACTAAATGACACCCACTAAAGCTTTCAACCAGCTACCAAATCATCTCCTATCTCTGAGGTTGCTGGAAGGGATGAAAGAATTCAGAGATCATGCTTGAGTAATTGGTCATGTTAAGCTCCTCTGACAACAGCAGGTTATGAAGAAGTATAATTCAGTTGCATTTTCCCTGCCTTCGTGTGCTTGTCAAACGCCACAAAGTTATTTCTGCCACTCTCTGAGAGGCTACCCAGAATTCTCCTTTTGATTTTTTAACAAAACTTCTTCCTTCAAATTTCTGCCATTTGACTTCAAGGAAAGCTCAGGGGCACACAGCAGCTACAAACAACAAACAGATAATTTAATCATCATGGCAGAGAAATAATGGATGGGGAAGAAATAATGTAATGTGCCGAATATTATAAACATCTGTCTGATGATACTCAGCATCCTATTCTGCTATGTTTTACCTTGTCACGCAAACATGGAAAGGGTCTAACAGGGATACGTTACGTACTGTTCATCTCCCTTGACTGACAAATGAGAAGCAATCATTCCATCAGCCCTACAAGGTTGCCAGGCTTCTTAGCAGCTATAAATAACACTTTTATAATCACTTCTAATTGCTACCTTTTCTTCCCTTGGCACTGAATTCCATTAGGAACAGTCAGGTTGTTTTTTTTTTTTAAGAGTATTAAAAAAATTGAAAGGAAAAAAAGAACATAATATTATCTTATACTTCCCCTTATGTATTTGGGTCCTACTAACATCAAAAAAGCTGTAAGCACAGAGAAGGAGGGAGGGAGAGAGAGAGAGAGAGAGAGAGAGAGAGAGAGAGAGAGAGAAAGAAATGTATTAAAATCAAATCATGACATCCTGTTTTCCAGACAGGCCTGAATGTGATTCACTGGCCAAGCAACACATGGCACAGATGGCAGCA
The DNA here is from genome assembly GCF_017591425.1 of Ochotona curzoniae. Classification (NCBI taxonomy): domain Eukaryota; kingdom Metazoa; phylum Chordata; class Mammalia; order Lagomorpha; family Ochotonidae; genus Ochotona; species Ochotona curzoniae. The sequence continues at coordinate 16,123,143 of NW_024467096.1, read as the reverse complement.
AACACAACACTATACATTGCCCCCAAGAACATGGTGTAATGGGCCAGGAACACAATCTCACCATTGTTTTCCATAAAGAGGTAAAGACTATTCAAGCATCCTCAGTAGAGACAGCTGGGCACTAGCAATGGCAAGACTTGACCAACCATGCTGAAAACTGCATGTGTAGGTTCGAGGGTCGGAAGAGCGGGTTGGGAAAAAAGATAGAGGAAAATGGAAGAAGCCAAAGAAACAAAGGAAAAAATAACTTTCTCGTGCTTTTGTTCTTTTACGATGCATTTCTACTTTCACCTGCATGGGGCATACTGCTAGAAAGCCCTCATTAGGGACACACAGCCTAGTTCACTTCTGGGCGGCTAAAGAGCCACGCTGAACTTCAAAGTGTTCTGTATCTCATTATTGTCTTAGTGATCTATGCTCAAAAGTCCTTGGCCTTCTGTCCCAATTAGGAGGGTACATTTTATCAGAACTGATAGCTGTCTTAGTGCAAAAGCATGCAGGTCTCCATTCATCTTCCTGCTTAAAACCTGCCTGTTATCTTTTGGAATTTATAGGCCTTGGAAAGACTGTAACTGATCTCTGTAGTATTTCATTTTAGTCACACATCCTTTTGGTTCTAATAGGGTACCACATGACAGAATTACCATGGCAACTGATACCGTCTCCCATGTTGTCTGCACTAAGGTGCCTTCTACAGGGAAATGAATCCAAACTTTTTAAAGTTTCTGTTAGATCCCAGTAGAACGTTTCTCTTTGTGTCATACATCTTTTTATTGCAGAAAGGATTTTGTTTGGGAATCAAACTTCAACCTTGGCATTGATCTAACCACCCCCCTCCCAATCCCCTGCCACCTATACAGATTTCTACTCCAACTGAGTTTATTATTTGAACATCTAAGAAGCTTTATGAGAGTTTTACAAAGGAAAGATCCTTCTTGAGACAGAGACAACTTACCTCTAGTTTAAGTAAGGGGAACTACAAGTTATTCTATTTTCACTGTGGTCTCATTGGTCACAATGTATCAAATATATCAAGAGTCTTTCCTTCTAAACTGGCATCTTATCTAAAAGCTACCTTTCCTGTTCATTACCTTTCTTCTGCCATTCATTTGTTCAAGTCTGTGGCAGTATTTCCAGAATGGCAGGGGAAGAAACTCAAGGGGAAAGTTCAAATGGAAGAGTACATGATACAGTTGAGCACTTCCAAGATTGGTGACTTCTATAAATTTATCTGTTTGACCCTTCTGTTTGGGAGCCCAGTTATTACGAAAACAATAATCTAGACATGAATGGAATGTTCACCTACTCTTGAAAACAACCACTCTATGAAAATAACTTATGACCTTCAGCACTAGATTTAGAAGGCTGAGTGGCATGTGCTATTGAGTGCTTTTGAAACATCTTTCAAAGCAGGTGCTTATATGTAATATGTTAGGAGAAAGAAAGAAACCATTTCTTTAAGAGCAACAATACAAAATGTTCACCTACTTGAATGCGATGATGTTAGGGTGCTTCAACTTCCTCAAATGCTTGATATCCGTCTCATTCTGTTCTCTCACTTTCTTGATGGCCACCTCCTCTGCTCGAAACTTGCCCAAGAAGACAGCTCCTTGGGCTCCACTACCCAGCCACTGTAGCTCTGAGATCTCCTCGAAGGGCACTTCCCAAGTATCTAGGCACACAAGCAAGAAACATGAAGAAATCTCAGTGCGGAGGAACTAGTCTATCAAGCCACTTGGAAGGCACCTGTCACTGTCCCCAAGAATGATCTCTGTTCTTTGTCTCTGGAGGCCTGTCTTTGGGCCCTGGTGCTCTTCATCATATATTCACATATATTCAACTGTACCAACTTTTTACCACCGAAATCAAGCAGTTCAGAAGTCTCTAACAAACTCTTCCAGAAAATACACATCCCTGACAGTTCTTCAGCCTCACCTGCACAGGTAAGCTTGTGGGTTCCAGCCTTATCTCACAATCCATTATAGGTACTACTTCTCCCCTCTTTGAATTTTTTAGTGCTCAATGATTCCTTGCTGAATAAATTTTCAGTAATACCTTCTTAAGGCTGAATTATACACACTTCTTATCATAGCATTTACCTCTTATTGAGTACTTACTATATACCAGACACTGGCATAGTGCTTTACGTGTTACGTGTTTAATCTTCACAACATTGCTAGTTGTCTGGCCTTCTTGTAGTTTCTTAAAGACAAGAAAACCAAGGAATAAGGTCATTAAGTAGGTTTCCCAGAGAAATATGGCCGGTAAGTGGCTAAGCTGAGTCAGAACCCCAGAATTACATGATTTCACCAACAGTGCTTTGTCTACTGTAGCACAGGGCTGCTCATAAAATAATTGAGAGGATCATTAGTCATGATACGTTTACACATATGCCATATACAGTGTCTTTACATTTCTACTTTCCTTAAAGGTTTTTTTGTTTGTTTGTTTTTGTGGGGTTTTTTGCACTACAATTTTAAAAGAAGTTGTTTTTAGGTGATGACATTGCTGCAGATTCATGTTGCATTTTATTTTCATGCATAAATTATTTTTCTTAATCACAAGACAACACCTCCTTTATAATGAGTAAAATGTTATTTAAAGTCAAACACTATAAAAATTCAATTAGTATGTGCTTTAATGAACTTTAAAAACAACAACAACAACAAATTGATATACTTCTTTGGTCCTTCTCCTTGTCTGCTTTTATGAGGGCACTGTTACAGGTAAGAAATGAATATCAAAGAGCTTGGAGTCCTGTGTGGGTAGCAAGGATGATAACACCACTAAAGGTTATGTGAGATTCTTGTCAGATTACTGAACCGCCTCTGTCTGCAGAACACAGAACAAAGCAGCACTGAGTTAGTGTTGAAGATACTCTGCTCATGAGATATTTTCTACAACACGGATGAAATAACAGCAGCAAATTCTTCACTATCTAGAAATATATGTCCCTACTTCCTATTTTTTTCTACTTCACGAGAAAATAAGTTTTATAGGGTTCTTAATAAAATGTAGTTTACTATTATAATAGCTAAAAATTGACCTTCAAAGTATAACTATTAGAATTCTTATATTCTCTTACTCTGCCTTTCAAATACATAAAACTAAGTAAGTTTTAAAAAATAGAAAAATATAAAAGAAAATGAAAGAAAAAAGAAGAAAGAGAAAAAAGGGGAAGGCATTGTGGTGCAGTGGGTTAAACTACCTTTGCGATGCCCACATCCTCCACCTGAGTGCCTGGGATATAGATGGCTTATGTAAAGCAATCTTCCTCAGCAGCGTTCCAGGAAACAACTGAACACAGCATTTTAAACCATATGCAGGGCTGAAAAAAGTATAGTTAGGGTTCTATGGCAAGATCATAATGGGGTAATATGTGTTTGAATAATTCTATGAAAGTCAAGTTACCCTAAGTCTTTTTTTTTATAATTTATTTTTATTGGAAAGGCAGATCTGCAGAGTGAAGGAGAGACAAAGATCTTCCATCTCCTCACTCTCCAGTTCACTATTGCAGTTCACTCTCCAAGTGGCTGCAATAGTCGGTGCTGAGCTGATCTGAAGTCAGGAGCCAGGAACCTCTCCAGGTCTCCCACACGGGTGCAGTGTCCCGAGGCTTTGGGCCGTCCTCCATTGCTTTCCCAGGCCCCAGGCAGAGAGCTGGATGGGAAGTGGAGCAGCCGAGGCACAAATCAGCACCCATATAGGATCCTGGTGTGTGCAAGCATTTAGCCACTAGGTCATCATGTCCGGCCCTCACCAAGCCCTCACCCTAAGTTTAACATAACAATTACTCAAATCAGGTTAATGTTTGGGTGAATTTCTCCCTACCTACTCAATCTTCATTTACTGTTGCATATTAGAAGTTTAGAAATGACATTAATAACCAGAAAAACATATTTTATCTGAAATTCCATCTCATACTCATCATCTTTTCTTCTAGTTTTTAGTAATGTTTACAGCTGTATAAAATTTGTATGGACTAAGAATAGGCAATCTTTTTTTGTTCCTACCAAGGGCCATTTTGGATGTTTATAACATCATTCATGGGCTCTATGAAATTATAAACTTACATACAAGAATCTGGTCTGGGAACACCTAGACAAAGTTTCTTTGAGGATCCCCCCAATCGAACTGCCAGACTCAGAACCCTGACCATGAAAAGACAGAGGATAGAACAAGTCAATCAACCACCTCAGCTCTATGTTGGCAGTGAAAAAATGGGCAAACGGAGACTCTATGAAGGACTATGTCAATCAGTGGATTCTTCAATGACCTCATCATGCTTGGAGTGGCGAGACTGGCAACAATTCATAACTGTTGAACTATCAAAACCACTTGGACCCTTGGAACATGCCCCACATTGAGGACCTGGTTTGGGTGGGAGACTGGGTGGGGCTTTTCCCTTAAGATGCCCCTTTACCTCAAATATATGGAGGAAACAATAGGGAAATAATAGTCTTACCCATTTTCCTGTAGCCCTTGAACCTTTTTACCCTAATTAACTATGTAAAGAAATTGTCAAAAATTTAATTTAAAAAATGGAAAAGGTTTTGGCCCTGTGGCATGGCCTAATGGCTAAAGTCCTCGCCTTGTACGCACCAGGATCCCATATGGGTGCTGGTTCTAATCCCAGCAGCTCCACTTCCCATCTAGCTCCCTGCTTGTGGCCTGGGAAAGCAGTCAAGGATGGCCCAAAGCCTTGGGACACTGAACCTGTGTGGGAGACTTGGAAGAAGTTCCTGGCTCCTGGCTTCAGATCGGCATAGCATCGGCCGTTGCGCTCACTTGGGGCGTGAATCATCGGAGGGAAGATCTTCCTCTCTATCTCTCCTGCTCTCTGTATATCGGACTTTGTAATAAAAATAAATAGAAAAAGAAAAACAAAGCTCTCTACATACTTCTTAGCTTCAGATCAAGAGGATAATTTTACAGACCTTTTTCCTTTAATTTTATTATTTTTAACATTATTTTAATGAAGGCATTTCAAAAAATTTGTGAGAAACTGAAATTAAGAGCTAAGTTTATTCTGGTGTAAAAAAAAATTTAAATCTATGCATACTGTTTCATAATATGGATTTGCCAAGAACTTTCTGAAAGTTCCTCACATAGTTGTAGATCATTTCCTTTGCCCTTTCTTCCATTGCCTAGTCTACCTGTTAAAGAGTTATCTCTAGGGCCCAGCATGGTAGCCTAGCAGCTAAAGTCTTTGCCTCGCACATGCCAGGATCCCATATGGATGCTGGCTCGATCTCGGGGGCCCTGCTTCCCATCCAGCTTCCTGCTTGTGGTCTGGGAAAGCAGTCAAGGACAGCCCAGAGTGTTGGGACTTTGCACCCCTGTAGAAGACCCAGAAGAAGCTCTTGGCACCTGGTTTTAGATCGGCTCAGCTCCGGCTATTGTGGCTGCTTGGAGAATGAATCAACAGATGGCAGATCTTCCTCTCTGTCTCTCCTCCTTTCTGTATATCTGACTTTCCAATAAAAATAAAATAAATCTTAAAAAAAGTTATCTCTAGCTGATTTTTACATCCATCTGGAGGTTAGCTGGAGGCATGGTGTGAGGACAGATATAAATTAACTTTTCTGATGATTCCAAATATTTTTTTCCAGTAATGCTTTCTTTTCATATTGTTTTATGGTGCTTATTTTGTAAAATTACTGTATTTTTTAGAAATAATCTCTTAGTATTTTCATAAAAATAAGAATTAATTTAAAAATACAAATGATAAATACATTTGGCGCTCAAACACCATGTGGTCCGGATATTAGTAACAATGAATAAAATTGTTGGAGCTTGTGCCATGGTATAGTAGTCTAAGCCTCTGCTTGCAACGCTGGCGTCCCATATGAGTTTTGGCTGCTCCATTTCCAAGCCAACTCTCTATTTACAGCCTGGGAAAGTAGTGGAGGATAGCCCATGTGTGACACCCAGAGGAGTTTCATGGCTCCAGGCTTCAGATCAGCCCGTCTCCAGCTGTTGTGGTCATTTGAGGAATAGATGGAAACTCTGTCATTCCTTCTCTCTGTAATTCTTTCAAATAAAAATAAAATAAATTCTTTTTTGAAAAGAAAAAAAAAAGAATAAAATCTTCCTCTGTGAACAGTAGCTCATGCCTGTGCTATTCAGCCAAGGAAAATGAAAGAGAGAGCTTTGACAGTTTAAGAACACAAAATGTAAAACAAAGAAAATAATGTTTCTACTCTGTCCCCATCAATCTCTTTACTAGAAGCTAATTGGCAGAAGTAAAACCAATTGGAGTGAATCTAGTCTTCTCTGTTTCATCTCAAATTCCCTGTCAGCGTCCAGTGGGGAGCCAACTAATTGGAAAAACAGCAGATGAAAGGAAGTAGGAATGAGGGTGTACAAAATTGCAGCCCAGATACAGACAGGGGAGATAATTAACCTCGTAATGAGAGAGAACTGGCCACGCTCTCTCCAGGGTGAGCCCTGGACTTTCTGCTGCTTTTATGCTTCTGTCCGCTGATACTCTGCGCTGCTTCTGTCTTCCCTCTGATTCATTACTATGACTACCGTCTTAATTCCAATACCCGCCATGATCCTTCGAACTGAGAAAAAGCCACACGTCCATCCACTTCCAGGCAGCAGTTCTCTTTTGTTGATTCTGACAGGACTATGACAATTACTTGCTTTGAGACTGGAAACTATTTGGCAATAAAAGATTTCAATTACACATACTCCCTCACTTGGACTTCATACCAAAGGGGGGATTAAGACATTATTAAACATTTTTTTGTAAATCAAATGAAATTTCTTATTAACTTTCAAATGTAGCCACAAATCTGTGAGACACAGGATTAAAGATCAGCTCCCTGGTCTCAGAGCTGATAAGGAAAACATCACATTTCTGGGTAGCAAATCTCTTTCCTGGACCGTAGCAACATCAGCTCTTCATGGTCTATTCTGCAATCTGCTAAAGAGTTAGACATCTGCTGTATTCTTCTAAAAGTCTTAAGCTGACTAGGCCTGTTTTTTACTTATCCCCAAAGCCACAAAATCAACTAGGAGACAAATTGAATACCAGTCTGTAGAATAATAAAACCATCGGAAAGGCTTATTTTTGATAGACATGTAGGATGTGTCTGTTGTCCTTCCTGGTAGCCAGAATTCCCAGCAATGCATTTGGATGCCAAGGTCTCCAAGTTAGCACCAAATTAAGTATGAGACTGGGCAAATGGGGACTCTAAAAACAGATGCAGTGTAACACATCAGCAAATATAATCAGTAGTTTCATGTCTAAGCAGAGAACATGGAACTTTTTAAAATGTAATAAATTAAGATCTGTGACTTGAAGCATAACAAGTTATTCTGATTTTCCTATTTGCATTATCTTTATTCTCAATTTAAAAAATAATAATAATACTGGTTTATATAGGAATCTTCAATCTTTATGGTAAGAGGGACAATTTTAGTTTCTTTGAAATCAGCAAGGACAATGAGGGTTGAATATACAGATTATTTAATTATGTATGAGAGAGACAGCAAGACACACACACACACACACACACACACACACACACACACACACACACACACACGGGCCTTGGACTTACAGCATTACAAGTAACAGAAATGGATGCTATGGCCAACCAAACCTCAAAAGCACCTGGAATTGATAGACCAGAAATTCCAGTAGGTTATGCAGAATGAGTATAAAGCAAGAAGGACGTTTTTGGTCTAAGTGTTTTGTTTTGTTTTTTAATTTTTTTTTGAGAAAGTGTTTTGGAAACAGGAAAATTGGAATGCATAACATGAATAGTTCATTGTGACTGATGTTGACTGACTGCTACGGAAAAGCTGTCCACAGTTTAGACTAAAAGGGATGAACACATTTTTAAGGAAGGGTTTGAAATTCAGGTTTTAATTGCAAGTTGATCTGTATTTATTCTTTCCAGAATATTTTGATGAGAGAAATAATAAAAACAAATTTTACATAAGGCTACAAAAACATACCTATCAAAAGTCTTCAAAGTAACAAGTCTTTTGAGCCCAACTATTCCTTTTCTAGGAATTATCTCAAGGTCTAATCAAAATACATGCAAAAGTAAAGAGATGAAGGTTCATTGTATTGTGGTTTATAATTAGGAAAAATGCAAACAAATTAAATGTCTAATAATAGGTGACAATTTAAATACTGGCACATTCACACAATCTAATATTGCATAGCCGTTAAAATCATAGAATTATAATTTTAGAATTACATTTAAGATTTGGAAAATGATCACATATATGAAGTGAAAAAGTGTTATGAAATAGTGTGACTCAATTATTTTAAAAGTATGCACACACAAACACACTTCTAACCAGACTAATATATCATAACAACATGAATGGCGGTTATTCTCAGGAAATAATCACAGACTATTTGAAGGGGGATATCTTCCAAGTTTCAAACATCAATTGCATTTATAATCAATAAACATTTTTTTTTTAAGAATACAAGTGAGGTCCCAGAAAAACACCAGAACCAGAGGCTGACACTGTGGTGCAGCATGGTAAGTTGCGGCTTGTGATGCTGGTCTCATATAGTGGATGGAGTGCAGTTCAAGTCTCAGCAGCTCCAAGTCTGATCCAGCTTTCTGTCCATGTGCCTGGGAAGGTAGCAGATGATGGCTCAAGCACTAGGGTACCTGCCACCATGTGGGAGACCTGGATAGAGTTCCTGGCTCCAGGCTTTGCCCTAGCACAGCCCTGGTTGGTGCAGCCATTTGGGAATGAATCACAGGATGGAAGATCTCTCTCTCCCTCTCTAGCTCTCTCTGGCTTTGTTTTTCCCTCCCTCTATTTTATTCTTTTAAATAAAAAAACACATAAAGCTTTTAAAGAAAAGAATATTGGGGTCATGTGTTCACTTTACTTCAGAACAATACTTGAATCATAATACATAAATCTATTTGTTTTTTTAAGAGATTAATTATTATTATTTTTTATTGGAAAGTCAGATATTCAGAAAGAAAGTGGCTGCAATGGCCAGACCTGAGCCAATCCAAAGCCAGGGATGCGGAGCCTTTTCTGGGTCTCCCACATGAACATGAATGCAGGGTCCCAAGGCTATGGGCTGTCCTCAGCTGCTTTCCCAGGCCACAATCAAGGTAAGTGGAGCAGCCAGGACCCACACGTGATCCCAGAGGATGCAAGCCAAGGATTAAGCCAGTAGGCCATTGTGCCAGGCCCAATGTGAGTTACTTTTTAAGAAGCTGTGGGCTGTAGAAATGGTATGTCTCAAGAATGGCTGGCTATTTTATTACCTCAAAATGTGAAATTTTTGGTGCTGGCATTAAGCCACTGCCTGTAGTTCTGGCATCCTAAATGGGAGCAGGTTTGTATCCCCGCGGTCCACTTCTGATTTGGCTCACTTAATGTAGGAAAGTGGCAAAGAATGGTCCAGGTGCTTGGGCCCCTTCACCCATGTGGGGGGTCAGGAAGAAATTCCTGGCTCAGCTTTTTTTTTTTTAAGATTTATTTATTTATATATATATATATTTTTTTAAGATTTATTTTTATTATTTTTTTATTGGAAAGGCGGATATACAGAGAGGAGAGACAGAGAGGAAGATCTTCCGTCTGATGATTCACTCCCCAAGTGAGCGCAACGGTCGATGCTATGCCGATCCGAAGCCAGGAGCCTCTTCCGGGTTTCCCACGCGGGTGCAGGGTCCCAAAGCTTTGGGCCGTCCTCGACTGCTTTCCCGGGCCACAGGCAGGGAGCTGGAAGGGAAGCGGGGCTGCCAGGATTAGAACCGGCACCCATATGGGATCCCGGGCGTGCAAGGCGAGGACCTTAACCACTTGCACCACCGCGCCGGGCCCGATTTATTTATTTATATTACAAAGTCAGATATACAGAGAGGAGGAGAGACAGAGAGGAAGATCTTCCATTCGATGATTCAATCCCCAAGTGACCGCAACGGCCAGTGCTGTGCTGATCCGAAGCCAGGAACCAGGAATGTCCTCCAGGTCTCCCACATGGGTACAGGGTCCCAAAGTCTTGGGCTGTCCTCAACTGCTTTCCCAGGCCACAAGCAGGGAGCTGGATGGGAAGTGGAGCTGCTGGGATTAGAACCAGCGCCCATATGGGATCCTGGTGCGTTCAAGGCGAGGACTTTAGCTGCTAGGCCATGGCGTCAGGCCCCCTGGCTCAGCTTTTGAGGAGCAAAGCAGTGCGTGGCAAACCTCCCCCTCCAAATAATCCCTTTCTCTTGCAACTTTCTGCAGCTGTGCCATTGCCATGTGGGCATTGCCATGTGGCCTCTGTTAGGTTTTGAATTAGACCAGTAGCCATCAGACTTATATGTTGATTGTAAATCAAATGAAACTTAAACATTACCCACATGATTTATTTATAAATTATATAACCACACAAATTAATTACAGCATCAAACATATCTGGAAAATGTAAAAAAGAAGTTTTAAATGCGGAGATAATACAAAGCTCTAATATTTTCTTAAAATTCCATGATTTTTTTTTAATGCCCTCTACTTTGGACATCACCAGACTAGATGATTACAAACGATGAGATCTGATCCCACCAAAAACGATTCATCGAATGTGAATCTGAGTCATTTAGAATGACATTTCTCTCGCCTACTTTTTTTTTGGGGGGGGGATATATTTATTTTTTTGAAAAACCTGGTGGTGGGGGCAGAAGTGGGGGAGAAGTCAGAGAGCTCTTATCTGCCAGTTCACTCCCCAAATGTTCACAATGGCTATGAATGGTTCAGGCCATGGCCAGGTAACTGGAGTTCCATTCAGGTCACCCACATGGGTTGCAGGCATGGGTTGCCTAGTGCTTGCAGACCCAAGCACTAGGGTCATCCTCCACTACCTTCCCAGGCACATAGGCAGGGAGCTCAATGGGAAGTGAGCAGAGCCATATCCTAAACTGGCTGTCCATTGGGGATGCTGACATTACAGGCAGCAGCCCAACCTGCTGTTGCACCACAATGCTGGCTCCTGGTCTACTTTTTCAACTTACCTATACAGGTCAAAGATCATCCAGTTAATTGTCATATAAGTCATGGCATAGTATGATCATACAAGAAATATCTTCCGAGCCCATCCTGTGGCTTACCTTGCTGTTGTAGTTTGTAATCAGTGGAATATGCCTTCCCGATGATATTCCACACAGGCCTCAAGCATCCAAACAGTCCTTCAAGAAACCCACCGCTGCCACTGCCTGACCGGCTAAACTGAATCTTGACATCTTCGGTTCCGCCTGTGCTCTCTCCGTCCACGGCATGGCCGTTCCCCTGAGACATAGCCACCTCTGGTTCATCTTGTTCCCTTAGCTGAAGAACACTGTTCTCAAATTGGTCCCTGGAATCCTCGCTTACGCTGGTCAATACTGTTGCAGTGATGGGGCTGTTTATGCTGTCCAGCAGCTCTGTCTGCACCACCCCTTTCTCCTGCTGGTCCTCTGGCAGCCTGGGCGAAGGGTGGTTTCCCATGGCTGTGAGTTCATCTTGTAGTCCGCTGAGGCTTTTCTGCTCACTCGAGGATTGGTATGGAGAAGAGGAGCAGCTCAGGCGCTCCTGAGGGCTGGCCATCGTGCCATGGGTGTGGCCAGGGTCCTGAGATGACACTCAGAGGAGGGACAGAACACAGTTCTGATGTAAGAGAGGGCTCCAAAACCTGGGAAGACAGGGGAAGACATGAGATCATCCTTTCTTAGGATGACTGCAACTACACTTCTGTTCATACAAGAAAGCATTAAAACAGCAAGGATTGGTTAAATTGTGATTTATTTCACATGATGGTATTCTGTGCAGCAATGAAAATTATGTTGCATGAGCATCTACTGGGACTGGTGTGATGGCTCAACTGGCCAATCATTCATTGCAAGCACTCGCATCTCACATGGGCACTGTGTGACCTGGCTACTCCACTTTTCATAGCTACCTATTTGTGGCCTGAAAGGACAGTGGAAGATGGCCTAAAGCCTTGGCATCCTGCACCTGTGTGGAAGACCTGGAAGAGGCTCCTGGCTCTTGGCTCCTGGCTTCAGACTGGCTCATCTCTGGCTGTTGTGGCCATTTGGGGAGTGAATCAACACATGAAAGACCTCTCCCTCTCTGTCTTTCCTTCTTTCTGTAAATATGCCTTTTAAATAAAAACAAATCTTTTAAAAGTACATTTATTAATATGACATTAATATTTGCAAAGTAGGTTATATCTATATATACCACACTAACTTAAAAATGTTTTAAAGACAAATGCACAAATGGGCCTGGCGCAATGGCGTAGTGGTTAAGGTCCTCGACTTGCACGCTCAGGATCCCATATGGGTGCCAGTTCGTATTCCAGATCCTCCGCTTCCCATCCAGCTCTCTGCTTGTGGCCTGGGAAAGCAGTTGAGGACGGCCCAAAAGCTTTGGGACTCTGCACCCGCGTGGGAGACCTGGAAGAGGCTCCTGGCTTCTTATTGGCTCAGCTCCAGCCGTTGCGGCTGCTTGGGGAATGAATCATTGAAAGGAAGATCTTCCTCTCTCTCTCCTCTCTGTATATCTGCCTTTCCAATAAAAAAAATTTTTTTAATTAAAAGAAAAGACAAATGAACATAAAGGAAAAGACTGGAAGGATACATGCAAAGGATTAATAATATTGAAACCATTAGGGGTTTAGATTAGAAGGAATTTATATGCTTATAATTTTCAGGGTATTACATGCATTTTATATTAACATCTGTTATACTTTCCATCAGAAAAAATATTTCTTTTTCCACAAGGGAAATGAAATTGTGATATGACGTATATATTTTTATCAGAAACCACATCTTGTGTGATCATAAGTTACTACTCATGTTTTCCCTTTGCTTTAAGGTTTTTATCAGGTTTCACTTTCTTTTTTCTTCTTCTTTTTTAAAATTTATTTATACACTTGAAAGAAAGAGTTAAAAAGAGAGGAAGAGACAGAGAGAGATTTCCCACTCAAAAAAATTCACTCCCCAAATGGGTGCATCAACCAGGCTCACCCAAGAATGGGCCAGGCTGAATCCAGGAGCCAGAAGCTTCTTCTGGGTCTCCCACATTGGTGCAGGGACCCAAGCACTTGGGACCATCTTCTGCTGCTTTCCCAGGTACTTTAGAAGAGTGCTGGATCAGAAGTGGAGTAACTGAGACTTGAAACAGCATCCAAATAGATTGCCAGAATTGCAGGCACAGCTTTAACCATTACGCCACAAATCACTTTCTAAGGCATTCATTAATTCATGTAGATAAACATCTTGTATATATTACAAGACAAACCCTTGAAATACAAAATTTATTTTTATCGCACTGCACCAAATCTGGGCACAACAACTAATCCCCAAGTGTTTAAAATTTGTTCCTTTTTTGAGTAAGAATTATTTATCTATGTTATTTGAAAGACATAGCAACAGACAGAAGATAATTCATCTACTGATTTATATCCCAAATGCTCTCAACAGCTGGGGTTAGGCAAGGCCAAAGCCAGAAGTCAGCAACTGCATGTGGTTGGCATGAATCCAGGTACCTGGGTTGTCATCTACTGCCACTCAGGCACATTAGTAGGAAGCCTGATTGGAAGCTGGAATTCAAATTAAGCACTCTGAAATGAGACATGGGCATCCCAAGGAGGGTTTAACCCATTGTATCACAACACTCAACCACACATTTGTTCATTGATTCTTGCTTGTCCATTACCGCTATTTTCTTGGGATCACCTAATCTCTGAAAACAAAACTTAATTCTAAATTAGGGACCATTTCATATGAAGTCAATCTTAAATTTATCCAAAGTGTGTTTATTAGACATTGATTTTCTTTGCAAATCCCTACATAATGATTTTTCCTTCTGTATTAAGAAACTAGAACATGCTAAAGTCTAATTATAAGGATGATCTCACTCTGCAAAGGGGGAAAAGGCAGATTAACAAAAGCTGACACTTCAGTGCTGTTAATGAATCTTGAGCAGTGAATTAGGGGTCTCCAGGGAAGAGAGACGGAGCAGATGAATTAGTACTGGGGAGAAGCAGATGGTTCTAAGAAAAGGAAGGCAAAAGTCTGAATATGGTGGACTCAAATGACAAGCTTAAACCTTTTTGATTTTATTCTCAAAATTATGGCTATTCATGCATTTTTAGCAAGGGAGTAATCTGACTAGATTTCAAGTTAAACTCACTTCTATACAAGTAGAGGTTAGATTGAAAGGGAAAGACTGAAGGTCCAATGAGAAGGTAGAGAGTCCAGTCCAACTGCCTCGGTTGCCTTGTACCCATGCAAGTGTTACACTACTGGGAGAAAAGCAGCCTATAGCTGGTAGGCATCTTCAGCCTGGTTAATGCCAACTCTGTGTTAACTATACCAGTGAGCCAGCATAACTGCCCATCTTTTTTTTAAAAAAAAGATATACTGGAGGGAAAGGATGGGCCCTACACCCCTGCCGCTAGGCCAGGAGTCAGCAGGTCCTACTGAAAGATGAACGTGGGGCTTGCACCAGTTGGGAGGCTATGGATTGCCTGGGGAAGGTGATTTGGATATGTGTGGGAGTAGGGGCCACTGAGGAAGTACTTTACAAGTGTGGAATGACTTCTGGCAGTTTCCATAGGGGCGGGACCACTGCATTTTCAGGTACGTGAGAGAGTTGAGACCAGGTGGTGCAGAGAGGGGGAAATGGAGGGCATGTCTGGATCAGACCAATGCACCTGCTCACATGGGAGACCTGGGCTGGGCTATGTAGCATTCCCTGCTGCCCACCCGCCACCTGTGAGGTTTCTTGAGGGACTCCATAACTAAATCTCTGGACTTAAACTTCAGCTAACAGGAAAATCACAAAACACGAGGTTTGACCTTGGAGTACAAATGGGCTTCTTCACCTACTCATACCCATGCAGTGGACAGCATGCCCACACATATGAAGGACATGACATCCAGCTCATCTAGGCCAGCAGAGGACATAGAGAGTCTCAACATAAAATGGAAAGCAGAACAGGTTGAATAACTCTCCTGGCCAAGCTCTGTAGCAAGTGTCTGGGTGTGTGCATGCAGTAAGGTGGACTTGGTCAGCCAATAGATTCTGCGAAGACTTTCTCAACCCTGGAGTAACAAAACTAAAACATTTGAAAAATATCAAAACCACTCAAGTAACACCCTCAGAATATTCTTCCCCACACTGGGGTCTCTAAGACAACACCAAGTAGTCATCCACCATCCCTGGGTGTTGATGTAGTTTGACAACAAGGAGCAGCAGGTCCCCTTTCCCACCCTACCACAAATACAGGAGTTTTAAGCAGAAAAAGATTGAAAACATGTGTTCCACCATCTTTCCTTCAAAACTTGACCTTTCCAACCCTAATCAGTGGCCCACATGAACATACATTCTTCTGAACCATATAAACTACATTAAAAGTTAAGTGAAATAAAATAAATTAAAAAGAGAGGCAGAACTGTAGGATCTGGAAATTGATGAGACATTGGAGGGTGGGGAAAAGAAAGATGAAAGAAGGAAGGAAGGAAGGAGGGAGGGAAGAAAGGAGGGGAGAAAAGAAGAAAGGAAGAAAGAAAAAAGAAGGAAAGAAAAAATGAAAGCAATAAATGTTTTCTAAGAAACTGTTAGTAAATGAGGTATGGGATATCAGTAGAAGGTTTGAGATGGAAATAATTAGCCCAGTTATGGATACACAGAATTTAAAGGCTGTTGTGCATCATGCACTGAGCTAGATTTATTTACTTATGTTATCTGATGTTCAAAAGATATTTTGTAGAGTGGCATTTAAAGGAGGTTAAAGATGGAGGCTCAAATATCTCAGGGGCAGGAGTTCCA
Organism: Ochotona curzoniae; assembly: GCF_017591425.1. NCBI lineage: Eukaryota > Metazoa > Chordata > Mammalia > Lagomorpha > Ochotonidae > Ochotona > Ochotona curzoniae. The sequence goes on along the minus strand of NW_024467096.1, from coordinate 16,107,342 downwards.
AAATCACATACACTGAATTTAAGATGTCCCTTATGAAATATTATGGGAGCTGAGCCATGCACTGGGATAGGCTCTGTGGCCAGAAAACATTCTTGTCAGCCTTAATATTTTTTCAGCCTTACTATTTTTTTAAGGTTTATTTTTATTATTTATTTATTAGAAAGGCGGATATACAGAGAGGAGAGACAGAGAGGAAGATCTTCTGTCCGATGATTCACTCCCCAAGTGAGCGCAACAGCCGATACTATGCCAATCCGAAGCCAGGAGCCTCTTCTGGGTCTCCCACGCAGGTGCAGGGTCCCAAAGCTTTGGGCCGTCCTTGACTGCTTTCCCAGGCCACAGGCAGGGAGCTGGAAGGGAAGCGGGGCTGCCGGGATAGAACTGGCGCCCATATGGGATCCCGGGCGTGCAAGGCAAGGACCTTAACCACTTGTGCCACCGCGCCGGGCCCAGCCTTACTATTTTTAATGATAAATATGACAAAGTGTTTTTCAGTTAAAAGAGTCCTGATTATATAAGCAGGTAGACCGGTAAGTACTGGTACATCAGCTCTCCAAAACACAACAATCCAATTTGTAATGTCTGCTGATGTCCCAGGTATAAATATTCCCACCATAGCAGATTTCAAGCTAGCAATAGCTCATCAGCCTATTTACAAAGTTTCTAAATATTTGACAACAGCTTTTACTAGTTGGCATGTAAGCCAGTTTCAGCACTATGTTCTTTGTAATACTGCCACTGCCATTTTACAAGAGAAGTAAGACACTTTTCTAGGGTCCTGTATCGAGTAAGTGAAGAATAGCTCAAAATCCAGATTCCTAAATCCCACCCCCCCCTTTTTTTGAACAACTCAGAGGAACCTGTTAGGATAATTCATCACTTCCTTCAAGTACTGTTAAAATGCTCTTCACTCTGATCCTTTGGTCTGAACATGTAATTCTTTGTGTAAGAAATATAGAACAGGTGATATTAGTCTTGTCTTTTACAGAAGGAAAATAAAGTCTGGAGAGAAGAATAGTGTATGCAGGCCACCGAGGTAGGACTGAATGCCAGGTTACTCTTCCTAATCTCAAAGCTCTCTCCTGTACTAGGTAGTCTCTGGGAGACAGGTCCTATCCTTGTGAAGGTCACCAACTATGAAGGAGCTAGTTATTATACTCGGAGAATTTCTCCTGACTCTCTCCATCCCGACAAAGCCCTCCACAACAAATAAACTATATTCTGTTGCAGAGAGCAACAGAAAGATAAAAAGCAAAAGGGAAGACAAGTCTCAACTCTCTATTGCAGCTGCAGCTGTTCTGGGAATTGATCCCCTCTCCCACTGCACGTTCTCTAAGCTTTGACATTACTCATCCCTTCTGCTTTCTTCCTCATCACTGACCACAAGCTTCGGCTGTCTCTCGCCTTTGGCCTTCTTGACTCCAAGCTGCCTTGTTTCTTTTGATCTCACACCATTGGACTTGGCCACTGTTTCCTGCATTTCTTTCTGGTCTGCCACTGTGCCTAGGACTCCTGGTTAAACTAGGCACACAGGGCACACCTTGTACTATCGGGTCACATCAAACCCAAGAATAGTGCAGGTACCCAAATGGAGATGTGAACTCTAGCCACATGCTTTGTCTGTGTAATTTATTATTATTATAACTATTTTTAAAGATTTATTTATTTTTATTGGAAAGTCAGATATACAAAGAGGAGGAGAGATAGAGAAGAAGATCGTTCATCCGCTGGTTCATTCTCCAAGTGGTCACAACGGCCGGAGCTGAGCTGAGCTGAAGCCAGGAGTCCGGAACGTCTTTCAGATCTCCCACGTGGGTAAAGGGTCTCAAGAGATGTCCTCTACTACTTTTTGAGGCCACAGGAAGGGAGTTGGATGAGAAGCAGAGCTATCGGAACACAAACCAATGCCCATATGGGATCCCGGCACATTCAAAGCGAGAACTTCAGCCACTTGGCTACCACGCCAGGCCCATAATTTATTATTTTTAATCAAACAATAGGACTTTGCATTAATGCCTAGCAAACCCTCCATTTTGTCAGTTTTAAACTCAAGTTTCCAACTCAGGAGCACCACACTGGTATATACATACACACACACACAAAAAATAGAAAAAACACACGTGTTTGGGAATCTCTTCTGCCCTCTGAGCTGTTAAGAATGAGAATGAAGTGGAAGTGTTCTTGTCAGCATGGAGAAACGGGTCTATTCAGGTATCATACACTGTTTGATATTTAAAGGCTCAAGGAAGGCAGGACATTGAAGGACCCTGCAGACAGATTGCTGCCTCATCCAACCAGCAACTAACTGGGGCAGAGCTGGGACAGGGCACCTCTTCCAGCCTCACTCCTTCCACTAGTGTGGCTGTCAGCTTATTCAAACTGCTGATGACAAAAATCACAGTAAGTCACACTGCTCTAGAAGCACTGAATGTACTATCCTGGAGGTACATGCAAGCACCTGCCCTGGTAGGGAGGGGTGACCTTGCTTCCACCAGCAGCAGTGGCAGGCTGGGTCCTGCATTCCTGCGGCACTGCTCTGAGAGTGGGTAGAGGTAAGTCAGGCCTAAAGTGCGCACTCAGATGTGGAGTCAAACAGGCTTCCCCCTGTGAACATCAAGTGCAACATGGGCCAACAATGTAGGTGGATGAGAGGTACAAGAACAAAGGGGTAGGAGGAAGAAAAATCAGCATCATGACTGTATTCAAATTGGATCAGAGCTGACTGTACATGCAAGAGGGTAGGAGATTCAAAACACACATACCTTTTGCCTGTGTTTGTGCAACACTCACACACTGCCACTACAAGGGGAAGAAACTTGGCAAGTGCAAACCCACAGGAATACCAAGGGCTCCACCCTCTGTCTGGCTGTCTTACACCCTTTCCATTCTTCTGTCCCGATCTAAATTTGGTGCAGTTTATCCCCATGGGAAGGAATTCTTTAAATCTACAAGTATTCACACTTAACAATGTATTCACAGGAGACGGAAAGGAAAGGAAGCATGAGCGTTAAATCCTAAGGGGCTGATGGGAGAAAGAAGGACCGCCAGGAGGGCAAAAGGATCAGATCGGTGCCCTCCCTGGGCTAGCAGGAGGCATGCTGGGAAGGCTGCGGCAATGGCAGCAGCGGCAGCAAGGTAATTCAGACAGCAAGTGCCGAATCTGTGCAGAGCAGAGCGCCCTTCTCTGCTCTCAAGGAGCACTTCCTTTTGCCCCGTGAATTTCTTGGCACCAAGAAGAGGAAGTGGTTTGTACAAAATTGGTAGACCAGAGCTGGAGACAGCAGCAGCTGCGCATTTGGCAGGGGTGTTGCCAGTTTCTGGAAATTACCTTGGTTTTGTGCCAAGATCCCAAGACACAGCACAGAAAGAGGAACAGAAGAAAAAATTCAGCCCACAAAATTGTGTGTGTGTGTTCTAATTATACAATTTTTTCCCGTGTTGTTAATCATGAAAAATTTTATCATGGTCATATTTTGATTTTTAGATCATAAAAATGAGTAAAGATTTAATTCCACAAATACAGTTTTCCATGTGAGTAAAATTGAATAAAACATTATTTATTTATATCAACAATGTTATTTAATTGAGAGGCAGAGAGACAAAAGAGTAAGATTCAGAGAGAGAAGGGGAAGGGAGATATGAGAGAGTGAGAGCCCCGTTTGCTGGCAGCCCACAATGGTCCCCATGGCTGAATGGCCTGGGGTAGGCCAGGAGACAGGCACACAACCCATGCCTCCCACCACTGCTACATCCCAGATTCTGACATGGCAGAGAGCTGGAGTTAGGAGCTGGAGATGGCAATCAATCTTCTCCCCCAAACCCCCAAGATTAATTTTATTTATTTGAAAGGCAGAGTGACACAGCAAAGAAGAGATAGAGAAATCTCATTAGTTGGTTCACTTGCCCAATGGCCACCACAGCTGAGGTTGAGGCTGGGGCTAGGCCTGGCTGAAGTCAGGAGCCCAGATCTCCATCTAGGTTTCCCACATAGGTTGCCCAAGCACTTGGGCCATTTTGTGCTGCTTTCCCAGTGCATTAGCAGAGAGCTGGACTGGAAGTGGAGCTGCTGGGACCTGAACTGGTGCTCAGCTATGGGATGCTTGCATCACAGGCAATTCAAACCTACCTTATCCTGAGGTGGGACAGGAACATCTTAACTATGCTCATTCTGAGTTAGAAAAAAATTAAACATTGCTGTAAGATTTAATGATCGTTGCTGAACTCTTCCCTAGCTATCTTCGCTTGGCACATTCTTGCCAATTTTTTAGACTGAAGCCCTCATGACCATCTTAGTCTTCTGGTCATTTCTGTAACATCAGTGAAGCAAGCTTGAGAGCATGAGAGATTTTCTGTCACTAGAGGCATCAATCCCACTTAAAAACTGGGATGAGGTTATTTGTTCATGGTAATGTGATAAAACGATCTTTCCAGGTTTGATGCCACTCAGCTCTGAGTCTCATTGTTTAAAAAAATGAGGTATCTTCACCATTCCAGGGTCATTAGCAGCCAGTTGACGGGAAGGGGTGTCTTCTCTTTTCCGGTGGCCATAAGATGAAAGTAGAAATATCTCTCTCCCTCCTTCCTCCCCCTGCCTATTCTATCCTCAAACACAGCAATGTGTGCTTTGATTTCCTCGCCTTTTAAAAAACTTTACCAAATATATATATATATTTTTCCAATGAAATTACGAAATCAGAGGTATGTATTTCAAATCAGATAGAAAAAACAGTCCACATTCATGCCTTTACACCTCATGCTCTGTTAACTGCCCTATCTCCTGACTCCAGCTGAAAGGACATTTAAAATCTAATATTAACTAAATCCATGGATCTAATTCATTCTGTCTTCATCATAACATTTCATTCAGCAAACATGCACTCAAAAATATTGATTTAGTGCTGACCAAATACCGATCTTTTTGGTTAAGGTTATGAATATTTAATTATGGTAAAGTATGCTGGATGCACTGATGTTCAACATTTTCTTCTATTTTCCCAGATTTGCATCATGAACACAGCATTATCTGTTTAACCAAGTTCCCAATCCAAATGTTTGTTGCTTTAAAAATATAGACCGGGCCCGGCGCGATGGCGCAAGTGGTTAAGATCCTCGCCTTGCACGCCCGGGATCCCATATGGACACCGGTTCTAATCCTGGCGGCCACGATTCCCATCCAGCTCCCTGCCTGTAACACGGGAAAGCAGTCGAGGACGGCCCAAAGCTTTGGGACCCTGCACCCACGTGGGAGACCCAGAAGAGGCTCCTGGCTTCGGATCGGCATAGCATCGGCCATTGTGCTCACTTGGGGAGCGAATCATCGGATGGAAGATCTTCCTCTCTGTCTCTCCTCTCTGTATATCTGCCTTTCCAATAAATAATAAAATAAAACTTAAAAAAATAAAAAAAATAAAAATACAGACCACTAAGTCAACTTTACTACATTTATAAGACATGAAAAAATGACATGAAATTTTAAGCGCATTGTAAGGAAATGAAATTTTCACTGTGTATTTAGACTTGCAAATAAGATTCAAAATAATTACAAATTCAAAGTGGAAAAAAATGAATTTAAAAAAGATGCCAAGAAGAGAAAAGCTCATCACTCTTAATTTGTGAGAATTAATTAGTGAGAATCATATTCAAACTAGACAATACAGAAGAATCATGATTAAGAGAACTGAAACAAAGGCATATAAGAGTGTTTATATCATTATCAAGTTTGAGAATCGAAATAAATTACATACTAATGCAAAAAATTCTTACATTTAGGTTCATAAAAACAACTTGATAAGGAATTGTCTTTAGGAATTGTAAGACAGTTGTTCACAGAAAAGAAGAAATATAACCTAATTTTCAGAAGTAGGATTATAAGATATGTAGAACTATGAACTTAAGTTGGTCCCTGATAAAAGTATCAAGTAGGCACTCAGTGTTAAGTCTTTTTCCTTCTTTTCCTTTAATGCTATTTTATGACTTTCCCTTCCTTCCTTTTTTCCTTCCTTTTTTTTTTGGAATTTTGACATTTCAAAAGATACATATTTTAGGAGAATAAGGATGGGAGTAATACTTGAAATAATTAAAAATATTTACAATGAAAACTGGGCTATAATGTCCAACTTGTATCTCCTTAGATTTCTAATGAGGCCTAGAGATAATACTTGTAGAGTTTTTAATGTATTCCCTAGCACAGAGAAAAGACAATAAAAGTTTGCTATTTGTATTCTAAACAAATATGTTTTTATTCTAAAATGTTTATTAATTAGCAAACTACTTACCTCTGCCATCAAAGGGATAAGCTCAAATAAAAACATATATTTAAAAATAGATTTGGGGCCTGATGGCATGGTCTAGTGGCTAAAGTCCTCACCTTGAACGTGCCGGGATCCCACATGGGCACCTGTTCTAATCCCAGCAGCTCCACTTCCCATCCAGCTCCCTGCTTGTGGCCTGGGAAAGCAGTCAAGGATGGCCCAAAGCTTTGGGACCCTGCACCTGCGTAGGATACCCGGAGGAGGTTCCTAGATCCTGGCTTTGGATTGGCATAGCATTGGCAGTTGCGCTCACTTGGGGAGTGAATCATCGGACGGAAGATCTTCCTCTCTGTCTCTCCTCCTCTCTGTATATTTGACTTTCCAATAAATAAATCTTAAAAAAAAATAAATTTGTTCTTGGAGTGGGCATTTAGTGTAGTGGTTAAGATGCCCACGTCCTACTCCCACATTGGAGTATACAGATTCCATCCCTAGCTCTGGCTCCCAATTCCTGCTTCCCACCAAGTTGACCCATAGGAGGCAGGGGTGATGGCTCAAAGATGGTTCCTGCCATCCACATGGGAGTCGGAGATTGTGAACTTGCCTCTCGCCTCCATTGTTAGCTCTGCCTCAGCTGTCGTAGGGCTCCATGTTTGTCTCTCAAATAACTAACAATACTCCAAAAGCAGCAGATTTGTCCTTGGTCAAATAATATAATTGTGGAAAATTAAATTCTATAGTATGATTTATATCCTATAATTATAAATGGTCATAATTGTAAATATATACTCATAAAAAAGGCAACCCTAAAAATGGCACAAAAGGATGGCTAGCTCCATTTTTATAATAAAAAGATCACTTATTTTCATGTGGTTAAGTAGAGCAGGTTGGTTTGTAAATAAGCAATGGCCTAGTTTTCAAGATGTGTCTCTACTTATTGGCCCCAGGCTTGGGGACCATTTGGATCACTCTGTAGTCACTATGCCTCACAGTTAAGATCCCAGCCAAGGGATGCCCCTGTTTCATATCATAGTACCTAAGTTTGGTGTCTGGATCTGCTTCTCACTTTAGTTTCCTGCAAATGCAGACTTTGGGAGATAATGGTGACAACCCAAGTGACTGCATTCCTGCCACCCATATGGGAGGCTTGGACTGGGTCCCTAACCCCAGGATCCAGTCCCGGACAGGGCCACTATAGGTGGTCAGTGGGGGTGGTAGACTAGTTGATGGGAGTATTCTCTGTGTGTTCCCTATGTGCATCATATAAGTAACTTTTAAAAACTATAAGTTTGTTTTGGTGAAAAATTAAAATCCATGCATTTTCACAATAGATATCTCTCCCAATTTTCTAAGACCTCAGGTATAAATGCCAGCCATGAAGAGGTGATGGGTAATGTGTTGATTAATTAAGAGTTGGTTGACTCTTGTGATGGGAGGTTCATAATCTCTAATCAAGTGAGCAAAAAAGGAAAAATCTTTTTGAATGAGATTATATGATCAAAGTTCTCTTTCTTCACGAAATTCACTGTCAGTACATGGATTTCCTAGTTGTTGTCTAACAATATAACTGAGACATGAATATAACACATTCTGCATTTGTTGTATGCTATTTAACATTAAAGCCAAAGAATTCACAGTTGATATCCAGAGCTACTGGAAAGCTCCAGTGATGGACTTCTGGGGACATATGAGCAAACTCTCATGACTCTGTTGGTGCTGCCCATGTGGCCTGGTCGAATCCTACCTGTGCACAGCAGGCAAGATGCCAGCCCAGGTCTTTTCACCATCCTTGCCTTGCTTTCAGGTTATGCTTACAAATGGAACAATTAGAGATTCTTCAAGCTGCAGGAAGCAGTGAGTGGTCGTGACATCAGTTTTCTAAGAAAAACGACTAGTTTCCCAGAGGTTTTAAACTCACTGAGAGTAGAATCAAGCGTTATTTTTCTCTGTATCTTGCTCTTCTTTATCTTCCTATTTATTCCTAATGCCTAATCCAGGACCTGATGTAATATGGGGGTACTTCAAAAATTTCATGAAAAATTGAACTAAAAGATATTGATTTTGGTGTAAAGTATTTAAATCCATACATATTTTCCACAATATGCATTTTTCATAAACTTTTTGAAGTCCCTTGTATGATGCAATTTGTTTTTGGATGATAGAACTTTAGATACACATCAGTACGATAAACAGTGTCTTAATGACAAAGGCTAACATTTACTGAGATGGAGTGTCACTGCTCTAAGTAGTTTTCCTGTATCAACTTATTTCTTTTTCTAAAGATGCATTTTATGGGAAAGGCAGATTTACAGAGAGAAGGACATACATAGAAAGATCTTCCATCTGCTGATTCACTCCTCAAGTGGCCACAATGGCTAGAACTGAGCCGATCTCAAGCCGGAGGAGGAGCTAGGAGGAGGTTCCTAGCTCCTCCTCCGGGTCTCCCCCATGGGTGCAGGGTCCCAAGAGCCTTGGGCCATCCCCAACTGCTTTCCTAGGCCACAAGAAGTGAGGTGGATGGGAAGTGGAGCAGGCAGCACACAAACTGGCACCTACATGATGCTGGTACATGCAAGGCAAGGATTTAGCCATTGAGACATCATGCTGGGCCCCTACAGCAACTTCTTTAGTCCTTTCTTTTATATTCTTTTTTTTTCTTTTAAGATTTATTTATTTGTATTGGAAACTCAGACATACAGAGAGGAGGAGAGACAGAGAAAAAGATCTTCTGTCTGATGATTCACTCCCCAGGTGACCACAATGGCTGGTTCTGTGGTGACACAAAGCTAGGAGCCAGGAACTTCCTCCAGGTCTCCCATGGGGGTGCAGGATCCCAAGGCTTTGGGCCATCTTCCACTACCTTCCCAGGCCACAAGCAGGGAGCTGGAAAGGAAGCAAGGCCACTGGGATTAGAACCAGCGCCCATATGGGATCCCGGGGCGTTCAAGGAGAGGACTTTAGCCGCTAGGCCACCGTGCTGGGCCCAACTTCTTTAATCCTTACATCAACTCTTTGGGAAAGTTACTATTATTAGTCCTGATCATAATGGAAAAAAAATTGGGACACAGTTGAAATAACTCAACTACAGCTACTAATTGGTAAAAAAAAAAAAAGAGGTTGAACCAAGTCCAAGGGCTTGAGCTCAGCCCAAGTCCTTAACCGCAAGACTCCACTGCTGATATAAAAATGAGCTTCTATCTATGAAAGATCTAAGTTATAAAAATATAGAAATATTTATGTCTGGCCTTGAAATTACAATAAAAGGTAAAAATTGATAGCAACAAACAGTTACATGGAGAATTCTAAAATGTGCCCTCTTTCTTAGTTTCCTCCGTTCTAACCTTCCACTACTACAACTGCACTCTCTAATATAGCAACTTCTGGTCACACCTGGCCATTTACTTAAAATTAATTATAAAGTACAAAGTCAATGTTTCAGTTGTACTAGTCCATTTTAAATGCTCGAATGTCACAATTGATTAGTGATAACCATATTGAGTAGTGCAAAATAAAACATTTTTATTACCACATAAAATTCTGGGACTAGCACTGTTCTATGCATCATTTTCATATTAATAGATTGGTTTGTGTGGGGATTAGTTAAGATTGTGGCTTCCCTTTTGAACATGAAAGTTTGGTAAACACATAGAACTCCTTTAAAATAACACATCTGCAATAAAAAAATTTTAAATAATACATGTGAATTATTTTCATATAAGTATGACTTAGTCTAGTGATGGTTCATCAAGTTTGAAGAAGAAACTTTTTTGAAAAGTATTTTCCAAGGGATCACAGTCAGGTTTGTAAAATCATTACATGTTCCAGAAAAAGAAATTTCAAATATTTATGTAAGTTCAGTAGTCATTTGTGGAGAATTTTAAAACTGAAATTGAGATTACTTCTTGACATTCCTATCCATAAGCCCAGAGTGGATGAAAAGGCAGAAAACTAGAGGAAGGATGATGCAGGAACAGATGAATAGGACCTAAAGGTTCCACGAAATCCCCAACATTCATGCCATTTGTTAGAGAAGATGTCATTAACAGCAGAAGAAGACAGTAACAGCACAAAAACTGCAGGAGAGGAGCTGGAACAGTGGTGTAGCAGGATAATCCCCCATCTGCAGTGCTGACACCCCAAATGGGCATCGGATCGTGTCCTGGCCACTCCACTTCCAGTCCACCTCCCTTCTTATAAACTGAGAAGTGGAGGATGGTTCAAGAACTTGGGCCCCTATACACACATGGGAGGGTTTGGGCCACTGCACCCATATGGGAGACATGGAGGAAGTTTCTGGCTCCTGGCTTCGAAATGACTTAGCCCTGGCCACTGCAGTCATTTGGGGAGTGAACCAGCAGATGGAAGATTCTCCTTCTCTCTCTCTCTCTTTCATTTTGTAAATCTACCTTTCAAATAAAAATAGAGAAAATTTTAAAAAGAAAACTGCAAGAGAAAGAATGCACTCTAGACTATGGATCCAATGTCACATTTCAGGACAAAAGTAATTAAATCAAACTAGTGTGAGATTCTTTCAGTCTCCTATGCCTCTCCTTCTTTAACACTGTTTCTATGTTCTAAAGTAGTTTTGAGTTTTAAATATTTTAATGATGATCCAACCAAGACGATATTCAGGAAAAAAAATATATGTGGAACATTTTGAACTTTACCAAGAGTAGAAATTTGAAATCAATGAAGATCAATAATTTTTCACTTACCTTATGTCACTGTTTTGGAATGTGAATTTGACTCTACTAGCGAGTAATCCATACCTACTTTTGAATTATTCATTGGGGCAGTTTCCATCTAGCAGACTACTAAAAGATCCTTGAGAAGTCCCCTCTGTCCAGAATGAGGATGGCAAGGGAGCACATCAATACACATTAAATATTTAGTGCAAGTGCTGAAAACAATACATTCGTAAGGTGGTTCTAAAGGTCAGAAAAATAAAGAATAATAAACTATCTGTGACAGAAAACAGTAAGTAAACTGTCAACACAAAGATTAATGCTATAGTGAACAGAATTTAAGGATATACTTAGCTGCCTCCCTTCAGAAATTATAGCTTAAATTCATTGCAAGTTCTTATGGTTTCCATATGTGTTTTAAAAAGGAGCTTATAAATCATATTTTTAAAAAGTAAACATTAAAAAAATCACCAACAGAAATTACTGTTTGAAGTAACACTTCTATCTCTTTGCAAACTGGAGAATCCTGAAACACTAATGATTATTTTCTGATTGTACTTGTTTAAGCTAATTTCAGTTTCTTCTGACATGATGCGTGGTATTAGTTGACTGATTAGCCATCAACTTTAATGATTTCTTAGTAAAGCAGTCTGAGTAGGTAGAATGTTCAACAAATCTTTTAGTGTGGTCAGTATTTGCTGCAGTATTGGAAAGCACATAACTAAACTTTGTTGGAATTGTGTGCAAAATAATAATAAATAGGTTTTGTTCAAAAGCTTGAAAGCTTTTCTTATGAGAAAACCAGAGATCTTAAATGTGGGTTTGTTGATGTCTATTCTATGTAGGAATATTTCTTCCTCTTATTTTCTGCTTTTTGGTCATATTCTTTTTTAGCTTTATTTACTTACTTTTATTTATCTGAATGAGAGACATAGAGACACCGAGAGAGACTTCTACCTGTTCAATCCTCAAAGTACTCACAACAGCTGGGACTGGGCTAGTCCAAAACCAGACACACCTTTGGATCTCTTACATGGATAGCAGGAACTAAAGTGTTTGGTTCCTCACCAGGCACATTAACAGGGTGCTGGAGGGCAAGCAGAGTTAGGACTTGATCCCAGGCACTCTAATGTGGGATTCAAGCATCCCAAGTAGCAGCTTTATCAGACATCACAGGGCCTATCCTAGGTTTTAGCTTTATTTTAAATGGCTGATGTAGATTCATGTCTATCCATGTCTAGCTGTTCTTAAAGTACAGCAGGAACTATAGTTAGGACATTGTATAAGCTTAGACTAAGGAAAGATTACCTGTTGAAGCTAAGAAAATGCCAATGGTCCCTTTAGCTTACCAGTCTGCTTCTGACAACAGCTTTGAGGGGGTATAATTGCTTTTTAAAAAAAGCATCAGCACTTAATATTATGAATGATTATGATTTTTAAACATCAGTGTTTCTCTATTTAGATAAGAAATTTACTAAGGTAGGGACTATTTATTATTGCTTTCCCCAGCACTAGGCATTAACTAAAGTCATATTAATTAATAAAAACAGGTAATAAATTGCTTCCCAAAATTAGAAGTACCACTTAAAAACATTTTCCCAGAACTCCTGCAAATTTCAGTTGATGCTCTTGAAAGCTAGTATTCCATAATTTGCATACTATGATTTTATAAACATCAGTCTTTATTTTTTCAACCCTGATGGGTTTTAGGAGTTCTAGCCTGCCATCCTAAGGTAGAATACCCCCTCGAATCATCCCCATTCCCATCAGATCTGTCTTTAACTCTGCTCTTTCTTTGAAAGGAAACCACCAGAATGCCTTATCAGCCTCCCAACAACACTGATATTTTCCCTGATGTATGCTGCAAGTCTCACGCACTTCTCTGCTGTAGATGAAGAGGAAGATACTGGTTTCTGTTTCATTTCTACCTCAGTGCACCCCAGTTAGTGAGTTGGCAATCTCCAGCAGAATGAGCAGATTTAATCAGTGAATAACCTACTGTTACCTTAAGGCTCGCCCGGGACTGTAAGAACTCAAACTAAAATTAAGCCCAGAATATTAATAGCTGTTTTCTTCATGATCATTACATTACGCTTATGTTATACTGTTAATTGGTATGTAGAAGGTCTTGCTTGATGCTTGGTTCTATTACTCATCAACTATAAAGCTTCCAACAAGTTATATAAATACATTGAACACTAGTTGCCTCAGTGGTACACAGGAGATAATAAACTTCCCTTTGTGGGGTGTTGTATAGTTGAATCAAACTGACAGGCACTTTATTGAGTGTTCACTATAAACATGACTACCAAATTTTTAAATGATTTTTCTCTTTTGTCTTGGCATTTCTCACTCAAAATAAGTTAAATTTTAACTGGAAAATTGGAAGCTTTTACTCTTCAATCCCACTTTTTATTTTTTTGCTATGACTGCTAAAAAATATTTCTAGTAAAATACAGTACATCAAAGACAAACATTGCATTTCTGCTGTCCTCTACCAAGCATCAAATTTCACCAAGGTGAAATTAGGCATATAAAACCGCTACAGCATGCAACAACATGGATGAATCTCAAAAGACTCAGAGAGAAAATCTAACAGAGAAAACAAAAAGGCTATATGTTCTCTGATTCCATTTACATAAAAATCACTTACAGAAAAAAAAATTACAAATGCAGAAAATGAACTAATGGATAACAGGAGCAGAGAGTGAGGAAGAGATCAACTTGAGTCTTGCTTCCCTCTAACTTCAGGACTAAGATTAGCAAAAAGCATTCTGAGGTCAAAATCCCTAAGCTGAACAGTGAATAGTACAAACCACCAGAATAGCCGCCTTCCAACAACATTGATATGACACGTTGCCTAGACTGACTTGGACAAAGTCCATTTAATTGCCTTGTGGCCAGCCTTGTTATAATATAAAGATATTATTTTATAGTTATAACTCTCTATTTTGCATACATTAGAATTTATTCTGTGCTTAGAATCCTTTAAGAATTGTTAAGAGTGGTAGCTCATGTGTTTCTAAATGAAAAACAACAATCATGCATCCAGAGAATAAAAGGAGGTAAGAGATTAGCACCAAAGTTAGATGTTTTCTGAATCTGAAAGCTGTCCTTTGAGATTTCTACCCCAGAATCAGTATGGGATCCAGGGTCTGCTGATGGCAACAATGCAGATAGGGAAGGAAACATTACTAATATCCTGAGGGGTCACAAATGCATAGTCAGCTCATGAACCTTGTCTCTCACTTGGAGAGACAAATCAAGTGAAAGAATCCCTCCTTTACAATCTTTAGGTTCCCACTGTACTTCAATGATTTTTTTTTGCCTCCCAGGCATGCTTTAAATATTTATTTTTAACATTACCTTAATAGAAAAAACTTCTGTGGGAATACACCTTACATTTCTGCTGAGATGATCCCAATTTATTTTATGATTTTTAACTTTAGTTTTAAGAACTTCCCAGACTCCCTTTTTATTTGCCCAGCCTAAAAGCAAATAGGTGCATTAGTGAGAATAGGTATCTTAATGGAGTATGCATTCAGTTTCACTACAGAGAAATGAACTCAGCAGCAACACTAAAAATACAAAAATAAATCATTACTAAATACCTAAGGAGGATCATAAAAAGCCTTTATATCAATTACTTAGAAATTAACCATGTAAAAACCTTGGACAATGTCTGTAATGCCTAAGATAATACAGTCTTTGGGATTAGTGGCTTCTTCCCATAGCCTACAAATGTCTAACACCATTGGACAAAATTAGAAGCTATATTTGGCTATCATTACAGAGAGGCTCAAAGAATAGTCTGATTAGTTTTAAATCCCAGTAGTTCAGATTTAGGTTCAGATTTTGATTTATTTTTCTCATTTTCCCTAATACTACAAGAGAATTGAGAGAAAGGACAAATTGTACTATAGTTAGGATTTAGTCTGACAATTAGAGTAGAACAAAAAAAAAAGCTTGCATACTTCTAAATGTCTCTGGTGTTGCTGGCTTTATTTCAAGCCTTGTGTTGACACAAGGGTATAACCGCAGTAAGAGGTGCTACCAAAAGAAGAATGAGAGGTAAATTGCTGGCTAGAAAAGGCTAAATTGAAAGTGAAGTAGTATCCTAGGCTTCCTGTTTTTGACTCCAAACTGTCTCAGAATTTTTGCTAGCTTCTCTAGGACTTCCCAATCTTTTTAAGGTCTTCTCTCTTTTGGACTTTGACACTCTTTCACCCAGACTTACTCAATTATGTAACTAATTCTAGGGGGCTTCATCTCTATCTACAGCTCTTCATTTACTACTTCTTTCTTTCACAAATGATTCTCAGGGTGAAAAATGTTTCCAACTGACAACAACTGGCTGCTTGACTTTAGGGGATTATAAACCCTTGCTTTAAGGATCTGAGATAATCCTGTCAAGGAACCACAGCAGACCTTCTAATTCCTTAAATCAGTAAACATACAGGGCATGTGTAAAACCTTGTGTTATTATGTCATGAATGATAGAAGACAGACTGAGCAGATCCAACCTCAAACAGCAGGAAAATCAGTGTGTCAGATAAGCAAGTAAACAAGTAAGTATCCTGAAAGCAGAGTTGAACTATCCTTTAAGGACTGAATCAGCCATGGCATGTATGAGAAGCAGCAACTAACTCCGAAAATATTAAGAAAAGACTTCACAGGTTAAGAGACTTTCAGGCACCAAAGTAAGGCACTGAAGGAGGAGTAAAAGCCATACCAGTGGCGAAAGGACAGAAGATGGAGAGACTGGGGAGTCATTCAGAAAAAGGCATTGGTTCTTTGTCAAAAGGAACTGCACACGGAAGAGAACAGACGGTAAGAAAGTAAATGGCATTTTCCAAAAATAGCAAGCAGTCTGGAATGGCTGGAACATAAGGTGCACAGAGAGCTTGATGAGCACTGCTGTAACTATAGGGTGGTGGCACATCATGAAAGGTTTTGAATGCTGGGCTGACAAGACTCTTCTCTCTGATCAAAAGAATTTAGCCTCATAAAAAAAAAGTATGTAAAGATCAAGAAACCTCTACTCAAGAGCACAGTCATTGGAATGGGCAAAATGTATAGTTTGGAACACATGTTAATGTATAACAACAAATACATATTTTAAAACATATTCTTTACAACATGTTTTATTTATTTATTTATTTCAAAGACAGAGAGAGGGAAGAGATGAGAGACAGACAGAGAGAGAGATTTTCTATCCACTGGTTCACTTCCAAAATGGCTACAATGACCAGAGCTAGGCTGGTCCAAAGTCAGGAGCTAGGAGCTTCCTCATGGTCTCCCACATAGGTGTAGGAGGCCAAGCACTCAGGTCATCTTCCACTGTTTTTCGGAGGCTCGATGCAAGTGCAGCAGCCAGGATTCAGACTGATGGCAATGTGGAAAGCCAGCACCAAAGGCAGAGGATTTACCAGCTAGGTTGATAGCACCAGTCCCTGCCTATCTATTGTGGGCCACAAAACTGAGGTAAAGTTCCCTTTGAGTGATTTGTTAGACACAATGTTCAAAGCCACTTCTAGAGACCTTATAGTAGCCAGGTAGGAATAAGAATGCTAGCTTCTTTTCTTCCCTACCCATTCCCACCAAAAAACAAAGCAAGAGACAGGAAGTGTGTGTAATATATACTCAGATGTACTGACATAAAATACACAATATCCATGAGAATTTTATACATTGCCAAAAGGAATGGCTATAAAATTCACATTGCCAATAGAAAATAAAATAGAAATATCTCTCGTTCAAGAACTGTGAATTTCAGAGAAGGAGGACAAGCGGTCGGTGGCTAAATCAGACACAGGTGACTGTCTCCCTGAACAGACTTGAGTTAGAACAGCTGTTCACATACTAAGTCATCTTCACAAGAGCTAAAGAAGCCAGGTGGAGAGATCATGGAGCCTAGTCTTAGTATACTAAGAAATGATGTTTTAAAAAAAACAGGAAACAGAGTGCTCTTGTCATCCCTCCCTCAGCTTGAAGTCGTGTAACATGGGGAGAGATGCTGTCTCATCTTCTGCTTATAATTGAATCTAGACCTTGAAGTTGAAAACCAGGCCCAGGCCCACTATAATAGAACCAGGGCTAAATATGGTCGGATATGCCTACTACCTGCTCTTCCCTCCATTCCCCCAGGTCCCTAAACTAGTAATTGTAGACTTTGGACTCTCCTTTGGTTAGGCAGTCAAGAATTAACTTCCCCCATCTCTCTCCCACTCCTGGCAGATAGTGCAACAAGAACCAGCTGCTGGGGACAATGCTAGGAAAGTTTGCTTAGGATTTTGCTGGAGATGCAGAGCCAGTGCTGCTGCAGTGAAACCAGGCACTTGCTAAAGCACAAAAGCAGCCCCCACCCCCTTAGGCCAGTGCCAGCAGACAGAGCTGCTCCACCTGCCCTGGCATCAGGAAGAGACTTACATCCTAAATGGAAGTTAAATTGCTCCTCAGCAACCAAAAAATGGATCAAGGAAGAAATCAAGGAGCTTTTAAAACATCTTAAAATGAGTGAGAAGAGAAATATAAAATATCAAAAGCTTGAGGATATAGCAAAAGTATTTCTGGGCCCAATGCAATGGCCTAGCAGCTAAAGTCCTCTCCTTGAACACTCAAGGATCCCATAGGGCACCGGTTCTAATCCCAGCAGCTCTATTTTTCCATCCAGCTCCCTGCTTGTGGCTTGGGAAAGTAGTTAAGGATGGCACAAAGCCTTGGGAACCTACATCTGAATGGGAGACCTGGAGGAAGTTCCTGGTTCCTGGCTTCAGATTGGCGTAGCACCGGCCTTTGCGGTCACTTGGGGAGTGAATCATTAGATAGATCTTCCTCTCTCCAATCTTTTTTTTTAATCTTTTTTTTTTTAAGATTTATTTATTGGAAAGTCAGATATACAGAGAGGAGGAGAGACAGAGAGGAAGATCTTCCATCCAATGATTCAATCCCCAAGTAAGCACAACGACCAATGCTATGCCGATCCGAAGCTAGGATCCAGGAACTTCTTCCTGGTCTCCCACACGGGTGCAGGGTCCCAAAGCTTTGGGCCATCCTTGACTGTTTTCCCAGGGCACAAGCAGGGAGCTGGATGGGAAGTGGAGCTGCTGGGATTAGAATGGCGTCCATATGGGATCCTGGCGCGTTCAAGGAGAGGACTTCAGCCGCTAGGCCAAGCCACCAGGCCCATCAATAAATAAATCTTAAAAAAAAAAAAAAGTATTTTAAGAAGGAAGTTTATGGCAATCCATACCAACATTAAAAAAAAAAGCACACAAAGATCTCATGAACAACCTGGTGCAAATCAAGCTCCAAATTGGCAGAATGGAAGAAATAGTAAAACTCAGAAGGAATACATGAAATAGGGAATAAAAATGTTGAAATAAAAGCTAATTTTTTGAAAATATATATAAATGTAAAACTCCTTTACCTGGAATAATAAAGATTCAAATAAAATTAGAAATGAAAAGGGAAACACTACAACTGACAGCACAGAAATACAATAGATCTCTAGAGATTATTACAAACAATTATATGCGAAACAAATTAAATAGCCAAGAGGAAATAAATTCCTAATCATGAATACCTTATCAAGAATGAATCATGGGGACTTGGTGTGATGGTTCATCTCACAAGTGCTGGCATCCCATTATGGGCACAGGCTCATGTCCCTGCCTTTCCACTTCCCATCGAGTTCTCTGCTTGTGGCCTGAAAAATAACAGAGGATGACCCAAAGCCTTGAGAGCCCACTTGCAGTGTGAGAAATGTGGAACAAGCTCCTGGATCCTGGCATAGGATCAGCTGAGCTTTGGCCGTCATGGCCATTTGGGGAGTGAACAGCAAATAGAAGCTTTTTCTCTCTGTTTCTCCTTCTCTCTAGACTAAATCCCAAAGTCACATAACATCTAAACAGATCAATCAAAAAACTGAGACTAAATCAGAGTAGAAAATTCTTCCATTAAAGAATGGCTTCTGTGGTGAAATCTATAAAACATTTAAAGATAAATTAACATTATTTTTCTTAAATTATTAAAAAAAAAAAGGCAGAAGAAAAGGAGAATTCTTCCAAACTTGTTGGGTGGGGTCAGCATTACCCTCATATCAAAACCAAAAAAAGAGGCCAATATCCTTGCTGAACACAGGTGCAAAAATTCTTAACAAAATATTGGCAAACTGGATTTATAATAAAATCATTATTCACTATGATTACATGGCATTCATCCCAGGGATATAAAAAGATCAACAAGTGTGATATGCTACATCAACAGAATAAAGGACAAAACTCACATGATTGTCTCAATAGGTTTAGAAAAGTCATTAGATAAAATCCAATGTTCCCTTCATGATAAAAACTCTATCCCTGGAAACAACCTAGGCACAGGAAGAATGTACCTCTTTATAATAAAATCATAAGGAATGAGGAAAAGGTGAAGGTTGTCTCTCTAATATGTGGAACAAGACAAGGATACTCACTTTCAACAGTATTGGAAATCATAGCCAGAGCACCCAAATAAGTGAAAGAAACAGAAAATCCAAATTGGAAAAGAAAAAGTCTAACTGCCACGTTGCAGAAGAGATACCTTATATGCAGAAAAACTCAAGACTTCAACAAAAAGCTATTAGAGTTAATAAACCAACTCAGCAAAGTTGCAGGATATAAAGTCAACTGCACAAACCAGTATGGCTATCATACAACAATAACGATTTATCTATAGAAGTCAAGAAAGCAATTCTATTTTCATACCTACACACACACACACACACACACACACACACTTACCTAGGAATAAATTTAACTGAAAAAAGTGGAAAACATAATGAAAACTAGAAAAAAACCACAAAGAAAAAAATCTAAGCGAATAAAGTCATGGAAAGATGTCCCCTCTTTATAGACTGGAGAAATCAGTATCATTCAAACATCCATGCCATCAAGTCACTGAATCAGAAAAAACACTGTCAACATTTATATGGCAGGGCTGAAGGGGTGCGGAGAATGTCATGATATAGTAGGCTAAACTTCTGCCTGCTGCACCAGGATCTCACAAAGGCCCAGTTCTAGTCCTGGCTGCTGTACTTCTGATACAGGTCCCTACTTTTGTCCTGTGAAAGCAGCAGAGAATGGCTCAAGGCCTTGAGACCCTGCACCCACATGGGAGATGTAGAAGAAGCTTTTGGCTCCTGGCTTTGGATCAGCTCAGCACTGGTCATTGTGGTCAGTTGGGAAATGACCAAAAGATGTAAGATCTTCCTGTCTCTCCTGTAATTATGCCTCTTAAATAAAAATAAAATAAATTATTTCACAAAAAATAGTGTGAAATCATAAAGGAGCTCAAGTAGCCAAAAAATGAGGAGCACCAAGAAGGAAGCTGGAGGTGCTGTAACATCTGACTTAAATAAGGTATAGGGGCTTGGCACAATGGCTCAGTAGCTAAATCCCTGCGTTGCATGCACCAAGATCTCATATGGTATCAGTTCATGTTCCAGCAGCTCTACTTCCCTTCAAGCTCCCTTCCTGTGGCCTGGGAAAGCAGTAGAGGATGGCCCAAAGTCTTGGGACCCTGCACCTGTGTGGCAGACCCAGAAGAAGCTCCTGGTTCTTGGCTTCGGATATGCTCAGCTCTGGATATTGTGGCCACTTGGGTAGTGAACCAGCAGATGGAAGATCTTTCTGTCTTTCCTTCTTTTGTAAATCAGCCTTTCTGATAAAAATAAATCTTAAAAAAGTTATAAAACAACAATAATTAAAATAGTGTGGCATAAAAACAGACACATAGACCAATGAAAAGGAATAGAAGTCAGAAGTAAAACCATGCAACCAATCTATGGTCAGCTGATCTCTGACAAAGACCATGTAAGTGACAAAGGGCAGTGTCTAATAAATGATGCTAGGAATATTGGATATTCTTACACAGAAAACTGAAATTAGATACATCATCTCTCATCATGTACAAAAATCAATTCGAAATGTATTAAGAGCTGAATGTAGGAACTGAAACTATTTTTGAACTTCTAAAAAATTTACTTATTTTTATTCTTTTCCATGATATTGATTTATAAGCAAAGGGGTTCATCCCTCTCTCTCCTCTTCCTCGCTCCCCATTATCCCATCCAGCTATTTGTCCCTAAGTCATCATAATAGCACAAAGAACTGAAACTTCTAAATTAATGAAAAGAAAACATAAGAGAAACTCTTCAAAATATTGGAATGGGCAAGGGTTTTTTGTTTGTTTGTTTTATTTTGTTTTGCATCAGACCCAAAGATCATAGGGAAAAAAGCAAAATAAATAAATGGTATTTCCTCAAACTAAGAGCTTTTGCCTAACAAAACAAACCACCAACAGCGTAAAGAGACCACTTACAGAATGGGATAAAATATTTACAAGAGAAATAATCAGGATATAAGGAATCCAAACAATTCAATAAAAAAATCCAAATAATCCAGTCAAAACTGGACATTTCTCAAAGAAGGATGTACAAATGGCCAACAGATGAAAAGTGCTCAACATCACTCTTCATTAGGGAAATTCAAATAAGTCATCCCACTCCAGTCAGAGAGGTTACTATCAAAAGACAAAGAATAACATGCTAGTGAGAATGTGGAGAAAAGTTGATGGGAATGTAAATTATACATCCATTGTATAATTTCCTCAATGATGAAGAATGGAATTTCCTCAAGAAAAAAAATCTATGATCTGGAAATTCCATTACTGAATGCATGTATAGGGGAAATGAAATCATGCTGTTCACCTTCCATGATCAGGTTTATTACAGTATAATTTACAACAGACAAAAAATGGAATGAGCGGCAGTTGAAGAAAATGTGGTACATATACACATTGGAATTCTACCTGGGCATAAAATGGATGAAATCTTGTCATTTGTAACAATGGAAATGGGGCTGGAGATCACTGTATTATATGAAACAAGCTAAATACAGAAAGACAAGTAGCATGTGATATTTACTCATATGTATAAGCTGAAACAGATGATATTAAAGAAGTTAACACTACAATGGTAGTTTGTCAGAGGCTGGGAGAGTAGTGTATGTGGTGGGAAGGTGAGTTTATTTAACAGGTACTATGTTTTAGTTATATAGGGAAAGAAGTTCTGGAATTCTATTGGACACTACAGTTATTACAGATCATGAAAACACACTGTATGTTTTTATAAAAAAATTAAAAGAGAATTTTAAAAGTTCTTACCATACAGAAATGATCAAAGTTTTTGAAAATTTTATTTTATTTTTATTTGAAAGGCACAGTTGAAAGGAGAGATAGAGAAAGGTCTTTCACCTGCTGATTCACTCCCCAAATACCCACATTGGCCAGAGCAGGTCTGAAGTGAAGCCAGGAGCCAGGAACTTCCTTCTGGTCTCTCACGTGGGTTCAGGGGCCCAAGGCCTTAAATATCCTCCCCTGCTTTCTCAGATCATAAACAGGAAGCAATATCTGAAGTGGAGCAATACAGACAGGGCCTAGTACGCATATGGGATGCAGGCACCGCAGACACTGGCCATAAGAAATGATAAATGTTTGAGGCAATAGGGGACTGCCTGTGGTGCCGTGGGTTAACCCACTGTTTTGGGTGCCTGCAACCTATAATGGAGAGTGCTTTGAGCTCTGGCTCCACTTATTTTTCTAATTCAAAAAAATTTAGTTTTTATTTTTAATATTGTTTAAATAGTTGAAAGAGATGAATGCCCATGTGGGTCTTTGATTGGGGTGGGGAGGATCAATATTATGGAGGAAGGTGAGTGGGACAAATGTTTCAATCTTTTTTTTTTCTCCTGTGCCCTCAGGAGGTGGGGGGGGGGCAGGTGGGAATCATTTCTTGTCAAATTACATCAGTGCCAGGGGATAGAAAATGGTCCTTTTATGATACCCCAGAGCTCCTTGATGTGGGAAAGAATGTCCCAAGGACATTATGTGTGTGGTGTCAACAGCCCTGAGACATAGTCAGCTTTATTGCTCCAGGGCTGAGGAAATCTTTCCAAGGTCTACTGATTGACAAAGTCATCTTAGTACATCCATAGACCCAGGTACATGCTGCAAAGCTTGGCCAGGAGAGTGGTACACCCTGTTCTGTTTTCCATCTGACAGGCAGTTGATGTTTCTTACTGGCTAGATTGGCTGGCCATTATGTCCCGTATGTGCATCTAGGCATGCTGTCCACTGCACGGCCATCAGCAACTGAGGAAGCCCAGTCTTGATGTATGCACTCTAAGGCTAGGGCCTGAGTCCAGTGGTCCAGTTGGGGAGTCCTTCAAGAAACCTCGCCTGGCCTCAGATTTGACTTTTATGTGTACCAGTCAGTGCAGGGTCAGGTGCGATCTGTCATCTGTACCAGTCAACACACATACCAGTGGATGCAACTGCCTGGTCAGTTCTACCTCAGTCCCACATCTCATATGAGCTAATGGGAGTTGTGGCACAGTTCGACCAGTCTGCCACAACCCATTCCACATGCATACCTGCAGGTGTTGTGGCCTAGTTGGGAAGACCACTATTAATCTCCACTAGGCCCATCCCGACAAGTCCCAGTTTTTCTGCATGCCAGCCTCTGTTGGGGCCCAGCCCAGCCCAGCCCACATCCCATCTGGCTCTTGTGCACATCCACGGATGTTGCAGCTTAGTTCAACCCAACTCACCCCCAGACCCAAACTTCAGGTATTACAACAGGTGCTGCAACCTTATCCAGCCTGGCCCACCTCAAGTCCTGGTCCTTGTGCTCACCAGCAATAGATACAGCCTAGCATGGGAGGAGTGGCCATGGTTTCCCTGCAGGCATGTTTCCAGCCCTAGATCTTGTTCAGCTTGATATGACTTGCAACCCAGGCCCAGCACTTGCCAACTGGTGCTGTGGCCTAGCTTGGCTGGCTGGCACCTATTCTGGTTCTCAAGCATGATAGTGAGTACAGCACTGGATCCATTCTAATCCAGTTTCCTGTTGACACATCTAGAAGATAGCAGGTGATGGCTCAAGCGCTTGGGCCCCTGCCACCCACATGGTAGACACAGACAGAGTTCTGGGATCCTGGCTTTGGCCTAGCCCTCTTCATGCTGTTGCAAGCATTTGGGAAGTGAACCAGCAAACTGAAGATGTCTCTCTGTCTTTGTTTCTATCTCTGTCACTCTACCTTTCAAGTAGATGAAAATAAAAAACATTTGAGAAATATTTGAGGAGACAGATATATTATGACTACTATACAATATGTATATACATA
Organism: Ochotona curzoniae; assembly: GCF_017591425.1. Taxonomy (NCBI): domain Eukaryota; kingdom Metazoa; phylum Chordata; class Mammalia; order Lagomorpha; family Ochotonidae; genus Ochotona; species Ochotona curzoniae. The sequence continues at coordinate 16,083,183 of NW_024467096.1, read as the reverse complement.
TTAAAATAATACATGGTACTTCATAATGTGTACACTTCTTATTTGCCAATTAAAAAAATCTTTTAAAATGATTTTAAAGAAAGAATTTCAAGAAGGAAACGGCAGAGCACTGAAGCCGCCATGTTAACATAGCTTATGTATATCTGAAGCTGGCCTGACTGACAAGTCTCAACTTTTAGTGAGGATCCATTCAGATCCAAAGGTAAAGTGACCGTTGCAATCCAGTGTAAACTTTTGCTAAGCACTTTAACCCAAGAATGGATGCCATCTCCACCACAGTGTTTTCCTCCCTGCCTTCACATGCATGGGGACAATACCGGAGGCCCTTCTAGAAGTACCCACCTCTTGCCTGTTCTTGTAATGCCATTCTTCTGTTCACTGAAAAACTCAGGCGCTTTTTAATTAATCTTCTGTATTTAAAATGATTTCTCTTCAGGGCACAGTGTTGTGGTACAGTGCGTTAAGCTACTACCTGGGATGCTGTTATCCTACATAAGCACCAGTTTGAATGCTAGCTACTCCATTTCTCATCCAGCCCTTCTCCATTAAAGCACCTGGGAAAGCAGCAGATGACAGCCCAGGTACTTGTGACCCTGTCACCCATAAAGGAGACCCAGATGCAACTCCTACACGTCCCACTCTCCACCCTGCTCTGGTTCCTGGCTGCTGGCTTTAACTACCCTAGTCACTTGGACAGTGAAGCAGTGGAAAGAAGATTTTCATTCTATCTGCCTTTCAAATAAATACACTTTCTTTTTTTTTTTAAATTTTCATTAGTTTTATTGGAAGGTCAGATTTACAGAGAGAAGGAGAGACAGAGAGAAAGATCTATCTCCTACATGGGTGCAGGATCCCAAGGCTTTGGGCTGTCCTTGACTGCTTTCCCAGGCTACAAGCAGGAAGTAGAACAGGAAGTGGAACAGCCAGGACATAAACTGGCGCTCCTATAGGATCCCAGTGCATGCAAGGCAAGGACTTTTTAGCCCCTAGGCTACTGTGCTGGGCCCAAGGTTTTTTTTTTTAATGTTCCCTCTTCATAAAGTCTTCACTAATGGAGGCAAGATAATAAGTTTGCAACCATACCAGTATGTAATCTTAAATGGATGCATGATTTAAACTTGCATTTATGGTAAGTACGGCTGCTACTACTGTTGCAACTGTGGATGACAGTGGCTGTGGTCAACAACACACGCTGAGTACCGAGATACTATGCTGGGCAGACTCACAGGTCTGAAAAATTATCAGTAGATGATCCCATTGTTACCTGATTCCCTTGTTATCTGGGTTTTAGCTCTATTTCTCGAGTTTTTTCCTAAAGGAAAAGCCATGGAGGGAGGTTTGTGTGATGGTGGTGGGGTCAACTCAGGTCAGACAATTTCGTTTCTTATTAATACCGTTAGTAAGAAAAACTCACTGATGGTTTTAAAGAAAGATTTCGGTCACTTAATTACAGCTTCTTTAATATCTGTGTGTTCTATTTGTGCTCTCAACTTTCAAAAGATATATTGGCCATTAAGTTTATCTGTAAAATAAGTTGGCCCTTTTAGGAAATAAAATTATGGAGGGAGGATATTATGCCTTTTTTATTTCAGTCTTATAATTATTTGGAAATGCAGTTGAGTAATAAGCATTACTCTTTTTAAAACAAAAAAAATAAATTGACAAAAAATATACAAAATGATGATTTAGTATATGTGTACATTCTGAAATGATCACAATTAATCTAATCACTTCACCATGCGTTTTTCAACTACATTAATACAACACACCCATAACCATAATCGTCAGTGGAAAAACTAAAGCAGGCATTTACTGCACCTATAAATTCTGCTCAGGCAATTAATAGGGACATACACCAAGCTTCGTGCTTCATGCTACATTTAAAAGGTTCAAAAGTTCATTACTGTTAATGCACTAAGCTATCACCATTGAACTTCAAAAAAGACCACCTTGTCACACTGAATCCACCAAGATGATTTGATTGACGGTATATACTGGATCAGAGTCAGGTTAATTCATTTAGCCTTTATCAATTTCAGACCAGCAGCAGATCTAAAGTCAGATACTCTCAACTAATCTGAATTAAACCCTCTTGATTAGATTATTCCTAGATCATTTAGCTAAATGGGAAATATTTCAGTATAACAATTTCCAAGGCACTTTATGTGTAGTTCAAAACTAGTACACAAATTTAAACTTCCACTTTGTCTTTTTAGTTTTGATTTGGCCAGAATATACCTCTATCCACTGACTATGAAAAAGAGGTTTTTTTTTCTTTTTTGCTTTGTTTTTTCTCCTTGAATAAAATAATTTGGTACTTTAAGATATTTTGTCTTCTGAGCCACAGCTTAACAGCATTAGCACAAGCAGTTGATCCAAGGGTACTGAACAGCAGCTGAGTCAGTCTAATCACTTACACTGGGGAAAGCCCTTGGAATTCAGAGGCACACTGCCCAGCTGGAGAGACAAATCTAATCTCTGCTAATGATGTTCCTCCAGCTCTTCTCTCTCTGGGCTGGGCTTTTTACACATGCGCACGTAATTACATATGCACACTCAGAGTCCAGTGAGCCAAACCACACAGAGCCCAGGATTAAATTACACAGTAAGACTTCCAGGCGTCATCTGGCCTCTACATCCTGTCTAATAAACCTTGTCCATGGTTCATATTGTGGAGCTGTTAAAGATCTTAAGAGGTTCAAAAACCTACCATTAAACACTAAAATCCGGAGGTGATAATATTATGCTTTTATTTTGAGACTGAATGAAATAAGCTTGATGTCTTAAAAAGACTTAAGTTAAGAAACACATATTAGGAAAAGACACATGAAATCTGTCTCAAGTAAGACTTGAGGAGACTGTTGATAAAATACACATAAAACAAGAGGTAAAAAGGTGAAGGAAACATATGCATAAAATGTCAGGGGGGGGAAACCCACTCAAGGTAGAAAGAATAAAAAAGGTAGATAAAAATAATCAGAGCTGGTCTGACACAGTAGCCTAGCAGCTAAAGTCCTCGCCTTGAATGTGCCAGGATCCCATATGGCATAATCCTAGCATAATCCTAGCAGCCCTGCTTCCCATCCAGCTCCCTGCTTGTGGCCTGGGAAAGCAGTCAAGGACGGCCCAAAGCCTTGGGACCTTGCAACCGTGTGGGAGATCCAGAGCAAGTTCCCAGCTCCTGGCTTTGAATTGGCTCAGCTTTGGCCTTTGCAGTCACTTGGGGAGTGAATCATTGGACGGAAGATCTACCTTACTGTTTCTCCTCTCTGTATATCTGCCTTTCCAATAAATAAAATAAATCTTAAAAAAAAAATCAGTGTGCTAACAACTTTTCTTTTTTCATTTCATTTCATTTTATCACACAGTTTCATAGGCTCTGGGGTTCCCCCAACCCCCCCCCATGCCCTCTCCCCATGGTAGTGTGCTAACAACTTTAAAAAACGCTTCACAAATAGCAACCAGAGATTTCTATGGACCAAAGTAAAGAGAAAGACACAGTTAATTATTCAAGTAAAATGAAAACATACAACTTGGCTACTGAGAAAGAGTTTTTACTCACAGTAAAGCCTGAGGCCTTTTTTTCATTGATACTTGCAAAGTGAGGAAAGCAAAATCACTTCCACAATCCATTCACAGCTACTGTGTCTTTCCTAGCACTTTTCCACAGCACCTTTCCATACAGGCAAAAGTTCCTCAATTTTCAGAGAAGTCATACAGTCAGAGTTTCCTTGCAAACCATTTGTCCAAAGTCTTATTTTCAGAAGGGCATGGACTGCCTCTCCTTCAAAAGATTTTCCTGACCATTATTTTATCCCACTCAAGCTTTCAAAAACACGTAGTAGCTAAAAATTACAGGTTATATGCCCCGGCAAGAACTGGGAATGCAAGTGTTCTGGGTTTCCACAGAAGAGATGGATCGGTAAGCTTTTATTTTTTACCACCAAGAAAGAGCTGATATGCTCCAGTGGAAATTTAGGAACCTGAAACTGGCACAAACCAGAATTTGTGCCTCAAAACGTCATTTCAACTTGGAGGTAGGCCAAGAAAAATAAGCCTGGCCATGTGGCTGTTTATTTTTTTATTGCAATGCATAATGTTCTTCATATTCTGATGAAACTTTAGTCTTTAAAATGTTTTAGTATGTACATATATCCTCATACAAAGCCCTCTGCAAATAGCATCAGTTTTTTTAAAAGGAGGGAAGCGATTTAATAGTTAATACTTCTGCTGCTGTACGGCAATAAATAAGGAGTGGTGGGGTAGGGAGTCGCCATCTGGGGTTATAAATTATAATCCTGCTACATGGCTAATGGAAGGAGGGCTGATCCCTGAAGCTCCCCTAGGAGAGTCCATCAGCATAGCCAGTCACAAAAGTGACAGAGGAAAAAAGCAGCCCTGAGCCCAGACAAGGGACAGTGCCACATCAGCAGGGCACAGGACTGTTAGATTCTTAGAGGGGCTCTCAGATTTTCAATCACTCCCATACCAGTTTCTGAATTTAGGAAAAGCCAAGGCACATTCTCATACTTTAAATATTGGCAGCTAGAACGATCTCCAATTTAATCATTGTCCATCTAATACACATGTCAAATGATAACACAGGACACCATAAGTAAGTACAAATTCTGTCAATGAAAAAAAAAATCAGAAAGATTCTGGCACTTAGAAAAGAACTTAGAATTCAAAGAGTTCTGGGCAATCAAGTCCTCAAGAGAGGGAGAAACAAGTAAAGCTGGGCAGGATTGTTTAATTTGTGTTCAGCCAACTGGTAAAGAGTGTGGTGCTGTTATTTACCATAAAGTGAAAACTTGCATCAAGGAGTTAGCCTAGCAAGAAGCTACGTGATTGTGCATGGACTTGTGTCAGCTTGCACAGCTCCCAAACAAGGAGGCTGGGCAGCTGGTTATTTTCTGACTTACTGCAGCCCAAGAGGCCATTGCTGCGGGCTGTTTCCCCAAAATGGGATCATTTCAAAGACGGGATAAGCAAATTAAAAAGAAGTCAGAATACAGGAATGAACCTAATAAGATGAGGAACAGTGCAGAAAACCAAGTTTTTCAAAATAATCAAAAAATTACAAGGTGAAAGAAAACCTCAGAGTTATCCTTCAGAGCACCTGAGAACTTTGTTAGAAAGAGAATATAATTAGGAGTGCTAAAACACCATTTTTAAAATTGTGCTGTTTAAACGCTCAAAGCCTAGACTTGCCTTGTTTTCTAAAGGGTTCAAGGACTACTGAAGCGTATGCCTACACAGCAGTTCTTACCACAGCCCTCTGAGAAAGGCGCTCCTCAGACTTGCCACTGAAGCAGGAAAAACCCCCCACCCCCAATTCCCTCTTCTCTGAGGAAAGTGGTCGCTTATCACATACTTTCTGCTCACTCCTTTACCGGTTCAACAAATGTGTTGTAAATCATTTACAGTGCTGGCTCTGTTTTAAGTAATGAGAATGGCGCAAAGAGGGTCAGGGTCATGAACTGCTCCAGAAAGGTCTACGTGAGGAAAAGGTATATGAATAAATCATTACTACGCGGAGTGAGAAAAGTGCCTAAGAGATATGGGTACAAACATCTGAAGCACAAGGAAGGGAAAAATCACAATCTGGGATGTGGAGGCAAGAATTATATGGATGCGAAGGATGGGCAATGCACAAACACATGGAGGTGTGCAGGGACCCACAGGGTTCTTCAGGAAAGTGAAAACGCCAGCTTGAGGTGGAGGTTGGAGGGGTTCAGAGCTGTAGCAGATAGGGCCAGAAGGTGCATTAAAGCATCTATCCTCTTGGGGAGCCAGAAACATAGATGGGTGATAGGAGGGAAAATGATTAGGTTTAAAAGAGAATTCTGTGGATGGAGAAGAAAGAGGGGTGCAAGGAAAAAGCTTCCATAGAGAATGGGAGGGATCTGAGAGGAAGAAGAGAGAAATGACAGACTTGGGAACCAGCTGATGCAAGAATGAGAGAGGGCCTTCTAGGATGGAGGACCACTAATCAAGGCAGAAAAGCCAAATGAGGTGCCAGTTAGGAGACAGCATTGAGGAGGTAACAAGTAAAGGTGTGTACTTTCATAGCCTCCATCAGGCAAGGTGCCAGGAAATGGAATAAGGAAGTATCTGAACTGAAACTGGCACAAAGAAGTACAAACATTGCTGGACAGATAAACACAAGGGAAGAGTTTCGTGTAACTACACTCAGGCCGGGAGACCCACATTTCATGGACTCTATGTCCTTAGCTCAGTGAGCAGTGTTATTCCACTCAAAGACAATTTTATCGTTTCCCTTTGTTTCTTTTTCCTTCCTTTCCCAACACTGACATGCACATGAACAGTCTCCCATCCTTCCTTCAAAGCTTTCTGTCTGCTGGGAACCACCCTGGTAGTCTCCTTAGCAAATCACTGATGGCTCAAAAATACCAAGCATGATCTTAAATGAATTACTTCTGTTATCCGAGGCCAAATCAAAATTCCTATGAGCTAGATGCATCTTCATTGTTTCACTGCCTTAGTCCAACTTTAAGTCTTCTCAACAGAGAATACTAGGCTACTTCTGAGTACTAATGACAGCTCTCCCCCCCCCCGCCCCCGCCACATCTGGATAGTCATTACTGCCACGAAGGCATTTTGGAGTAGCTACTACTTCTGCAAATGTCAAGTATGTTGGCATTGATCCTGAGACTGTAAGTCAGAGAAAATGACTCTGATTCCAATAATCTGCAAAGAACAGACAGCATGACTATGAGCAGATAAGAAGGAAGTCAGTTCCACAATTCAACATAAATTCCATGAGTGCTGGCCACACACTAGGGACTGCACCTCTTGGGAGCCACAAGGGCATATGAAGTTGTCAAGCTTTCATCTCTTCATCTTTAGGTATGACTGACACATCTAGTAATTTATAAAAGATAAGAAAAAAAAGGTCCCTACACTCCAGACCTCATCTAGATTAGTAAGAGGTTGGGGGGTTGTATCCCTTAACTCAAAGAGTTCTAAAGGAAGACAGATCATGCCAGGTGTTTAAAAGGGAAATCAACTTCATGGAGAGAAAATAAGGAATGGAGAGATTAATTCTTCTGCTGGGAAGGAAACAGGGATATGAGATGATATGCTTCAAATATGTATATGCATGGAACGAATGTCTTCCTGCTAATGCTTCTGATAAACCAGAAATGAAAAAAATTTTCATATCTATAAACAGACAAGAAGGACAGTGCAATGGGTCACAGACCTAAAGATGCTCCCTGGTTCCCTTTTTTTAAAGATTTATTTTATTTCGTTGTTTTTTGTTTTTTTTTTTTTGAAAGGCAGATATACAGAGGCAAGGAGAAACAGAAGATCCTCTGTTCACTGGTTCACCTCCAAGTAGCCACAATGGCCAGAACTGAGCCCGTCCAAAACCAGGAGCTTCTTCCAGGTCTCCCATGCTGTACAGAGTCCCAAGGCTTTGTGCCATCCTTGATTGCTTTCCCAGACCACAAGAAGGGAACTAGAAGGGAAGTGGAGCTGCTGGAACACAAACCAGCACCCACACGGGATCCCTGCGCGTGCAAAGCAAGGATCTAGCCACTAAGCCTTTGTGCCGTGCCCCTGGTTCCTTTTCTGGGGTTGGTTAGTCCGTGAAGCCTAGAGCACTGCTTGCTGGTTCTGGACATTCCGTACTTTGCAGTGCTCCCCTTCTCCCCACAGGCCTGCCCAAATACCTCAGACCCTCTCAGGGTCTATCAGCTTTCCCCATCACGTCTAAGTAACCTTTTACCCTCTCTCACCCCATCCATCCCTCTACTACAGGCTGCGAAGCACCCTAAAACTTTCAGTGAGTAATTTCACAGGACAAAAATGGCTGCTCGTTTGCCTTTCAGGGCAGTTCTCCCAGGAGGCAGGGGAGACCAGGCAACCTCTCACAGTCTTCCTGGCATATGGGCAGGCTGGGCTCCAGTCTCAACCACATTGCCACTGACAGGCCTGGGACCCATGCCTGACAGGAATATAAAACAGCCCCTGGCTCCGGGCCACTCCACAGCCCTCCTGTCAGGGAGAGAAATGTGCTCTTGTGTCTTTGTGGCCATATGACTTCTTAGATGTATTATAAAGGTCACAATGATGATTTCTTTCTCTGCCCTCCCCCTCTCCTAAAAAAGAAAGCAAAGGAAAAACACATCTGTTAAAAGCAGGGAGTTTCATGGGAGGCTTTAAGGAGTTCTTGGTATGTCATTAGCAGGAAAGATTACTTTGACTTCTTCAATGGTATCAAAATCAGTTAAGCCATAGTACAGCATGAATATCTGTTATGGCAAAATACACTGCATACCCAAGCATTTATATACTACATAACAGCATTTCATATACTGAACATGTATGACCAGCAATTTTGCAGTTTAATGATTTAGAAAGAAGTTACTATGAGTCAGGAGTTCCCAGCTGTGCCATTTCTTTGTTCTTTTTTTTTTTTTGCTTTGGGCATGTCACTTAATCTCTGTGGGCCTCAATTTCCTCATGTGAAAATTGAAGGAACAGAACTACAGTGATCTTAGAGGTCCTTTTAGTAACTGATAAAAAATCCTGGGACTGTAAGGAACCAGAATAATCTGGTAATAGGATAGCTATCTCACTGCCTATACAGCTCTCTGAATCTGGAAATGCACAATATGGAACACATCTAAAAGACAAATTACACCAAAACAAAAAAGAAAAGAAAACTATCTTCTTTGGTAAAGATAGAACCAAATAATCTGTTCTATGTCTTTAAATTATAAGAATCTCTCATTCTACAGATGCATTTTGGAGGCCATGACACAACTAAAAAATGAGATTAATTCAATCATGAAATTGGAGGAGGGGAGCAAGTGATGGGGCACAGATGGCTAAGCTGCCATTTAGAGCACTTGTATCCTATATTGCAGTTCCTGGGATGGAGTCCTGTCTCTGCCTCCTGATTCCTGATATTAGATTCAGATTCCTGATATTATACCTGGGAAACAGCAAATGATGGTTCCTGTCACCCACATGGGAAATGCAAATGGAGCAACTCCTGGCTCCTAGCTATGCCCTGGTTCGGTCTTGGCTCTTGCAGACATTTGGGGAATGAACCCAACAGAGGCAATCTCTCTCTCCCCTTTCTGTTACTCTGCCTTTCAAATAAATAAATAAATAAATAAATAATCCATATTGCCTTCCTATCCTGGCCTTTGGAAGTGGAGGACTGGCGTTGCAGTGCATCAACTTAAGCCCAACGTGTAATGCTGACATCCCATGTCTGAGTACTAGTTAAGAGTTCTGGCTCCTCTGCTTCTCATCTGGCTCATTATCAATGTGCGTGGGAAAGCAGTAAAAGGTGGTCCGAGTTCTTGGGCCCCTGCTACTCAGCAGGAAGACCCAGCCCTGGCTGGCACAGCCATTTAGAGGTGAACAAACAGATGCAAGAACTTTCTCCCTCTCTCTGGTCACTTTGTCTTTCAAATAAAATAAATAAAATAGCCTGTCTCTGTGGTGCAATCAGCACATCTGGCTGCTAACTGAAAAGTTACTGGTTCATGCTCAGGGATGGGGCTGAGTCCATGGGGCTGGTGTTGTGGTGCAGCAAATAAAGCTGCTGTCTGTTTACAGTATCTCACATGGGTGCTAGATTCCCTATGGAATCCCATATGGGTGCCAGTTTGTGTCCCAGCAGCTCTACTTCTGATCCAGCTCCCTGATGATGTGTCTTGGAAAGCAGCAGAGGATGGCCCAAGTCCTTGAGCTTCAGCACCCATGTTAGACACACAGAAGAAGCTCCCGGCTCCTAATTTTGGACTGGCCCAGCTATAGTCACTATGACCATTTGGGGAATGAACCAGAGGATGGAAAAATCTTTCCCTGTCTCTAACTCTGCTTTTCAAATATAGATAGATAGATAGATAGATAGATAGATAGATAGATAGATAGATAGATAGATAGATAGATAATATATATAAGATTTATTTTATTTTATTGCAAAGTCAAATATACAGAGAGGAGAAGAGACAGAGAAGAAGATCTTCTGTCTGACGATTCACTTCCCAAGTGAGCGCAATGGCTGGTGCTGTGCTGATCCAAAGCCAGGAGCCAGGAACTTCTTCCAAGTTTCCCACATAGGCACAGGGTCCCAAGGCTTTGGGATGTCCTTGACTGTTTTCCCAGGCCACAAGCAGGGAGCTGGATGGGAAGCAGGGCTGCCGGAATTAGAACAGTGCCCATATGGGATCCTGGTGCATCCAAGGCAAGGACTTTAGCCTCTAGGCCATGATGCCCGGTCCGATAAATGTATTTTTTAAAGACACATACAGACAAGTTAACTTTTTACTTTCTAAAAATTATTTTTCATGCTATAGTTCCTTAGGCTCAGGAAACCACTCTCAATGTTAACCTTTTAAAAAGTAGAGGAGAAGATACCATTTTCCAGGTACAGTAAGCTTTTGATGCTATATCAATACAGTGATGGTAGGTATCACAGTCTCTGAGTGTCTACTAGGGATTGTTTATCTTGTGCCAAGTTACTAGGTACTGTAAATAAATCTAACCTCAGCCCCCAGTAACGAAAGGAGCTGAATGCCTTCAGTCCTTCCAAAAAGAGCTTTCAGGGTTTCATCACTCAAACCTTTCTGGTTGGCAGAACAGCTAAGAGAAAAAAATGAAGAAACTCACTCTTAGCTTTCTTCTATTTAGGGACATACAAATGTTCCCTACAGCAGGTATGGCTCATTGGAGGGGGTCTTTAAATTGTTCATGGAAAATGTATTGGGTGAAAAAAACAAAACTTGTCAGGATCTGAAAAAATTTGCATAAAAAGCGCTTATTGTTATTTTTTTTAGTGATCAGTTCCTTAGGCTCTGTTTTTTTTATTTTTTTATTTTTTTATTGGAAAGGCAGATATACAGAGAGGAGAGACAGAGAGGAAGATCTTCCGTCCGATGATTCACTCCCCAAGTGAGCGCAACGGCCAATGCTATGCCAATCTGAAGCCAGGAGCCTCTTCCCGGTCTCCCACGCGGGTGCAGGTTCCCAAAGCTTTGGGCCGTCCTCGACTGCTTTCCCGGGCCACAGGCAGGGAGCTGGAAGGGAAGCGGGGCTGCTGGGATTAGAACTGGCACCCATATGGGATCCCGGGCGTGGAAGGCGAGGACCTTAAACACTGCGCCACCGCGCCGGGCCCCCTTTAATCGTTTTTGTCAGAAGAGGTCTAGGAGACTATGTTTGTTTATGGCTTTAGTGTATTTGTTCAGCTAATGGCAGAGGAACACAATAATGATATGGAATTTCAGGAAACACATTTTAAGCAAGAGAAACAACAATCCTGAATTGTGACATTTAAAAAAAAAGTTAAATTAGAAATTGATAACAGAATTAGAAATGTCTGTTATAACTGAAAAAAAACATAGGGAACTAAATTAACTATTATAACCACAACATAATTCTAATCATCTAGAAGCATGAAATGGTAAAGCACACTGGGAAGAGAAAGAGACAGGTCAGGATAATGGGGAGAGACAGAAAAGCAAAGGGTTTCAAATAAGCAGCAAATACATTTTTTAAAAATGAGGGTGTTTCTACAGAAAGTATGTTAAAAAATGAAATTCAAACTGATCAAAAAGAACTAAGCAGAGAAGCTAAGAGCTAAATATAGATGACATTCAAATAATGGCATATTATAAAATAAAGTAGGCATGTAAAGGCTTTATATTTAAAAGAAAAAAGTCAACATCTATAATTAAACTTTTAACACACTTTATTTCAATCTTTCTATTTTTTTTTAAGTTCTATTTTGGGTCCAGTGCAATGGCTCAATGGCTAAATCCTCACCTTGCACATGCCAGGATCCCATATAGGCACCCGTTGGTGTCCCAGCAGTTCCACTTCCCATCCAGCTCCTTGCTTGTAGCCTGGTAAAACAGCAGAGGATGGCCCAAATCCTTGGGACCCTGCATCCATGTGGGAGACCCAGAAGAGACTCCTGGCTTCAGATGGGTTTAGCTCCAGCCATTGATGCCACTTGGGACCTCTTTGTAAATTTCTGTAAATCTGCCTTCCCCAAAAAAGGCAGATTGACAGGGAGAAAGAATGACAGAGATAGAGAGATCTTCTATCTGCTGATACAATCCCCAAATGCCCACCACAGTCGACACGTGACCAGGCCAAGAACTTCATCTAGTCTGCCAAGCGGGTGACAAGAACTGAGGCACCTGTGCCAACATCTGCTGCCTTGCAAGCTGGAAAGGAAGCAGAGGCAGAACTTGATCCTAGGCGCTGCCACATGGGAAGTGGGCACCCAAACTTGCTGTGTCTAACACCTGTCCCAATCTTTTTAACTTCGTGGAGGTCAGTATTATCAACTTCAATATGAGAGAACTGAAGTGCAGAGAATGAAAAAACTTGTCCAAGGTTACACCATAAATGGCTTGTTAGGACTATCTGATTTCAAACTATTCCTTCCAGGAAGTTAGTTACCTCTTTAAAAAAGAATATACTTCAGTTTTGCAGCTATATTTGCTTACTAGAAATTGAGAAATAAAGAACCTCCTTTAAATATCTTTCTTAATAATTGGAACACTGAAAATTACACAGCTGTTGTAATTCAACTCACCCACCTTAATGAACATGAACTTTAAATCTTTGCTCTTGTACAACTCTCAATTTATGTTTTTCTTTATTTTTAAGACAACTCTAAACTGTTGCAAATAAAATACAATTGATTCTTGTCCATAAAAATGAAAACAGTTTTTGTCTGGTAAAATGCATTTGCCCTGTGGATATACGAACTGGTTTGGGCTCTAACTGTATATTCATCCCAACATTTCTGATTTTCTGCAAATAACATAAGTATGTTCTTTGAATTATACTTATAACATTTTACTGGTTCTCTCATTAGTTAATGAGTTGAAATCTTTGACACTTTATGTGAGTATGAAATGTTAGTTTACCCTTGAGAAAAGCTTCCCTTAGCATTCTGAATGTTTTTTGAATTTGTGCACTTTGCTTGCACAGGTCATTCTCATCTTCACCTAGATTATTTTCACAGTCCTATTTTCACAGTTCCTTAACTGTATCCTTGGATCAGAATCTTTTTCATATTCTGTTCTCTCCATAGCCAGAGAACCTTTTCTAGAATGTTTTTCATACCACTCAACTTCATAAACTCTCTAAGTCTTAGAATAATAAAGTACAACCTTCTTGGCATAATGTCTGTATTCACCCTGCAATTTTCCAGTCAGACTGATTTTGGTTCTCTGAAACCGCTGGCCCCTCTCTCACCCCTGGAAGTGGCACTTGCAATGCCCTTGATGTGCCACACACTCAGGATGCCTTTCCTCTTTCCATGCTTGTTTGCTCTTTAGGCTCATCTGCCTTACCACCTCCAAGGGGTCCTGCTGGATCACTCAAGTCTTGGTTGGACTTGGGTGTACCTCTTTCTCGGACAGCCTGCATTTTCTTGCTGCGTTCCCTTCTCCTCCCATGGCAGACACTGTATTGCAATTCCTCTTTAATGATCTCTTTGCCAGTCTGTGGGTTTTTTCAGAGCAAATGTCATGCACAGGTTTGAATTTTGGAATTCTTACTAAGGCAGCTATACGATTTGGGGGGTAAGTTTTTGAACTCTTTAGGCCACAATTCAATATATACTGTCTCTAGCATATTGTTTTATATTCAGTATGTCCATATCTGCCATTGTTCTCACTAGGCATGTCCAGTGTATAGGACAACATAAGGCCATCATTCAACAACACAATCCAAAAGCTCAATTCTCTATATGATCGTAGGATAATGACAGGAATTTTCCTATATAAGGTCTTCTCAAGGGCCATGACCCAGTCCTTTCACCTCAATCCCTCCATCCTTCCCCATCTCACCTCCCAAAAAGGAAAAGTGGTACTCAAGCAGAATATACTTGAGTTTATTTAGGTTTTTATTTTTTAGAGCCAGAAGAACTGTTTAGAATCCATCTGCTTTTAAATTACGAACAGTTCTATAAAATGGGCATTCATAAGAGAGATAAAAGTTGTTTTTTGTTTTCAGAGATAGAAAGAAAGAAAGAAAGAAAGAAAGAAAGAAAGAAAGAAAGAAAGAAAGAAAGAAAGGCAAAAAGAGGATGAGAAACAGAAAACCAAGGCCAGAATTACATGAAATGTATATAGTACACATGATAGGTTTCAGCTGTTGCTCAGTCATTTTTTTTATGATATGTTTATTTTTTTTTTAAAAGATTTATTTTTATTAGTTTTTCATTGGAAAGGCAGATATACAGAGAGGAGAGACAGAGAGGAAGTTCTTCCGTCCAATGATTCACTCCCCAAGTGAGCGCAACGGGTCGATACTATGCCAATCCGAAGCCAGGAGCCTCTTCCAGGTCTCCCACGCGGGTGCAGGTTCCCAAAGTCTTGGGCCGTCCTCGACCGCTTTCCCAGGCCACAGGCAGGGAGCTGGAAGGGAAGCGGGGCTGCCGGGATTAGAACCGGAGCCCATATGGGATCCCGGGCGTGCAAGGCGAGGACCTTTAACCACTTGCGCCACCGCGCCGGGCCCATGATATGTTTATTTTTATTAGAAAGTGAGATATACAGAGAGGAGGAGAGACAGAGATCTTCCATCAGTTGCTTCCCTCCCCAAGTGGTCATAATGGCCATAGCTGAGCTGAGCTGAAGCCAGGATCCCAGAGCTTCTTCTGGATCTTTCATGTGGGTGCAGGGTCCCAAGGCTTTGGGCCGTCCTCAACTGCTTTACCAGGCCACAAGCAGAGAGCTGGATGGGAAGTGGAACAGCCAGAACAAAACTAGCACCCACACGGGATCCTAGTGCATGCAAGGCAGGGACTTTGGCATTAGGCCACTGTGCCAAGTCCACTCAGTCATTTTTTTTTTTTTAGATTTTATTTTTATTATTTTTTCATTGGAAAGGCGGATATACAGAGAGGAGAGACAGAGAGGAAGATTCCCCGTCTGATGACTCACTCCCCAAGTGAGCGCCGATCCGAAGCCAGGAGCCTCTTCCGGGTATCCCACACGGGTGCAGGTTCCCAAAGCTTTGGGCCGTCCTCGACCGCCCCCCCAGGCCACAGGCAGGGAGCTGGATGGGAAGTGGGGCTGCCGGGACCATAACCGACCATAACCGGCGCCCACATGGGATCCCGGGCACGCAAGGCGAGGACCTTTAACCACTTGTGCCACCGCGCCGAGCCCGGCTCAGTCATTTTTTAAAAATCTATTTAATTCTTCTAATATACACCCAAGTAATAATGAATTTTAGAATAAATGTGAAAAATAAATAGTAACTTCTTGATAAGATACAGAAGCAGTGCTTTAGAGTCCTATGTTCCTTGTAGGCATTTGAGGGGAGTGAACCAGCAGACTAGCAGTCTTTTTACATGGTAATCAATTAATGAAGAGAATGCAGCTAACATATTCATATATTAACAACTACTATTTGTCTAGGGCCTCGTATATGTTATGAACATGCTTAGTCTATAAACACTTTCTTTTTTAAACCTCATTTAAACCTCACTATATTACATAACTATTCCCACTCTACACATAGGAAAAACTTCAAAACTTTAAATAACTTACCCAAGACATATATTGACTAACTTTCAAGGCCATTAAAAAACATATAGACATTTGAAAAATTATGATTAGGGAAGACAAATACATGCTCTTTTATATTAATGTCGAAAAGATATCTCCTAAGGTTAAGTTCCCAACCAGCAAGTACTGCCTCTGTCACTTAGGAGGGTAAAAAGGAGATACTTCTGATAACTCTGAAAGATCTACGAAGACACAGATATTAAAATGCAAAAGCTTAAAAACAACCTGACAATATTTTTAAAATTTGAGAAATAGCAAAAAATAAATATCACCCTAGAAAAAATTCTGGTGCACACTTTTTAAACTTTTTTACTTGAAAAATATTTTAAATATACCTCTAGTTCTACTGTACCTCAAAATTGTCCCTTGTTAATTTTCTCTTGTCTTTACATCACAGTCATCCCTCAGAATTTATGAAAGATTGGTTTCAGGACCTCCAGCACACAATAACGCCCAAATCTCTTAGACATAATGACATAGTATTTGCACACAGCCCATGCACATTCTTTGTCACATCTTTAGGCTTTTATAACACCTAATAAAACAAAAATGTTATATAAATAGCTGTTGTATTGTTTATACAGGGATGGGGAGTGCCCTTGAAATCATTTGGTCTGGCCCTGCTAAAGCATCAGCAGGTGGGACTCAAAATTCAATAACCCTATATAGGCTAATGTTGAAGATGATCATTGTGTATGGCCTGTGAATGACATTATACATACCCAAATGGCCCTGGGTTAAAAAAAAAAATGTTTCCAACACCTGGGTAAAAAGGAAAAAGTCTGCAGATACTCAACATTGATTTAAAAATTGTTTTTTCAAATACTTTTGATCGACAGTTGGTTGAGTCTGTCAATCCAACACCTGTGGATTCAGAGGACCAACTGTATCTATTCTCTTATTTCTGCATGGATTTCACTGCCATCATTTCTAAATGGCAGTGTACTGAACATAGAACTGGTTATTACCTTCTACTAATTCTTCTTATTTGCAATAGATACGGTCTCTAAAATAGCTGTGAACACTGAATGAATGAATACTAAATCTCTATCCCTAGGAGAAATATAGCATTAAGCGTCTGAGAGTTTCTGGTCACATGCTCATCAACTGATCATTACACAATCTTGTCTCCTGTGCATTTTTAATAAGATATTGTACATAATATCTATTGTTGATTCATTAACAACAAACTCAGGACCAACAGCATACTAACTCAGCCAGGAGCCTAAAGCTTCCTCTGGAGTCTCCTGTATTGGTGCAGGGGCTCAAAGGAATCAGGCCATTTTCCACCGGTCTCCTGGGTGTTAGCAAAGAATTGGGTCAGAAGTAGAGCAGCCAGGACTCAAACCATCCCATATGGGATGTCAGCACCACCGGCAGAGGCCTAACCTACAAGTTCACAGCACTGTCTCCACATCACAGCTTTTTACGCTTAAGAACACCAGACAGTACTTTAAGCATTATGCCTGAGGGCCATTTTAAAACAGCAGAATCACAATAAAAATGCAGAAAAAAAACAAGGCACTAACTAAACCTCGGGAAAGACAGTTGTTTTATATAACAGGACAGAACTGAAATCACAAGGCAGAGACTACCCTGTGTGACCTCACTTGGTCGTGTGTGTCAGGTGACATAAATTTTTTACTGCTCTGTGTGCATCCACATTGGAAGAACACTGAATACATTAATTTTGGGGTGAAAAATACATTTTACCTGCTAGGTGATTTTGTAAATATGGTATCTACAAATAGAAAAAATCAACTATATACCCATATTGCTACGCAGTTAAAGTATTCCTTTTTTCTATTAAAAGTAATGCTAACATCTTTATGCACAAAATGTCCTCTTCTTTTAGGGGTGTTTTGCTAGGACAGGGTGATTTTGCTGGAGCCTGCTCACTGCAGCAGTTCTTGGCACAGGTGACATGGTCCCTTGCAATTCTCAAAATGGTTCTAGGATCAGCAACAGCTGCTTCAACCTCACCTGGGAACTCATTAGAAATCTGGACAGAATCATCCCAGACCAAGGGACCAGATTCTGGTTTTGTACAGAGATCTTCAGGTGAATCCTATGCACAATGGGAGCTTACACAACTCTGTTAGAAATCAAGGATTCTCAAGCTGCAGCCAAGTAACAACACCACCTAGCCAGCTTGTTAAAACACAGAATAGATAAATGCCCTTCCCCCACTCCACCAGCAGTTCTGATTAAGAATCTGGGAACATGCATTTTCACAAACTTCCCAGGTGACACCAATGCTCCTGACTCTGAAGACCATACTTGCAAACTGCCGTATGCACTCCTGCAAGGGTCAGTCTTTTGCAGTACTAGTGTTTGAAAATTCTCATTGCATCATTTTGGTAGAAGGGGAAACTTTTTTTAAAGCTTTTTCAGTTTCTGATGTTGAAAATCAATGTGCAACAATGAACCCCAAAGGTTCTTTTCCTGGTTTGTGACAAATCCATGTCTGACACTCCCCAGAAATGAGCTGGCGATTTCTTAGAAGATAGACACCTTGAGACTACAGTTTCTCTCATCTCAAGCCACACGGTTGGGCCAAATACAGAACTGTTCATTCTTGCTCACACAGGCTTTCTGGGTACATCCTACATGCAGTGCAGGTGGCTCATGAGTTTGGGGAGCCTTTAAGCCAGCAGCTTCCTTTCTCTTAGCCTCAGGTCCTCTTTGCCATGCATTATTAATGACATTCTCTTATCACCCCTCTTTACTTTCCAGACTTGGCTCCAAGGCATTCAGAATCAACCAGGCTCTTCTTTGTTTTGAAAACCATTCCATGGCCTTTTACATCATTAGCAGGAAAGACAAAGGCTATTTATAAAGCAATCTGTGGCAAATGCAGTGGCTTTAACAAAGCCAGAATCAAAGGTTTAAGATTCAGTAAAAAGAAACCCTTATCAAGGTGGACAACTTTTTAATCAAAGGACAGCAAGTGATGGGCAGTTTATACTGTTTCAATGTATTCAGGCAGAAGCCCTGATTGGTGAAAATAAACCACTTAAAAAAATAAAGGAACAAGCATTTGGCATAACAATTGAGATTCCACCTGAGATGGTCGCATCCCTTATGGAAGTGCTTGGGGTTCAGAGTCAAGACTCTACTTCTGATTTCAGCTTCTTGCTATTGCATACCCTGGGAGGCATCGGATATTACCCAAATTCTTGGATCCCTCCCACACACATGAGAGACTCCAATGGAGTTCTGAGCTCCTGGATTCAGCCTGGCCCAGCAGATGGAAGATCTCTGTTTTTTTCTTTGTCTCTCTCCACCTTTCTAATAAAAAAAAAAATGTTATGTCTTAGGTATCTAGTTCAGGGTCATAAGTTTGGAAGTCACACCTCCCCTCGTTAGGTTATTCTTTCTGCCTGCCTGTGAGTCAAATGATGCTCACCAATCATCACCTGGAACCTGAAGGCAGGGAGGGGGACAGAATTGCACTGTTGCATAACCACTCCCCTCTCAAACCCTCCAAAAAGCCATGATGGGAAGGGTCTTGCTCTCTAGGTCCTATGCTTCAGTGGCTCATGCACCCTGATTCTTGGCCTCCCTCAGTACCTGCTTGCTCTGTTAGTTCCCAGAAACTCCCAGGCCAGAGGTAGCCCCTGAACATGGCCCCTGTATGTCTATATGTCTATATTCCTCACCCACCTGTTCACTGCTTGGGCAAGTCAGTGAGGATGCAAATGCTAAGATATTTCATATTTCTGTTTTGTGTCTTTTCAAAAATTTCAGGAGAGGTGAGGCCTAGCAATAATGGAATGTTAAGCAGGGAAGTTAGGAAAAGGCAAATCTTTGCAGTTTTGTAAATGTATCCAGGTTGTTCACTGCATGTCTCAGGATAATTTATGCTGGGGAAGCTGGAACATAGTTCTTCAGTTTAACAGACTGATTTCTCTGTTCCTCTCAGGGTTTCCATTCAGATTGGATTGCCACTGTGACTTTTCATTTGCTAATTTCTGTCATCATCAGATGAATGGTTGCCTAGTACCTTCAGTTAGTAATTGGAAAGGTGGTTCCTAGAGTAATGGGTGCTGCCATTGCCAAGCTTGGCCAGTAGACTCCTTAGTAGACTTGTCTACTAAGTCTAGACTTGTCTAGACTTGTCTAGCTTGATCTCTCTTGCACCCCGCAACAAAATATTTTTAAAAGAAACTACAAAAGGATTATATGATTTTTTGATAATTATTTTAAACTTATTTTAATATTTATTACCAAGGTGACAGGGGCCTCTGGTTAGGATAGAGATGGGGAAGAGGAAGGAGATAAAGTGTGCTGCTGCTTGTTGTGCATGGCCCCCCATGCATTTGTGGCAGTGGGGTGCCCCCCCCAGTGAGCCCTCATGTTGGCATAGTGGGCACTCTACCTCCTTTCTTCCAGATCCTTAAAGAAAAAAAATAATAATAGGCAGTTATGCTGTCATGCTGGTATAGTTAACACAGAGTTGGCATTAACAGGCCCGGAGTGCCCACCACCTACTGGCTGCTTTTTCTCTAGCAGTGTAACATTTGTCTAGGCACAATGCAGCCTAGGTTGCTGCTTACAACTCCAGGTCTCTGAGAGTATTCAAAGGCATAGCTTGGATGATTAACACAAGTAGGACATCTAAAGCAAATGTTCAGTTATTTTTTTATTCCTAGACAAACAGATGGAAAGCACTGGGCTCAAAAGGAGGGGGCGGGGAGGACCGAGTGAACCTGGCAGAGCAGTAACATTTCTTTTCAAAATTGGCTCTTGAACCCTAACAGCTGCACTATCAGGTGGGTATTTCCCAGGAGTTTCTATGCTTAGCAAAGATTAAAGCGAGTCTGTAATTTAGGTCTAGAAGTAGTGACTAGCAATATCCAAAGGTATGTTGCATCTGTTTCTTCTTAATGTGCATACATATTTAAATTTGTTATGTGAGAGAAAGTAATTGCTGAGTAATTAGTAAAATACTTAATCTCACTTTAATCCCTGGAAAAAGCAATCATGGCTTTGTATTCTGCAGAGCTTTATCTCAATTACCCGTGGTTATCCACGCCTGCAGATAGCTAATGTGTCCCATTAAGGAGGCCCGCCAGCTACTAAAAATGCAGGCACAGAGCCTCCAGGGAATCAGAAGGCTCCCTGGGTTTAGTTTTGCAAATCGGGCCCTCTTTAGGAATAGCAACTGTGACAAGCCCCTCTAAGACATCGGAAGAGCCTCTTTCATCCTGGGTCCCAAATCCAGTCCCTTTCCTAGGATATGGAAACTGCGTCTTGTTTGCCACCTGCCTCATGGGCTCAGCCAGTCTCTGGGACCTTTGTTCATGTTCTGATTGTTTCTCTCCCATCTTTCTTCTTTGGCTAGTTCCTAGGCCCTTCACCTTCAACCAAACCAAAGTCCTTTCACTTCTCTGGTCTTTTTTGACTCCAGAATTTTACTAAAATGTGCTCTTAGAATTGTTGTTCTCTACAATGACTCCTGCCTCCAAGATTCACAGCATGAATTAGCACAATGAAGAAAACCAGCATTTGTCAGCAGGAAGCTTTTCCTTAAGAATTGTGGACAATTTAAAATTGAACAATTACTGCACATTCTTTTAGGATTGACCTGCAATACATGATGACTTTTTGTAAGATTTTTTTTTTAGTCAAACTTCAAGCAGGTAAATACTGTTACTAAATGGAACAACTATATGAAATTATTATAGTTGTTAGGACTAGACAAAACACTTGTCTCCCTGACAATTTTACAAATGAAAAAGGATATGGAGCAATTCCAGGCTGATGAAAGTGAATATAAAAATGAAAAGGGGGTTTTCTATTTTATAAATTTTAAATGTATCATTTTTTTCTTTGACAAAATTTGCAAATTCCAAACACTGCCTTATCAGTTATTTGGAGAATTACAAAAATATTAATTGTTTAAAGCTAGCAACCTTCACATAATTAATTAGTCATCTTACAATTACAAAGACCTGCTATCCACTGTGTGGTTTTAGCTGGTCTTCATTTTCCTGTTTAACACTATACTCACCCTTCACCAATCATCAGCCCGAGTTAAAGGGCAACACAAGTTCCTGACTGATGGAGAGAAGAAGCCGACATGCTGGATTTTGCTTCAAAGGTCACACATAGGAAAAGGTTGTAACATACAACCAAAATGAGGTTATTGGATTATCAGTAGCCATACCCCCAGTGGCCCAGACCAACAAGTCACTGGTAAATGGACACACCCTCTTGACTACAGAGAAGAATGGCAAGGACAGGCACTAAGACAGCAACGTCTTATCTGACCAGAACTCTCCTTCCTGCTTATTAAAGGGAGCATCTGAAAGGGAGTTAGCCTTTTGATGTCTCACCCAGATCTCATCTGAAATACTTTTGGAATGCTCTTACTTCTCAGCAATAGCAGCATCCCCAAAGGGAGTTAAAAGTTCTGGAAAAATATTGTGAAATCACATTGCCTTAGAATTCACTACTTGCCCATTTGTTATTGGTAAGTAATAACCAGATGCCAGCAATCCTGCCATGTTAGTTAGTAGAGACACCTCAGCTCACTAAAAACAATCTCTTCATCTCACTTACTAAAACAAAACCTGAGGAGACATTTGAAAAAAGTTTATAGAGGCAAGTGCCTTGCAGGGATGACCTGAGACTATTACACAGGCCCTTATAATCTCAGCCCAGCTCTTTCGGAATCGTATCATTATATCAAGTACATAAAATCGTATTCATTTCATCCACTTCAATGCAAGTAATATTCCAAATTCAAAAGAAAAAAAAAATGCCCAGTGCAGTAGCCCAGCAGCTAAAGTCCTTGCCTTGCACATACTGGGATCCCACATGGGCAGCCCTACTTCCTTTCCAGCTCCCTGCCTGTGGCCTGGGAAAGTGTTAGAAGACAGCCCAAAGCCTTGGGACCCTGCACCCATGTGGGAGAACCAGAAGAGGCTCCTGGCTCCTGGCTGTGGGTAGGCACAGCACTGGCCGTTGTGGTCACTTATTTATTTCCATAACAAAGGCAGACATACAGATGTACAGAGAGGAGGAGAGACAGAGAGGAAGATCTTCCGTCCAATGATTCAATCCCCAAATGGCCACAATGGCCGGAGCTGTGCTGATCCAAAGCCAGGAGCCAGGAACTTCCTCCAGGTCTTGCACGCAGATGCAGGGATCAAGGGTTTGGGCCGTCCTCCACTGCTTTCCCAGGCCACGAGCAGGGAGCTGGATGGGAAGTGGAGCTGCTGGGATTAGAACGGGTGCCCATATGGGACCAGCGCATTCAAGGTGAGGACTTTAGCTGCTAGGCCACACCACCAGGCCCAATAAATAAATCTTTAAAAAAATAATGATATATTTTATGAGTCTCTATATATGAGATGTCAAGAGTAGCCAAATGTATATATATATATAGATAAAGTAGCATAATGGTTGTCTAGACCTTGGGAGGTAGGGAGAAATAGTGACTGCCAGCAAGGACGGTCCAAAGCCTTGGGACCCTGCACCCACATGAGAGACCCGGAAGAGGCTCCTGGTTCCTGGCTTCGGATCAGCACAGCTCTAGCTGTTGTGGCTGCTTGGAGAGTGAATCAATGGGCGAAAGATCTTCCTCCTGTCTCTCCTTTTTTCTGTATATCTGACTTTCCAATAAATAAAAATAAAATCTTTAAAAAAAAAAAGAGTGAATGACTGCCAAAAGTATAAAGTTTCTTAATGTGGTGATGGAAATGTTTTTAAACTTTACTATGATATAATTACATAATTCCATCAACATATTAAAAAGAACTGAATAATAAAAAAGGAAGAAAAGGAAGGTTTGTGTTTCATAGCTAATCCTAACATTGAAATCTTCTTTTTTTTTTTTTTTACAGAAATCATTAACAACAACTGGTGGCAAGGTCGTGGGGGAAAAGTACCCCATCCCACTGCTGATAGAAGTGCGGACTAGTGCAGCAGCTATCAAAGTCAGTATGCAGAGTGCGCAGACAACTTTAAATCTATCAACCATACGACCCAGCTATCCCACTCCTGGGGATATATCCAAATTAATATTTGGGAAAATGATCTGCAGCCTATATTTATAGTAGTGCAATCCACAATGGCAAAGACATGGGAACAACCCAGATGCCTGCCAAAATAAATGGATAAAGAAACTGTGGTACATCTATTCCATGGAATACCAACAGACATTAGGGGAAATCCTATCATTTGCAACAAAATGGTCCCAGCTGGAGACCATTATGCTTAGTTAAATAAGCCAGTCTGAAAAAGACAAATATTACATGTTCTCTCTGACATAAGATAACCTTCATGCAGAATACAAGGCAAATATATGCCCAGGTAAACAAGTTTATACTTATATTCTCACAGGGGAACTGTATAATGGAAACTAGCACATCGGGAAGTAAAGATACACTGTAGTAGCCATTTGTACTCCAAAATAAACACAGGACTCTCAATGAATCAATTAAATATATCTTGACAGTATTATATTAAATTGTCTACATTTCCCTATACCTACAATGCCACTTAAATAGCAGAATGCTAAACTTGTTTTTGTTTTTTTTTTCTTTTTCATGTCCCCTCTAGGGGACACGGTCAAGGAGGGCTAGTGATAGGGAGTGGGTGGGGAGCCGCCTTTGCAGAGGGTCCAGCTCTGGGGGAAGAGAGGGGTGTGCTAAGAGCCTGTTCTTCCATGTGAATGCTAAACTTGTAACTGTTACTAAACGATTATACTACTGTAATAATATGAAGGAAAATGGTGGAATGAGAAAATAAAAGGGGAAAAGAAGAGAGAGGAAAGAATCCCTATACCTATAAAACTGTATTACGGAAAATAATAACAATAAAAAATATAATATATTTTTATAACTTATCTTTAGATTCATTAGGATTAAAAATTACATCTTCTCTTTGGCTCCCCTTTGCTTTTACAGAATAATGATCAGAACAAGAATGTGATGACTTGTGAAGGTTTTTTTTAGCAGCAGAGTATTCTTGGACAATATTCTTTATGTTAATCAAAATTGTAAGAATTAGGCCGCCACCTGGCAGAGTTGGCCATCTTGGCCATCTTGATTCATCTGATTCCCCTGAGCCATTAATTCAATTGTAGCATTCAAAAAGAAGATAAGTAAATGGGACAAACCAAACTGACTGGTTCTTTCTGCCATCCAAAGTCTGGTGGTTCTGTCTTATACCAGTGGATGTGGCCTCTGCCCCTTAGCAACTATTCTTTTGCCAGTTCCCTAGGACAGGACACAGTTCTGGTTTGACAGACTTTGTTTACTAAATACATTAATTCCTATTTTGGAGGAGCTTCAATTTTTAAACAGAAAGCCATCTATTGAGAGTCTCTGATACACAGGATTTTATTGTTTGATATTACACAATTAAGAGTTATTGTTTTTTTCCTACAAGTACACTATACATGAAAATCAATATAATCTAGAATAGAGCCACTGGGAGTGAAAAGACAGGGAGATTCTAAATTCATTGTCCATGTTAAAGTGACAGTTTTATTTTAATAAATCCAAAGTAAAGACTATATCTCTTTCATGGAATCACAGCTCTCTTTGGACAAAATACGTACACAAAATAATCTGATGTGCTTGTCCTAAGATGAATTGATTTTTAAAACATATTCTAAAATTTTGGCCTTTTGATTTGGTAAATTTTAATCATTTAAGATAACTTTCAGATTGCTGATTATAATGAAGTATCTTATGGTACACACACAAGAGGAAAATGCTGAAATAAATCAAGAAGAGAGTCTAAAATTTTATCTTATTTACCAAACCAACAAACAGAAAATGGTAAAAAACTGGAAACTGCAATTGTCTGAGCATAGGACGAAGATGCAACTCAGCCTTAGGTTCACCCTTCAGCAGATCCAGAGCTCAGCGTGGACTGACAATGCCAGTGAGTGGGGACTTTGCAGCGATGAGAAACAAAGGAAAAGTTACATCCTCAGGAGTGATCACTTTGAAACTAAGTTTACAGTTGAAAGTTTCATTAAGAAAAATTATTTGAGATTTCATTAAAGTCATAATTTAGATATTTTGCTTCACAGGGAAAGATTAAAATACAGAAATCTCCAACCTAAGTATTGATTATGCAAGGTAAACATGACAAGACCGGATGGTAGAACTAGCAGGCATTTTGTACTCTTTCCCATCTCCACCCCCCCCCCCCCAACTGCAAGCCACAAACTAAGACACAAATTACTCAACCTGAGGCAGTTGGAAAACACATGGATTATTTGGGGTTAGGAGCTGCCCCAGGGGCAAAAAAAAAAAAAAATGTCATCATGTCACATCTCTCTTCTTTTCCATCACAACCGACAGCAGAATAAATCAAAGGAAACAAATTTAATCACAAATGTTAACCTCATGCTAGACTTACAAGTCAACCATCAAGTTAACTGTCATACCTGGGACATATCAGAACTTTTTTCAGGTTTCCCCAAACACAGAAGTGGAAACTATTTCCAGTTGGAAGTCTAACGTATAAAGATAGTCACATGTATGTCTACACAATGTAATTACAGATTTTCTTCAGAAATCACTGCTTAGTTTTCATTAGTTATGTGAGAAACTTAGGATTTAAGGGCAATTCCCCTTCTGCATCTATTGCAGACTTTCAGGTTTTTCATCATGTAAGTAAAATGTATGCAGTGACCTAGGAGTCAAAGATATATATGCCATTACCACTCCCATCATAAGCACCTCTGAAAATTGGTTGAATTGGTGTATTCATCCAGTCCAAATGGCCATCACAAGATGTTGATCATCACACAGTTATGAAACAAAGGCAAGGTGAAGGGTGAGAAACGACCAAGGACAGCAGCAGGGCAGGCTAGGGTTCAGCAGCGTGGAACCTGCTTCGCCCTGCCGGCTTGGCTTCCCCCAGCACCGTCCTAGTGTTCCGGGTTTTCCTCTAACGCCACCCGCATCACCTTTCCAAGAGGCGCATCTCCCTTTAAGGAAACGCACGCCAGCATCCAGAGGTAACGTGCAGAAGCGTAAATGAAAAATGTCCACGTCTCAGCAAGCAGACAAGCGAAGGAAAACCAGCTGTCAGTTTCAGAGGCTCTGAGCTGTAACGGGGTTTCAGGTTTCTCTCGGTCTCTGCCCTCTCTCTCGCCGCTGTGTCCCCCATAATAATACCAGTTTTCTAATCACTTCAAATCACAAATACTGCCCTTGTAAAAACAAATGCCGATCAAACACAGAAATAGAATGCAATACTCACAACGAAGGATTCCTACACATGCTGTCCCGTTTTCTTGCTTTAGAAAGGTAGAAGGCTAATTTTAAAAGCCTTGCAAAATTGCAAAAATAAGGGCGAGGGGGATTCCAGCTACACAATCCTCCAGCCCACTGCAAAGGAGCCCACAGGCTTGCTGACGTCACAGATTCATGAATGGATGTAAATTGGCTGGTTTAGGATTCCGCACAGACTTCGCTGTGGTGCGTGCAATAAAAAAAAAAAAAAAAAAAGGGTGGAGGCGGGTCTAGAGTACGCCTGGCCAATAGGCTTCAGGCAGTCACCGCCTGCCTTCTTTTAGAAGGAATCTGGTCACAGAATAAACAGAGTCTGCCAATCAGGCGTCTGCCCCTGCCCCAAGACAGACTGGTCGCTTCGGGGGTGATTGTGTGTGTATGTGCGGGTGTGTTTCAAGCTGTGATAATCATAATAACACTGTCACGGATATGGAGTATGGGAATCAAAATAGATCATCAGTGGGGCAACACTATTAAAAATACACATGGAAGCAATCACATCTTCTACTCATTAGAGCTCTTTAAGCTTTTCTTGTTCAGCAATGTGTGATAACAAAGCCATAGAAATAGCTTCTAAAACTGGTGACCAACGGACATACATGCCCTGCACGACAGAACTATAGGAAACCACCTTGAAATGTTTGTGGAAAGTGGAATAAAAAAATACGTTTTTTATGTGCCAGATATTTGAAGTCTATGCATATGAGGAGTTTTCAAAAAGTTCATGGAAAAACGGATACTATGAAGTAAAAACAAGCATGGATTCTTTTTAAATGGCACTTTTCCATAAGCTGTTTGAAAAAAAAAAGCAAAATAATAGAGCGTACTTTGGAGTAAAAAATTCAGTGATTGACAAAATGTAAGTGTGTGAGATAATATTACATAAGTATCACTGTTTGGTGTAACAATAACATTTTTCTGATCTTTGTGACATTTCAAAAGTGGGCATGGCTTAGTCACTTATTGTTATAGTTAAATAAGATTTAGTATTTCCTCAGTGGTACATGCAACTTCCAACAATAAATTCAGTAAGAACTATCTCCAAAATGATTCTTACTGAATTTTTGGGCAAACTTTGGCTTCAGCAACAACTCTTACTACTTACAGTAAAAATGGTTGTGTTAAACTCACCCAGATGAGTCAAAGTTTCCTCCTCTCTTCGTACATTTTCAAAGTCACACAATGGTGGGTTAATGCATTTTACTTCTCCTATACCCTGCCACTTTGCCCCCTAATCACCAACCCTTTATAGACTTCTGAATCAACTACGCTGTTTTTGAGCTTAGGAAATGGTCTCAAAGCCTTCAAACTGAAATAACACATTCCATTTTGCTAAAGGGAGTTATTGTGGAAAGTTAGTACTGAAAAGATAAACTCAAGACATTTGTCTGGGTGCGATGGGAGTGCTCAAGATCAATAGAACAGCGGTCCTCTCCCAGCAGCCCTTTTGTGTACTGCATAGGTCTTTATTAATACATGTGGTCATACAGCAAGATTATTTAGACCAAGAAATGGAAAGAAAAGCCCAGCGTGTTGGCTCAATTGGCTAATCCTTCCCTTGCAAAGCACAGGGATCTCATACAGGTACTGGTTCATGTCCTGGCTGCTCCACTTCTGGATCCAGCTCCCTGCTTATGGCCTGGGAAAGCAGTGGCGGATGGCTTAAATCCTTGGGCCCTTGCACCCACATGCGAGACCAGAAGAAGCTCCTGGCTTTGGATTAGCCCAGCTCTGGCCATTGTGGCCATTTTAGGAGTGAGCCAGCAAATGGAGGATTCTTTCTCTCTCCTTTTCTCCATTAACTCCGCCTTTCAAATAAAAATACTCTTTTCTTTAAAGAAAGAAATGTGTTGTTGAGGATTTGAATCTTAATTTAATATATATGAATTTAAGCTTAAAAATTATCACATGAAGCTGGTGCCTACCCTACGACACAGTGCACTTCTAGAGAGAGGAAGCCCAGTCCTAGTGTGCGTAGTTTGTATTTTAGCATGCGAGCATGCTAAGTGCAGAGAACTCCAAAGATACTATCAAGCAAGTTAGCTTCTCTAAGAACCAGATGAATCTCTTCAATTTCAGTAATGGCTAGAAGATGACTCTGAACTAATCGCCAAAGAAAATATGAAAAACTCTGTATTAGATAAAAATATAAGTATAAACGTAAAAAAAAAAAAAAAAGAACAAACTAGGGCCTACACTGTGGTGCTGCAAGTTAAGCCGCAGCTAGCAGTTGAAGTCCTCACCTTGAACGCGCTGGGATCCCATATGGGCACCCGTTCTAATCCTGGCAGCCCCACTTCCCATCGTGTTCTCTGCTTGTGGCCTGGGAAAGCAGTCAAGGACGGCCCAAGGCTTTGGGACCCTGCACCCGTGTGGGAGACCCGGAGGAGGTTCCTGGTTCCTGGCTTCGGATTGGCGCAGCACCAGCCCTTGCGCTCACTTGGGGTGTGAATCATCAGACAGAAGATCTTCCTCTCTGTCTCTCCTCCTCTCTGTGTATCTGACTTTGTAATAAAAATGAATAAGTCTTTAAAAAAATAAAAGCTTACTTAAGCAACAATTCTAGAGAAATACAAAGATCATAACTGCAAGCCTGTGCTGTGGTACAGTAGGTTAAACCATTGTCTTTCATGCTAGCACTCCCCATGAGCTCCAGTTTTAGCCCTAGTTGCTCTGCTCCTGACACAGCTTCCTGTTAATGTGTCTGGGAGACATGATGATGTTACAGGTTCCTGGCTCCTGCCAAATCCATCCCCAGACTTTTGTAGCCATTTAGCAAGTGAACCTACCAATGGAAAACCTTTCTTTGTAACTCTGCCTTAAAATAAATATTTTTGTAAAAAGAAATAGACATCTAAGAAAAATAAGTATTACAGAAATCTAGCCTTATATAAAGGGAGGCCATCAAATAAATATCAACTATCTAAATGTCATCACCCTATTACCATTTAGGGGTGTGTGTGTGCATATATATATATATAGAGAGAGAGAAAATATATATGTATACTTACATGTTATATAGATATATGTTTTGTGATTAGCATATTTGTTTTCTTGTCCATTTCTTTTGATTTATTCTTTCTTGAAAGTTTTGGCTTGATTTCCCATTTGTTTGTGTATGTATTATGATTGCTTATGATAGGTATTACATATATTTTTGAAAAGGAAGACTGTAGGGGCTGTTGCTGTGACACAGTGAGTTAAGCCATCACTTGTGGCATCCCACATAGCAGTGCCAGAGCTCACAACTCCGTGTCCATCCAGCTCCCAGTAATGTGCTTGGGAAAGCAGAGGAAGGTGGTCCAGGTGCTTGGGCTTCTGTCACCCATGGGGAAGACGCAGGTGGAGTTTCTGGCTCCTGGATTTTGTCTGGACAAGTCCCAGTAGCAGCTGGTGTATCCATTTTTAGAGTGAACCAGGGATAAAAGATTTCTCTGTCATTTTGCCTTTCAAGTAAATATTAAAGAAAAACAAAAGGCCTAGAAACAAAAACTATATTAAACATACATATCAGTAAACTTTCAAAAGGATGAAAATTTCATGTTGATAAATTTTGTAATCATCTTTTGATAAAAGAAAACCCTAAGGGTACAAACAATAATGGCAAATTTTAAAGAATATTGAGTATTAGCTAGATTTTAATTCTTCAATTTGCTTTATCAGTGGTAATATACAGCTAGAGAAAAACAGCTGCTTGGTATTTTATATGCTGTTCAGAATAAATCTTAAGTGATTAAATCAATGAAGGATAGAGGCAAGGGGAGTGACTGGATCTGCCACCTCAGATGTCATGAAGAGAACCTTGTGGGGCTTTCCAGGCAGACTGAGCATAAGCCTAGGACTCCAAAGAGAAAACAGGAACCCAAAATATGAATTCTGGGCAGAGTTATATACCTAAATATTTGTTACAAAGAATCAAAGTTGTTATTCTGGGGAAAATGAGAAACTTGCTTTCACTTGGTCATTATTGTAATGATTTTGACTTAAAAATTTAGGCAACAGTTCCTTTTTCTTTTTTTTAGTGTCTAAAAACACACTGAATTTTATTACAAGACTTCATTTTTGTCCTTTAAATTTTAGCACTCTTCCAAGCAATTTTTTTAATTAATCATATTTATTTTTGATGATAATTGATTAGGGTGATAAGGGTCAAGGGCTACAGGAATAGGTAAGCTCACCATTCCACATTCTCCTTTTTTTTTTTCTTCCTGTATCTGGGGGAAGGAGATGACAAGCAGAGAAATCACACCCAGCCTCCCAAACACCTCTGTGCCCTAGGATGGACGACAGCCACCTGACACCATCCCAGAGTCCCCGATGTGGCACATGCTCTGAGAGTTCTGCTCAAGAGGTTTCGATAGTTCAACAGTCCTGAATTACTGCCAATCTTGCCACTCTAAGCATGATGAAATCTCTCCAGAATCCACTGGCTGACATTCTCCACCTTAGAGTCTCCATTTGCCCAGATACTCATTGCCAACACTTAGCTGGGGTAGTTGATCAATTTGTTCTGTCCTCTGTCATGGTACCAGGTGTCCTCCACAGGTTCCAATGTACTGCCATATCCTCCATCTACATTTGGATATGCTGTCCACTGCTCCATCTAAGCCACTGAGGAGGCCCAGCTCTGACACATACACTCCATGGTGAGACCATGGAACCTGCAATTCTCTTCATGGATGGGGTTCTGACTCCAGCGATTCAGTTGGAGGGGTCACCAAAGAAACTTCATCTGAGGTGATCCCAAACCTGATTCATGTGTGTGCTTGCCAATACAGGATCTGGTACAGTCTGTCACCCAATCAGTTTATACATATGCTGGTAGTTGCAATTGCTGGGTCAGTTCTGCCTCCAGCCCTGTCTTCACAACCCAATGGGTGCTGGAACCCAGTCCAATCCTGCCCACCATACATTCGGCCCTCAGGCAAAACAGTGGGAGCTGAAGCCTTATTGGAGCAACCCATGATAAACCCCACAAATACTGTCTCTTGCACTGGTACCCATCCCTGCCAGTATATACAACAGACTGGTTCTATCTATCCCACATCCCATCCAGCTCTTAAATATGTCAGTGGGTGTTGAAGCCTAGTTCATGCCAACAGGCCCCACTATCCAGCTCACCCCTGTGCTGGCAGGCACCACTCTCTGTCCAACTACGCCTGTCCCAATCCTGGTTCTCATGCTCACCAGTGGGAATGGCAACCAAAGAGGGAGGTGCCCACTGTTTTCTTAATGGGCCTACTCCCACTCCTGGATCACAGATCATTTTTTTTTAAGTGTCTGAGGTCACAGAGGTCTTAACCTACCCTTGGGTTTCAAAACACACTAATCTCAGGAGTGGAATTACCTTGGTGGGCCTTTTTGAAAGAACTGATGATGTCCCATCTTCTTCAACAGAAATTGTTGAAATACAGCCAGAGTTTCTTAAAATATTAAACATAACACCTATCTGGGGCCAGCTTTGTAGCATACCAGGTAAAGTCAGCACCTGCAATGCAAGCATCCCATATGGGCACTGGTTCAGGTCCCAGTTGCTCCATTTCCCACCCAGTTCTCTGTGAATGGCCTAGGAAAGCAGAGGAGGATGACCCTGTGTTTAGGGTACTTAAGTGGCAGAATAAGAAGAAGCTCCTGGCTTTGGCCGGCTCCAGTGCTGGCCATTATGGCCATCTGAAGAGTGAACCAGCAGA
Organism: Ochotona curzoniae; assembly: GCF_017591425.1. Classification (NCBI taxonomy): domain Eukaryota; kingdom Metazoa; phylum Chordata; class Mammalia; order Lagomorpha; family Ochotonidae; genus Ochotona; species Ochotona curzoniae. The sequence continues at coordinate 16,050,642 of NW_024467096.1, read as the reverse complement.
TAGATGCTCGATTCTCTCTCTCTCTCTCTTTCTCAATCCACCATCCCTTTCTGTAACTTTGACTATCAAATAAATAAATGTTAAAAAAAAAACACATATGATACAGCTAAAGCCTACGTGAAGACTTGTACACAAATGTTCATAGTAGCTTTATCTGTAATGGTTTCCAAATGAAAACAACCCAAACGTCTGTCAACAAATGAATGAAGAAATTGCACTATATTCATACAATAGTATTACTGTATAGCAATAAAAAAGAATGTACTGTTGAGGCATGCTGCCACGTGGATGGGTCTCTCAAAGTAACTAGTCTGAGTGAAAGAGGTCAGTTAAACGGTTGGGTGTTGGGGTACACAAGTTTAAGCCACCTCTTGGGACACCCACAGCCCATGTCAGAGTGCCAGTCTGAGTCCCAGCTACTCTGCTTCTGATCCAGCTCCCTGCTAAAACACCTGGAGGAAAGTGCATGCTGGCCTGAGGAGCTGGGTCCCTGCCTCCCACAGGAGAAACACAGAGTTTGCATGGGAGTTAGCCTGGTCCAGCTCTAGCGTTGTGGGTATTTGCAGAGTGAACCAGCAGATCAGTCCATCTCTCCCCCTCTGTCACTCTGCCTTTCAAATACACTAACCTTAAAAAAGTACGAGTACACATACTATAGTTCCTGTCTGTCACATAACATTCTAGGAAACATACACTAATGTATTATGAATTAAAGCATAATGGTGGGCTGGAATCGCTTTCTGAGGATGGAAATCAATGCCAGAGGCAGGTCCTCTGAAATTCGTGTGCAAGAATGGTTCTCCTTCCATGGAGCTACTCTAGAGACAGCAAAATATTTGCTATTCATCTCCTACCCCCATGCCTGTAATTTTAGCTCCCACATATAAGATACGATATGTGGTATCTTTCTTTCTAGCTGAAAAAAAGTGTATCGTGCACACGGAGGCCTGATTGCTCCTTTCAGACTTTAACATGGTGCTCTCTGCTGCTCTCTGTTGACAAAAAGAAGGAAGAGCAGCCTTTGCAGAACACGCTTGTGTCCTTTTAGCTAAGGATATGAGGTCGCTCTTAAAGTTTGTGAAAAATGAAATTAAAATGGAATTGGTGAAGACATTTTTGGAAATATATGCAATGTTTTTCCACAAAAAGCACTTGTTGGTGACCCTTGTATACAGATTTCAGCATTTGCTTGCATGAAAAGAAACTTTTTTTTTTTTAAAGATTTATGTATTTTTACTGGAAAGCCAGATATAGAGAGAGGAGGAGAGACAGAGAGGAAGATCTTCCATCCAATAAGTCACTCCCCAAGTGACCACAACGGTCAAAGCCGAGCTGATATTAAGCCAGGAACTTCCTCCAGGTCTCCCACACGGGTGCAGGATCCCAAGATTGCTTTCCCAGGCCACAAGCGGGGAGCTGGATGGGAAGTGGAGCTGCTGGGATTAGAACCGGTGCCCATATGGGATCCTGGTGTGTTCAAGACGAGGACTTGAGCCGCTAGGCCACCTCGCTGGGCCCAAAACTTACCTTTTATTTACATTTTCCACAAACTTTGAAATACCCCTTTATTAATCCCTTAGAGAAAAATATAATAAGAACAAGGATTCCTTAAGCTGGGTCACAGAAAGAGCCTTGGGAATGTGGGGTGAGGCTGAATGAAAGGCCAAGAGCTGCTCTTACTATTACAGAAGGTAGCCAGTCCTTGGGATTGGCTTGTCTTTGGCAAGGTGACATGATCATTTTTTTTAAGTGTCTGAGGTCAAGAGGACTTAACCTACCCTTGGGTTTCAAAACACACTAATCTCAGAAATTCACAGAACACAGGTCATTGCCTTCTTAGCTGGTGGTACTTCACATGGACTTCACAGAAGAGCATCCCCTGGAGTGGGAATACCTTGGTGGGCCTTTTTGAAAGAACTGATGATGTCCCATCTTCTTCCCCATTAGGGGAAGGCAATTCTCATCATTTTCAGGATATTCCTGCCATTCCATTACTTTCAATAACCCGTTGTCTGCTTCCAGAGAATGTGAAAGGAACCCCCTCCTTTTCCACTACAGGGAAAGACCATTCTGATGGCAGCCTTCTCCATTTTCCTTTGGTTCAGGTGTGCTGTTGTCTTCCAACTTAATAAACATATCACCAAACAAGCACAAAAATAAATTGTTGCTCATATGTCCTCCAGCAAAAGTCATCAGAAAAATGATACTGGTGGGAATGTAAACAGGAATGGCCATCTTAGAAGACAGTCTGTCAATCTCATACAAAATTAAACATATACTCTGCCATGTGGACCCAACTATTTGTGCTCCTTGATTTTTACTCAAAGGACCTGACAACTAATGTTCACCAAAAATACTGCACGTGAATGTTCAAGACAGTTTTCTTCATGATGGCCAAAATGTGGAAACAATGAAGGTTCCCTTCAGTAGGTGAATGATCACTGAAATAAATTCGAGGGCCCAGCACAACGGCCTAGTGGCTGAAGCTCTCTCCTTGCATGCTCTAGGATCCCATATGGGTGCCAGTTCGTATCCTGGCAGCCCTTCTTCCCATTCAGTAGCATGTTATTTAACTTCATGGTATTGTTAATTTCTTTTTTTTTCTTTGCTTCCTGTTGTTTGTTTTGTGGCTTTTCATTTAAGGGGAAGCATAGTAAATGTGCAATGGAGACTATCATATCCAGATGTGAGGATACAATGCAGTATGCATCTCTACTTCCAGACAAAGATGGACCCCAATGAAACCGCTTACTATATCTTGACAATAGGGTGTTGGACTCTGCCACTGTCCATGCCTGCAATTATGGACATATGACTGTGTATTCAGAACTATACTATAGTAATGATATAGTGGAACTCTGTGAGGGGAGAGGGATTTGGGGAGGGAATAAGGGAAATCCCAGGGCCTATGGAACTGTATCATAAAATGATAATAATAAAAAGAATTAAAAAAAAAAAGTTGCTGAGCTCTCAGTATGTGTTGGCTGGCCTTGAGCTGAGATCTGGTGAGAAGTACTTGGTCCCTGCCCTGAAGAAGGTTACAGTTTGGAACTGGAAACTTTCCTAACACTTCTCCACATTTAGACCATTGGCTGGCAGAGAGTTGGGGTGAAAGGATGCCTTATTGCAAAACCACCCGAGGAAAACAGCTCAGGCTAGCTTCACTTTCTAAAATCCAATCTGTTTCTTCCTATCCTGAGGAAGTCTTCAGGAAGGACAGAAAAGGAAACCACTGCTTCCTAGACAGCATTTTTCGTGCAAACTTTGGTTGCTCCCGGTTTAGAACAATCTGGTTTCTCTGACATCAAAATTGTCATTAGCTTCAACTGACCACAATAGTCACCAGATTTTCCCCTCAAAATCTTTAAGCATGAGGCCTGTTTTGCTGCCATCTCTCTTAGTCCATGGAACACAACATCCACCTGCAGTTCCTTTTGGAAACTAAGCATATCCCAGTATCCCATACTAGAATGCCAGCTCAAGGTTCTAGCTGCTCTGTTTGCAATTCAATTCCTTGCTTATGCTCCTGGGCAGCAGATGATAGCTTAAGTACTTGGGTCCCTGCCACATATAGGGGAGACTCTGAAGTTCTGGCTTTGGCCAGGGCCAGCCCTTGGCCATTTGGAGAGTCAATCAGCAGATAGAAGATGTGTGTGTGTGTGTGTGTGTGTGTGTGTGTGTGTGTGTGTTGTGTGTGTGAGAGAGAGAGAGAAAGAGAGATTCTGCCTTTAAATAAATACAATAAACCTTGAAAAAATTTTAATTAGCAAGACAAACCTCTACTTAAGATCAATCAAAATGAAAGCAGAATTTCAAAAAAATCACATTTTCTTAGAATATGTTTTTACTGTATTAAGGTATTTATGGCTCTGTATTAAGTGAACAGCTCCAAAAGACCACTCCACTGGAAAAGAGGCTGGCGTCTTCAACTAGTCTTCACCATAAGGAAATCTATAAGAGAAATACCTTTACCATGAAAGAAATACCTTTTTAAAAAAGTAGACTGAAGGGCCTGGCGCCATGGCCCAGTGGCTAAAGTTCTCACCTTGAACACACCAGGATCCCATATGGGCGCTGGTTCTAATCCCAGCAGCTCTGCTTCCCATCCTGCTCCCTGCTTGTGGCCTAGGAAAGCAGTCAAGGATAGCTCAAAGCTTTAGGATCCTGCACCTGTGTGGGAGACCAAGAGGAGGTTCCTGGCTCCTGGCTTTGGATCGGCGTAGCAGTGGCTGTTGCACTCACTTGGGTAGTGAATCATTGGATGGAAGATCTTCCTCTCTGTCTCTCCTCCTCTCTGTACATCTGACTTTGTAACGAAAATAAAATAAATCTTAAAAAAAATAGACTGAGAAGCTAAGATTCCAGAAAAATAGTAATACATAATTTATAAACAACACAACATTTGAAAAATAAAATGCATTTTCCTCCTGCGAGAATTTGTGGGAGTTTACCGCTTAGTTGGACTAAAAAACAATCACAAATTTCTTGCTGAAGTTACAAGTACATTTCTGGAGTATCCCCTATCAAAACTCCTTTATATTTAGGGCAAGTGTTTGGGCCCAGAAATGCCTCATGACATATGAACAGCAGCAAATTATGCTTCCCACTGCTGCTACCTACTGTATGCTGGAAAAATGGTTCTGAAATGCTTGAATGAGAATATTCAATATGTTAATATTAGTGAAGAATAATTTGTAAATCAGACAAGTTGATTTCACTAAATGCCTTGCTTCACTTTTAGTCAAACTGTGAATTCTAAATTTCTGAATGATGATCAATACAGTAGAGCTGTAAAAAAAAGAGTAAGTTTCATAAACCAATATTAAATGATTTTGTCAAGCTACACTGTGTATACACAAAGTACATATTTATATATACGTGTATATAACTATAATCTCTATGCAGAAAGTTCTATCAACTTTTGTGATGATAAAAATTTGATTCAAAATTAATAGGAAAATGAAAAGCAAACATATTTTTACTAATTTGGACAACTACAAGTTCAAAAATTACCCAGGTGGATAAACACACTAAAAAGGCAGGGTGGGGCCAGGGGAGAGGAAAAGTTCATAAACGGGTAATTCACATACATAAAACGATGCAATGACCAACATGGAAGACGCTCAAGTTCAGAATCACAGAAATACAAATTAAAATGAAAGGTGGCAGTTTCTACTTGCAAAATGGCTAGTACTGGTCTCTTTTTAAGGGATTTATTTGAAAGGCAGAGTTACTTACAGAGAAAGTAAGAGTTAGGGAAAGAGAGAGATCTTCTACCAGCTGGTTCACTCCCCAGATAGCTGTAATGGTCACAGCTAGGCCAGGCCAAGCCAGGAGTCAGAAGCTTCATCTAAATCTCTCACATTGGTGGCAGGGGCCCAAGCATGTGAGACATCCTGTATTACTTTTCCCAGGGCATTAGCAGGGAGCTGAATTGGAAGTGGAGCGGTTGGGAATCGAATCGGCACCCACAGGGGACACCAATATTGCAGGTGGTGACTTAACCCACTGTGTTACCATGCTGGCTCCAAAATGTAAATATATTTTGACCCAAAATATAACCTCAGGTAACCAGAATATTTCATGAAGGATCTAGCTTATAAAGAGTTCATCACGGGCCCGGTACAATAGTGTGGTGGTTAGGGTCCTCACCTTGCATGTGCCAGGATCCCATATGGGCGTCGGTTCTAATCTTGGCTGCCCTGCTTCCCATCCAGCTCCCTGTTTGTGGCCTGGGAAAGCAGTCGAGGATGGCCCAGGGCCTTGGGACCCTGCACCCACATGGGAAACCCAGAAGAAGTTCCTGGCTCCTGGCTTTGGATCAGCTCAGATCTGGCCGTAACAGCCGCTTGGGGAGTGAACCATTGGATGGATGATCTTCCTCTCTGTCTCTCCTCCTCTCTGTATATCGGGCTTTCCAATAAAAATAAATAAATCTTAAAAAAAAAAAAAAGATTTCATCATGACACAGGCACTGTAGTGCAGCAAGCAAAGCCACAGCCTGGGGAACCAGCATCCCACATGGGCCCCACTTTCAGTCCCTATGTTCTACTTCTAATCTAACTAACTTTTTGCTCATTGGCCTGGGAAAGAAGCTGGAAATGGCCCAACCACTTGGGCTCCAACACACACGGGAGACCCAGAAGAAGCTCCTGGCTTCTGGCTCCAGATCAGCCTGGCTCTGACTGTTGTGGCCATTTGGGGAGTGAGCTAGTGTATGAAAGATCCCCCTCTCTATGTGTCTCTGTTTCTTCCTCTCTCTTTGTCTTACTCTACCTTTCAAATAATTTTTAAAATTTATTTATTTTTATTGGAAAGTCATATTTACAGAGAGAAAGAAAGACAGAGAGAAAGATCTTCCATCTGCGGTCAATTCCCCAAATGGCCACTATTGCCAGAGCTGAACTGATTCGAAGCCAGGAGCCAGGAGCTTCTTCCAGGTCTCTCACACAGATCCAGGGTCCCAAGACTTTGGGCTATCTTCTGCTGCTTTCCCAGGCCATAAGCAGAGAGTTGGAAGGGAAGTGGAACAGCCAGGATACGATCTGGCACCCATATGGGATCTCAGCACATGCAAAGCGAGGACTTTAGTCACTAGGCTATTGCACTGGACCCAGTAAATAATTTTTTAAAAAGATTAGCTCAACAAAATAATTTGTAACAATACTAGGACATACAATTTGAGTGCAAAAGCTTTGAAATCCATGGAATCTTTGGATTTTAATGTACTTTTAAATTACCATCTTATATGTGACTATATTTTGCATATATATTTTGTATTTATTGTATATATACTCATTGTGTATAGATTGTACATATATACACACATATAATATGTATATATATATATATATATATATATAATTTTGCAAGGAAACAGAAAAGTTCAGATGACTAGGATTAGAGATGAATATACAGGAAGATGTTAAATCCCATTTACAACATCCTTATAGGAGGCATGGTCACCTGGAGAAAGGGAAGGATAATAGAGTTGGCATTGCAGGGAGAAGGACAGACTTGAATAGTCACCATGGGAAATTCAGAGTTACGAATGAATTAAAGGTCACTAGTCAGCTTGAGAGCTTAAGTGCCATTGCAAAGCAACCAACAATGGTGGCAGAAAACCTGAGTAGAGAGATATTCTACATTGGGCACAGTCAAAAGAAGAAGGGCCAGCCAAAAGTTGATAGATGGAAGTGGAAGTATGGGAAGTTAAGAATGGAGGGAGTGGGGCCCGGTGCGGTGGCGCAGTGGTTAAGGTCCTCGCCTTGCACGCCCCGGGATCCCATATGGGCGCCGGTTCTAATCCCAGCAGCCCCGCTTCCCTTCCAGCTCCCTGCCTGTGGCCCGGAAAAGCAGTCGAGGATGGCCCAAAGCCTTGGGACCCTGCACCCGTGTGGGAGACCTGGAAGAGGCTCCTGGCTTCGGACCGGCATAGCATCAGTCGTTGTGCTCACTTGGGGAGTGAATCATCGGATGGAAGATCTTCCTCTCAGTCTCTCCTTTCTGTATATCCATATTTCCAACAACAACAAAAAAAAATCTTTAAAAGAAAAAAAAAGAATGGAGGGAGTGATTATCGAATGGCTCATGTTTCCTGGCTGGACCAGAGAGGAGAGAAACGGGTCAGGAACATGTTCAGTTTGGCCACTTTGGTATCTACTGATGTGTATCTTACATAGTAGGGCAATGTGACGCAATGTTTGAGAAATAAGTGGAGAAAGGCTAAATAAAGAGAAGGGTAAGACAACTGTGCAGCTGAGCACCTACTTTGTAACTGATCACCTGGCACAACAGGTACAGCTAATAGATGGTGGCACTTATCCAGTGACATAGACTGTAAACCTTTAAAACCAAGGAACATACAGCACAGGGCCTCGTAAAGGAAGCATTCACTAGTGGTCTACTGAATGAACAAATGCACAAACATCGCACAGGAAGGTAGATGCAGGATCTACAGGAACAAATAATAGAAATTTTTACACTGTAGCTTTGAATTTGGGAAATGAGCTCCCAAAATGCTACTGGGGACAGTACTACTGCAGGCTCCTTAAATGCAGGAAACCACTGCTTACGTCACTCCTGCTAGCTGCATGTCTAGGTGTTTCAAGCTGCAGTACAGTCTGGTTTAAAGGTTGTATTGTGGGATTAGGTATATATTTTGCCTGCCAGCTTTTTATCATATAATTTCTATTCATTAAACAACACCCTTCAGAGGGAGAATCAGCCATGAGCAGCATAAAGAAGAAAAACAAATAGACACTATACTGTCTTTAGTATAGAAAACATCTTAAGGAGGATATTTATTCTAGGCTGGAAGTGTCAGGCACAGTTTCCAGTGTCCCTCAAGTCCTCACCTCCCTATGCTCACATCCTTATACGATCCCTTCCCCTTGAGTGTCGGCAGGAGTTGCCTCTAATCAACAGAGTGCAGTAAAGCTGCCACAATGCATGTGATTACAAGCACCTAATGATGTGATTGTGCAATATGCAACTACAGCACTTATCTGGATTCTCTCAGCCTCTCTCTGCCTCCTTAATAGCTATAAGGAAATAAGTAACCACACTGGGGAACTCCACATGACAAGGAAGTGTGGGTGGCTTTTATGAGTTGAGAGCCGATTCAGGCCAATGGGCAAAAAAGAAAAACAAAACAAAACACCAGGACAAACTAAAGCTATTAGTTCAAGCACCACAAGGAACTGAATACTGTCAACAACTCCCAGGGCTCCCCAATTGAGCTCCAGGCAAGAAACCCAGCTCTGGCTAACAACTGGATAGAAACCACGTAAGACCCCTAAGCAGAGGACACAGCCAGCCAAGCTCAGTCATTATGTGTTAAGTTACTGAGTCCACGATATACATGCTGTTGTACAGATAAATGTATAAACTAATGCAACACAAAACTTGACTCCATACCCACTAAGACAGTTTGGTTTACATTTATTTAGAAAACATCTAAGAAGCTCATTGAGGCGCACCTAATAAATAAAATGCCATATGTGAACACTTCCCATCATATAAATAATGGTGAGTAATACAACAGGGCAAACATCTTGCCTGGTGAGTCCAGTGAGTATGATTTGTGAACTTTAAGTAAGAGACAAGGATCATTCATGGTATTATACTAGATAGTAAAGAAAAAATGTGAAAAATTTAAAAGGTACAGGTCCTGCCTTCTTCCTGAAAGACTTATCAACGTTGTCCTGCTATTCCTTTATCTAAAGTTCTCACTTCCCAGTATCTTGGTAATGTAGCAAAAGCCTGTGGGTATAGATAAGACAGGTAGAACAGCTGACCAGTTGCACTGAGACCTGCAGACAGAGCTTGGGGGACAAGGGAGTGTTGAGGATATGAGTTGCATATTGCATCAAAACGAATGCCCCAAACTTAACAACTCACAACAACAGATACACATGTATTGTCTCACACTGTTTCTTGGCATCAGGACTCTGAGAGCAGCTTAGGTGCGTGGTTCTGGCTCAGGGTCTCTCACGAAGTTGCAGTCAAGCTGGAGACCAAGGTGCAGCCATCTGAAGCCTTGACTAGGGCTTGAGGAACTATTCTCAAGATTGTTGCCTCACATGGCTAGCTGCAGGAAGCCTGGTTCCTCGCTTGCTGTTTGCAGTAGTCCTGGTTGCCTGTCACATGGGCCATCGGAGTGTCCTCATGACCAAGGAACTGGTTTCCTCAAGAGCATATTATTAATAGCAAATAAACTCCTCCTTGCTTTGGCTGACCCAGTTCAGAGACTGACACGCTTTTTCTCAAAGCATCTTACGGTACAGTATGGTACAGGCCACATAGGCTCTGTTGTGATTAGTCACCTCAGCTGTCGCAGTGCATAAACAGCACATACAACATAGAAGCAAGCAGGCATGGTATGTTTCAACAAAGCTTTCTTTATATAGTACGCAGTCTGTGAACTGTAGTCTGCCAACGCTGACCTGGTATCCAAAGCTGCACACCTGGCTTCCTCTTTATTTCATTCATCAGAAACAAGTTATGAAGATCCAGTCCACACTCAAGGGGGAGGGAATTAAACTTTATCCTTTGAAGATAAAAACAAAAGAATTTGTAGACTTATCCTGCAACCACTATGGTGGGTCTCATACAGTCAGCAGAATGTAGGCTAAGCACAGCATTGATTTCTTAGGAATGCTGTGGCACTTTTCATAAACTTGGTGATTTAAAACAACAGAAATGTTTTCTTTCACAACTCTAGAGGCTAGAGTTCTAAAAACCAAGTTTATCAGCATGTCCATGTTCCTCTTGAAGGCTCTGGGGAAGACTCCTGCCTTGCCTCTTAGTGTCTGGAGGTTCCTGGAATTCCTTCACACTCCTTGGCTTATAGCTGCTTGCCCTCTGTCTCGGCCCTGTCGTCTCTTCACATGAACTTCTTCCTTATTTCCACCCCTGTGTGTTCTCTCCTGTTTGTATAAGGGCACTGGTCATTGAATGTAGGGCCTTCCCAGCCAAGTAAGGACTCACAGTAAAGAATTACATCTACAAAAAAGCTACTTCCAAATAGTCATGTTCTGAGGTTCTGGTGGACACTCACTTGAGGGAACACCATTATGTATGTGTTTTCAAATATTTTTATATTGTTATTATTCATGTGAAAGCCAGAGAGAGAGAGAGAGAGAATCTGAGTCTCTAGTGTGGGTGGCAAGGGCCCAAGCACTGGGGCCCTCTTCCACTACTTTTCCCAAGCCATTTCCAGGGAGCTGGATTGGAAGTTGAGCAGTCAGGACAGGAACCAGCACTCATGTGGGATGCTGGTGTCGCAGGCAGCAGCTTTACCTACACACCACAGCACCTGCCCCTGCTGTTGAAGTTTTTATAGAGAGCTGAATATTCTCTGAAATCAGTTTCCATGCAAAACCTCAGAATGTGATCTGATTTGGAGGTAGGGGACTTGGAGATAGAATTAGTTAATATGAAATACTGAGTCAGTCAGGTCCCAAGTGCAATGACTGACGACATCTTTATAAGAAGGGGAAAGGACACACACCTAAGCTCCAAAATATGTGCAGGGTTTGATCCTCATAGTCCCCAGGATAAAGTACAAACTCTTCAATCTGGCACATAAAGCTGTTCCTGATACAACTCTGTTTCTCTGTCCTCACTCCCTGCCACTCCCCTCATGTCCACCCAAGGCTCTAGTAAAACTGAGCCTTCTCTCAGCCTACTAGGCTACACTATCCTGTTGTTGCCTCTTCCAAGAGTGCCCTATCGCCCTTCTTTCTTGAAAAGGTACCCTGTAATTTACATTAGGCTTCATCTGTGTAAACTATATATCATCTCATATGAACTTCAAGTGTTACTCTTTTATTTCATACTTAAAAATAAAAAAAGCCTGGGGCCTGGTGCAGTAGACTAGTGGCTAAAGTTCTTGCTTCGTACGTGGTAGGATCCCATACGGATGCTGGTTTGTATCCCAGTGGCCCCGCTTCCCATCCAGCTCCCTGCTTGTGGCCTGGGAAAGCAGTCGAGAATGGCCCAGAGCGTTCAGACTCTGCATCTGTGTGGGAGAGACCCAGAAGAGGCGCCTGGCTTCAGATTGGCTCAGCTCCAGCCATTGTGCTCACTTGGGGGGTGAGCCAGCAGTTGGAGGATCTTCCTCTCTGTCTCTCCTACTCTGTGTATGTCTGACTTTCCAATGAAAATACAATAACTCTTTTTAAAAAAAGCCTGACATATAATTATAAAAACCCAAATATGCAATCTCAAGCTTTCAGTGTGAATACACAATTCTATACATTTTTATAACTACCACCTAAAATCAAGACCTAGAAAAATTTCTATCACCTCTAGAAAATTCCATTGTTCATCTTTCCAATCAATACATTTTCCCAACTCCTCTCTAAAACTGCTTTGACTAAAAAAAAAAAAATTCATAAAACAATCATAATTTTCCTCATTGATTCTTGAAAGTATTTTCCATGGCCTTAGCCTGCAAGATTGTTGCAGTCTTACATTGCTGTACTATGTGAAGACTCCATAATTTAAACTATTTCCATCCCGCCCCCCTTTATCAGCAGTTTAGCTGCGCATGTGTGCGTGCTTGTGTACTATAGTTACTGGCAAGCAGAGATAGACAAATTTTAGCCCATGGGCCAAATCTAGCTAGCTGTTTTTAAAATAAGAACACAGCCCTCTCGGTTAGGTCTTGCCAGTGGCTGCTTTTATACTATAGCGGCAGGATTAGTAGTTGCTACAGACAACATATGACCCAGAGAGCCTAAAATATTTGTCATCTGGCCTTTTACCTGCTCTACATCAGTGGTTCTTACATTTTAGCATGCATCAGATTCACAAAGACATATTGTCATGCCATACCCCCGGTTTCTGCTTCAGTTAGTCTGGAAGTAGGGCCCAAGAATTTTATCTAAAACAAAATCTTAAGTAATGTTGACGCTGCTGGACTGTAAAACACATTTTGAAAACAACTAGTTTAGAAAAAACATTATATAACTAACTTACAACATTCTGTAGTATATATTATGCCATTTCATTTCTACCTTTGGTAATATTACTTTATGTTTCATTTCTTCATGTGCCTTAATTCTATTATACACTAATATTTTTGCTTTAAACAAGCTGAAAACTTTTTAAATTAACACACATAAAATTGACTTTTATGGTATATGGCTCTTATTTTTTCAGATTTATTCACTTTTATTGTAAAGGCAAATATACAGAGAGGAGGAGAGACAGAGAGGATGATCTTCCACCTGATGATTCACTCCCCAAGTGACCGCAATGGCTGGTGCTGCATTGATCCAGAGCCAGGAGCCAGGAACTTCCTCCAAGTCTTCTACTTGGGTGCACGATCCCAAAGCCTTGGATCATCCTTGACTGCTTCTCCAGGCCACAACCAGGGAGCTGGATGGGAAGTGGGACTGCCGGGATTAGAACCGGCACCCATATGGGATCCTGGCGTGCAAGATGAGGACTTTAGCCACTAGGCCACTGCACCTGGCCTAGTGATTTTTTTTTTAACATTGCTTTTTTTTAAGTTGGCTCTCTGATTTGTCATTTCCCTAATAACTTTAGATACTTTTAGTAAGGCAAGTTTGTAGTTTCTTAGACACTTGATTGTAATTGTGTGCCATACCCCTTTAGCCCCATTATTAAATTCTGTAAGCTGGGAGGATAATTGGAAGATGCAACAGAACTGAGGTCCGGGAGTTCTTAAACTCATTACTCTGATCATAGCAAGGACTGAGTTGCTAGAAAAGAGGTGCAGTTTGTCTCAGCAACCATTTCCAGGTTAATAAGTATTAGAGTTACATAAGCACCTTTCTGTTTGACCCCCACACTCTCTATGTGCTTTCAAAGTACTTCTTTTAACTGGTTATCTTATTTTTAATACAGGTAAAAATTGGTTTTTTTTTTTTAGTTCTAATCTAAAATTTTTTTTAATTATTATCTGTGTTGTCATCCTACCTCTACTTATTTGGCCAGCTGTTTCTCTTGCCCCTCTCTCCCTCCCCCTCCCACCGCCCCCTTTTTTTGATGAAGTGTGTCACTAAGCACTGTGAAGGATCAGGCTATTGCAGCCACTTGGAGAGAATTCTCTCTGTGTGTCTTTCTACTTTTCCCTCTCTGTCTGTAACTGCAACTTTCAAATAAATAAATACATAAATCTAAAAAATAAAGAAAAAGAAAAAATACTACTAGATGTAGGGATTGTGGTCCGGACCATGAAGCTACTGCGTAGCCTACAGACATTCCTGGTTTAAGTGCAGGTTTGCATCCTGGCTACACTTCCCAACCAGCTTCCAACTAGGATACCTGGGATGATGTTCCAAGCTACCCACATGAGAGTTCCGGTCTCCTGGTTTCAGCTTGCTCTAGCTCCAGCTGTTGCAAGCACTTAGGAAGTACACCAGGAGATGGAACATTTTTCTTCTGGGCTCTCTCATTCTGTCTTACAAACAGATAAATATAGGAATATTTTCTCAATCTATCCTTTCTCTTTTTATCTTACTTCTGGTATTATAGACTGTTTTTGCTCTGTGGCTTCAGTGGCCTTTATGGGTGCTGGTTTGTGTCCTCGTTCCTCTACTTCTAATCCAGCTCTCTGTCTGTGGCCTAGGAAAGCAGTGGAGGATGGCCCAAAGCCTTGGGACCCTGTACCCACATGGCAGATCTGATGGAGGCTTGTGGCTCCCAGTTTCTGGCTTTGGAGTAGCTTAGCTCTGGTCATTGGGAATGAACCAGTGGATGGAAGATCTCTTTTTGTCTCTCCTCTCTCTGTAAAATCCACCTCCCAATAAAAACAAATATGTTTTCTTAAAAAATTAAATTTTGTTTATTTATTTGAAAGGCAGAGACAGACAGAGAGAAAGAAGGCTCTTTCATCTGCTGACTTAGTCCTCCAAAAGCCAGCAATAGCCCAGACTAGGACAAAGAGAAGCCAGTAGGACAGGGAGAACTCGAGCCGTCTCCCACAAAGTGGCAGGGACTGAAGCACTAGAGACATCACCCGCTGGCCCAGGGTACATACTAGCAGGCCGCTGGAACTAGAAGTGGACACAGGACTCAAATCCGGACATTCTCATATTGGTTGCTGATATGCCAGTGTCTTAACCACTATACCAAAGAAACACTCCAATTTGTACTTATTTTCTAGATTTTGTCCATGAACAGGATGTGAACTTTAGACCAAACTGAAGTTAAAGTCAAGTTTGGCTTCAACTTCTTCCTACTTTCTTTTCTGCTTCCTCCCCAGCTCACTATGTGATAACTCATATTCCATAAAACTTCTGTTCATAGGCAACAAGAGCAGGCAGAGGAATTTGATTAAGTCAGTGAACTATGAACCAGAGATCAAGCACACCACAGAAACCAAGAATGCATAAAGTCCAAAGGCTTTCAGACAATCAGGAACTAAAAGAACTGTAGAAGTTGAGCAATCAGAGACAAAGGGTTAACAACCTAGAGTTTATCAGACAGTGAGAGGGAAGCATACCGCAGTCAGAACAAGCACTAGGGGACTTAAAAAGTTCATAAAAAACACACATTATTAAAAATATATGTATATGGATTTTCTAAATATTTTGTATCAAAGTAAATTTACTATTGTATTTTAAAATGAAGAATCTCAGTTTTTAAAATTTCATTTTAGTTTAAAGAGAG